>NC_136062.1:271910941-272585941 GCF_964261635.1 Lissotriton helveticus
TTTCTTATGCCTCTGAAGAAGTGAAAGGTCACGAAATGCATCAGGCAGTTATGAGCATGCTGTTGAGTGTTTTTAACTTTCATTGATGCAGCCTTCATTATATATCGAGCAACAACAAGAAACCTGATTGAGGGCTCTTCTGTTGGGGATAACTCTTGCGGATACCGGATACGGGAGAGACACAGACACACAGACACAGACACACAGATGCACAGATGCACATACAGACAGACACACACAAAGACAGAGACACAGACAGACAGACAGACAGACAGACAGACACAGACAGACAGACAGACACAGACACAGACAGACAGACAGACAGACAGACAGACAGACACACACACACACACGCAAAACTGAGGGGAGCCCCATTGACAAATAGGTGTCCTGATAGGGCTCTTGAAGAGGCGGGGATCCTGCTGGTTCCACATATTCTTAGGAGGGCACAGGCAAGAATGCATCTGGCATTGCCGGGAGATGCCAAACTCTCTACAGACGCTTCCGGAGAAGAGTTAACCACCCGGTGTCGATGCGGCACCAAAACGACTTTAGTCGGCGCCGATGAAGCCCCGTCCGGCGCCAAATCTGCGACAAGCTCCTTTTCCAAAGAAGGAGATGGCGCCAGAGCCGGGGAGGCAAGCCTCGGGGCCGCACTGGCGCCGACTCTGCCTCAACAGCAATAGGCTCCGACTCCGAAGAAAGAAGCGGAGCCGGGGAGGCGAGTTTACAGCGCCAGAACGGCACCGACCCCGGCTCCGGACAGGCAGCCGCCTGCTCGAAGGCTGAGGTGTGCTCGAAGCAAGGCTTTGAGAACCAGCAACCACCTGCGACGCCACAGGGAGCCCCACGGGACTATGCAGCGTGGCAGGGGCGCAATGGGTCGTAGAGGGGGACCCAGCCAGGCCGCACCCTGACGACGCCATATGGATCGTAGAGGGGCACCGAGCCGGGTCGCGTCCTGACAACACCATATCTCCGACGTCCCTGGAGGGCAAGGGCTCATTTGGCGCCGTGGGCGAACCCACCGGTGAGTCCGTCAGGGACCACGCAAGTAGCAGAGGCCCCGAGGACGCCCCACGGACTGGAGAGGACCCATGAGAGGCCTGCATAACCACGGCATTGGCCTCCATCAGGGTCTGAGTCGCCCCCGCACCCAGATAGGATGGAAAATGGGGAGGGCGACTATCTGGGGTGCACTTCCAGAATGTTCCGGGAACCAGTGCCCCCGACAACAGATGAAAGTGTGGTTGAGGACCTCGTCAACATACGCCACGACTTACCAATAAGTGGCGAACAATGGCCCGGGCCCCAGAGGGCGATCGACGGCAGAACTGGAAAGTAGAGGGGCCTGCAGGCGTTGAAGAGCCCGGGGGATGAGACGACTCCGACCGGGACAGCCATGCCAAAAGAAGCTTCATCCGGCGCCCCCGCCGGGACTTCGGCTTGAGGTGTTGGCAGGCGTCGCAGTCCGTGGAGTCGTGGTGCTCACCCAGACACCACATACAGGTAAGATGTGGGTCCGTCGCAGACATTTGCCGCAAACAGGAAGTACACGTTTTAAAGCCCGAAGGCATCGCACACTGCTCCAGACGCGAAGCTTCAAAAAAGGGCCTGAAAACAGGCCAGACGAACAGCTTACTCCAGATCTGCGTTGCACGCGGAAAAGAAGGAAAGTCACGTCAGCGCGCCGGGAGGGACTTATATGACCTTGCTGACGTCACGTACGTGAACAACGTCAGGGCATCATGTGGCGTTGTCCCCCGGCGCGCAGAAATGCTGCTGCAAAAAAAATTTGGATCCAGTCTGACGCCTGGGGATATTCTAAGTTAAGGAATCTGGGGCTAGATGTCTCTATCAGATAAGCATTTTTCATCTATTTCAGTAAACTGGTAATGGTGAGAAAAGCCATCAACAAGAGCACATGATGCCAGTGTCTGGCGAGATGCCAGTATCTGGCTAGACGACATGCAGAATTGGAGGTTTATGGCAAATGCCATTAGCTGAGCCTTTCTTGGCAAGGGTTTCAAACTTCTTTAACTCTCTATCGAGGGGATACTTCCTGAAAGATGAATAAAGAAGTCTGCACAACCAAGCTCACCACTGAAGGATGAGAAGATACGTATGGCACGTCTGTGAGTGCCTGAATATACTTTTGCAAGACATCAAGGGGGAGTGCCCTGAAAGACTCCTGCTTCTATGAGGTCAGGAAAATCTGGCCAATGTGAGTCTCATAAAAAGGCATGAAACCTTCAGATGTCTGCTTACCAGATAACGTCTATGAGGAGAGAAGTTGTGAACTCCAACCTCATGGTATATAAAGGTAATAGCAAAGCAATGGGAGGAGTTAATCACTTCCTTAACAGCCATAAAAAACGAACAATAATAAGGCACCTTGAGTTCTTGTAGGATAATTAAACAAGAAAATAGCTTTCCATGAAGAGTTAAGGCTAGAGATACCCAGAGAGACACTAAACAATGGAGAAGAAAAGGCAAAATAGTCATCATTGGAATAAAAAAAGATGTGTTCCACTCAGTAAAAAGAGAAGACGACAAGTATCCAGCATAGTGTTGCCAACCAACAAGACACCCCTTACAAAAAGAAAAAAAAATCTGGGATTGCAAATCTCTACTAAATATATTACGAAACATTTCAGTAACACACCACATGCTACTGGTTTCGTTTATTATTTTGTTTGTTATTCATAAGATAAGTAAAATGGTAAATCTCGATATAAATGTGAAAAATTTAACATGACCTATTATTTAAAATAGAAAACAAACGAAATACATAACTGTAGAATGTACATGCATGAAAGCCGCAACTATTATGGCTAAATTGGTCCTACCTTACGAGTGCAAATTTGAAATCTCAAAAACCTATTTGAAAAAAGAAAAAGAAAAAGGGAAATGGACTCCGCTTCCTACAATTATGGTATTGGTTTAGCCTTTGCAGGGTCCAGAATTTACTGGATGTTAGATGGTTTAAAATTCAGAGCTGGAACCGCAGTCACTGTTGTTTGAAGGGGTGCACAAAGTGATGCAGAGAAGGTGGTCTTGATAGTAGTTCTAAGACTTGTCAGCTGAGAAATAGAAGAGCAGACACGAGTTACTGTAGGATGAAAAAGCCAATGCCTTTGGCACCGTAAGTTTATAGGTCTTTGGTGGGGCCCTGACATAGGAATAATATCCATGTCTTGACATATGGAACTAACCGCAAGGAATGAACGTTTTGACAGCGGCCCCAAAACTGGGATAGAGTTGGAAGATATAAAAAAAACTCTTCCTACTTTTTACTGTGACGAGCTGAGGAGGGAGAACGCCTATGCACCTTCATTTGGACCTTGAAAGGAGTGAAAAAGAATGGTGCTGCGGATTCTGTCTAGTATATCATAAACGATGCCACTTGCCAGCCACGGCCACCCTGACTTGAGGACACGGACCGCTGTGCTCCTCGGCGCCTGCAATTCCCCTGGCAACGTCTAGCCGCCATCTCTTACCTGCTCCGAAGGGGAAAGCTCTGTTGGGCAGCCAGGACCCCGGGAGAGCATCAGACGCCGCCTGGACTGGAGGGTTGGAGCTGGGGACCGCGGAGAAAATTCGACACTGGAGCCAGAGCGTTAGTAGCGGAGGCCGCACTTGATTTTGCCAGCAGCGGAGGCAGTGAACTTTGCGGCGTTGTTGCCCCTGCCTGCGGTGAATCGGGTCAGGCGTAACAAAGGTCCCTGCAGCCCCTGCGGTGCAGGGGATGGGGGGGAGGGGCGTTTGAAGGCGGGGGTCTGGTTTACCCATGCTGATGTGTGTGTGAGGGGCCCCTTCAGCACATTTTGCAGGGGGGGGGCCTCACGTTTTGTTACGCCACTGGCCGGCCCGCGACTTCACCCGCAGCTGGTCAGCAGTGCCGGTGGGGTGCTGGTCACCCGTGCCCAGTCTTCACCCGCAGCTGGCCAGCAGTGCCGGTGCGGCGCTGGTCACCCGTGCCCAGACTTCACCCGCAGCTGGTCAGCAGTGCCGGTGGGGTGCTGGTCACCCGTGCCCAGTCTTCACCCGCAGCTGGTCATCCGTGCCCAGTCTTCTGCCGCAGCTGTTCAGCGGTCCTGGTCTCCCGTGCCAAGTCTTTGACCACAGTTGGGATGGCGGCCGCACTGACAACAGCTGCAAGCGCCCTGGCATCCCTTTCCTACAGAGTGCTGTTTGTAGCGCCCCCACACCCTTCTTGGGCACGGAGGTAAGTTTTTTTTGCATGCACCTGGCCGTGGGGAGGGTGGCAAAGATGCTGGGGGCAGAGCTGGCTGCCCTAGCATTGCAGCATTTTCAGTGGTCTGGAGGGTCTGCTTCATTATCTTTCTGGGGCCCGTTGGCTCTTGGGGCACAACGAGGGCCCGTATTGACCCAGAGTGCCCTCCTCATTCATTGACTTGCTCTTGGCCCAGGGGTGACTTTATACTGATGGCTCCTTGCCTGCTGCACTGTGACTGGGGTCTCCTGCTGAACATCTGGTCGCTCTCATTCAGGGTAATTAGGAGTGTTTGGAATACTGTCCTGATGGCCCACACATCAGCAGGGGATTTCCTGGCGTTTGAGGCCAACAAGGGAGGTCCTGGGAGGCAGATTTTTTGCAGTGCTTCGGCATCATGGATGTATGGCCGACTGGCCACAGGTGTAAACTCTGGTGCCAACATTGAGATTTTTACTGCCTTGTTTGTGGCCCTTTGATGCCCTCCTGGCCCACTACAACACTGGATGGATAGCCTATATGGGGTTATGTCACTGCCTGGGGAGCATTTGGTTGGACCTGCAGATGAGTAGTGGGGTGCGGTTGCCATGATTTCCAGCACTCCCTGAGCTTTCATTAGAGTGACCATAGAGTGCACACAGCGATCTAAGGACGACGCAACCACACGCACCCCCGGCAGGAGAGCAAGCAGGACGCTGGCGGTGGGGACATGGTGTACGTGGACGACAAGTTTAGTAACTTTTGGCCGCCATTGACTCGTCCGCCGTCCGGGGAATGTTTGGAGGATAAAATTGACTCTCTCCGTGGAGCTGTGCTTTATTCGGTCTCGGAGAGGCACGCTACCCTAGAGGGTATGTGTTGCATCGTGATCCGGAGCCTTCCACGTTCCGACATTTCATTGAGCGTGTTGCCGGGTTGGAAGGCTTGGGAGACAACGGTTTTCCACAGGCGGTTTCTGGCCGGCTGCTCTCTCCAGGCAGTGTTCCTTTATAGAAAATAAAACAAGTTACTTACGTCACCCATGGATAAAGATCAATTGAGATCTTTCTTAGGGTTGGCCGCATACTACTTGCGATTCATTCCAAGGTTTGCTGAGAAAACTGTGTGCATGCAGAGTTTGATGCTCAAAAATGCTACGTTTGTTTGGTGTCCCGAATGTGAACGGCAGTTCAAGCAAATCAAAGGGGAGATTGTGTCGGTGCGCTCTCAAGCAGTTTTATGAATCATGTAATGACACAGGACATTATCAAACTTTTGGAGAGATTATGGGAAAGAGAAAGAATCCCAGAGGCAATTGTAACTGACAATGGTGTACAGTTCGCGTCACAGGCAATGAAGGAGTTTTTGCAATTGTATGGTGTAGAACACAACGGGTCATCGGTCTATATGCACAAAGTAAGTCTGGTGGAAAGATTGAACAGGAGTTTGAAGGAGGGTCTCCAGTTAGCTCTTAGTCAAGGTGACAGTGGAGAGGAGCCATGCGTAAGCTGGTATCGGCATACCGTGCAACCATTAATGGTGGTACTCGTAAGGTACCTTTTGAAGTTATGAGGGAAGGAAGGCACAATCATTGCTTGTCAAAGGGGTGCTGAGGGAAAGGGGTGATAGTGTGTTACCGGGGAGTTCCAAGGGAGTTGTTGAACAGTTGGCTGTGGGGAATTGGGTGTGTGTGAAGAAGGTATTAATGGACAGCAAGGGATTGTCAAGATTTTCTAGGCTGCTGCAGATCAAAAGGGTGAACCATTTTACTGTTCTTCTGAGTGATGGTAATGTGTGGAATGTCAAAAGGATGGTGAAGGTGTTGTGTAGTTCCTAGGAATCCCCAGGATCTGCGTGTTTTGGCTGACTTAAACTGAGGACTTGGTGTCCAAACCGATTCTCAACACCCCCACAGGATACGTCAGCCGTTAGATCAGCTAGCTCTACAGTACCCCTACCACCCCCTGTAGCTTACAGTGGTGTAGGTAGTTTCTGGCAACCACTGAACATGACAACCCCGATTCATCAGGGATAGTGGAAAACAGTACAGTACTTTTCGCCCAGTCACTCGTGCTTACTTATTCTCAGAAAATACACAGGATGGCGGTTAGGACGTTTCAATAAGTATTCATTGGTCCAAAGTCAGTCTTGTGTAAAACATATTTGCTGCGACAATAAGGAGACAGAAGCAAGAAATCGCAACAACTAATATAGTAATCAGTAGATATATTTCTACCGTAGTGCTAAGAAGATGAATATATACAGTTCAGATAAGACAGTAGCACTTGCATACTCCTATAATGTGCACCCTACGTAATTTGCCTAAATGTACCTAGCCTAGACATGTAGGTGTAGCATGTATATGTGAATAGGTATATATGTATATGGCCAAAAATTCTCTAGGTAAGAACCAACCCACTCACCTCGCCTGATGGTAGAGAATGAAGGACCCCATCTCTGCTCAGAGGAGGACACACCGCAAGGGAGGTCAGACCGCTGCATGTCAAAGATTCAGCATGAAGGACCTTGTGTCAGCGTGGAAGGAATTCTACTCTGTTTAACAGGGGGGAATATAGGTCTTATATACTAGAGTGGTCACTCCAGGGTTTCTTCTTCTATTATCGATATGTTTTGAAAACATTCATACATGTTTTGAAAACAATCATAAATGTTTTTATAAAACAATGTGATCATCAACAGAGGGCCTGTTGGCCAAGGATGAAAAAAAGCGGTGACCCTTATACAGAAGGACATGTTTATGTACGTCAGGCACAGGGATTATGATAAAATACTAAGAGCCTGGTAGCAAAGAGACAGGGGCAAACTACTAGGTAAAAGGTCACCTGTTCAGAATCGCAATTGTCGTGTGGATGGGACAATATATGTAAAAGGGATGACAGGACTAGCATACAGGATATGACAAAGATGCCCGATTGCCTGTTGAAGGAGGATATGGGGAAGTTTGGATGTGGACGTGACAGTGTGCTGATGAAGGGGTTATCGGATCGTGTGGAGGCGAAACAGACTAGAACTCACAATTTGCCTAAACGGTTCTAAGATTTTATCATGAACGTATGGGACTGCACTGTTAGCATGGTTTTCATGAGTTTTCTTACACTCTGCATAGTTTTACGTAACTACGCTCTTTAGTTCAACTTCTGTAAGTTGTTGCAATTGATGTTGGTTTACGACTTTCCCTGGCTGTGGGCCTGCTAATCAGACCCACAGCCTAGCTGTTCTCTCTCTAAATTGACATCCATGTACTTTAGGTGCATTTACCAATTGGTACTGGGCCACCTTATCAGTCCCTGTACAGTGTACCTTAGGTACCCAGGGCATAGGCGTACCCAGGCCCTACCAGGGGCTGAAGCATGTATTATGCCACCCCTGGCTGGCCATCTAAACAGACACAACTGGCTGGTAAAACAGCTGGGGCAAGGTGGTGTAAACACCCTTTGCTATAGATATAGTATACCTATATCTAACCCTAAAATGGACACATATATTCCTATCAGTCACTCCTATGGCAGGCCTTATCAATCCTGAAGGCAGAGTGCTTGGAAATATGTGAGATGGTGCTCTAGCATGAGCTGAGCTGTCTGCAGCTTGCGGAACCAAGTCCTTATAGCTGTTCCATGATAACGCTATACCATATACTCTTGAGTGCATTATAATCCTCGCGGTTGAATGCTAACTTTGGTATAGCATTATCAAAACATGTCGAGTAAGGAAGGGGTCATGCGAATTGGAATACTACCCCCTCGCCAATTCTGGCGACGGGGGTAGCATTCCATCCTTTTAGAGGGACCCGACATGTATGTAACTGTGAACCCCGGTTAAAGTTAAACGAAGCCTCAGCATCACAAAATGGATGCTGCCACCACAGACACAAGTCTGACCTCCTGCTGCTGGGAGTCCTTCCAGCGAGGGAGGCCTGGACAAAGGGTTTCCTGCCTTGGGAGGTGCTAGCACCACCCCAGACAGGATTTTGTGTATTGAGGTAGGGAGGCCTGAAAGGAATGAGACATGCCTGGGGCACACAAGGTGTCCCTGTGCATACACCGGTTCAAACCAGTTGCTGGGGCACTCCAGCCCCTGCTCTGGCGCGAAACCGGACAAAGGATAGGGGGTGTAACCACTCCCCTTCCTGGTCCCACCCATGGGAGGGACCTACTCAGCAATACAGCCCCCTTTAGCAGGATAAAGGTAGGAGCTGGTCCCATTACAAATCAGATTATCCTGAACTACTCTACAAAGAAGAAACTCTGGACTTCGACGTTCTGCTCGACAGAAGACTGAAGAATCTCCCTTGTGGGCAAGGAGTTTCCACCCTGCAACTGCAGGCACCATCAAGCGTCCTAGCGGTTCACTTTGTCGTCCTTCCTGCCGGAACCAGACTTCAGAGCCCTACGAGATCCGGACTTCCAGACCTCTCCGACCTCAACCTACATCTGCAGCAGAGATGAGATCCGTGGGTGCGACGAGACACGTGGGACCGGCCATCTGGAAGAAACTGCACTTCGCTTCCAGCACGACTTCAGAGGCATCCTCGAGAAAGTGCTTTGGGGATTGAGAAGCCCCAGCCCCGAGCAGCTCCTGCGCCACAGACCAGCCCTCCAGCATCCACGAGATCTGCGTGGGGCCCTTTTGCTTGATTGCTGCTCGACGCGTTGTCTGGTCACTTGCCGGCTGGCTAGTGGCCTCCTAGACGACGATCCTTGAAATCTACACTGCTGGTCTGGTTGCTCCAGACTGGCCCTTGCTCCCTTCCAAAAGAGGAGCACCACGGACCCTCCTGGTCCGCACCAGACGCCGTTTCCACTCACCGCGTGGGTTGCCTTTGCCAAGGCCTGTTAACTCCAAATCCGGATCCGACACCGCCGACAGCGAGAGCCTGCGTGGGACAGCTCGTGCCTCCATCCTGGTCATCGAAGACACCTCCTGGTCCACGTGGCTGCAGAGACAAGCGTCCACTCTTCACCTGATCGCGACAACAGCATCTGGTTCCTTCCTGGTTCCACACCGGTCACTGGCTAGTGACTTTGAATACTGTCCCCTCTGCTTTCAGGTCCTCTTCTTCCTCGATCCACCCTTGGATCGCACCGGACATCTTCCTCCTGGTCGCCTGCAGCATCTTTTCTTCAAGGCTCCATTGACTTCAACACCGAAACCCGACACATTTTCACACCTATGCACCCGCAGCCCGTGGGTGAGGTAACAAGAGCATTTCGGTGCTCATAGGTAGATTGACTCTCCTAGTGTCCAGGTATCCAGTCGTTTTAGTCTTAACTAGTAACTGTCTTTTACTTACCTTTTCGTAATTTGTTCTGCCCATTGACTTTGTTCCGCATCTCGCGTGTGAGTTCACACTCTGCACATGCGTCCCGTGGGCCTCCTGCTACTTACCTAAGGTTAGGGTAGTGTAGTCCCAGCGATCCTACAGCCTCTGGGCATCCTCATTTCCTTAATCGATTTCCTTATACCATTTACTTAGTATATGGTTTGCCGTGCCCCTAGGGCACCATTGTAATTTTGTGCAACTTATCGTATTTTTCCTAAGAGATTGTCATGTGCTTAGCCCTCTGACCTCATAAAGAGTTCAGAGGTGTTTGTTATAAATATACGGTTTATTTTCATAACAACCTGTGTGGTGTCCTTTCATCTGGTATTCAAGGGGTTATATATGGTAAAACAGCTGGCTTCACATGCCAAAAGAGTTTAGCCTAAGACTGCTTTGTCCATGCTACCATTAGGATAGCTGGTCTATAAGGTTGACTTACAACCAATCACCATAAGGGTTGTTTGGACTGATACAAGGTGATCACTAGAAGTAGTGAGCATCATATATCAGGCCAACTTCTCACATTCCGCGTTCTGACATTCCATAGAACGTATTGTGCGTGTGCACAGGGAGCCAATGCAGATACCTGCCCTGGAGCCCCACTGCGTGCACTGTACCCTGACTTCACCCTCCAGGTTCGGACACAGAGGGCGTGATTCCTTGTGGTGAAGAAAAAGCTACGCAACCTAGGTCTGCTCTACTCTTTGCTTTTCCCCCATCCAGGCTGTGGATAAAGTATTTTTTTTCAATGACCCATCTGTGACATGGGGCAGGATTGAACTCTATGACAAGAGAACTCTGTGACCTGAGATGCCAGAACTGTGGCGACCTGTGGGCCCCAGGCGCCAACGATCGATGCAGAGGGTGTCCCACCATACTAAAAAGCAGGTGGCACTGGAGCAATTGAGAGTGGTTGAGACCACTGGCTTTCAGTGGGCCGGAAGAGGGCTCCTCTCAGCGCCTGTCCCCAGATTGTCACACCTGTGTTTCGGACTCAGAGGACTCTGTTATCCTTGATCTCGAATTTATTCTACTGGGGGTCATCCCTGGGTCTGTGTATGATCTCGTCTGAGGCCCTACCCTGGCATCCCGTGGATGTTCTTTATTTTTCCTTTGCTGTATTAAGAGGGTGGGTTGGATATAAGGGTAATTGCTCATGTGCAGAGCGAACAAGTTACTTACCTTCAGTAATGATACATCTGTAAGAGACATATATTAATTATGGATTCCTCACCTTAGAATTACACCCAGGCATCGGACTAGATCCGGAGAATTTTTCTTCAGCAGTACCCCTGCGCGTCAGTAGGTGGCGTCAGTCGACTCCGCGTTCATCCTTAGCGTCGTGATTGCCGAAATGACGTCGCAATATCTACTTAATCACCGCCCCTGCGGGCTGACAAACAAGTTACTTACCTTCGGTAACAATATATCTGTAAGAGACATATATTAGAAGCGCAGAACCATGCAAGACACTGACCACTGGTGCACAAAACCAGGGACCTGAAAGGAAGTCCTTAAGCCTAGAAGCCAGTTCGCAGAACAAAGAGGATGGGTGGAGCGGTAAACAATCTATAACTAATATATGTCTCTTACAGATATATCATTACCGAAGGTAAGTAACTTGTTCATCTAAAAGAGACTATTAGTTATAGATTCCTTACTTTAGAATAGATACCCCATCAATACCAATCCTGGAGATGGGTCTGCAAACCAAGTTCTCACCAGGAAATCCTGTAGAACAGAATGGCCAAATAAGCCGCCCCTCCGGACGGAGTCCAGGCAGTAGTGTTTGGTGAATGTGTGCAAAGATGCCCATGTAGCTGCCTGGCAGATATCATGAAGGGGAACTCCACGTCCCAAAGCAGTAGTGGCTGCCGTCGCCCTGGTGAAATGGGGGCGCAATCCTTCTGGAGGCTCCTTCTTTGCCAAAGAGTAAAACATTTTAATGCAAAGAACGACCCACCGAGAGATGGTCCAGACCTTTTTTGGCGCAAAACATAGCCAACAAAGAGTTTGTCATCCACCAGGAATTGTCTTCTGAGACCCAGATAGAAAGAAAGCGCACGTTTTGAATCCAGATGGTGGAGCTTCTCTTCCTCTTTTGAAGGATGTGGAGGTGGAAAGAAGGTGGGCAAAGTGGTGGTTTGACTAATGTGGAAAGAAGTAACCACTTTGGCCACTAGGAAAGCAGTCTTTAAAGTTAAAAGTCTGAGAGGATAGTTATGTAGTGGCTCGAAAGCAGAGCACATAAGGTATGTCAGAACTAAGTTCAAGTCCCACTGAGGCATTACGAAAGGAATATGAGGAAAGAGGTGAGTAATGCCCTTAAGGAATCTATTTACAAGGGGAGACTTGAAAAGAGAAGGCTAATCAGGCAGCCAAAGAAAGGCTGAGATGGCTGACTGATAGCCCTTAAGAACTTCAGAAAGAGGGTTACCCTGTCCCAATTTAATGCAGGCTGAAAGATTGGAATCATACCCCGAATATCCCGGACTCGCTGTTCAGGAGGATAAGGCCGAAACTGCGTTGTATCCAGAACCGCTCCCATGAAAAGGAGCTTCTGAGAGGGAATCAGGTGTGACTTCGGCACGCTGATAGTGAACACCAGCGAATGCAGGAGGTCTGCCGTAGTCTGAAAGTGGGAGACGACAGCCTGGGGCGAGCCCGACTTACACAGCCAGTCGTCGAGATAGGGGAAGACTGGAACCCCTGATCTGCGAAGATGACCTGCAACCAACGCCATCACTTTTGTGAATACCAGAGAGGCGCTGGTAAGGCCAAAGGGGAGCACAGTAAACTAAAAATGCTTGTAGCCTACCGTGAACCGTAGGTAACGCCTGTAGGCTGGCATGACAGACATGTGGAAATAGGCATCCTGCAAGTCCAACGCTACCATCCAGGTTTCAGGGTCTAGAGCAGACGGAACCTGAGCCAATTTCAATATCATGAACTTCTTCTTCCAGAAGAAGCGGTTGACGTCCCTGAGAACTAATATAGGACGCAGGCCTTTGTCCTTCTTGGGTACTAGAAAGTAGTGGGAGTAGGAACCACGTCCACTTCTGGCATAGGGACGTGCTCGATGGCTCCCTTCACCAAGAGAGTCGTAACTTCCTGGCAGAGAAAGGCCATGTGATCCTCCGACATGCAATGAAATGTAGGTGGCATGGATAGAGGGATAGTCTCAAAGGGGAGTGAGTAGCCCCTTCGGGCTATCTGCAAAACCCACCTATCCGACGTGATGTTCTGCCAGTGGGGGAGGTGGTGGCGAATCCTGACGCCCACTGGCAACTGGTGGCCCGGGAGGATCGGACTAGGAAGGTTTAGAGGCTGCTGCAGAGAGGGCACTGGTGGACTGACCCGCCCGCAGGCCCCACTGACTCACGACACTGGGTCCCACGTCTCTGGCTGCGCAGAGGCTAAACAGTGTGCGCAGGCCTGTGGCTCTGGGCAGAATGTAGTGGGCCACCCCTTTCGTGGCAGACTGCACAGGGCGAGAGGTGGTAGCGAGGCCCAAGGATATGGACGCAGCCCAAGAATTCTCAAAGCGCTCAAGCACGTTGTCCGCTTTGACGCCAAACAAGCGACAGCCATGGCATGTAAAAAAAGAGTTGATTGGACATCATCCGAAAAGCCAGTAGACCTCAGCCAAGCCTAGCGACGTAGGGCTACCGACATCAAAATCCTCCTGCCTAGCAAGTCGGCAATGTTCAGCCCACATCATATGGTGAATTTCGCTGCATCTCTCCCCTCGGCAACTGCACAGGAGAGCACGGCCCAGTCCTCCTCCGGGCACTGTGGCAGTGTAGGAGAGTGGGGTCTGCAATCCCATGGCCACCCCAGATTTTTGCTTTTTGCTTCACTGATTTACGACTTTCCCTGGCTGTGGGCCTGCTAACCAGACCCACAGCCTAGCTGTTCTCTCTCTAAATTACAACCATGTACCTTAGGTGCATTTTACCAATTGGTACTGGGCCACCTTATCAGTCCCTGTACAGCATACCTTAGGTATCCAGGGCATAGGTGTACCCAGGGCCTACCAGGGGCTGAAGCATGTATTATGCCACCCCTGGCTGGCCACCCAAACAGACACAACTGGCTGCACGACAGCTGGGGCAAGGTGGTGTAATCACCCTTTGCTTTAGATATAGTATACCTATATCTAAACCTAAAGTGGACACATATATTCCTATCAGTCACTCCTATGGCAGGCCTTATCAATCCTGAAGGCAGAGTGCTTGGAATTATGTGAGATGGTGCTCTGGCATGAGCTGAGCCCATTTGCAGCTTGCGGAACGAAGTCCAAATAGCTGTTCCATGATAACGCTATACCATATACTCATAAGTGCATTATAATCCTCGCGGTTAAATGCGAACTTTGGTATAGCATTATCAAAACATGTCGAGTAAGGTGTCATACGAATTGGAATACTAACCCCTCGCCAATTCTGGCGACGGGGTTAGCATTCCACCCTTCTAGAGGGACACGACATGTATGTAACTGTGAACCCCGGTTAAAGTCAGACACAGCCTCAGCTCCACAAAATGGATGCTGCCACCGAGACACAAGTCTGCCCTCCTGCTGCTGGGAGTCCTTCCAGCAACGGAGGCCTGGACAAAGGGTTTCCTGTCAGGGGTGGTGCTAGCACCATCCCAGACAGGATTTTGTGTATCCCAGGTAGGCAGGGCTGAAAGGAAGGTGACTGCAAGTGGCACCCCGGTGCTCACTGTGCATATGCCGGCTCAAACCAGTTCCTGGGGCACCCCAGCCCCTGAGCTGGGGAGAGACCGGACAAAGGAGAGGGGTGTAACCACCCCCCTCCTGGTCCCACCCATAGGGCAGGACCTAGTCGCGTGCCAGCCCCTTTTCTTAGGATAAAGGTAGGAGCAGGCCCCCTTCCCAAATTAGATCATTCTGAATCTTGTACTACTTTCCACGAAAGGAACTCTTGACTTTTCTGAAGACTCTCCCTTGTGGCTAAGGAGTAGCCACCCTGCACCAGCAGGCACCATCGAAGCTCTTGCGGTTTGCTGCAGGTCCATCCTCCAGATCAAGACTGCCCAGCTCGACGAGACCCGGATTCCCTGCCATCTCTGACCTCTACCTACATCATCCAGCCCAGCTGAGATTCGTGGGTGTGACGAGACCCGTGGGACCGGCCATCTTCAAGACCTGCACGACGCTTCACCAGCACGACCCCCGAGAGACCCTCGAGTAAGTGCACTGGGGTTTGAGAAGCCCTAACCCTAAGCGCTCCAGCACCGAAGTCCAGCCTCCCAGCATCCACGAGATCTGCGTGGGGCCCTTCTGCTTCCTTGCTGCTTGCCACGTTGTCCGGTCACTTGCCCGTTGGCTAGTGACCCTCTTGACGACGTACCACGACGTTTTCACCGCTGGTCTAGGTCCCCTAGACTGGCCCTTGCTTCTTGTCCAACAAGAAGTGCCCTGGACCCTTCTGGACCACTCCAGACGCCATCTTGACTCCACCGCGTGGGCTTGCCTTTGCCAAGGTTTGTTTCTCAAATCCTGAGTCCAGCATCGCCGACAGCCGACAGCCTCGTGGGACAGCTCGCACCTCCAGCCTGGACGCCGACAACGCCTCCTGGCCCGTGTGACTGCAGAGTCCAGCGTCGCCCACTCACCTGGTCGAGGTGACTTCATCCGGTGCCATCCTGGTGCCCACATAATCACTGGCTAGTGATTAAGAACTAAGTCCCCTCTGCTTTCAGGTCTTCTCCTTCACTGATCCAGCCTTGGATCACACCGAACTTCTTCACTGGTCGCCTGCCAGCAACTTCTTCTTTCAGGCTCCATAGACTACAACGAGGATTCCCGACGTCACTTGAACCCTATGCAGCCGCAGCCCCTGGGCTAGGTAACTCGAGCATTTCGGTGCTCCAGCACAGGTTCACTCTCCTAGTGTCCCGATCCTTTTTTGTTTTTAGTCTACCTAGTCGGATTCGTCTGGAAACGGTAACTTTAGAAACACTAGCATCCATAGACTTCTTCCCGCATCCCGCGTGAGTGCGCACACTCTGCACCCGATCTCCCTAGGCCTCCTGCTCCTAACCTTAGGGTTCAGTAGTGTAGTCCTAGCGATCCTGAAGCCTCTGGGTCTTGTTACTTACCTGCTAGTATTTCGCATTCTACTTTTTGTGTATATGGTTTTTCGTGCCCCTCTGGCATTTGTGTAAATTGTGCAACTTGAAGTATTTTCTTAAGAGTTTTGTATTGTGCTTAGCTCCCTGACTCATAAAGAGTTCAGGGTAGACTTGTTATTAATAAATATCCTATATTTTTATAACAACTTGTGTGGTGTCCTTTCACTTGGTGTTCAAGGGGTATATGTGATGGTAAAACAGCTGGCTTAACACGCCCTCTAGAGTTAGCCTAAAGACTGCTCTTGTCCACGCTACTAGGATAGCTGGTCTAATAAGGTTGACTTTCAACCAATCATCAATAAGGGTTGTTTGGTATGATACAAAGTGATCACTAGAATAGTGAGCACTATATATCAGGCCAACTTCTCACATTGGTGTGCAGCGGGTGGGATTTGAGCTTGCTGTTGTTTTACCTCGCACGTATCCTAAGAATATCATTTGAAAGATCACATAAGTACCCAGGTACATATAACTTAACTTAGAATACTCTGAGTTCTACTGAACCAGCTGTTGTAGTGTAACAGGGCTTAGCACACCCTGACTACAACTCTTAGCAAGGGATCAGTAGGTAAACCCATAGTGTAGGTAGGTGCATCACCTACACCACACTAGAAGCATGTCTACCCATGGAGAGTCGTCAGAGACTCCCCTTGTGGTTGTTGACCCTCCACAGGTCACTTCCAGATATGCAGCCCTTAGCTTCCAGGAGATGAGACAATTGTGTACCTCCAGGAAACTAAAACAGGGTTCTAACCCTACCACTCCTTTTCTGTTAGGTCTCTTAGAGACTTATGATGCTAGAAGAGCTACTCATACAGATGGGAGCATGCCCCCCTTAGAAGGTACCCTTGGTGATCCTGACCTCCCTGAAACTGAGGAAGTAGAGGAGGAAGAGGATGAAGAGGTTATTTCTGGGGATGAGGCAGACAATGGTCCTGAGCTAGTCAGCAGACTTACTAGGGCCAACTTAGACCTACATAGGGAAGGATCTGGGGGACCCCCAGTACTGACCCTAAGCAGGCCTAACTTTGGAGTTAGAAGAGATAGGTCTCATTCTAGGGACTCCAATAGATCTGTGCACTCTCATGGCTCTGCTCAGAGGAGAATAACTTCCCCTCAGAGGAGAGAACATGAAGCAAGGATGAAACAGGCTAATCTGAGGATTCAGAGGGAAGAACTTGCCCTTGCCAAGGAAAAGCTTGCCTTTGCTAGAGAGCAACAGTTAAGTGGGGTAGTCCCCACTGGTGGCAGCAATATCCCTAAGGATAAAGACAGGAGTTTTGATACTAAACACCTGAGTAAAATAGTGCCCCCCTTTAAACAAGGGGATGACATCCACAAATGGATGACTGCTCTGGAGAGGGCCTGCACTGTCCAGTGCATCCCCCAGAGTCAGTGGGCAGCTATTTTGTGGCTCTCCTTTGAAGGTAAAGGTAGAGATAAGCTCCTCACTACTAGAGCTGAGGATGCTAACAATTACCAAGTCTTGAAAAATACACTGATTGATGGGTTTGGCTTAACCACTGAACAGTGCAGGTTGCTGTTCAGAGACACCCAGAAAATTCAGTCTCAAGATTGGGCTGACTTTGTAGATTGTGCCACTAAGGCTTTTGAAGGCTGGTTACTGGGAAGTAAAGTTACTGATTACACAGGATTGTATAATCTAATTATGAGAGAACAAATCTTAAGTAATTGTCAAAATCAGTTGTTGCATCAGCACCTTATTGACTCAGATCTGACCTCTCCCCAAGAATTGGGAAAGAAGGCAGACAGATGGGTCAGGACAAGGGTCAAGCAGCAGAACCAGAACCAGGGTGGTGGCCAGAAGAAAGCAGATCCCAAGGGTAATGAAAATAAGCAAAATGACCAGAAGTCTTCAACAGGGCCCCAACAATCTAAAGAGGGTGAGTCCCAGAATTCCCAGAATTCCCAAAAGAAGAAGAATGGTCAGAAGAAACCATGGTGCCAATACTGCAAAAGTAATACTCACTGGTTTAGTGAGTGCACCAAGAAAGGCCCAACTCCTACCACTACTGCCCCTAAGGCATCTGCACCCCCTAGTACAGTTAGTAGTGGTAGTAATCCTCCTACGGCTATAGTGGGGTTAACCGTGGGAACTGAGGCGGGCTCTGACTTAGTCAGAACACCTACTCAGGCTGTTCTTGTTTGTACTGGGGACATGGATATGACCCCTACAATAAGTCCCAGTACTCTGGGCAAGTACAGGCAGACGCCTTTGATTAATGGAAAAATGGCTCAGGCCTACAGGGACACTTGTGCCAGTGTCACCATGGTGACACCTAACTTTGTGGACCCTGACCAGGTAATACTGGGAGCAGACTACCTGGTGACCAATGCTAGCAATGCCACTACCTCCCATAGTATGGCACTTGTTAACTTCTCCTGGGGAGGGGTAAATTGCCTCAAAAGGGTTGTTGTTAGTTCAGACCTCCCTGTGGACTGTCTTTTGGGCAATGATTTGGAATCCTCCCTATGGTCAGATGTGGAGTATAGGACTCATGTGGAAATGTTAGGTTTGTCAGCACATGTCCTTGCTGTGACTAGGTCACAGGCCAAGAAATGCCCAGCTGAACTAGTGCTGGATCCTGGAACAATGGACCGGACACTACCCAAGAGAAAGAGCAGTAGGGGTAAGATTGACTCTTCCCCCCTGCCTCAGGTGATGGATCAGCTCTCTCAGGAGACTGACCCCAAGACCCCAGAAGGAACTGTCCTAGAAGAGCTTGAGCCTGAACAGGTTGAGTTTCTTGGGACAGGGGGCCCTTCCAGGGCAGACTTGAGGCAGGCACAGTTAGACTGTTCCTCTCTTGAACCCCTCAGACAGCAGGCTGCTGCTGAGGCTGCAGGGAATGCCACAGGTGCCCATAAAGTGTACTGGGACGATGGACTCCTTTACTCTGAGGCAAGAGACCCCAAGCCTGGTGCTACCAGGAGGCTGGTCATCCCCTTGTCTCTGAGAGGTTTCCTTCTCACCTTGGCCCATGAAATTCCCCTTGCAGGTCACTTAGGCCAGAATAAGACTTGGGACAGGCTTGCCCCACACTTTCACTGGCCCCATATGTCTGAGGACACTAAGAACTTTTGTCGTTCATGTATCACCTGCCAAGCCAGTGGCAAATCAGGTGGCACAACAAAGGCCCCCCTTATACCACTACCTGTGGTGGGGGTTCCCTTTGAGAGAGTGGGGATTGACATTGTTGGACCAATGGACCCCCCAACAGCATCTGGGCACAGATTTATACTGGTGGTAGTGGATCATGCCACCAGGTATCCAGAAGCTATTCCCCTTAGAACCACTACAGCTCCTGTTGTGGCAAGGGCCCTGGTTGGAGTTTTCTCCAGAGTGGGGTTCCCTAAGGAGGTGATCTCTGACAGAGGTGCAAACTTCAAGTCAGGATACATACTTGACTGCTATGTGGAAGGAATGTGGTGTCAATTACAAATTCACCACACCCTATCACCCACAATGCAATGGGCTTGTTGAAAGATTCAACAAGACCCTCAAAGGGATGATAAAAGGGTTACCAGAAAATCTTAGGCGAAGATGGGACATCCTTTTACCCTGCCTTCTGTTTGCTTACAGAGAGGTCCCACTGAAGGGGGTTGGTTACAGCCCCTTTGAGCTTTTCTTTGGACATCCTGTAAGAGGACCCCTATGTCTTGTGAAGGAAGGATGGGAGTTACCTCTCAAAAAGCCTAAACTTGACATAGTGGACTATGTACTTGGTCTCCGCTCCAGGATGGCAGAGTACATGGAGAAGGCATCTAAAAACCTTGAGGCCAGCCAGGAACTTCAAAAAGCTTGGCATGACCAAAAGGCTGTCCTAACTGTATACCATGCAGGACAGAAGGTGTGGGTGTTGGAGCCAGTGGCCCCAGCAGCTATCCAAGACAAATGGTCTGGACCCCACATCATCATTGAACAAAAGGGAGAAGTCACCTATTTGGTGGACATGGGAACTCCCAGGAGCCCTCACAGAGTACTTCATGTGAATAGGCTCAAAGCATTTGTTGACAGGGAGGACATGGGCTTGCTCATGGCCACAGATGAGGGACAGGAGGAAGAGAGTGACCCTCTCCCAGACCTGCTCACTCAGAACCCTGATGATGGGTCAGTGGATGGTGTAGTCTTTTCTGACAGCCTGTCTGAGCATCAGCAACGGGATTGTAGGCAAGTCCTTCAATCCTTCAGACAAATGTTTTCTCTGACCCCCAGTCAGACAAACTGGTGCACACATGAGGTGGACACTGGAGACAGTCTGCCTATAAAGAGTAAAATCTACAGGCAACCTGACCACGTCAGGGACTGCATAAAAACTGAAGTACAAAAGATGTTGGAATTGGGAGTCATTGAACCCTCAGAGAGCCCTTGGGCTAGTCCTGTAGTTCTAGTGCCTAAACCTCACACCCAGGATGGTAAGAGAGAGATGAGGTTTTGCATAGACTACAGGGGTCTCAATGCTGTCACTAAGACAGATGCCCATCCAATACCAAGAGCAGATGAACTCATTGACAGATTGGCTTCTGCCAAGTTCTTGAGTACATTTGACCTGACAGCTGGTTATTGGCAAATCAGGTTAGCTGAGGATGCCAAGGCCAAGACAGCATTTTCTACCCCAGGAGGTCATTACCAATTTGTGGTGATGCCCTTTGGTTTGAAAAATGCCCCTGCCACTTTTAAAAGGTTGGTGAACCAAGTTCTCACTGGGTTGGATGACTTTTGTGCAGCATATCTAGATGATATTGCTGTCTTTAGCTCCACCTGGGAGGATCACCTGAGGAAAGTTTTAAAGGCCCTGCAAAAGGCAGGCCTCACTATCAAGGCTACTAAGTGCCAGATAGGGCAGAGTCAAGTTGTGTACTTGGGCCACCTTGTAGGTGGAGGCCAAGTTCAACCTCTGGAGAGCAAGATACAGGCCATAAAGGACTGGGCTCCTCCAACCACCCAGACACAGGTCAGAGCTTTCTTGGGCCTGTCTGGTTATTACAGGAAATTTGTCAGAAATTATGGAACCATTGTGACTCCACTTAATGACCTGACAAGTAAGAAAATGCCAAAGAAAGTTCAGTGGACAGTTAGCTGTCAGAAGGCATTCGATGACCTAAAGCAGGCCATGTGCACTGCACCTATTCTCAAGAGTCCAGACTACTCCAAACCTTTCATTGTCCAAACAGATGCTTCTGAGTTGGGTGTGGGAGCTGTTCTATCTCAGCTGAATATTGATGGTCATGACCAGCCCATTGCTTTTATAAGTAGAAGGCTGACCCCTAGAGAGAAACGTTGGTCAGCTATTGAGAGGGATGCCTTTGCTGTGGTTTGGGCCCTGAAGAAGTTGAGGCCATACTTGTTTGGTACCCACTTCAAAGTTCAGACCGACCATAAGCCCCTCTTATGGCTAAATAAAATGAAGGGTGAAAACCCCAAACTTCTTAGGTGGTCCATTTCCCTACAGGGGATGGACTTTACAGTGGAGCACCGCCCAGGAACTGACCATGGTAATGCAGATGGTCTCTCCAGGTACTTCCACTTAGAGCAAGAAGACTCACCTGGTCAAGGTTAGTTTAATGTCCCTAAGTTTGGGGGGGGGGTTATGTAGGAGAGTGGGGTCTGCAATCCCATGGCCACCCCTGATTTTTGCTTTTTGTTTCACTGATTTACGACTTTCCCTGGCTGTGGGCCTGCTAATCAGACCCACAGCCTAGCTGTTCTCTCTCTAAATTACAACCATGTACCTTAGGTGCATTTTACCAATTGGTACTGGGCCACCTTATCAGTCCCTGTACAGCATACCTTAGGTATCCAGGGCATAGGTGTACCCAGGGCCTACCAGGGGCTGAAGCATGTATTATGCCATCCCTGGCTGGCCACCCAAACAGACACAACTGGCTGCACGACAGCTGGGGCAAGGTGGTGTAATCACCCTTTGCTTTAGATATAGTATACCTATATCTAAACCTAAAATGGACACATATATTCCTATCAGTCACTCCTATGGCAGGCCTTATCAATCCTGAAGGCAGAGTGCTTGGAATTATGTGAGATGGTGCTCTGGCATGAGCTGAGCCCGTTTGCAGCTTGCGGAACCAAGTCCAAATAGCTGTTCCATGATAACGCTATACCATATACTCTTAAGTGCATTATAATCCTCGCGGTTAAATGTTAACTTTGGTATAGCATTATCAAAACATGTCGAGTAAGGTGTCATACGAATTGGAATACTAACCCCTCGCCAATTCTGGCGACGGGGTTAGCATTCCACCCTTCTAGAGGGACACGACATGTATGTAACTGTGAACCCCGGTTAAAGTCAGACACAGCCTCAGCTCCACAAAATGGATGCTGCCACTGAGACACAAGTCTGCCCTCCTGCTGCTGGGAGTCCTTCCAGCAACGGAGGCCTGGACAAAGGGTTTCCTGTCAGGGGCGGTGCTAGGACCATCCCAGACAGGATTTTGTGTATCCCAGGTAGGCAGGGCTGAAAGGAAGGTGACTGCAAGTGGCACCCCGGTGCTCACTGTGCATATGCCGGCTCAAACCAGTTCCTGGGGCACCCCAGCCCCTGAGCTGGGGAGAGACCGGACAAAGGAGAGGGGTGTAACCACCCCCCTCCTGGTCCCACCCATAGGGCAGGACCTAGTCGTGTGCCAGCCCCTTTTCTTAGGATAAAGGTAGGAGCAGGCCCCCTTCCCAAATTAGATCATTCTGAATCTTGAACTACTTTCCACGAAAGGAACTCTTGACTTTTCTGAAGACTCTCCCTTGTGGCTAAGGAGTAGCCACCCTGCACCAGCAGGCACCATCGAAGCTCTTGCGGTTTACTGCACGTCCATCCTCCAGATCAAGACTGCCCAGCTCGACGAGACCCGGATTCCCTGCCATCTCTGACCTCTACCTACATCATCCAGCCCAGCTGAGATTCGTGGGTGTGACGAGACCCGTGGGACCGGCCATCTTCAAGACCTGCACGACGCTTCACCAGCACGCCCCCCGAGAGACCCTCGAGTAAGTGCACTGGGGTTTGAGAAGCCCTAACCCTAAGCAGCTCCAGCACCGAAGTCAAGCCTCCCAGCATCCACAAGATCTGCGTGGGGCCCTTCTGCTTCCTTGCTGCTTGCCACGTTGTCCGGTCACTTGCCCGTTGGCTAGTGACCCTCTTGACGACATACCACGACGTTTTCACCGCTGGTCTAGGTCCCCTAGACTGGCCCTTGCTTCTTGTCCAACAAGAAGTGCCCTGGACCCTCCTGGTCCACTCCAGACGCCATCTTGACTCCACCGCATGGGCTTGCCTTTGCCAAGGTTTGTTGCTCAAATCCTGAGTCCAGCATCGCCGACAGCCTCGTGGGACAGCTCGCACCTCCAGCCTGGACGCCGACAACGCCTCCTAGCCCGTGTGACTGCAGAGTCCAGCGTCGCCCACTCACTGGTCGAGGTGACTTCATCCGGTGCCATCCTGGTGCCCACATAATCACTGGCTAGTGATTAAGAACTAAGTCCCCTCTGCTTTCAGGTCGTCTCCTTCACTGATCCAGCCTTGGATCACACCGAACTTCTTCACTGGTCGCCTGCCAGCAACTTCTTCTTTCAGGCTCCATAGACTACAACGAGAATTCCCGACGTCACTTGAACCCTATGCAGCCGCAGCCCCTGGGCTAGGTAACTCGAGCATTTCGGTGCTCCAGCACAGGTTCACTCTCCTAGTGTCCAGATCCTTTTTCGTTTTCAGTCTATCTAGTCGGATTCGTCCGAAACGGTAACTTTAGAAACACTAGCATCCATAGACTTCTTCCAGCATCCCGCGTGAGTGCGCACACTCTGCACCCGATCTCCCTAGGCCTCCTGCTCCTAACCTTAGGGTTCAGTAGTGTAGTCCTAGCGATCCTGAAGCCTCTGGGTCTTGTTACTTACCTGCTAGTATTTCGCATTCCACTTTTTGTGTATATGGTTTTTCGTGCCCCTCGGGCATTTGTGTAAATTGTGCAACTTGAAGTATTTTCTTAAGAGGTTTGTATTGTGCTTAGCTCCCTGACTCATAAAGAGTTCAGGGTAGACTTGTTATTAATAAATATCCTATATTTTTATAACAACTTGTGTGGTGTCCTTTCACTTGGTGTTCAAGGGGTATATGTGATGGTAAAACAGCTGGCTTAACACGCCCTCTAGAGTTAGCCTAAAGACTGCTCTTGTCCACGCTACTAGGATAGCTGGTCTAATAAGGTTGACTTTCAACCAATCATCAATAAGGGTTGTTTGGTATGATACAAAGTGATCACTAGAATAGTGAGCACTATATATCAGGCCAACTTCTCACAGGCAGCACCTGCGCGACCGTGTCCCACACAGAGTGGGTGTAACAGCCCAAGAGACAGGCTTTGTTCACCGACCGCAGTCCTAAGCTGGAGGAAGAAAACATCTTCTTCCCAAGGTGATCCAGCTTCTTGGATTCCCTATTAGGTGGAGCAGTAGGGTATGCGCCCTTGGAAGTAGAGGCTTGGACCACCAAGCTCTCGGGGGTAGGGTGATGGGAGAGGAAAATGGGGTCACCTGGGGCTAGGTGGTGGCGTGGGCCAATCATCCTATCCACAGGAGCCCTTATGCTGAGCTTGTACTAATTGCACAGAAGGATGTCTGTGAGGGCCTCATTGAACGGCAGCAGCGGCTCCGAAGAGGCCGCTGTCGGTTGAACCACCTCGGTCAGGAGGTTGGTCCTGACCGCCACCGTAGGAAGCTCAAGGTTTAAGGCCTCAGCCACCCTACGCAACACCAGAGCGTAAGTGGCTCCCTCCTCCTCTGTAGTCACGGTAGGGGTAGAAAGCATGCCGTGGTCTGGAGAAGTATCCAGACCACTGGCATCAATTAAACTCCTCTCTCAAGTCCAGTTCTTCCAACTGGTCTGCAAGAGGGTCCAAAGACCCCTCCCAGTCCTCGTCAACCTCCTCTGGTTGCCACTCAGGGCATTAGGGAACACCAGGGTAGAACAAGGGTACAAAAGTATTGGTCGGCGCCGGTACCGGTGTGGGTCAACGTCAGTACCGGTTCCGTGTCCATGTCGAGGGGGAGGCCGGGGTCCGCGCCAGTTTGGGACACAATCGGCATCAGAAGGGGCGGAGGTGTGTCGCCAATGGATTAAACGCCGGAGATGTTATGAGGGTGACCGGTGCCAATCCGAATCCAGGCCTAGATCACTGGTGGCCCTGCGGCGCCAGACCCAAAGCCCCCTGCATCAAAGGCCTAGAATCCCCAGCCGAGTCTGCGGGGCCCGAAGGCGCACCGGCAGAGTTGCGCTGCCCAAGGATGGAGTGAAGGGCTTCGTAAAAAAGCTATGAAGTTGGGCAGGGGTCGCGCCGGCTCCCGGAATGGGAGGGAGGCTTGGAGCCGACCCAAGAGGCTCCACGGGCGGAGCCAGACGACTACCTTCCGTATCCTGCTTCGCGCCGGCCGACGGACGGGGAGAATGCAAAGAGCGATGGTGCTTATTTGCCTTCTTTTTGTGCTTCGACTTACTCAGCGTCAAAGACTTTAACGAGGAGTGGTGGTGATGGCTCGCGACCGGTCCCGCGACTTCTCTCTCGACGGGGACCTCGAGTGGCACGGAGCCGACTGCCAGTCCTCCAGAAGCTTTCAGGACTGCTCCCGCAAAGACTTCGGGCCATAGCCCGACAGTCGGAGCACGACTTTGGGTCGTGGTCGCGCTCCAGATACGAGAGGCACACTAGATGGTGGGTCTCTCACCGACATCAGCTTGTGGCAGGAGCCACAAGGCTTGAAGCCGGTCCGCTGACATGACATCCCTGTGCACCAGGAGTCGAATGACTCGAATAAGATAGACAAAAGTCGAGAAAAAAGTCAAAAAATGACTAGAGGTACCCCTCTCTGGATCTGCGCTAGCTGGCATGAAAAAAGAAAGAACTGACGTCAGGGCCCAGGAGCGGCATCTAAGTAGATACCGCAACATCTTTCTGGTGGTCACGACGCCAATGACAAACTCAGAGTCACCAACGCCACCTACCGACGCGCGGGGGGGAATGCTGAAGAAAAATTCTCCACATCCAGTCTGATGCCTGGGAGTAATTTCACAATATCCTAGTACACATAATTCAATTTCATAATGCTTATCACAAAATATAATGCAGTGACAATTTCTCTTCTTGTCAAAGTTTCAGTCTTTATTCCAGTTGCTCCTGCCAACACGTGTTTCTGAAATCCTAATCACTCGCAACTTGGTACCCTTGAAATGTAAACAAGTATCCCATGCGTAACAATATCAGCTCATTAGTCCCAAGGTAAGCAATATCTCCATATAACGCAATCCAGGCAATATTCACTGGGCAATATTTCAGTAGCCCAGTGCTCTCCGTACGGAGAGCCGCGGGATTTGAATTCGGAATCGGAGGAGCTTAGGGCAGTAGTAGCCGCCATGGCCCGAGTGGAATGGGCACGCAGCCCCACAGGAGGCTCCTTTTTAGCCAGTGAATAAGAAGCCTTGATGCACAAAACGACCCATCGAGAAATGGTCCGTTTGTGCACCGCCTGTCCCTTCTTAGCGCCCAAGTAACCAACAAAGAGTTGGTCATCCACCCGGAACTGGCCTGTGCTATCCAGATAGTATGAGAGCGCACGTTTTGGGTCCAGATGGTGGAGCCTCTCTTCCTCTTTCGAGGGATGGTGAGGCGGAAAGAAGGTGGGCAAGGTGATAGACTGTCCGATGTGGAAGGCTGTGACGACCTTAAGCAGGAAAGAGGGACGTGTCCGCAAGACAACTTTGTCCGGATGGACAGAAAGGAAAGGAGGTTTAGAAGAAAGAGCCTGGAGCTCACTCACTCTCCTGGCAGAGGTGCTGGCAACCAGGAATGCAGTCTTAAGAGTGAGAAGACGAAGAGGACAGTTATGAAGTGGCTCGAAGGGAGCGCACATCTAATAAGTCAGAACAAGATTCAAGTCCCACTGAGGCATCACGAAAGGAACAGGGGGAAACATATGAGTGATGCCCTTCAAGAACCAATTTACAACTGGGGACTTGAAAAGAGATTGCTGATCAGGGAGCCTTCAGAAGGCAGAAATGGCAGAGAGGTAGCCCTTAAGAGTGCCCAGAGCAGAGCCCTGCTGGGCAAGAGAAAGAAGAAAGAGGAAAACCTCAGAAAGGGGGGCAGAGAGTAGATCCACAGCCTATGCTGTGCGCCATGCCACAAATTTGTTCCACCTGCAGGCGTATACCGATTTTGTGGAGGGACGCCTGGCTGCCAGAATCACATCGCAGACATCAGGAGGCAAGTCAAATGGCCTCAACTGTCGCCGCTCAATCTCCACGCATGGAGGTGGAGGCTGGACAGGTTCGGGTGGAGGACCGTCCCCTGCTGCTGCGACAGAAGGTCCTCCTGAAGAGGCGACGAATCAGGCGATCGACTGACATGCTGAGTAGCTCGGGATACCAGTATCTTCGTGCCCGTTCGGACCCACAGGATGAATTGGGCCCGGTCGCGCCTGATCTTCTTCAGAACTCTGGGCAGAAGTGGTATAGACGGAAAGGCGTACAACAGACCGCAGCTCCACTCGCGATGAAAAGTGTCACCGAGCCGCCTTGGAAATTCCAACGCGCAGAACTGATGACATTGCGCGTTCTCTTCTGTGGCGAATAGATCTAACCAAGGCTCTCCGTACTGCTGAAAGAGACCTTGCGCCACGTCCGAGTTCATACGCCATTCGTGATCCATCATGCACCGACGGCTGAGTTCGTCCGCCCTGGCGTTCAGGGAACCTGCCAGGTGTTGAACCACCAGGGTCACGCCCTGATGTTCCAGCCATTGCCAGAGACACAGAGCCTCCTGGCATAGGGTCCACGGCCCCACCCAGCCCTGTTTGTTGGAGTATCATATGACGGTGGTGTTGTCCGTGAACACCAGCACTATACTCTCCTGGACAGAGGCGAGGAATGCTTTCAGTGCAAGTCGGATTGCCTGCAGCTCCAGAAGGTTGATGTGGAGCC
Source organism: Lissotriton helveticus (assembly GCF_964261635.1). NCBI lineage: Eukaryota > Metazoa > Chordata > Amphibia > Caudata > Salamandridae > Lissotriton > Lissotriton helveticus. The sequence goes on from NC_136062.1 coordinate 271,938,663, forward strand.
GGGACTCCGCCGCAGACAAGAGGCCTCTGATCTCCACCTCTCCCATGTGGCCCCCCCAGCCCAGGCGGGACGCGTCCTTCACAACAACGTGCTCCGGTTGGGGAAGGGAGAGGGATCTGCCGCTGACCCAATTGCGGTCCGTGAGCCACCACTGCAACTGTCTTGCAGTGCCCTCCGAGATCAAGACATAGTTGGACAAGTTGCCCTGATGCTGGACCCACTGAAACTTCAGGTCCCACTGCAGAGCCCGCATCCGCCACCTGGCGTGATGCACCAGAAGGATGCAGGAGGCCATCAGCCCCAGAAGCCGCAGCGTCAACCTGACCAAGACTCGGGATAAAGGCTGAAAGATCAGAATCAGAGCTTGAATATCCCGAACCCGCTGTTCGGGAGGATAAACCTGAAACTGCGCCGAATCTAGAACCGCTCCGATGAAGAGGAGCTTCTGAGAGGGGCACAGGTGTGACTTCGGCACATTGATGGAGAACCCCAGCAGGTGCAGGAGGTCGGCCGTAGCCTGGAGGTGGCTGATGACTGTCTGGGGCGAGCCCGCCTTCAACAACTAGTCGTCGAGATAGGGGAAGACTGACACCCCTAATCTGCGCAGATGAGCTGCGACCACCGCCATCACTTTCGTGAACACCCGAGGGGCGCTGGTAAGGCCAAAGGGGAGCACGGTAAACTGAAAGTGCACGTGGCCTACTGAGAACTGCAGGTAGCGCCGGTGGGCCGGCAGGACAGGGATGTGAAAATAAGCGTCCTGCAAGTCCAACGCTACCATCCAGTCTCCCGGGTCTAGGGCAGCTAAGACCTGAGCCAGAGTCAGCATCTTGAACTTCTGCTTCCGGAGGAAGCCATTAATGTTCCGCAGGTCCAAGAGAGGGCGCAGGCCCCCTTTGCCCTTCTTGGGAACCAGAAAGTAGTGGGAGTAACAACCACACCCTACTTCTGGCCCAGGAACGCGCTTGATGGTCCCCTTGGCCAAGAGGGCCGTAACTTCCTCTTGCAGAAGTTGGAAGTGATGCACCGACAAGCGGTGGTATTGCGGTGGCATGGCTGGAGGGGTCAACTCGAAGGGGAGGGAGTAGCCCCTTCGGACGATTTGCAGCACCCACCTGTTCGATGTGATGTTGCGCCAGTGGAGGAGGTGATGGCGAACCCTGCCCCCTCACTGGCGTTAAATGGGCCTGAAAGCTCGGACTAGGAGGGCTTTGAGGCGGATGCTGCGGGGGTGGATGTGGACTGGCCTCGCCGTTGTCCCGTAGCACCGCCGCGGCTGCTACCACGTCCGCCACCGCGATGGATGTTAGTCTGCGGCCTGTGGCTGGCAGGACGTGTGGAGGTGCCCCTTCCTTGGCCACGAAAGGAGCGAAAGGCAGCAGTTTGCTGGCACGGGGCCGACAGGCCCAAGGACGTGGCCGTAGCCCCTAAAGTGCTCAAGGGCACAGTCTGCCTTGTCACCAAAGAGGCGACGGCCATCAAACGGCATGTCGATAAAGGTGTTCTGGGCATCAGCCGAAAAATTGGCAGATCTCAGCCAGGCGTGGCGGCGAACCGCCACCATCGTTGCAATCGCCCTGCTTAGCGAGCATGTGGTATCCAGCCCACATCGAATGGAATACCGTACCGCATCTCGACACTCTGCAAGGGCTTGGGCGAGTTTAACCCGGGCCTCCTCCGGGAATTGTGGCAGCGCATCCGTCCCACAAAGAGTGGGTATAACGGCCCAAAAGGCAAGCGGTGATGACCGACCGCAACCCCAAACTAAGTGAGGAGAACATCTTCTTTCCGTACTGTTCATACCTTTTGGATTCCCGATCAGGGGGAGCTGTCGGGACTGCGGACTGGGAATTGGAGGCCTGGATAACCAGGAAACAAGGGTCGCCCGGGGCCAGGCGGTGGCGTCTGGCCACGTTCCTATCTACAGGGGGATGGATCTGTAGCAGACCTGGACCAAGTGCCCAACAGAACGTCAGTTAAGGCCTCATTGAATGGCAGTAGAGGCTCCGAAGAGCTTGCCTGCAGTTTGAGGACCTCAATGAGGAGGTTAGTCCTCATGGCCACGACGTGGAGCTCAAGAGACAAGGCCTTGGTTCCCCTAGTCAACACTACACTGTAGGCAGCCCCCTCCTCCGTAGCCACGGTAGGAAGGGAGACAAATCCAGTGTCTGGCGAAGTGTCCAAAACCACTGGCCTCCCCTAGTTCACCTGCCCAGTCGTGAAAAGACTGGCACTCCCGTGCCAGAGGGTCCTCAGACCCCTCCCAATCCACTTTGTCCTCCATCTCCTGGTACTCAGGTTCAAATGATGGGGCCGGATCATAGAAGTATGGCACTTCTCTCGGCGTCGAATGCGGCGTCGATCGACGCCGTTCCGGCGCCGGAACCGGATCGAAGGGGGATCGGGGACGACGTCGTCCGGGGCGACACCCTAGGAGTCGACGCGGGCAGAGGGGTCGTTGGGTCGACCAGGGGCGACCCAGATCCAGTGGATCCGGCGGGGCCCTGCGGCGTCGGGACCGAAGTCGCCGACGGCGCCGGGGCCGAAGCACCTGATGGCGCCGAGGCCGGAGCACCCGGCCCGCTTGGGCTCCAAGAAGGGTCCGCGGGGCCTCAAGGGCGCCGCGGAACCAGACGTGGGAGTGAGCGACCTGATGGCCCTGAGGAAGGCATCGATCTCCTCTGGCGTCGCGTTCTGCCCAGGGACAGGCGGGTATGGATCAGGCCACGACGCCTGCGGCTCCAGCGGAGCCGTGGGGGCGTTGTCACCCGAACACCCGGCAGCGCCGCGCGAGCGTCGTAGGGAGTCAGAAGAGCGGTGTCGCTTCTTCGACTTCTTGTGCCTCTTACCTGAGGACTTGGAGCCTGACGAGTGGTGGCGACTCGCCGAGCTGTGATGACTCCGGCCCCGCGACCGGTTCCTCGACCTCCCATGACCGGGACCTCGAGCGGCGCAGGGCCGACTGCCGGCCTAGCTTTTAACGCCAAGGCCCGGCAGTCGAGGCATGACTTGTCATCGTGGTCGGCCCCTAAGCAATACAGGCACCGGCGATGGGGGTCGGTAACCGACATCAGTCGGTTGCAGTCGGCACAGGGTTTGAACCTGGGCATCCGTACCGGCACAGATGGAGTCGAAAAACAGATCAAAAGGATCGAAAAAGTTTAGTCAAACTTGCTGGCGCGGAAAAAGAAAAACTGACGTCAGCACGCGAGGGCGTCGTCTAAGTACTCCGACGACGTCATCCCGATGCCGACGATGGACGCGGAGCCGCGGACGACGGCTAGAGACCCGCAGGGGTACTTCTACGCAAAAGTTTTCGGATCCAGACTGACGCCTGGGGATATTTTAAAGAATCTAATACTAAATTGTTTCTTTCAGATATGATTTTTGGGTGGATAGTCTGTAAGCTGGTTGTCGAATCTTTACTTGCCTGTCTTGGGAAGGAAATGCTTTGCTATGCATAGTGTCTTGGAATGCTACCAAGAAGGACAACATTGTTGTGGGGTTCAAGTGAGATTTTTGATGGTTGACGGTGAGACGGACTGCGGTGAGCAACGAGAGGCATGTGGATGTGGCTGTTGCTGCTTGTTGATGTGGGGTAGCTTTTATGAGCCAATTGTCCAAGTATGGAAAGACTTGGATCCCTTTCGGTCTGAGATGAGCTGCTACTGGAGCCAGCATCTTAGTAAAAATTCTCTGTGCTGTTTTAAGCCCGAATAAAAGGACTTTTTTTGGGAAGTGGGTGCCGGCTACCTTGTAGCACAGGAATTTTCAGTGTTTTGTGTGTATCAGGACATGGAAGTATGCATCTTGGAGGTCCATGGCTATCATATAATCTCCTTTGTCAAGGAGGTGTAATATATCCTGAAGTAATAGGACCCCAATCTCCTGAGGGTTTTTTGATCAGAAAGAAACAATGAGTAGAATCCCGGTCCTTTCTGAAGTTTTGGATTAACTTATATTGCTCCCTTCTTCAGCATGATGGAGATCTGGCTCAGTAGTGGTTTTAAGTGAGGGGTAGGTTGTCCTGTCGGTGGGCTGTTTGGAGGTTTCCTGAGAAACTCAAGGGTGTGTCTTCGTGAGACCACATAGAGCACCCACTTGTCGGATGTTATTCTGGACCACTAATGGTTTTGACCTCCAATACGGATTTGTGAAGAGTGTGTGGGGGGCGGGGGGTCAGCACTAAATTGTAGTCACTGTTTTCTGTTAGAATCTCTGCACAGCCAGATAACTTTCCTCTGGCTGAGTGTTCATATAGGCAGCCATTGGTGGTTGTCTGTATTGTTGCTGTTGTGCATACTGGGGATGGTTGTGTCTGGCCGGACTAAGAGCCTGTAGGGTTGGGAACCACCTCTAAGAGTAGCCTCCTCTGTCTATGGCTCCTTGAAAAGGCTGCTTCCTATACTAGAGAGTCCCCAGGGACTTTCTTGTATTTGTGTCAGCCTTGATGGACTACAGCACATTACCCATGTATATGCCAAACACAATTTGTGGTCAAAAGGCATGTTGAGTTTCTTACTTTGGATCTCTGACGGAAAGGAAGTGGATTTTAACAATCCTTGTCTGCAGAGAACAGCGCTCCCACAAGTTGCCTGATTCTAAATGAAGAGACATCAATGGTGCAGTCGATTATCTCTGCCGATATTCTTTCACCCTCATGTAGAATTTTTTGAGCTTCCAGCTTGGCGTCCTCTGGTAGTACATCAAAGTAAGTGGACATATCGGTCCACATTTGGTGATCATAACGGCCTAAGATAGCTAGGGAGTTTGCCGCTCTAACCGTCGTGGTTACCATTGAGGAGAATCTCTTCCCGAAATTAATCCAATAAGAAGAGAAAATTGGTGTGGACGGGATCTTAGAGTGACTTTGCGCCGTTACGGATACCACAGAGTCTTGTTTCGTCTACCCATTCAGACAAGTTGAAAAGTCATCGGGGGCTTTATGTTTGTCTAATCTTGGGGCGACTGCTGAAACCATAGCCGGGTTCTTCATGGCTTTAAGCACTTCTTGCCACATAAAATCAATAAATCGGGATAGCCCTCACCGATTTCTTGGGGTGTTCTTTAAAATCCTGGAGGAAACAGTCAGATTATTAGGTAAGCAATGGAAGTTCTAATCATTTGGCTGCACTCTTCATCAAATTATGGAAGCTGCCAATGTCCTCAATCTACTGGTGCCGCGACTGGTGGGAATGGAGCGGGGATGAGATAGTCGTCCCACTCATTGGGAACTAAGGTAGTGTCTCATATTTCGCCCTCTTCCCTGTCTTCATCAGTATACGGAGCATCGTGAGCTTGGGGAGATCTGCCATCTCTGGCAGAGGGGCGGCAGGTAACTCAAGCAATCGTGATGGTTGCGGTAAAGGTGTAGGAGTTTGCAGCAACTGCACCGGCCTTGGTGCTTGTGGCATAGGAGTCGCAGGTATGGATGTTGGGAATCTGTGATAATAGTCTTGGAGCATACTTTGCAAATTGGTTACCAGAAACGTAGGCATTGGAAAAGAAGGTTCCTTTTGGTCTTGTATTGAATATTCATGTTGGTATAGGTCTAAGTGCTCTCTCGCAGAGTAAGAGTCCTCTTGATATTGCTCGCCATCATCCTCAAAGTCCTGGCATATGACATGTCCTGGCATATGACGTGGAGAAGTGTGGCTCAGTGGTTAGAGGCGGCAGACCCGGAAGCCGAGATCAGCCGTGGACCAGGGTTCGATTCCCCGCCTCGGCGGGTCTCGGGCTCAAAAATTCCACGGACTCGACAATTCTCGCTCCGGTGCCTACTCGACTCACGGGGTCACACTCTGCGACTCTGGGCAATAGCTTGCTTAATCTCCACTACGGCCCCTCGCGGATGCCTGGCTTTCACCTTGTGAATACCCTTGCCGGGGTATCTCTCACAGGGGAATACCAGGACGGGTTCCCTAAGCAAGCGCCTTGAGACCCCTGGGTGAATCGTGCGCTATATAAATCGAAATACATTTACATTTACATTTACATGTAGTTGGGACGGAATACGAGCCTCCTTTATCATCATCCTCATCTACGAGGTGTGCAAGTGGATAGGGCAATACCTTACTTGGAGAGGTATGGGCTGGCAGAATTGTGCCTGCAGAAGATTTATCACTTACAGGAATCAAAGACAATAGAGAATAGATCATCTTTGCAGGAGTCTTCGCTGTTGGCGTTGACAGTCCCCATTGTCGATGGTTTCTTCATCGACGATAAGGACGTCGTAGACAGTATCACTGATGGTATCGTCGACGAGCCCATCATCAACTGTACTGTCAATGCAGCATTGACAACAACTGGGATTGTCCTAGTGAGGATTGAGTCATCGGTGGGACCTTCGTCGTCAATGTTAAATTGAGGAGGGACACCTTCAGAGGAATCGTCGAGATGCGTTTTAATATTCCCGGGATTTATAATCATCATCAATTACAGCAGTAAAGAGAAGATGATCATAGGAGATGAATCTGTGGTAAACGTCTAGGTTGATGTCATCGTCGACGGCGCGGTCGTCAACAAGAATACAACTGCAGAGCTCGACGCTTTCATCATGAATTGTGTCCTCAAAGGCAAAGACTGCGAAGCACGTTTGAGAAGTGCTACTTTCAGGGAAGGAGTGGTAGGATCTGAGTACATTTTTTCCGAGGCAATTCTTCCTTTTTTGAAAGAGGAAGGAAGGTCCTCATGCCTCTTTTCATGTCCAGTAGTAGTATGTCTACATTTCTTAATAGCCTTTGAAGGTGGCTCTTGTGAGAAGTTGGCCTGATATATGATGTTCACTAGTTCTAGTGATCACCTTGCATCAGTCCAAACAACCCTTATGGTGATTGGTTGTAAGTCAACCTTATAGACCAGCTATCCTAATGGTAGCATGGACAAAGCAGTCTTAGGCTAAACTTTTTTGGCATGTGAAGCCAGCTGTTTTACCACATATAACCCCTTGAATACCAGATGAAAGGACACCACACAGGTTGTTATGAAAATAAACAGTATATTTATTAATAACAAACACCTCTGATCTCTTTATGAGATCAGAGGGCTAAGCACATGACAATCTCTTAGGAAAAATACGATAAGTTGAACAAAATTACAATGGTGCCCTAGGGGCACGACAAACCATATACTAAGTAAATGGTATAAGGAAATCGATAGAAGGAATGGAGCTGTCCAGAGGCTGTAGGCTCGCTGGGACTACACTATCCTAACCTCAGGTAAGTAATAGGAGGCCCACGGGGCACGTGTGCAGAGTGTGAACTCACACGCGAGATGCGGAAAAAAGTCAATGGACAGTACAGTTAAAGAAAAAGGGGAGTACGGACAATCCTGACTGGTTAAGACTAAAACGACTGTGAATCTGGAAACTAGGAGAGTCAAGCTACCCTTGAGCACCGAAATGCTCTTGTTACCTCACCCACGGGCTGCAGGTGCATAGGTGCGAAGTCGTGTCGGGTTTCTGCGTTGAAGTCTATGGAGCCTGGAAGAAAAGATGCTGCAGGCGACCAGGAGGAAGAATGCCGGTGCGATCCACGGGTGGATCGGGGAAGAAGAGGACCTGAAAGCTGAGGGGACAGTGTTCAAAGTCACTAGCCAGTGACCGGTGTGGAACCAGGAGGGAACCAGGTGCTGTTGTCGCCATCAGGTGAAGAGTGGACGCTTGTCTCTGTAGCCACGTGGACCAGGAGGTGTCTTCGACGACCAGGATGGAGGCACGAGCTGTCCCACGCAGGCTCTCGCTGTCGGCGGTGTCGGATCCGGATTTGGAGTCAACAGGCCTTGGCAAAGGCAACCCACGCGGTGAGTGGAAACAGCATCTGGAGTGGACCAGGAGGGTCCAGGGTGCTCCTCTTTTGGAAGGGAGCAAGGGCCAGTCTGGAGCAACCAGACCAGCTGGGAAGATTTCAAGGTTCGTCGTCTAGGAGGCCACTAGCCAGCCGGCAAGTGACCAGACAACGCGTCGAGCAGCAATCAAGCAAAAGGGCCCCACGCAGATCTCGTGGATGCTGGGGGGCTGGTCTTGGGTGCAGGAGCTGCGGCTTCTCAATCCCCAAAGCACTTTCTCGAGGATGCCTCTGAAGTCGTGCTGGAAGCGAAGTGCAGTTTCTTCAAGATGGCCGGTCCCACGTGTCTCGTCGCACCCACGGATCTCAGCTGTGCTGCAGATGTAGGTTGAGGTCGAAGAGGTCTGGAAGTCCGGATCTCGTCGGGCTCCGAAGTCTAGTTCCGGCAGGAAGGACGACAAAGTGAACCGCTAGGACGCTTGATGGTGCCTGCAGTTGCAGGGTGGACACTCCTTGTCCACAAGGGAGATTCTTCAGTCTTCTGTGGAGCAGAACCTCGAAGTCCAGAGTTTCTTCTTGTAAAGTTGTTCAGGATAATTTAACTTGGAATGGGACCAGCTCCTACCTTTATCCTGCTAAAGGGGGCTGTACTGCTGACTAGGTCCCTCCCATGGGTGGGACCAGGAAGGGGGGTGGTTACACCCCCTATCCTTTGTCCAGTTTCGCGCCAGAGCTGGGGCTGTGGTGCCCCAGCAACTGGTTTGAACTGGTGTATGCACAGGGACACCTTGTGTGCCCCAGGCATGTCTCATTCCTTTCAGGCCTGTCCTACCCAATACACAAAATCCTGTCAGGGGTGGTGCTAGCACCTCCCAAGGCAGGAAACCCTTTGTCCAGGCCTCCCTCGCTGGAACGACTCCCAGCAGCAGGAGGTCAGACTTGTGTCTGTGGTGGCAGCATCCATTTTGTGATGCTAAGGCTTCGTTTAACTTTAACCGAAGTTCACAGTTACATACATGTCGTGTCCCTCTAGAAGGGTGGAATGCTACCCCTGTGGCCAGAATTGGCGAGGGGGTAGTATTCCAATTCGTATGACACCTTACTCGACATGTTTTGATAATGTTATACCAAAGTTAGCATTCAACCGCGAGGATTATAATGCACTTAAGAGTATATGGTATAGCGTTATCATGGAACATCTAGTAGGACTTGGTTCCGCAAGCTGCAGACAGGCTCAGCTCATGCTAGAGCACCATCTCACATAATTCCAAGCACTCTGCCTTCAGGGTTGATAAGGCCTGCCATAGGAGTGACTGATAGGAATACATGTGTCCATTTTAGGGTTAGATATAGGCATACTATATCTATAGCAAAGGGTGATTACACCACCTTGCCCCAGCTGTCTTAGCAGCCAGTTGTGTCAATTTTGGATGGCCAGCCAGGGGTGGCATAATACATGCTGCAGCCCCTGGTAGGCCCTGGGTGCACCTATGCCCTGGGTACCTAAGGTACACTGTACAGGGACTGATAAGGTGACCCAGTATCCAATTAGATATGTACCTAAGGTACATGGAGTCTATTTTAACAGAGAGAGCAGGAAGCCTGGGGTCCTGAATAGCAGGATCCCAGGCCAACTAAGTCAAAAACCAGCAAAACACTAGGCAAAAAGTTGGGGGTAACCATAGTCAGATATCCACCTTCCTACAGCTCTGATGTGATATTGTTCTTTATATTTCTTCTTTTGAGGGAAGATGAAGTCTGTAAAGACTGATCACTACCCTCCTCAAATAAAGGCCACTCTTTTGTTTTCAGCTTTTGCAGCACCAACAAAAATCTACCTACCCTGTCTTTGAGAGTCTTCTGAGAAAATGTGCAACAGATCTTGTAGTCTCTCATCTTATGCTCTGGATAGAGGTAATATATACATTCCTTATGAGGGTCATCCAAATTTTTATTTTTATTTTGAAGGTTTTATATAGCGCGAACATGACCCTTACGGGTATCAGAGCACTTTACAAGAGAGATAGTAAAACAAAGGAGACCATGTACAAAAGAAACATAGTATTTTAGAAATAAAGTCTTATGTTCCAGCTGGTTGTTCTAAGAGTCTGTATCAATATTTAAGTAAATTTCGACATGAGAAGAGATTTGACTTCTTTTTTGAAGTAGGCAGTTGAGGGGTTAAGTCTGGTTTCTGGGGGTAGTGCATTCCAAATCCTTGGAGCAATACCTGGGAAAGCGCAGTTATATGTTTTCTTCTTGGCAAATCTTTGAGGCTTTAGAAGAAGGTTGCTGTCACTCCTGGATGATCTGTTTCCACATGAAAGCTCCAGTTTCTGGGCCAGATAACTCGGTGTGTTGTGATGGATGGCTTTATGCGTCATGCAGGCACTTTTTTATTAAATTCTTGCTTCGAAGGGTAGCCGATAGAGCGCTTTGAAGTCCGAGGAGATGTGGCAATTTCTTTTGGAGCCTGTGATGAACCTGGCTGCTGAGCTGAGTGATGCTCTTAGGGGGGCAGTTGTAGATCTAGCGAGTCCACAGAGAGATGCACTACCATATTCTAGTCTGGGAATTACTAGTGTTTGGACTGCCAGCTTGAAGTCGTTTACTGGGAGGAATGGTTTTAATTTTCTCAGAGTGCTCATCTGAAAGTTTGCTCCTTTTACTGCAGCACTGATGTGTTTTTGCATGCTTAGGTTACTGTCCAGAGTTACTCCCAGAGATTTTGCTCAATCTATTATAAGAGTTTGGCAGTTGAACGCTATAAGTTCAATGTATGTTGGATGGTTGAATGGGTGGGGTGATAAGTAAGAATTCAATTTTGAGGGCGTTTAGTTTGAGGTGGTTTTCAGTCAACCATGACTGAGTATTTTGTAAAGTTAGAATGAGAGCTTTGATGTCATCTGGAGAATTTATCTTTAGGTATAGTTGCGTGTCGTCTGCGTACATGTGAAAATGGATATTTGATGAGTCTAGAATCTCAGTGAGCGGCTCCATGAATAGATTAAACAGTGTAATGAAGTCTCGTCTTCCCACAAGTGTCAGAGAATGTGAAAAGTCTTACTTTGGTGAGTTGGGACATGATGTCCAGTCAGAATACACAAGTAGTAGAAGAAGAGGTGATGTTTGGAAGTTAATTCCTTTAAAAACAGACAGAAAAAGTAATTTGAGCAGAGCTCAAGGAGACTCCCATCACATGATGTGCAGTACAAAATCTGAAGAATTCAGCCTCTCTTCAAAGTGCTCTAGAGGGTGATGTCGCCTGTTCCATTAAAGTTTGCAGTTTGGTCATTGCTTTTTTTTTTTTTAAATGTCATAGATCGGCTACAAAACCTTTGGTGCATTGCCATTCTGTCTATTGTAGTGGTACACATTGCTTTATTATGGTACCGTGGGACTCCCACTTCGACAACGGGGATTGATTCAAGCATGTGGATCTATGAAAGATCCAATACTGGAGAAGTGAGTTTAATTTATATACTCAATGATGTAGCCCAATGTGGCTTTTATCCTTTAGGGTCATCCCTATTCACATCCTGCACCATCACTGTCAGCCATGTAAACAAGACCTGAAAGAAATGCCAGGTCTTCAAGTGGCCCCTGATTTTATCAACACTGTTTTATCTTCAAACCCAACTCTCACCTGTGAAGGAACGTGTCTCTGGGCACAGTAAGCAAGGTATATACATCAAGACAGCCCATCCAAACCTAGGTAGACTAAAAAGATGGTTCAAAAGAGCAATGGAAATACTAGGACCAAATCTTCTCAACCACGGAGGAAATTACTTTTATCCACTCAGGCTATATGACATCGTGTTTTAGCTTGTTTGTGCGTGTGATTTTACTTATATTTTGCTTTAAGAACCTTCAAAATATATCCAAATTCAATAGATATGATGCAGACAGGTCCAATCTGCTTGCCACGTCACCTTTTGCACAAACTGTGAATTTGGGAAAAAATTAGGTTGCAAGTTCTATACAAAAAACAAGCATTTATGAATGATCAAATGCTAATAGTTTATACCTAGACCTTCCCATTAATTTATTTTGGTTGAGCACAAGTATGGGAAGCAAATACATATTTGCAAAGCTGCCATTAGGAGCATCAGGAGGAATTACACTGCAACAAAGTTGGAACATGACCAATACTGGAATGCAGTAAGCATCAACAGGACTGTATACTGCAGTGCAAGGTAACGGACCATTTTCTAATCATGTATGCTTGAAAATCATGCTGGAGACTTTAAAAGAATGCTTTAATAATACAGAATGTCTGTACCTTTCAGATGTAGAAGTTTTGCTTTTGCTTTTTAAGCCCAAATACTTTTCTCTGCAGGTCCCACACAACAAGTAGTACGGATTCCCACTTCCGCACTCGCCTCCAAACCATCCATCCACATAGGAGCCATTGCTCCGGTAGCCCTGGCGATTAGCACTACGACCACAGCCAGGGTGGTTCCTCTTCATGTGTTGATTGAAGCTGACGACATTGGATTCGCATAGTTCACAAACTACTACTTCTTCTCTATCTTCCGACTCACAAACATGCTGTACAAGAGAGAATAGTCTTAATGAGTATCGCAAGTGTGTTACATTTCGGAAACCCAACAAAACAAATCAACATCTTCCTATTTTGCATGGTGTGGTACTTCATGACTTAAACTGGCAAGCAGTAGTAATATTCAGCTGTAACAGACTTTTTAAAATATGCCTGTGAGCGTTTGCAGATGTTACTCAGCAGTGTAATGCAAAATTATGCCTGCCCTTCAAACTTTTGTAAGAACGTTTTACATGTACTTCTCATAGAGACAACATGTTCTCACTGTGGGACTTCTGAGGACTTTGTAGAGATCTATGTTAGTTCTCTTACTTCTTACTAATCATTCTACAACTACACATATGAACCAATTACTTAACAATAGTTCTGGTGCATACTCTACCTGAAAATTCCGCACCTCTTTAATCAATTTCAAACACCAGGCTAGATCTAGAAAGTGGAATAGCTCTCCTCTACTGATAGGTAGGGCCTCTGCTCCAACTTGGCTCTGGGATCCACCCTGTATAATACATCAATAAGATGTTTAAAGCACCCCTCCTCCCGGTACACTGAGGTTTGTTCTCCATCCATGCTTTTCCCCATGCCCAAAGAGGCAGAGATGAGGCCGATGAGGCTGACAGAAAGAGGAAGTTGGGACCTTATAATAAATCTTATGACCGTTCTTAAGAATGGGGAGATGGGGAGATCGGTGAGGAATCTGTAGGTGTATACTGTATCCACCAGAAAGATCATTACCCAAAGTTAAGTTACTTATGCTTTTAATGAATACTTTCCATCTGAAAATTCCACTCATCTTTAACACCCAAGCAATAATCCGAAGGTGCTGGGTCTACAGAGATTGCGATTCCAGGAAGCCATGCAACACAGATCTGGAAAAATGCCCATCCCTGCAGACTTTAGAGTCAAGAAAACAATGACTGGTGAAGGTACTGGCCGAAGCCCACATTGCAGCCCACAGTATAACCAGGACAATCACACCTCACAATAATGCAGAATAAGAGGTCTTAACCTTGGTGGAATGGGCCCAGAATGGGCCCAGATGCCCTAATGAATTTCACACATTTTGGCATACAGCATGATCCAGTGGGAAATTGTCAGCTTCTGAATCACCTTGATCTCCTTGGAACCCGCATAGCTTGCGGGTCCAGTAAATGTAAAAAACTAAAGGCCCTGGAAGGTTCCAGATGGTTCAGTCTCTCCTACTTTTTGGTGGAATGCACAGGTGGCTAGAATGTCAGTAGCATGATGTACTGACCACTCCGACAGGAAGAAAGCATGAGACCAAAGAACCAATTTGTCTCAGGCAAAAAAGGCAAAATGGAGGACAAACAGACAAAGCCTGCAGACGGCCAAGCCCAGGTAATGGCAATCAATAACACAGTCTTCAAGGTAAGTGGCTGCAAAAAAAAAAAACTGTGCATGGACTCAAAGATAATCTCATCTGAGACATGCACACCAGATCAAAGTCCTTCTGAGGCTTGACAGTGGAAGCATTGCAAAACAAATAGGTGGAACTCTTCACCAAACACATAACAAGAGGCTTAAACAGCAATGGCTGAGTTAGCAAGCAAATAAAAGCCAAAAGGAAAAGTAGATACCCTTTAAGAGTGGCCCAAGAAAAAGTTTGTAAAGCCAGGGAAAGCTCAAAGGGGAACACACCAGATAAATACACCTTGAGGGCATAAACTTTATCCTCGACGCACCAAGTAACAAAATAAGCTGCACCTTAACATCATCCACGACCTCTGTAAAATGGTCCAGAAAAAAAGTGGGTAAGGTTGCACCATCTTGTGCAGAGCACAGGAGTAACAGGCCTGAAGGCAAAATGTATTTGTGGAACGCAGGACAAGGCTCCCTGAAGAGAAGACCTTCTTCTCCTTTGTCACAATCCATTTTGACTCCCTATCTGTTGGAGTACAGGGAAAAGAGCCAGTGCTCTTTATTCAAGGAAGAGGAAGACCAAACAACAATACTCTGGAGAAGAGTGAGCCAACAAAAACTTCGGGTGCCAGGAGCTGGGCCAAAGTATGTTATGTTAATTGAGATTTTTATAGCACGTTATCACCTACCGGTCTCTAAGCGCTTAGAGAGAAAGCTCAATTACGGCACCTCATACTGTTCACCCTGACTGGCCTAGATTATGCCCCAGTCTTCGGTAAAAAGGAGAGTTTTTAGTTTTTTCTTGAATGGAAGGAGGTCAGGTTCTTTACGGAGTCCCACAGGTAGATCGTTCCAGAGTTTAGGAGCCATGGTAGAGAAGGCTCTAAAGTAGTGCATACCTTGACAGTTAAGAGGAGAAAAAGCGAACTTGTTCCAAGTTACCAAAGTCGGCACCATCAATGACTGCAGTTTTTCTGTGAGTTCAGCTTTGTTCTCCTCTATATTCAATGGGAATTCAAAGCCTTCAGCTGCAATCCATAGGACAGCAGGGAATGTGGCAACTTACTCTATGGGGTTGACCCGAAGGACACTTCAAATCCACTGAAAAAAAGAAATTGAAGACTCTGGCATTCAGTACGGCTAGATAGCTGCTACTATCCGTGTCCACTAGGGGAAGCAAACTGGTCATCTCATGCTGTCATCTCCGCCATAATAAATGATGGGCACTGTAATGGGATCTGTGTTAAAGCCAAGAAGCTTCTCAAGAGGAAAAAAGAGTTGGGAGCTCTAAGCCTGGAGCAAGGGGTTAGGGCCAGGGCCAGTCAAATTCAGCGCTGGCTGCATCTTCACCAAAATATGGATGCCAGGAAGACTGAAGCCAAATTTAGCTGATTTGACCCACCAACTGGAAAACCTACACAAATGCTGTAATGCTAAAGTGCCCCTCTTGTGGTGCATTTGTGTTTCTTGCTGGAGGACTTGCCCTTGTAGTGGACTGCTTTGAGGATTTGTTGGTTGAAGGCAAGCAAGAGCAGAAGCAGTTGCAGTGCCCGGCTCTGGACTGGTAACAGCCTAGGCTTGACCTAAAACTGGCGCCATGAAGAGTTTGAGCTCCTGCTACTTAATAGCCTTACCATGCATTCTCTGCCTTTTCACACAGCATGGAGTTCTGTTTGGGTGCAAACCACAACAATCAGATGTTATTCTGGTCAACCAGAGACATCCCAGTAAAAAAACAATGTAAAGGATAATTTCGAAGGAATAGTAGGAAATGTTCCCAGGAAAGCAACCCCAGGTCTATAACAAAGAGCACAAAAAAAAGAAACAGATGGTGGTGCACCAGAGTGTCACCTTATATGGTTCTCTATATCACATCTCAGGTAGATCCCAGAGCTGAGCAAGTGCCAGGGCACCTAAAAGAACAGGAGAGAATTGTCAACTGTCCAGATCCAATCTGGCAGATGGAGAAGATTTAAGCAGTGAATAATGTATAAGTAGAATTATTTATCACTAACAAAATGCTTCTAGTAGGACTTAACAGTGACTCTTATGGTGTACCATTTGATATCTCCTGTTTCTCAGAATAATTTCCACAACACTCACTGATTTCCATTATTCAGTCAATTCCTAGTTCAATTTGCAATGATGGCTTCCCCCAACTGTCTAATAAAATGATTTATTAGTCTTTGTAGAACACAATACATTGTTTTTCCTAAAAAACAATGAAAACATTCAGCTTTTCTCCTTTACAAAAGCAGTTTGTCATGGAACCTGTATTAGTCTTTGTTTTAACTTATATTTATTGTAATGTTTTAAATAAAATCACTTTACATCAGAGAAAAAACACTGTACAGAAGACAAAGATGCCATGACAATAAAGCAGCTTATAATTAGATTCTTGTTTGGTTGATTAATTGAAGAAGGGTTGTAAGCAATGTATAAAATTGGACAGGGTAAATGTTCACCTACTGTAGATAGAAAGTCCATTCCACAGTTTTAGTGCTAAAGAGACAAATTAACAGAAAGTGTAAAGAGGCACTTGGGATTCTGAGAACACAAACACATTAAATAACTAGATAAAAGATTTGAGAGTAAGTATAGGCTGTAGCAGAGCACATAAGTAAGGTGGAGCAAGTAGGTGAACATAAATAAAGACAAGATGAAGTGAAACATAAATTGAAGAAGCACAGGTAGCCAGAGAAGTTGAGCAAGGTACAGAGAATTGTAAGCAAAATGCAAAGAATACAATATGAAACATGAGGTCTAATAATGTGGAATGAAACAGTGGTAAAGTTGGGGAGACCAACAAAATGAAAACGGAAATCAAGCTGAGACAGAAGAAGAGTTCCAATCATGAGTTATAAAGAGGAGAAATGCAGAAGTGATCCTATTTTACAAACATAGATTAGATGCATAAATGGAAGCAACCGACTTTGAAAACAAAGGTAGGTTTAGGAAGCATGTGAGCAAAGAATCAAGTTTCTAAATTGTGAGCGGATGTAGAAAAAGATAGTGGAGTTTAGATGTTATTGAGCTAAGTTTAAGAACATGGTTAAACATCCAGACCTCAACTGCAGAGTCTTAAACTTAAAGTTTAGTAGAGAAGGAAGAAATATTTAAGACAATACTTCATAAAAGTGGGGCATGAACCAAAAGGAGGAAAACATATAAGAGAATCGAAGAGTATAAAGGGAAAAAAGAAGAGGAAACAAAACCCAGAGGAACAAAGGAAGTAAATGTGAAAATTATCTTAGATCCTTTCACGAAAAATTGTGATTGGATAGGCCCAAGAAGTCCAGTTTTATTGCAGAGAGAAAACGAAGGGGAGTGCTGTGGTGGTCCACTTGGTCAAAAACTAAGAAAGGTTCTAATAAAAGATGAACAAAAGAAAGCTTGCTATAGAGTTCTGGTGAGGAATAGAAGAACCACATGTTTGAGTAGTATGAACAGGAAATTTATGATGTAATTCGGACTTTATAATAACAATAAGCTAATAAATGTGAAGTAAATAGGAAAGGTGAAAAAACCAACATTCAATTTGTTTCTGGTAAAAAGAGAAATTGGAAGAAACTGGAAGGGTGATGCAAAGATTTGCAACTTACTCCTTTTCAAGAGACATGTGGACCATCTGAGCCTGGAAAGGGCCCAGAGAGATATTCCATCACTATGTTAAAAGAAAATAGCATCTACGAGGGCAAGCCACATACTGCCAACAGAATATCAGAAGGAAGTTGGTAGAAGGCAATGCTAATGTCTCACATTCCAGACAACTCGACACAGAGCTTCAGGGTTTGGAGGCTGAACTCTGCCCTCGTTCTTTTATTACATTAATTTGTATGAGGCAATATTACTGCAGTCGTACAATTGGCATGCAGATGGTCAGAAAACTACATCCTGTTAACCAAATGTGTGGCAAATAATATCACTCTTGTTCTATGAGTTTAGTGAGATACCCAGTTCTCCAAATCTGAGGGTCTAGAGGAAGTGGGTAATGCACGCTTAGAGAAAATGTTTCCTTTAAAGAATCTTTCAAACAAACTGGAGCAAAAAGGGCTACACTTCATGCCCTTGATAAAGCGATGCATCTCCGGGAAACCCAAGACAGGAAAATCTGATCAAGGAACTGTTGTCTGGTCTCCCCTTCATGATAAACTCAATGCGTTTTCCTCAGCAAGTCCACCTCTGCATTGTTCTTCCCTACTTAAATACCAGTTTTATAGGAAAGTTGTTTTCTGGATGTGTCACTGCTCTGCCTTTTGAGACAAATCACATGACTGCATTGTGATCCACAAAGATTTGTATAGGAGGTAGAAACGCTCAAATCCAACTTCAGCACTCACAATTCTAGGAAGTTCAATATATAATGCGGTCTCCTTGATTGACCAATGATCACTTAAAGTCAGATCGTTGAGAAACGGAATCTGAAACTATTTGCTCCTCAGAATAATTTGAGGAGAAGAAAGAGAACGAGTAATATTTGAACAGAGGTGTTGGACCTGACATCCTTGGCACTGCTTTCCCCCAACATTTTGACTTCAACCGTCCTGTTTAACTTGACTTCGTTTTTGCTGGTCTTAGGACTGTGCAAATTACCACTGATAACCAGTGCTAAAGTGCTTGTGCTCTCTCCTTCAAAAATTTTAACATCAGCTTATATCCAATTGGCACATTTAATTTACTTATAAGTCCCTATCACAGTGGTACCACATATACCCAGAGCCTGTAAATTAAATGCTACTAATGGGCCTGCAGCAGTTATTAAGCCAGCCATTTAGGAAGCCTTAAAACATGTCCAAGGCCTGCCATTGCAGCCTGTGTGTGCAGTTTAACACCTTTCGACCTGGCAAAATAAACCTTTTCCCAGGTCTATACCTTCCCTTTTAATATATGTCACCCCTAGTGTAGGCCCTAAACCAAGCATAGGGTAGGGTGCAGTGTATTTAAAAAGGTGAATGTAGGAAGGTGGATATCTGACTATGGTTACCCCCAACTTTTTGCCTGGTGTTTTGCTGGTTTTTGACTTAGTTGGCCTGGGATCCTGCTATTCCGGACCCCAGGCTTCCTGCTCTCTCTGTTAAAATGGACTCCATGTACCTTAGGTACATATCCAATTGGATACTGGGTCACCTTATCAGTCCCTGTACAGTGTACCTTAGGTACCCAGGGCATAGGTGCACTCAGGGCCTACCAGGGGCTGCAGCATGTATTATGCCACCCCTGGCTGGCCACCCAAATCTGACACAACTGGCTGCACGACAGCTGGGGCAAGGTGGTGTAATCACCCTTTGCTTTAGATATAGTATTCCTATATCTAACCCTAAAATGGACACATATATTCCTATCAGTCACTCCTATGGCAGGCCTTGTCAATCCTGAAGGCAGAGTGCTTGGAATTATGTGAGATGGTGCTCTGGCATGAGCTGAGCCCGTTTGCAGCTTGCGGAACCAAGTCCTAATAGCTGTTCCATGATAACGCTATACCATATACTCTTAAGTGCATTATAATCCTCGCGGTTAAATGCTAACTTTGGCATAGCATTATCAAAACATGTCGAGTAAGGTGTCATACGAATTGGAATACTAACCCCTCGCCAATTCTGGCGACGGGGTTAGCCTTCCACCCTTCTAGAGGGACACGACATGTAAGTAACTGTAAACCCCGGTTAAAGTTAACTCAAGCCTCAGCATCACAAAATGGATGCTGCCACCACAGACACAAGTCTGACCTCCTGCTGCTGGGAGTCCTTCCAGCGAGGGTGGCTTGGACAAAGGGTTTCCTGCCTTGGGAGGTGCTAGCACCACCCCAGACAGGATTTTGTGTATTGGGTAGGCTCAGGCTGAAAGGAATGAGACATGCCTGGGGCACACAAGGTGCCCTGTGCATACACCGGTTACAACCAGTTGCTGGGGCGCCCCAGCTCTGGCGGGAAACTGGACAAAGGAAAGGGGGTGTAGCCACCCCCCTTCCTGGTCCCACCCAGGGGAGGGACCTAGTCGTAGTGCAGCCCCCTTTAGCCGGATAAAGGTACGAGCTGGTCCCATTCCAAGTTAGATTACTCTTGACAACTTCCACGAAGAACTCTTGACCTTCGACCTCCTGGACACCAGAAGACTGAAGAATCTCCCCTATGGTCAGGGAGTGACCATCCTGCTTCGCAGGCACCATCAAGCTCCTGTGCGGTTTGCTGCAGAGTCCTTCCATCCCGGAATCCGACGACCCAGCTCGACAAGACTCGGACCTCCAGACCTCTCTGACCTCTACCCACATCCACAGCACAGCTGGGACCCGTGGGTGCGACGAGCAACGTGGAGACGGCCGTCTTGAAGAAACCTGCACAGCGCTTCCTGCACGACCCCTGAGGGTTCCTCAAGTGAGTGCATTGGGGACTGAGAAGCCCCACACCGACGCAGCACCTGCACCAAAGACCAGCCCCCCAGCATCCCCGTGATCTGCGTGGGGCCCTTTTGCCTGGTTGCTGCCCTTCCTGTTGTCTGGTCACTTGCCGGCTGGCTTGTGCCCTCTAAGACGACGACCCGAAGAATTCGACTTTGCTAGTCTGGTCCCCCAGACTGGCCCTTGCTTCCTGGTAAAAGAGAAGCACCCCGGACCCTCCTGGTCCACACCAGACGCCATCTTTATTCCACCGCGTGGCTTGCATTAGCCAAGGCTTGTTGTCCAGATCGACGATCCGACACCGCCAACAGCAGCAGACTACGTGGGACAGCTCGTGCCTCCAGCCTGGTCGTGAAGAACAGCTCATGGTCCGCGCAGCTACAGAGAGAAGCGACCCTTCCTTCACCTGAACGCGGCGACGGCATCTGGGTCCCTCCTGGTTCCAGCACCGTCACTGGCTAGTGACCAAGACTCTGTCCCCTTCCTTTTCAGGACTTCCTTCTTCCTAGTTCCATCCTTGGAACCACCGGACTCCTCCATCTGGCTGCCTGCCAGCAACTTCTTGTTTCAGGCATCACCGGGATCAACGCAGCAAACCCGACACTACTTCAGCCCTATGCACCCGTAGCCTGTGGGTTAGGTAACTAAAGCTTCTAGGTCCTGAAGTCTGTGTCCACTATCCTAGTGTCCAGGTCCAGTGTTGTTTTCCCTCCATCCAGCCGGGTTCGTCCGGAATCCGTAACTTTGTAAACTGTAGCATCCATAGACGTTGGTACGCATCCCGCGTGAGAGTTTCCACTCTGCACGTGAGTCCCGTGGGCCTCCTGCTCCTTACTTACCTAGTTTGTAGCGTAGTCCCACCGATCCTCCAGCCTCTGGATCTCCTTACAGTATTTTCTTTCCTCGCATTCCATTGTTTTGAGTATATGGTTTGTCATTCCCCTAAGGCACTTGTGTAAATATTGTGCGAACTCGTATTTCCTTTTTAGTATTGTCATGTGCTTAGCCTTCTGATCTCATAAAGAGTTCAGAGGTGTTGTTATAAATAAATAGACTGTTTATTTTTCATAACAACCTGTGTGGTGTCCTTTCATTTGGTATTTAAGGGGTTATACTATGGTAAAACAGATGGCTTCACATGCCAAAAGAGATTAGCCTAAAAGACTGTTTTTGTCCACGCTACTAGGATAGCTGGTCTATACGGTTGACTTTACAACCAATCACAATAAGGGTTGTTTGGACTGATACAAGGTGATCACTAGAACTAGTGAGCATCATATATCAGGCCAACTTCTCACAGTGAACATGTACACGTTTTACATGTCTTGGTAGTGAACAATTCTTAAATTAATTTTTCACTAGTTCAGGGCATACATACCTCTGCCATAGGATAACATTGGGTTATTATTACATTCAGGGATAGCTTTCAATTGGAATCAAGTAGAAATGTCGAGTTTGGTCCCTAAAGAATTGTACTTTAAAACCCTACTTAATGGTAAAGATGGATTATGAGTTACAAATCTGAAAATGTCACTTTTGGAAAGCTGACATTTTCTTCTACTAACCATTTGGTGCCTGTATCCTAGGTCACATGACTAGGTATATTTGGCAGTTGGTCTTTGTGTATTGCTCTAAGACAGTGAGACAGAAAGAGAATATGTGTTGTCAGGTTGGGCCATTTCTGACTTGATATCGGAGCGAATCTGTCACCTACCACACTTGTACATCACAAAAGCTCTGCCTGTTCACTCTCGCATAGGGTTTGACACTAGTCTTTTGTGACCCCTGTGGTCAGGACAGGGAAGCAGGAAGATCCAGACACTTCTGGGGGGTGGAAACCTCCAGAACCTTCTCCTACTTCAAAGCCAGTGTGAGGCATGAATAGTGGCCCTAACACCCAACTCTTAAGTACACTTCTGGACCTGTGTAAAGTACAGAAGGATAACTGCTGTGCTGCTCTGTTGCAAGAAGGACCGCTACCCTACTACTGAGCTGCCCTGCTTGCTGAGAAGAAAGATTCAAACTGCACCCTTTATCCCAGGCAGAAGTGACTCCAAGGGTCAGCTGACTGATCTCCTGTTCTTAGCTGAGCTGCAGTGGCATAACAAGCCTCCTTGCATCTGCCTAGCTGACTTGCGGCTTGGACAAGCAACTGGACCGGCCTAAACCCTGTGGCCTCTACTGGAGTGAGATCCTGATCCTCAAGAGGTTCTAATCGGGTTCTGGACCCTTGGTGTGACATCAGTTGAGCTCCTTCCTCTAAGAAAAGAAGAAATCCTTCAGTTTGAGGCTCTTTGCAACCGTAAACAGGCCTGTTCGCTACACGATATTGCCAATCGCCTACGTGAAGCTCAGGTGAACCAGACTCTTCGTACTATAGCGACTGGCAATACTGACCAGCAAAGCAAACGCTACAGCATCGACAGCCCACAGTGACCAGCATTGCGAATCCCCAGCAATGACCTACCGCAATGTCCGACTGGATCTTCATGCTACAGTGCTGTCCATCTGTGACGCTCTCCCTGCCTGTCGCAGCCCCTTCCATCAAGAACGGAACTGTTCATGCTGGACTTTAGAAGGTAACTCTTTCAACAGGACTAACTTGGTCCTTGTACCCGACCTGCGATCCATTGCGATCAGCTTGAACTAGTGACTTTCACCCGGTCTCACAGAATCAGATAACCGCGAGAGGCGCTTTGTGCTTTTAGGTGCCATACTTTCCTAAAGCTTTAAAACTGCACTTCTCCGATTCTTTTTTGGTGTCAAATAATTTATTAAATTTGACTGTATTCTTCTGAATTGGTGTGAGATTTTTCTTGTTGGGGTTTCACTATATTACTGTTGCACAAGTTACTTACCTTCGGTAACGATATATCTGTAAGAAACATCAGTTAGTTAGATTCCTTACATTAGAATATCCCCCAGGCGTCAGACTTGATCCGGAAAATTTTGCATAGCAGTACCCTTGCGCGTCGGTAGGCGTTGTCTGCGGCTCTGCATCCGTCGTCGGCGTCGTTGCCACTGGGATGACGTTGTCGGAGTACTTAGACGCCGCACTCGCACGCTGACGTCAGTTCTTATACACAGCTTTTCCGTGCCAGAAACGCAGAGCCATGATAAAAACCAACACTGGTGCCATGAAACTAGGGCCCTGAAAGGGATGACCTTAACCCTAGATATCGGTTCGCAGGATGGGTGGGGCGGTAAGGAATCTAACTAACTAATGTTTCTTACAGATATATCGTTACCGAAGGTAAGTAACTTGTTCATCTGAAAGAAACACATTAGTTAGATTCCTTACCTTAGAATAGATACCCCAGCAATAACAACCCAGGTGGTGGGTCTGTAACCAAGATCACACCAGAAAGTCCCAGAGAACGTAACGGCCAAAGAAGCCATCTGTCCGGACTTGGCTGTCCAGGCAGTAGTGTCTTGCGAACGTGTGCAGCGAGGCCCACGTAATTGCCTGACAGATGTCCTGCACAGGGACTCCCCGACCCAGGGCAGTAGTAGCCGCCGTGGCCAGAGTGGAATGGGCCCGCAGCCCAACAGGAGGCTCATTCCTCACCAAAGAGTAGCAAATCTTGATGCACAAGACGACCCACCGAGAGATGGTCCGTTTGTGCACTGCCCGACCCTTCTTAGCGCCCACGTACCAACAAAGAGTTGGTCATCCACCCGGAAGTGGTGTGTGCGATCCAGATAATATGAGAGCGCACGTTTTGGGTCCCGACGGTGGAGCCTCTCTTCCTATTTGTTGGGATGCGGAGGCAGAAAGAAGGTGAGCAAGGTGATGGACTGCCTGATGGGGAAGGCTGTGACTACCTTGGGCAGGAAAGAGGGTCGCGTCCACAACACAACTTTGTCCGGATGGACAGAAAGGAAAGGAGGTTGTGAAGAAAGGGCCTGGAGCTCACTCACTCTCCTGGCAGAGGTGATGGCAACCAGGAATGCAGTCTTAAGAGTGAAAAGACGAAGAGGACAGTTATGAAGTGGCTCAAAAGGAGCGCACATTAGATAAGTGAGAACAAGGTACAAGTCCCACTTCGGCATCATGAAAGGAACAGGAGGAAACATATGAGTGATGCCCTTCAAGAACCTATTAACAACGGGGGACTTAAACAAAGAGGGCTGTTCAGGTAGCCTTAAGAAGGTGGAAATGGCAGAGAGGTAGCCCTTAAGAGTGCCCAGAGCAGAGCCCTGCTGGGCAAAAGAAAGGAGGAAGAGGAGAACCTCAGAAAGGGGGGCAGAGAGTGAATCCACAGCCTTTGCTGTGCGCCATGCCACACATTTGTTCCACCTGCAGGCGTACACCGATTTTTTGGAGGGACGCCTGGCTGCAAGAATTACATTGCAGACTTCAAGAGGCAAGTCAAATGGCCTCAACTGTTGCCGCTCAAACTCCACGCATGGAGGAGGAGACTGGACAGATTTGGGTGGAGGACCGTCCCCTGCTGCTGCGACAGAAGGTCCTCCTGAAGAGGCAAGCGAATCAGGGGATCGACTGACATGCTGAGTAGCTCAGGATACCAGTATCTTCGTGCCCAGTCCAGAGCCACAAGGATGACTTGGGTCTGGTCGCGCCTGATCTTCTTCAGCACTCTGGGCAGAAGTGGTACAACAGACCGCAACTCCACTCGCGATTAAAAGCGTCTCCGAGCGAGTGCCGCCTTGGAAATTCCAACGCGCAGAACTGATGACATTGCGCGTTCTCTACTGTGGCGAATAGATCTAACCAAGGCTCTCCCCACTGCTGAAAGAGACCTTGTGCCACATCCGAGTTCAGACGCCATTCGTGATCCATCATGGCGTTCAGGGAACCTGCCAGGTGTTGAACCACCAAGGTCACACCCTGATGTTCCAGCCACTGCCAGAAGTGCAGAGCCTCCTGGCATAGGGTCCACGACCCCACCCCGCCCTGTTTGTTGGCGTACCACATGGCGGTGGTGTTGTCCGTGAACACCTGCACTACACTTCCCCGGACAGAGGGAAGGAATGCTTTCAGTGCAAGCCGGATCGCCTGCAGCTCCAGAAGGTTGATGTGGAGCCGGGACTCCGCCGGAGACCAGAGGCCTCTGATCTCCGCCTCTTCCATGTGGCCCCCCAGCCCAGGAGGAACGCATCCATCACAACTACATGCTCCGGTTGGGGAAGGGAGAGGGATCTGCCGGTGATCCAATCGCGGTGCGTGAGCCACCACTGCAACTGTCTTGCAGTGCCCTCCGAGATCCGGACACGGTCGGACAGGTTGCCCTGATGCTGGGCCCACAAACTTCAGGTCCCACTGCAGAGCCCGCATCCGCCACCTGGCGTGATGCACCAGAAGGAGGCAGGAGGCCATCAGCCCCAGAAGCCGCAGCGTCAACCTGACCGAGACCCAGGATAAAGGCTGAAAGATCGGAATCAGAGCCTGAATATCCCGAACCCGCTGTTCAGGAGGATAAACACGAAACTGCGCCGAATCAAGAACCGCTTCGATGAAGAGGAGCCTTTGAGAGGGACACAGGTGCGACTTCGGCACATTGATGGAAAACCCCAGCAAGTACAGGAGGTCGGCCATAGTCTGAAAGTGGCTGAAGAATGTCTGGGGCGAGCCCGCCTTCAACAACCAGTCGTCGAGGTAGGGGAAGAGTGACACTCCTTGTGAGAAGTTGCCTGGTATATGATGTTCACTATTCTAGTGAACATCTTGTACCAGTCCAAACAACCCTTATGGTGATGGTTGTAAGTCAACTTTATAGACCAGCTATCCTAGTGGTAGCGTGGACAGAACAGTCTTAGGCTAAAAGACTCTTGAGGGCGTGTAAAGCCAGCTGTTTTACCATATGTAACCCCTTGAAATTCACACATGTACATGTAATAGGTACAACCACAATTCGGAATTGGCTCACCTTGTCAGCCCCTGTAGAAGTTTACCCTAGGTACTAAGGGCATAGGTGTAACCAAGGCCTACCAGGGGCTGCAGCATGTATTAAGGTGTGAATTTAGAGAGAGTGCATCTGGGCTGTGGGTCTGATTAGCAGGCCCACAGCTACATCGAAGTCGAAAACCAGTAAAGAAAAAGCAAAAAGTGGGGGTGACCATAGGAAGCAGACCCTACTCTCCTACACAACCCCCCCCCCCACCAAACTTAGGGACATTAAACTAACCTTGACCAGTTGAGTCTTCATGTTCTAAGTGGAAATATCTGGAGAGTCCATCTGCATTTGCATGGTCAGTCTCAGGTCTATGTTCCACTGTAAAGTCCATCCCCTTTAGGGAAATGGACCACCTAAGAAGTTTGGGATTTTCACCCTTCATCTGATTTAACCATAGGAGGGGCTTGTGGTCTGTCTGAATCTTGAAGTGAGTGCCAAACAAGTATGGCCTCAGCTTCTTCAGGGCCCAAACCACAGCAAAGGCCTCCCTCTCTATAACTGACCAACGTTTCTCTCTAGGGGTCAGCCTTCTGCTTATGAAAGCAATGGGCTGGTATTGACCATCTATATTCAGTTGTGGAAGTACAGCTCCCACACCCAACTCAAAAGCATCTGTTTGGACTATGAACTCTTTGGCGTAATCTGGACTTTTCAGAATAGGTGCAGTACACATAGCCTGCTTCAGGTCATCAAATGCCTTTTGACAGCTAACTGTCCACTGAACATTCTTTGGCATCTTTTTGGAAGTTAAATCAATCAGTGGTGTCACAATGGACCCATAGTTTTTCACAAACTTCCTGTAGTATCCAGACAGGCCCAATAAAGCTCTGACCTGTGTCTGGGTGATTGGAGGAGTCCAGTCTCTGATGGTCTGGATCTTGCTCTCCAGTGGTTGAACCTGACCCCCACCTACCAGGTGGCCCAGGTACACAATCTTGCTCTGCCCTATCTGGCACTTATGGGCCTTGATAGTGAGGCCTGCCTTCTGCAGGGCCTCTAAAACATTCCTCAGGTGGACCAGGTGATCCTCCCAGATGGAGCTAAAGACAGCAATATCATCTAGATAAGCTTCACAATAGTCATCCAGTCCTGTGAGAACTTGATTCACCAGCCTTTGGAAAGTGGCAGGTGCATTCTTCAAACCAAAGGGCATTACCACGAATTGATAATGTCCTCCTGGGGTCGAAAATGCTGTCTTGGCTTTTGCATCCTCTGTGATGTATTCCTATAGGTTCTGAATCGATCCCCCTATTCCTGGCCCTATTCTGGTTAGCAAACTAACAAGTTAACTAAGTAATCAGCCCATGAGGCAGAAAACCCCCATGATGCAGATACCGTTATCTGACGCAGTCACACTACGGCACAGGAACGTGTTATCTGATTAGGTCATAACGCTTGCGATCTAATTAGACAAGCGATATTCCTCCAGCCCCTGATAAGGCATACGGAGTTCTCATAACAAATCAAACCTATGACAACCTGGGCAAAACCCTGCGGCCATTGTTTTGATTTCACCGAGAACTTCAGTAAAAGAATGTGCTAACGAGCAAGTCGTATGACATCCTTATTGACGTATCTATGTCCATCCTTACGTCAATCTCGGCACCTTAAAGGTATAAATATTACCGATATTGCCCTATGCAAACACACGCGTGGTGACGAGACGGAGCAGCCATACTTGCCGAAGCGAAGAGCAGAGCAGACCCCGCTGGCGCAGCCCCGCCTTTCTGACGCGCTGAGAGAAGCTGCTTTCTCCTGCCGAGAAATCCAGCACCGGCGTTTCTGGGTAGCCCTCGCAGGCAGCCTGGAATATCGAGACCAGAGACGAGAGATACCATCCCTCATTCAACCTAGATTCCAGGTACAGAACTGAATAACCCCTCACAGAGAATTCTTTAGTTATTCACTTGGCAAAAACAAACTTAACTTAAACTGTAACTATCTATTCCCGCCCACGCATTAGGCTTAGGTCAGGTACACGGGGTAGGCGTATCTAGAAACACCAGTTGAGTACGTTTAGTCAAATGTATATGTGTAGGTAATATATTTTATTCATTTTAAACATCTTATGGCTTAGAAACCATATCAATGTTTTTACAGTATTATTTTATACTGCTGCTTTTAATGTATGCACTTTACTTAACTATAAGTATTGCAATAATATCGATCCATTTCTCTTGTATGAGAAAAGAGACTGATCAATAAATAACACCTTTTTATTGAACACGCCCGTCCCTTCCTTTTCTCTACACTCTGATGAGACTAAGAATGCACGTACTGACTGAGTAAAATAAATTGCCTTTTGTTCACACGACTCTCGAGATATACTCTTGATTAGGGGAGAGCAAAGTTGTCATGTTCTATGGTTGTCAGAAACTAAATCCCTTCTTGTCTAATCAGGGAAGTTAAGTCCTCCTTGAACATTCGAGAAAGTTTCTAGTGAACTCTGAGCTAAGCTGGCAGTATCGACAGTAGTAGACCTAGTTAACGTCTGGTCTAGGCCTTTACTGCTGTAGGTATTATTCCAATGCGCAGAGCCTATTGGGATGATAGGAACTACACTACATGGCGCCCAACGCGTTTGGAAAGGGCGATAAAACTAACGTAAGACATTTAGAGTAACTCAGTCGTGCTTTTTCATTCAGACCCCTTTTCCCAAATACTCCAAAGACGTCTGGAGTGGGTGAAAGGTTATATCCGCCAGACCTCGCAGGAGGGAACTCCTATGTATGGTTCTTGGTACAAGTCAACGTTGAAGGATACACTGTTCCAAAATATTGTGCATCTAATCTTTTGTTTCCATAAGAAACCTGATCGGCAAACAAAAGAAATAACCATCCTGTCGGTAAAATGGACAGTGATGAAGAAAGAGAGGCAGTTAGATTAGCAACTGAACTCGCAGCAGCTGATGCTACCATGCAAGATGCAGACCCGGAGATAATACTCATCCCGGTCATCAAAAGGAAATCTATAACTTTAAAACTTATAGAAAATGGACTGACACCTAGGGGTGGTACAGTCATATTCGTAATTGAGGCACACGAATATCGGCAGACAGAGGTATACTATTCATGGATACATTTTCCGGCAGCAAATGCTGTAACAAAGTACTTCCACTATTACAAAATAGAGGAACCTCCTGAAACGTACACTCCTTTCGAGGAGGTGGAAGTACCACTCAAATTTCAAGAGCATTTGCTCTTATTTGATGGCGCCCTAAAACATAATAATCACATCACCAGGCTCGGTCCTTTAGGTAGACCAGGAGCAACGTGGCCGGTCCTAGCCGGATACACACCACATCCAGACATCGATGGGATGTCTGCAATAAACCTTTTAACACAGCTAAAACAACTAATAAAAATACACAGACAATTAGTCCAATATGTGATGCGGACTTCAACAATTCAGCCAGCGATTAAACTCCCACAGCTGACCCCTCACCAGGGGAACACAAATAAAATTACACCACAAAACATCCAGTCCTGCCTAGGTAAAGTACGGGCTAAACGGGAACAAATACCATTCTGGCTAGCGCAGAAAATCACCCAAATAGAGGCGGTGTTTCCAGACACCACCCCGCTAGAAAAGCACAGGATTCTGACTATCTGTCTTCCAATGGGAATCGCACCACACATTGAGGACTGTGACACTTGGGGTACAGTCTTTGCTTCCATCTACACAAAAACGCACGGTGTTCCATCCATTTCGGTAATACCAGATGTGCTAAAACAAATTCAAGATGAATATGGTCCTGAACCCGCTTTAACTCTTGGTATGAAATTACTAAAAGACTTCAAGCAGGTCTCGGCTATATTATTAGCCAACATAAAGGGAGAAGCAGCAAATGTGGCGATCCGCCAGAGGTTAAAGGAGACAGATATAGCAGACCAACCAGCTGAAATTGCCAGAATCATAGAAAAATCCTATGAGGAACTAGGTAGAGATAGTTTAGGTGGAATACCAGTAAAACCGCAACTGATTGAAAGTCCTGAAAAAATATTTTTTAATAATAATTCTACATTACCAAAAAAGAACTGGGATGGAAACAAACAATCCAATCCTAAAGAAAAGAAATTCCAGTCCCGAGGAAGGTCTCCTAGGCGAAGAGAAAAATCTCCGAACCAAAGACACAGGTCACCTCAGAGTGACCCCTCTGGGATAAGATATAACCTTAGAAATAGGGATAATATTAAAAAGCCTGATAGATATCAAGACATTGATACACGTCCCTCTCAATCTTTTCAGACTTCCTCGCAGAAATCGGAAAGAAGAGGACGATCAGAACAAAGAGAAGAGCACACCAAGTCCAAAGACAAGGAACATGCTCAGCTAAAAAAGAAATTACAATTTCCAAAAAAGAAGGTAGCCAGTATCAAGGTAGTTAACAATGCCGAGAATACTGAGGACACAACTGAAAAACGGAGAATGGGCTCAGACAATGCTAGACAGCGCAGCAGAAGTGAGCATAGCTCGCAAAGTCCTTATGAATCATCTGGAGACAGTGGACACGAATGAATATCTTCAAGTGGAAACTGCGGACACCAGAGTTAGCAAACCTCACAAAATATACGAAATAACATTGCGTATAGAGGGAGATAAGACTAGGAAAATAAGGGGACTATTTTGGGATAATCTCTCCAAGGGCTATGATATCCTTCTAGCTGAAAAAGACTGGCCACCAGAGTTTGTCAGGGAGTGCCCTCATGGCGAAGAAGTAATTATGCCTGCCTTCTCAAATCATATCCCAATTCATAAAAAATACACACTTGCCAGAAAGTGGGCAGTAGCTCTAGCTCCTGCTTTATATAAAAATCACGTGGGATGGGATGAGGACTCTCCTCCTCACAAAATCCAGTTAAAATCACAACCTACTGCACAAAGGCACTACCCAATTAAGCAAGAAGCTAAAAAACAGGTAAATGAAATACTAGATCAGCTAGAATACCAGGGGGTGATTGAAACTTGCACCTCACAAATGAACAACCCTTTGTTTCCGGTCTCCAAACCAGACAATTCATATCGTCTAGTTTTGGATTACCGACACCTTAACACATGTTGCAAGACCTTTGCAGTGCAAAACTCACATAGTGCTGCACTAATGAATAACATAGTGCGCAAAAAATACAAAACCAAATTGGACATTTCGAATGGATTCTTTTGTCAAAACATAGCACCAGAGAGCAGATATTTAACTGCATTCTCAATAAATGGCACTCAAAAACAATTCTGTCGGTTAGCCCAGGGGTACAAGAACAGCCCGGGAGTATTCTCAGCGAGAGTAACAGAATTACTACAACTATATGATGATGAAGCATTATCTTATGTCGATGACATTTATTTAACAGATGATGACTTGGAGACTCACTTGAAAAGAGTGAACACCATAATACTTGGTTCGCTGCAGAGGGTTACAAATTCAACTTTAAAAAATCCAGAATTGCCCATCTGACAGTCCTGTTCTTAGGATATGAATTATCAAGTGAAGGTAAAAGCCTGGCTGACAATTTCCTAGAGAAATGTGCCGTAATCCAAGCACCTAGAACACTAAAAAACCTACAGTCGATTCTAGGCTTCCTAAACTTCGGAAGAACATACATTGCAAATTACGCAGAAAGGGCCAAACCCCTTTATGATCTGATAAAACCAGATTTTAAAAGATCTAATTGGACTCAAATACACACAGAAATTTTGAGATCTCTACAAACAGACATGCTAATTAAAACAAAATTAGAAACACGTGATAACACACGCAATCTTGTGATTCGAGTCATCCCAGGGAGATGCGGATTCACATACCTGACCTCTAATGAGGGAGAAAAGGTACCAATTGCATTCAAATCACACTTGTACACAGAAGCTGAACAGAAAGTCAGCAACAAAGAAAAAATTGTTCATGCAGTTCAAACCGCAATAGCTAGAGAAAAAGATCAAGCTGACGGTAGACATATCACAGTCAGAACAGCAGAATCAGCCTTTGAGGCACTAACAACACCGTGTAATTTACCAACAACAACATTGAATCCAGAATGGATACAATGGGTGAATTCAATCACAACGGACAAAGTGTACTACTACTTTGATCCAGAACTAGAAGAATTAAAAAATCTAGATTATGAAAAGACATATCCTCTGCCAATCGATATTCTGCCTTTACGACATTACGCCTGTGTAATTTATACAGACGGACATGCTCAACCCCCCGTTTGGGGCGAACAGGCATACAACCCCACATGTGGGATTACAAAAGAAGTGTGGTGCGGAGGTAAACTAAAACCTCTATTAACAAAAACACACTCAGTAGAAACTAATTCAGAACAAAAAACTGAAATATTAGCTTTGAAAATGGCGCTAGATAATGCGGATCGCGAATTCCCGACACTTATAGTGTCAGATTCATATTACTGCGTCAAATCATATAACAAGGATTTGCAGACATGGATTCGAAACGGTTACAAAGATGACACAGATGCACCAATAAAGCAGAAATTGCTCTGGGAACAAATAGCTCTTTTACAAAAAGAACTACCAAAGACTCACGTGACACACTCACTGAGTCATCAGCGTGATGGCGTTCACGTTGCAGGGAATTCATTGGCTGAGACAGCCACAGCGGCAGCCACTAAGTCGGCTCCCGTAGTTCGAGAAAAGCGTACATTAAAATACATTGACGGTGAAACAGTGCTGGCAGTGAAAACGTCATCAAAAGGCGACTGCTCAGCGTTACCGATCAATTATCCACTCAATTATACATACATAATCGATGCAAACTCCGTCCCTTTTGCTCGAATCCCTGGAGTGGGGGATAGGGTGATTCCAAACATGGACAGGAGAAACTTGTTAATCGCAGACGCACATATGGGCGAGGGTCTCAGACACCTCAAACTAAAAGATTCTCTGGAAGAATTACAATCACGGTACTGGTGGCCAGGCATGAGCCTGCGTCACACCATGTTTGTAAAAAACTGCCCAAACTGCAACAGAGATCGCAGTGGGGAGAAAAACAGTTTAATACCTCGTCGTTTTACTCCAGAAAAAAGCAAGAGTAAAAAAGAAGGCTTGCGATTAACATATACAGGCTAGTTTCCACTTATAATGTAGGTCACCAGCACTCGGCTGACGTCTGGACTGTTATACAAAGATTTGCGAGTCTAAATGGCATATACGCTAAGAGCATGCTACGTTTGACCATTGTCTTCACTCTAGCCCAACAGCCTGATGGGAAACATGACCAAATGAGCATAGCCCAGCGGGAATCTTCTCACTTTCTTCCTGAGGGTACGGGATGGTGTAAAGAAAAAACCAAGGCATAAAGCAATCTATAGCGGAAAGGATATTAGGTTCGGGAGCTGGGTGGGTCAAACATCTAATAAGTGTCCAACGTAGTCTAAATAACTTGCCAAGAAATTCTCTGAAGGGATTCAGTGCGTACGAATTATTATTTGGAACTAGGATGTTGATCTCTGACATTGATAGTCAGACTTCAGTGGTAGAAGAAAAAAGCTTTGATATCAAAGACCGTTTGGCTATTTTGCAGGACTTAAACAAAACGAGAAAAGACCTGAGCAACATAAAGTTGAAACAACAGCCAACAACCACTGAAAGACCACCACCTGTCCCAGCAAGACCTGTCTGGATTCCAAAAGTCGGGGATCTAGTCAGGGAGAAGATCGCGGTAAAGAAGGAATTTGGGCCTTCTTACAGAAAAGCAGTTCCTGTCTTGTCTGTCAACGGGACAAGATCAGTTGTGCTACCGCCACTTGCTGGAAAAAAGGAGAACCGAGTTGTATCCATCGACCTGGTAAAACCACAACATGTGGCCGATAACAAACAGTAGGCCAAGTGGACTCCCAATAAGTAGCAGAACACCAAGGTTTGCTACCAGTACAGAGGTCCTAACGAAGAGGCTCATCACATTCGAAACGCCTACAGAAGAACAACAAGGACTATGCAGCAATGCAATAGAACTCAGACCTCTGAAAACCCAAATAAAAACATTTAGCAGAGACACACCAATCTATAATGAAGTACCAAGTGAAAATGCAAGAAACAGAAATCCTGAACCAATTGGAACAATTGACAGAACTGCATCCGGCTACTTCATAAACTTCGATGATTCCTCTGAAGGCTTCAGTGAATCAAAGACACAGCCATCATCAAAAACCTTTAAAGATAAAGCTAAAGAACTTTTGAAACAACTGAAAGAAACATATCTGATTTCCCCATGGATTGAATTTTGGGTGGGTTTTGGTGCATTTATCCTCATACTTTGGCTCATCATGATACTAACTGTGGGCAGCTTCATTGAGGGAAAGTATGCTAAAATGGACACAGCAAGTCAGAAAATCAACTTGATCCTCAAACCACACACATCTTCACACGTCGAGAAAAGAGAACTTTCTTCAGCCAACTTCACAGCCAATCCTATACCGGGTGGGGTAGCATGGGACAACACTGACTATGAAATTTATGGTCCGGTCGAGATCCTGAAATATCCACACCAAATTAAGATCTCCTTGAGTGACTTTGCAAAACCAAGCTCATTTGCTGATGATTGGGACTTCGAAAGCATTAATAATATGATGTCTGACTTAGTAATGTCTGCTAAATTTACCAAACATGATTATTTGCAGGGTTCTACAAATTATGATAGTATGTACTGTTATAACCACTATGGTAACCATTTTTTACATAGATCTGCACAACCTAGAAATGTTTTAAATTATAATCAATGGGAACATTGTGCAACACCTCCAAAAGGAAGCTCAAGGACCTTCTATGACAAATATTCACACTTTTCAGGTTTTAACACAAGTAATGCTGAAGCATTCTATTTTAAATTGTCAAACAAGACAGGGACAAAAACAATGATAACCAACACAAAATTGATATATTCAGACTCATTCTTTGAACAAATGAATACTTTTGGTTTCAATTATTGGGACAAAAATGTTGAATTGAAAAGTGTTTGGGGTACAAAAGATTGGCAAGTGCAGGGCATAGAATCTTTGTTTAGAGCCTGCATGATCCCAGAACAAATGATATTTTTATATGACACTGTTCAACAAACTACCTGTCTTGGCCTAGCCAAAATCAAAGATTTAAATAAACCGTCTATTCCAAAGCCAACAATGTTTAGCAACACTTCTACAGATGAAGAAATAGACGTAAACAATATATTAAACCAAAACAGAACACATCCTGATTGGAAACAGTGGTTGATCTGGCCCACAGATACTAATAACTGTCAAGACAGATTCCTGAACAAAACACAGGGGTTCAAAATGACCAGGCCAGACCCTAGATATCCCCAAAGACATCACCCAGGGATGATAACCACCTACAGTGTGGGCAAATTATGCCTCCAATGGCTACAAACTTCCACACTGGCAGAAATTAAGCAACACCTAACTTTACTTACTGATGGTGCTGACTTGCGTGATTTCATAATGGGACCACGCAAACAGCGTCAAAAACGTTTCATAGCAGCCTCTGTATATGCAGCATACAATGAGGCCTGGAAGGTTACTCAAATTGAAACAGCAGAGAGAATACGGGAAATTGACCGTATTAATTTGGAAAAATCACTTTCTGTAGTGGACAATGGGTTAATGACTCTGTCCTCCAGAATTTTCTCTTTGGACAGCATTGTGTCTTCAGCAATCGACATATTGTCGCAAGACTTACTGTTATTACAACACGGTCAGTCACAATTGCGCTCTATTGTACAGCTTGGCTGGACGTTACAAAATCTGCGTTCAGGCTATGTGCCTTGGCGTTTAATCAACACAACGTCACTATTCCAAATCTTTAACCTTACTGATAGACAAATCAGTATGGCACAAAAGGGTGCTGATTATACAATCTTGAGCATTGAAAAACTAGAAAGATTACCAGTGACAATGTCAGAACGACCTGTCAGTGAATGGATAATACATGGGATAATAAATATTCCAATCTCAACCTTCAGGTTTCAATACTGCCAAAAATATATACAGGCTGGCATGTACGAGAAATTGGGAAAGGGGTACCTTAAAACAACATGGAACCTGCCCTATTCACATGCATGTGTCAGTAATAAAGGACAGAAAGTGTTTCTTAGTGGCAACAATTGTGCGATGTCACTAAGTGGCACACTTCTGTGTAACGGTATTAGTTTGCATGGAGCCTGTGAAGGGAATTCATACAACCTTTCATGTCACCAGCAAGGCGCACCTGCAACAGAAATAGAACCATTCTTTCAAAGACTCTATAATGGGAGTTACATTCTAATTGTAGACCGCAGATGTTGTAGTCTTATGCCCGGGACTCCTTATCTCGTAACTACGACTGCGAAGGTCAAGTGCTGTGGACGCTCGTTGTTCCCCAGCTCCTTTCCAGACAGGGAGGCAAGGGCATGGCCCAATTTGAAAATTACTTCTATTCGAATAGATACTTTAAGCAGAATGAAAACAGTGCTTCTTCAGACGCCTACAAGGCTCTCGTCATCAAAAGAAACATATGATCTACAAGTCGCAAGGACGACTGCAGAGATACATTCATTGTTATCAACTAATTCCCCCATACATTTCGCGGAAATTCTAAACGAAATCTTAAATATTTCTGATACCAATGGGGTCTCAAAGGTATTTAAGACAGTATTTTCGATGGCATTAACACCATTCAAAGCCATACTGGGTATTTTTCCAGATTTCGTCCATTCGATTTTTGGCGGACTTCCACTGATCTTGGGACTAATTGCAGGAATCCTATTCTTGGTCCTTATTTTTCGGTATGGCAACCCATGTCACAGACAAAACTCTTGCGACAAGGGAAGAAACAATCCTAGCCATTGGATACCGGGACCGGATATCAAAAATCCTGGGACTCTCCCGGCTTAGAGACCTGAACATGACTTGGTTTCTATCATTTCGACCAATGTGGCAAAGATGTGTTTTACCTGTATTAAGATGTCTGCTATGCGGAGAAGAATGCGTGTTAGACACCTGTCTGACGCTACAATCGGATGCGCCAATGGATGCAGAAACATTGTTGAGCCCGATCAAGGTTCACGCTTTGTGCTGCCCTCAAAGGCTACCAATCCTGATGACGGCATTCGTGGAAGCTTCACCACTACGATTGATGGGTAGTGAAGTTCAAGATGAAAGCAGCATCGATCAGGTACGACCTTCTGTCAGCAATGCAAATCAGAATGTCAATGGAGAAAATCATGCGCACGAATGCATGGTTACACCTATTTCCGAGTTAGTGGAACTTTCCCAGGAAGCTGTTGACAGCTTTTTCGAAAGCCTAAATGATATGATGTTCTCACCAGAGCAGAAATAGAGACTTTTGAGCAAACTCGCACACGGCGTTCCCTGAATTCGGCCTTCAACTTTAAAAATAAAGTCACATGAACAATTTTCCCTCCAGTTCACGGACAGCAAGTTTTTCAGCAGCCCCAAAATATTTTTGCATATTTTCCGGGACACTATCTTCTGCTTAAAGTAAGAACTATTCTTAGAGAACTAAGGTTTCTAAATTTTAGATAGTTTATAGACATTAGCTGCCCGCTGGTATGTTCACATATATATATTTTATTCTGTGATGGAATGGTCTCGAACTTTTTTTCTGTATTAAGAGCCATTTCATGTGTAAATTCTCATATACCGAATAGCAATAATGTATACAATTGCGATTACTTTGGCATTATTCTACAGCTTGAGTGCATACAATACATATGACTGCAATATTTTTCCGTATATTTGAAAATTTCCAAATACATTTATGTATTTTGGGGTGGTAAGGTATACACTATACTTTGTACTATGTTATACTATGCATAGATTAGTAAATATGACCATAGTTAGCGTGGAGTGGGTGTGATGTATTCCTATAGGTTCTGAATCGATCCCCCTATTCCTGACCCTATTCTGGTTAGCAAACTAACAAGTTAACTAAGTAATCAGCCCATGAGGCAGAAAACCCCCATGATGCAGATACCGTTATCTGACGCAGTCACACTACGGCACAGGAACGTGTTATCTGATTAGGTCATAACGCTTGCGATCTAATTAGACAAGCGATATTCCTCCAGCCCCTGATAAGGCATACGGAGTTCTCATAACAAATCAAACCTATGACAACCTGGGCAAAACCCTGCGGCCATTGTTTTGATTTCACCGAGAACTTCAGTAAAAGAATGTGCTAACGAGCAAGTCGTATGACATCCTTATTGACGTATCTATGTCCATCCTTACGTCAATCTCGGCACCTTAAAGGTATAAATATTACCGATATTGCCCTATGCAAACACACGCGTGGTGACGAGACGGAGCAGCCATACTTGCCGAAGCGAAGAGCAGAGCAGACCCCGCTGGCGCAGCCCCGCCTTTCTGACGCGCTGAGAGAAGCTGCTTTCTCCTGCCGAGAAATCCAGCACCGGCGTTTCTGGGTAGCCCTCGCAGGCAGCCTGGAATATCGAGACCAGAGACGAGAGATACCATCCCTCATTCAACCTAGATTCCAGGTACAGAACTGAATAACCCCTCACAGAGAATTCTTTAGTTATTCACTTGGCAAAAACAAACTTAACTTAAACTGTAACTATCTATTCCCGCCCACGCATTAGGCTTAGGTCAGGTACACGGGGTAGGCGTATCTAGAAACACCAGTTGAGTACGTTTAGTCAAATGTATATGTGTAGGTAATATATTTTATTCATTTTAAACATCTTATGGCTTAGAAACCATATCAATGTTTTTACAGTATTATTTTATACTGCTGCTTTTAATGTATGCACTTTACTTAACTATAAGTATTGCAATAATATCGATCCATTTCTCTTGTATGAGAAAAGAGACTGATCAATAAATAACACCTTTTTATTGAACACGCCCGTCCCTTCCTTTTCTCTACAATCTGATGAGACTAAGAATGCACGTACTGACTGAGTAAAATAAATTGCCTTTTGTTCACACGACTCTCGAGATATACTCTTGATTAGGGGAGAGCAAAGTTGTCATGTTCTATGGTTGTCAGAAACTAAATCCCTTCTTGTCTAATCAGGGAAGTTAAGTCCTCCTTGAACATTCGAGAAAGTTTCTAGTGAACTCTGAGCTAAGCTGGCAAACCCAAAACTTTAAGTCTAGTATCGACAGTAGTAGACCTAGTTAACGTCTGGTCTAGGCCTTTACTGCTGTAGGTATTATTCCAATGCGCAGAGCCTATTGGGATGATAGGAACTACACTACACCTCAGCGAATCTGATTTGCCAGTAGCCTGCTGTCAGGTCAAATGTGCTCAAGAACTTGGCAGAAGCCAATTTATCAATGAGCTCATCTGCCCTGGGGATGGGGTGAGCATCTGTCCTAGTGACAGCATTGAGACCTCTGTAGTCCATACAAAACCTCATCTCTCTCTTACCATCTTGGGTGTGAGGTTTTGGCACCAGGACTACTGGACTGGCCCAAGGACTCTCTGAGGGCTCAATAACTCCCAGCTCCAACATCTTTTGGACCTCTGTCCTAATGCACACCCTGACATGGTCAGGTTGCCTGTAGATTTTACTCTTGACAGGCAGACTGTCACCGGTGTCCACCTCATGGGTGCACCAACTTGTCTGACTTGGGGTCAGGGAAAACAGATGTCTGAAGGACTGAAGAACTTGTCTGCAGTACTGTTGCTGATGTTCAGAGAGGCTGTCAGCAAAGACTACACCATCTACTGACCCATCATCAGGGTTCTGAGTAAGCAGGTCTGGGAGAGGGTCACTCTCTTCCTCCTGCCCCTCATCTGTAGCCATGAGCAAGCCCATGTCTGCCCTGTCGACAAATGCTTTAAATCTGTTGACATGAAGCACCCTGTGGGGGCTTCTGGGAGTCCCAAGGTCCACCAAGTAGGTGACATCTCCCTTCTGTTCAACTGTTGTATGGGGTCCAGACCATTTGTCCTGGAGTGCTGCTGGGGCCACTGGCTCCAACACCCACACTTTCTGTCCTGGCTG
This sequence comes from Lissotriton helveticus, assembly GCF_964261635.1. Lineage (NCBI taxonomy): Eukaryota > Metazoa > Chordata > Amphibia > Caudata > Salamandridae > Lissotriton > Lissotriton helveticus. The sequence continues at coordinate 271,978,684 of NC_136062.1, forward strand.
GTACACAGTCAGCACAGCCTTTTGGCCATGCCAAGCTTTCTGAAGTTCTTGGCTGGCCTCAAGGTTTTTAGAAGCCTTCTCCATATACTCAGCCATCCTGGAGCGGAGACCAAGTACATAGTCCACTATGTCCTGCTTAGGCTTTTTGAGAGGTAACTCCCATCGTTCCTTCACAAGACATAGGGGTCCTCTTACAGGATGCCCAAACAAAAGCTCAAAAGGGCTGTAGCCAACCCCCTTTTGTGGGACCTCTCTGTAAGCAAACAGAAGGCAGGGTAAAAGGATGTCCCATCTTCGCCTCAGCTTTTCAGGTAACCCTTTTATCATCCCTTTGTTGAATCTTTCCACAAGCCCATTGCACTGTGGGTGATAGGGGGTGGTGAACTTATAGTTGGCACCACACTCCTTCCACATTGCAGTTAGATATCCTGACATGAAGTTTGCACCTCTGTCAGAGACAACCTCCTTTGGAAACCCCACTCTTGAGAAAACTCCAAGTAGGGCCCTTGCCACAACAGGAGCTGTTGTGGTCCTCAGGGGAATAGCTTCTGGATACCTGGTGGCATGATCCACTACCACCAGTATAAATCTGTGCCCAGATGCTGTTTGGGGGTCAATTGGTCCTACAATGTCTATCCCCACTCTCTCAAAGGGTACCCCCACCACAGGTAGTGGTATGAGGGGGGCCTTTGTTGTGCCACCTGATTTGCCACTGGCTTGGCAGGTAACATAGGAGCGACAAAACTCCTTGGTATCTTCTGACAAATGGGGTCAGTGAAAGTGAGGGACAAGCCTGTCCCAAGTCTTGTTCTGGCCCAGGTGTCCTGCTAAGGGAATATAATGGGCCAGGGCAAGAAGGAAGCCCCTAAATTGCAGAGGTATAACCAACCTCCTGGAAGCACCAGACTTGGGGTCTCTAGCCTCTGAATAAAGGAGCCCATTATCCCAATACACTTTATGGGTACCTTGAGCATTCCCAGCAGCCTCAGCAGCAGCCTGCTGTCTGAGGGGTTCAAGAGAGGAACAATCTAATTGAGCCTGCCTCAGATCTGCCCTTGAGGGTCCCCCTGTCCCAAGAAACTCAACCTGATCAGGCTCAAGCACTTCTAGGACAGTTCCCTCTTGGATCTCAGAATCATCCTCCTGGGAGGGCTGATCCTCAACCTGAGGCAGGGGGGAAGACACTGCCTTAACCGTCTTGCTCTTTCTCTTGGGTAGTGTCTGGTCTATTGTTCCAAGATCCAGCACTTTTTGGCATGTGACCTGGTCACAGCAAGGACATGTACTGCTATTCCCAGCATTTCTGCATGGGTCCTATACTCCACCTCAGACCAAACTGAGGTTTCTAGATCATTACCTAACAGACACTCTACTGGAAGGTCTGAACTCACAACAACTATTTTGAGGCCAGTTACCCCTCCCCAGGAGAAGTTAACAACTGCCATACTATGGGAGGTATTGGCATTGCTAGCGTTGGTCACTAGGTAGGTTTCACCTAGTATGATCTGCTCAGGGTCCACAAAGTTAGGTGTCACCATGGTGACACTGGCACATGTGTCCCTGTAGGCCTGAGCCATCTTATTATTAATAAAAGGTTTTCGTCAGCAGTACCCCTGCGCGTCGGTAGGCGTCGTCTGCGGCTCCGTGTCCGTCGTCGTGATAGCCGGGATGACGTCGTCGGAGTACTTAGACGCCGCCCTCGCGCGCTGACGTCAGTTCAGTACATAGCTTCCTGCGCCAGGAATGCAGAGCCATGATAGAAACCGACACTGGTGCCATAAAACTAGGGCCCTGAAAGGGATGTACTTAACCCTGGATAGCGATTCACAGAACGTGGAGGATGGGTGGGGCGGTAAGGAATCTAACACAACTGTTTCTTACAGATATATCGTTACCGAAGGTAAGTAACTTGTGCTTCTGAAAGAAACAGGTTAGTGATTCCTTACCTTAGAATAGATACCCCAGCAATACCAACCCCGGAGGTGGGTCTGCGAACCAAGATCACACCAGAAAGTCCTGGAGAACGGAACGGCCGAAAAAGCCATCTCTCCGGACTTGGCTGTCCAGGCAGTAGTGCCTAGCAAGCGTGTGCAGCGAGGCCCACGTAGCTGCCTGACAGATGTCCTGCAAGGGGACTCCCCGACCAAGGGAAGTAGTAGCCGCCGTGGCCCGAGTGGAATGGGCGCGTAGCACAAAACGACCCACTGAGAGATGGTCCGCTTGTGCACCGCCCGTCCCTTCTTAGCGCCCGCGTAACCAACAAAGAGCTGGTCGTCCACCCGGAACTGCCGTGTGCGGTCTACATAGAAGGAGAGCACACTTTTTGGGACCAGACGGTAGAGCCTCTCTTCCTCTTTTGAGGGATGCGGAGGCGGAAAGAAGGTGGGCAAGGTGATGGACTGCCCGATATGAAAGGCTGTAACCACCTTGGGCATGAAAGAAGGACGAGTCCTCAGAAAGGGGTGAAAAGCAGAAGTTTGCTGGCGCTGGGCAGAAAGGCCCAAGGACTTGGCCATAGCCCTGGAGTCCTTGAAACGCTCAAGCGCACTGTCTGCTTTGTCGCCAAAGAGGAGACGACCATCAAAGGGCATGTCCATGAGCGTGGCCTGGACATCGCCCGAGAGATTGGCGGACCTCAGCCAGGAGTGGCGGCGAACCGCCACCGTCGTGGAAATCGCCCTTCCCAGCGAGTCCGTGGTATCCAGTCTACACCTGATGGAATAACGCGCCGCATCCCTCCACTCCGCAAGGGCTTAGGCGAGCCAGGCCCAGGGCTCCTCCGGGCAATGCGGCAGCACGTCCGCAACCGTGTCTCACAGAGAGTGGATATAACGGCCCAAAAGGCAAGCGGTGTTGATAGACCGCAACCCCAAACTCAATGAGAAGAACAGTTTCTTCCCAAACTGATCAAACCGTTTGGATTCCCGATCCAGGGGAGTGGTCGGGAATGCGGTCTGGGACGTAGAAGCCTGGATCACCAGGCACTCGCGGGGTGGGGTGCACGGTCAGAAGGCTAGGGTCGCCCGGAGCCGGGAGGTGGGGTCGGGCCACGTTCCGATCCACAGGGGTCACTGTGGAGGGCTTGCCCATCAGAACGTCCGTGAGGGCCTCATTGAACGGCAGTAGGGGCTCCGAGGAGCTTACTGACGGCTGAAGCACCTCAGTGCTGCAGCAGGGAGTTCAAGAACCAAGGCCTTGGCTGTCCTGCGCAACACCACACCATAAGTAGCACCCTCCTCCGTAGCCACGGAGGGAGGAGAGATGAATCCAGTGTCGGGCGATGTGTCCAAACCACTGGCCTCCCCTAGCTCATCTGCCCAGTTCTGGCTCAACTGGCACTGCTGTGCCAGAGGGTCCTCAGACCCCCTCCCAGTCCTCCCCTTCATCCGTGTCTTGGTAAACAGGCTGGAATGACGGAGCCGGGTCATAGGTGAAGGCCTCACCCATCGCCGCCGGAGACTGCGCCGAGCGGCGGTGTTCCGACGCCGGACCCGGACCGGGGCTGAAACTGGGGCCGAAGTCATCCGAGGACGGCGCTGGGAGCGACACCATTGGGGTCGGCGCCAGCAGAGTGGTTGTAAGGTCAACTGGCGTCGACGGGGATCCAGGCACAAATCCCAGGGGGGCCGGCGGTGTCGGGACCGAAGTCGATGATGGCGTCGGGGCTGAAGCACCCGACGGGGCTGAAGCACCCGACGGCGCCGAGGCCGAGGGCGCGCCGGCAGGCCTCAACAGAGGGAAGTGAGTCCTCATGGCAATGAGGAAATCACGAATCCCCTCCGGCATCTCTCGAAGGCCGGGAACCGGAGGGTATGGGCCTGGAGGCAGCGCCTGCGGCTCCGGTGGTGCCGTGCGGGCGGTGGCACCCGAACCCTCAGCCGCGTTGCGCGAGCGGAGTCTGAAGAGCGATGTTGTCGACTTATTGGAGTACCTCGACTTGGAGCCCGACGAGTGCTGGTGATGACTCGACGAGCGCCTGCGGCTCCACGACCGGTCCCTCGACTTCCTCCTTGACCGGGATCTCGAGCGGCGTGGAGCCGACTGCTGGATCTCGAGTATCTTGCGGGACCGCTCCTGCCTAGCTTTCGAGGTCAAGGCCTGGCAGTCGGGGCACGACTTGTCGTCGTGGTCGGCTCCGTGGCAGTAGAGACACCGATGGTGGGGGTCGGTCACCAACATCAGGCGGTGACAGGCGTCGCACGGCTTGAAGCCAAGCATTCCTACGGCACCAGGAGTCGAAGTAGACTCGAAAAAGAGATCCAAAATAGACCAAAAAGTTAGTCAAAAAAGGACTACGAGTACTGCTCTTCCCGGATCTACGCTGGCTGGCGCGGAAAAAAGAATTGACGTCAGTGCGAGCGAGGGCGGCATCTAAGTACTCCGACGACGTCATCCTGGCGATCACGACGCCGATGATCAACGCCGAGACGCAGACAACGCCTACCGACGCACAGGAGTATTGCGGACAAAAACTTTCCGGATCCAGCCTGATGCCTGGGGATATTCTAAAGTAAGGAATCTAACACTAACCTGTTTCTTTCAGATAAGGAAGAAAGGAGGGAACCTTCACCGGGAAGCAAGATTTCCCTCCCACCAGAACCCTGGTGGAGGACCTTCAATAGATGGTTCGCCAGAAAGTGAGCCACTGGGTCACCCATACACAGGATGCCCACAGTCGTGGACACCGTGTGAGCCTAGGCCGCACCCGCCTCCGTAGGGCCCCGCGGCGGGGAAGGCAGCTCCTCCGTGGGCGATGGCTGCACACTAAGGTGGCCGTCCCTGAGGCCAAGCGGGGCAGGCAAGGGCAGACCTGGAAGTCAGAAGGAGCCGATGAATGAGGGACCTGCCGCTCTTCCGACTAACACCTCTGCCTCAGGAAAGACGGGGAGCCGCCCTTCTACGCCGGTGAAAAAGACACAACACGGCGACCAGTCTCAGGGGAGAATGACACCAATATACAGGCTGCCTCCGGAGAAGAAGGTACGTCCGAAGACGAATTCGCAGTACAACCCCTGCGCGGAGCCATAGAGTTCGCTGCCTGAGGCGAGGTACCGGCACCATCCGGCGTCGCTGGACAAGGTTCCCCCAAGTCACCCTGCACCAGGGACCGGAGACTGGAGCCAAACCGGCTCCGGGCGGCGCCGGAACAGAGCCGACCCGACTTCCACCGAGGTAGCCATCCGCGTCGGGGAACGAGACGGGCCTGAGGGGTGGCACGAAGCCCTCTACCAGCCACGGCCCAGAATAAGGCGTAGATCGCTCTGCAACCCATAGGGTGGTGCCAGGGAGGATTCCGCCTCCGACTCGCCCCCCATCGAGGCGGCCGCCTGATGGGAAGGACGAGAGGGGCCCGGAGAGGGGCAAGGGGTCCTCATCTGGCCTCGACCCGAAGCGGGGCGAGGAGGGTTCACCGACCCCTGTGGCTCCGCACGGTCCAGCTGCTGCTGGCGCCATAGGGGCGTCACCAGGGCCTTATACAGGACCACCCTGCCAAGGGACCGAGAGGGGCTCGGGATGCGACCCGAGCACCGGCGACACCACAGGGACTCCCGCAGGAGTTTGCGGCAGAGACGGCGTGGCCTGAAGGAGGTGCCCCAGAGGAGCCGCACCCCTCAAAGCCTGGATCCAAACCAGTCGGCACCGGGGCAGGAGCCACCGGCGATGCAGCGAAGGGCCCTGCGCAAGGCGAGGGGTCCGCCGATGTCCCAGGAGGGGAAGACGCCAGCGAGGCCTCTAATGCCGCCGCGTATGTCTCCATTTGGACCCTCGATGCCCCAACACCGGGAAGTGGTGGATAGGACAGCACGCGGGGCTGCATCACCCGCGTAGAGTCCACGCCCTCGGTAGGACAGGACCCAGCGCCCGGGGACCAAATGAATCACTTACCCACCGAGGAGCAATGCTCACGTGACATCGGAGAAGGGCGAGGACGATGACATGGCCGAACCTGAAGCTGTCCGCCAAAGCAGACCGAGGGGAGGACGTCGACCCTCTAGAGACGCGCCGAGAGAAGTTTCATGCGGCGCTCCCACCCCCAAATACCACATACAAATGAGGTGCGGGTCCGTCGCCGACATAAGATGCCCACAAAACGCACAAGTTTTGAAGCCCGAAGGTATTCGCACACTGTTCCACCAAAAGAAATGGAGAAAAAAGAGCTAGAAACAGGCCCGCAGCAAGGACCGGATCCGCGTTGCACGCTGAAAAGGAAAAAACTGACGCAGGCGCGCCGGGGCGGATCTTATGAAACCCCGTTGTTGTCACGTGCGCGGACGACGCCTGGGCGGAGTCGCGTGATGTTGCCCCGCCCCCGGCACGCAGGGATGCTGTGGCAAAAACGTTTCCGGATCCAGGCTAACGCCTTGGGATAATTCTACATGAAGGAATCTGCAGTTAGTAGTATCTATCAGATTGTCAAAACGGCATTTGGGTTCGAAAGAGAAGTGACTGTGTGTAAGATTACTATCATACAGATCTTCTGAAGAATGATATATACGGATGTCTAGGTACTGAAATGTTCTGGGTTGCCATAGAATGGGCACCTCTGAGAGAGCAAGTCCTGGGTCTGTTTTATCCGGTGTGAAAGGGAATAAACATGATTTGGCCCAGTGGACACGAAGGCCAGTGACGCAAAGCTACACAGTACTTCAGCGACCTTGCCCTGGATGTTGTGGATGTCCCTGTAATATAAAAGCAGGTCATCAGCATAGAGATGCACAACATGTCTTCCATGTCCGATGCGAATACCCCCGGACCCCTCCCCCGACGGCTAATCTCTGTCGCCATTGGTTCCATTATAAAGAACTTGTGTCTTGGTAGCATTTCAGAGGTACCCAGAAATAGCATAGAACCGTGTTGCTTAAGTTTCAATTGCTGAAAGGGAAGAGGGTGGGTGAGAAGCGAATAAAGTGATACATGTGCATATATGGAAAGTTTACGACTTGCTCCATTTATTGTAATTAGGAATATATTTTCTAAATGTGAGTCAAATACAGTACCAAATATAATGCAAGAATCTGTGATGAAAGAGGGCATTCTTGCGAAGTACTTCTCTGAATTGGAAAGCGGTTAAATGTTTTGCCCATAATGACAATATCTGCAGTTAGTTCTTTGTACAATGCTTTAATTAAAAAGATCATTAGTGGTCCAAATCAACACTGATTCAAGACCTGCCACAAAATAGCCAAGAACAGATGTGAAGTGCCTTTTTGGCATCTAGCGGGATCATTTCAGACCCGTTACCCCATGTTGTGGAAATTTCAATTAATGATAGAGCCAGGTTAGTATGGTGTGTTGTGTTTCTTTGAAATACAAAACCAAGTTGCATGAGAATCCGACACTGTTCACCCCAAGGAGAGAGACCATCTGTGAGGTTCTTACAGTGCCTAGGTTTTGCTTTAATCACATAGATGGGGGAGTAGGAGCTGTAATTAAGAGGGTATTTTTCTAGTTCAAGAAAAACTGCAATACCGGTTTGTCTGAAGGAGTGGGAAATTTAATAACCATTATAATCAAATGAATTTGTGTCACATAAATGCCTACAAAACCATACAGAGATTGAGTCAGGGATCATCACTTTTCCGGACTGCAATCTATGTATTGCTCTTTCCAACTCTTACTTTGTCACTGAGGTGTCTAGCAAATTACACAGTGACTTTTTCAAGTTTTGCTTCTTCAATATAACAGAAGATTGGAGGAATCTCTGGCTGATAATCTTGTTGATAGTGTTTTATAATAATCACAAAATCTGGGTATTATAAGATCTTAGTCTAGTATTGTAGTTCCCAGTAAATCGCAAATAGCCATAATGTGAGTCTTTGCGGATTGCTCTGTTAATAGGCGCCAGAATCTTCCCAATGTTTTCATTATTTTCAAAGTATTTGAGTCGGGTCTAATTAAAGACCATTCCCATAGCTGTTTTTATGAGCATTTTAGACGAGTTTAGTCAAACAAAGCGGGATCTCAGGTTTGATTATTTGGAAGGATTACAGAAATGCTGAGTCAGCTCATTTTATACAGACATTAATGTGCTCCTTACTTGTTTGAGTTAACTTTTCCACCTATCCATATTAATTGTGAATAACAGTGTTGTTCACCGTATTACTGCCTAGAGGCAGCTCCATACTATATTAAGAGGCACTGTGTGTTCATCCGTCGAAATATAATCTGATATAACTTTTGTCATATGTTAACAGATTTCCAGTATCAAGGGGGCAGAGGATGTCTGGGACATTGTTACCGATAAATGTGGATTCTGATAGATATCATACTTGGATGAAGCTGGAAATTTCTATATGGCGAGCTGTTTTGTAAAACCAGGAAAATCCATGAGCCTGTTTAATGTTGAGATGAATAGTATGTAAATCCAGGATTATTATGTACGTACATCCATAAGACTAAGTGAGGTCTATATAGGCATTAAAACTGTCCTAGAACCAGAATGTGAAAAGCAGCGGAGACGCTCACAGAGTCCTTTCTTGGATAAAAATAGTAATGTTTAAGGCCTTACATAAGATAAACGGGTTATCCTAGGCAGCTAGTTTTATTAGCAGCTGTGTGAATATCAAGCAATCATCTTATTAGAGAATAAAGGTTACAAATTGTAATTGTCAGGAAACCTTTTAGTAATCTGGTAATAAGCCAATCACCTTAAATGTCAAGTTTGTTTTTCTCAATTTGTTATATACAGCCTTTGATCAACAAAGCAACCCCCTGAGTTAGAGGACCCCTGTTGTGTTGCCAATATAATTTTGAATCCCAGTTGGTCAAGTTTACCCATGTCACGTTTGATAAGTGTCTCTCTTGGAGACACAAAACCTCTAGTGCTAGCCACTTAAGCTCCTCTTTCACAATGCAGAGCTTATGCGTTAATCAAAGGCTATTTACATACCAGGTGAGACAAACAAGTTACTCACCTTCGGTAACGATATATCTGTAAGAGACATATATTAGTTATAGATTCCTTGCGTTAGAATAACCCCCAGGCGTCAGACTGGATCGGGAGAAATGTTTTCGTAGCAGTACCCCTGCGCGTCAGTAGGTGGCGTCTGTCGACGCCACGTCCGGCGTCGTGGTCGTCGGAATGAAACTGTGGTGTCTACTTATACACCGCCCCTGCGCGCCGACATCAGTTATGACATGACTTTCCACACCAGAAGAGCAGAGCCATGCAAGACACTGACCACTGATGCACAAAACTAGGGCCCTGGAAGGGAGTCCCTATCCCTAGGGGTCAGTTCACAGAACGAGGAGGATGGGTGGGGCGGTTAAGAATCTATAACTAATATATGTCTCTTCCAGATATATCGTAGGTAAGTAACTTGTTCATCTAAAAGAGACTATTAGTTATAGATTCCTTACCTTAGAATAGATACCCCAGCAATCCCAACCCTGGAGGTGGGTCTGCGAACCAAATTCACACCAGAAAATCCTGGAGAACAGACCGGCCGAAAAAGTCTTCTCTCCGGACATGGCTGTCCAGGCAGTAATGCTGTGCAAAAGTGTGCAAGGATGCCCACGTGGCTGCCTGGCAGAAGTCAAGTAAGGTAACTCCTCATCCCAAAGAAGTATTGGCCGATGTCGCCCTGGTAAAGTGGATGCGCAGTCCTACAGGAGGTTCCTTTTTAGCTAAAGAATAGCAGATTTTAATACATAGGACAACCCATCGAGAGATGGTATGTTTGTGCACTGCCCGACCCTTCTTGGCACCCACATAACCCACAATAAGTTGATCGTCCACCCGGAATTCTTTAATGCGGTCAAGGTAGAAAGACGCACGTTTTGGGTCCGGCAGTGGAGTCTCCTCCTCTTTGCAAGGATGCGGGGGCGGGAAGAAGGTGGGCAATGTGATGGTCTGACCTATGTGGAAAGAGGTAACCACTTTGGGCAGAAAAGAAGGCCTAGTACCGAGCACAACTTTGTCCGGATGGACGGATAGCAAAGGAGGCTTTAAAGAGAAGGCCTGAAGCTCACTCACCCTGCAAGCAGAGGTGATGGAAAGCAAGAAAGTAGTTTTCAAAGTAAGGAGACAAAGAGGACAATTATGTAGTGGCTTAAAGGGAGCACACATAAGATAAGTGAGAACAAGGTACAAGTACTACTGGGGCATCATGAGATGAGTAAAGCCGTTAAAAAATCGGTTAACAATAGGGAACTTGAAAAGAAAAGGCTGATCAAGAAGGCGAAGAAAGGCCAAAATGGCCGAAAGATAGCTTTTAACAGTGCCCAGAGCAGAGCCCTGTGAGCTAAAGAAAGAATGAAGACGAGAACCTCAAAAAGAGGGGCAGAAAGGGGATCCACAGCCTTTGCTGTGCACCATGCCACAAATTTGTTCCATCTACAGGCGTATACCGTTTTTGTGGAGGGACGCCTGGCTGCCAAGATGAAATTACAGACTTCGGGAGGAAGGTCAAAAGCTGTCAACTGGCACCGCTCAATCTCCATTCAAGGAGGTGGAGGCTGGACAGGTTTGGGTAGAGGACCGTCCACTGCTGCTGTGACAGAAGATCCTCCCGAAGAGGCAGTCTGATCGGAGGATCGAGGGCCATGCTCAAGAGCTCGGGGTACCAGACTCTTCGTGCCCAGTCCGGAGTCACATGAGTGACTTGGGCCTGGTCGCGCTTGATCTTCTTCAGCACTCTGGGTAGAAGTGGTACAGACGGAAAGACGTACAGGAAGCCGCAATTCCACTAGCGACGAAAGGAGTTGCAGAGCGAGTGCCTCCTTGGAAACTCCAACGTGCAAAACTGCTGACATTGCGCGTTGTCTTCGGTGGCGAATAGATCTAACCCAGGCTCTCCCCACTGTTGAAAGAGATCTTCCACCACCTCAGAGTGAAGACACAATTGGTGATCCAGCATGCACCGTTGGCTGAGTTTGTCAACCCTGGCGTCCAGGGACCCTGCCAGGTGTTGAATCACCAGGGTCATGCCCTGATGTTCCAACCATGTCTAAAGGCGAAGAGCCTCTTGACAGAGGGTCCAGTGACCCCACCTCGCCCTGTTTGTTGCAGTACCACATGGCGGTGGTGTTGTCCGTTAACACCTACACTACTCTTCCTTTGACAGAAGGAAGGAATGCCTTCAGTGCAAGATGAATAGCCCGGTGCTCCAGAAGGTAGATATGGAGCCTGGACTCTCCCGAGACCAGAGTCCCCTGATTTCTGCCTCTCCCATGTGGTTGTCCCATCCCAGGAGTGACGCATCCGTCACCACTGTGAATTCTGGTTGGAGAATGGAGAGGGATGTGCCGTTGGTCCAATCCTGGTTCGTGGGCCACCACAGTAACTGACTTGCAGTGCTCTCCGAGATCTGGACGACATCGGACAGATTCCCTTGATGCTGCGCCCACTGGAACTTCAGGTCCCACTGCAGAGCCCGCATACGCCCTCGGGAGTGATTTACCAGCAGGATGCAGGAGGCCATGAGACCCAACAGCCTCAGGGTCATTCTCACTGAAATACGGGATAGAGGCTGAAACAGCAGTATCGCTGCTCGGGAAGATATGCCCGAAACCGCGCTGCGTCCAGAACTACTCCTATGAAAAGGAGCTTCCGAGAGGGAATCAGGTGTGAGTTCGGCACGTTGATGGTGAAACCCAGCGAATGCAGGAGGTCCGCCGTAGTATGGAGGTGGAATTCAACAGCCTGGGGTGAGCAGCCTTCAAGAGCCAGTCGTCGAGACAAGGGAAGACTGGAATCCCAGATCAGTGCAGATGATCTGCGACCACAGCCAATACTTTTGTGAACACCCGAGGGGCGCTGGTAAGACCAAAGGGGAGCATGGTAAACTGAAAAAGCTCGTGGCCTACCGCGAACCTTCGGTAACGCCGGTAGGCAGGCAGGAAGGGGATGTGAAAATAAGCATCCTGTAAGTCCAACGCTACCATCCAGTCTCCAGGGTCGAGGGCAGACAAGACCTAAGGTAATGTGAGCATTCTGAACTTCTCCTTCTGGAGGAAGCGATTGACGTCCCTGAGGTCTAAGATAGGACACAGGCCTTTGTCCTTCTTGGGTACTAGAAAGTAGTGGGAGTAGCAACCATGACCTACTTCTGGCACAGGGACCCTTTCGATAGCTCCCTTGGCCAAGAAAGCTGAAACTTTCCGACGGAGAAGGGCCCGATGATCCTCCGACATGCGATGGGGAGTGTTGGTGGCATGGAGGGAGGGGTAGTGTTGAAAGGGAGGGAGTAGCTCCTTCGGACTATTTGCAAAACCCACCTGTATGACGTGATGTTGCGCCAGTGGGGGAGGTGATGGCGGATCTTGCCACCCACTGGCAACTGGTAGCACTGAAAAGTTGGACTAGGAAGTTTTGGAGGCTGCTGCAGGGGGATGCATTGGTGGACTGGCCCGCCCGCTGGCCCCCAGACCCACGACGCAGGATCCCAAGTTCCACAGCCACGTAGAGGCTGGGTTGCTTGCGCAGGCCTGTGGCTATTGGCGGAACATGGCGGGGCACCCATTCTGTAGCCACGCAAGGGGTGAAAGGCAGACAGCATGGGGCGAGAGGTGGTAGCGAGGCCCAAGGATCTAGCCATAGCCCTAGAGTACTTGAAAGGCTCGAGTGCATTATCCGCCTTGTCACCAAACAGGCGACGGGCATCAAAAGGCATGACCAAAAGGGTTGATTGAAAATCCCCAGAGAAGCCAATGGATCTCAGCTAGGTGTAGCGCCACAGGGCTGCTGACGTTGAAACCGTTCTACCCAGCGAGTCAGCGGTATCCAACCCGCACCTGATGGTGAACTTTGCTGCGTCTCTACCCTCTTCAACAGTGCGAGTGAGCACGGCCAGGGCCTCCTCCGGGCACTGTGGCAGCACTTGTGCAACCGTCTCCCACACAGTGTGTATTTAACGGCCCAACAGACATGCAGTTGTTCATCGACCACAGTCCCAAGCTAACGGAAGAAAACATCTTCTTCCCAAGATGAACCAGCTTTTTGGATTCCCTATCTGAGGAGCAATAGGGAGTGCGCCTTTTGAAGTGGAGGCTTGGACCTTCAAGCTCTCAGGGGTAGGGTGTTGGGAAAGGGAAAGTGGGTCACCCGGGGCCGGGCGGTTGCGCCGGGCAATCATCCTGTCCACAGGAGCCCCAGTGCTGGGCATGAACCAAGTGCCAAGAAGGATGTCAGTGAAGGCCTCATTGAAAGGCAGCAAGGGCTCCAAAGAGGCTGTTGCCGGCTGGAGCACCTCAGTCAGGAGGTTAGTCCTGACTGCCACCGTAGGAAGCTCAAGGCCCAAGGCCTCAGCTGCCGTATGCAACTCAAAGCGTAGGAAGCTCCCTCCTCCCTAGCCACGGTAGGGGGAGAAAGCATACCAAGGTCTGGGGAGGTATCCAGACCACTGGCATCACCCAACTCATCTCTCCGGTCTGGCTCTTCAAGCTGATCTGCCAGAGGGTCCACAGAACCCTCCCAGTCCTCCTTACACTCCTCTGGCTGCCACTCATGGCGGTAGGGAACGCCAAGGATGAACAGCGGGACAAAATGACCTTCCGGGGCCGGGACCGGCGTCAGTCCGGCACCGTGTCCATATCAGGGGTAGGGCTGGGGTCGACTCTGGCCAGGGCTGCGGCCATCGTTGTCCATACTGGAATTGGCGCCGGGTAAGGTACCGTGAGGGCGACCGGCACCGATCTGCATCCAGGCCTGGATCCATGGGGGCCCTGCGGTGCTGAGGCCGGAGCAGCTGGCATCGAAGGCCTAGAGTCCCCAGCAGAGTCCACGGGGCCTGAAGGCGCGCCGATGGAGTCGGGCTGCCCACAAATGGAATGGAGGGCTTCGTAAAATGCACCTAGCTGAGCAGGTGATGCTCCGGCTCCTAGAAAGGGAGGGAAGCACGGAGCCGTCCCGGTGGGCTCAGAGGACGGAGCTGGATAGCGGCAACGCTCCGGGTCCCGCGTCGCGTCGGCCGATGAACGGGGAGAAGAGGGCGAGCGACGATGCTTCTTCGCCTTCTTCTTGTGCTCCGACTTACCCGATGAGTGTAAAGACTTCGAAGGGGAATGATGACGGTTCTGCGACCAGTCCCGAGACCTTCCCTCAACTGGGTCCTCGAACGGTGTGTAGCGGACTGCCAGGCCTCCAAAAGCTTTCGAGATCGCTCCCACAAAGACTTCAGATTCAGGGCCCGGCAGTCAGAGCGCGCCTTTGGGTTGTGGTCGTGCTCCATGCACCAAAGGCACGCGAGGTGCCGATCGGTAACCGACATCAACTTGTGACAGGAGTCACAGGGCTTGTAACAGGGTCGACGACTAGATATCCCTCGTGCACCAGGAGTCAAAAGACTAAAAAAAGATGGTGCCAAAAGTCGCAAAAGAGTTAGTCAAAAAGTGGCTAAGGGCATGCTCTCTCCGGTTCTGCGCTGGCTGGCGCGGAAAAGGAACAACTGACGCCAGCGCGCAGGGGTGGCGTCTAAGTGGACACTGCGACGTCATCCCGGTGACCACGAAGCCGAAGAAGCACGTGGAGTCGGCTGATGCCACCGAGCGACACCAGGGGAAATGCTACAAAAAAATATCTCTACCACAACCTCTAGGAGATCTCTGAGAAGTCAGAAAATACCTGCTAATCAATTAAATCCCTTCTCTTTTTATGAGAGGCATAGAAGATGTGGTAGTGTTTCAAGGTTCTAGAGCAGATCCCTAGATTAAAACCAGAACAAGAGAAAAAAATGATAAGGTATTACTCAATACTATGTAAGAAAGTATAGATTAGTAAGGGTAATTAGTAAAAACGTCATAATATGCACTCCTTCTTTTATGGTCTGACAGATCACTCCTAGACAAAGATTCTAAAAGAGCTCAGGGCCTTCTCTTTTGTAGGACACACATGACTCCACAAATATTTTATGACTTTCAGTCAAGCTGGTTCTTGAAGGCAAACCTGAGCTCACACCACTTGAAACAGAGGGATCAACTTCGGTAGTTTCCATCTTGTGACGAAGGGGTTGATCCACAAAGTTTTGTTGTGCAGCTATAACAGAAATGGTTCTTTTATTACAAGAATGGGATATTGACTGCCAGGTACAAAGGGCTCATCCATTTTCATTTTAAAGAATGAAGGATAGTCACAGAAATGCATCCCCTAGAACGTTTCTGATTTATATAGATAATACGTTTTTTAACAATTGCTCTAAAGGATCACCTGCCCTTCTAATTTCATCAAGGAAGAAATACACACTTTTTTGTTCACTCTAATTTCTGCTACTAGACCGGTGGCTGATGATGGAACTCAATATAATAGCTTTAATGTCAACAGTGGGTAACAGATTAGCAGCTTCTCTTTCCTATGTTGACAATCGGTGTGGTCTGATGACTAAGAGAAGTGTATCGCATCTGACTCATAACTGTCTTGAAGTCCTGAATCTGAGCACATTCCTTTAACTTTATCTGTAAGCTCTTGGCATTAGGCTTCACTATCTGCCTAATAACAGATGCAACTAGTGCCAAACACTAGCAACATTTACTTTTACGACAGCGAAAGTCAACACTGACGTCAATGTCTATGGACAAAGAGGAACCAGAATCGACAGCTACGGACATCTGGCTTCAAGGAAGCTAAAGTCACTAACAAAAATAGTGACTAATGGATTGCCAAAAAGCTGTTATTTAGTTAGCAGAAATACCTGGTCAACTAACGTACAGGTGGAGGAATAGGAACCTGCCAGATGCTTCCTTAGCCCAATTTGTTATTGCGCGAGAATGACAATGTATTCTTCTTGCACCATTTCTCATGCACAAGTGTCCCTGATCTGTCATCTGGGGTAAATCTTAGCCTGCTCCATAGTGAAGAGATGCATAGGCTTGTTTTCACGAACATCCTTGAGGTATATGAGTGTGCGGAAGTTGCACTCTGAGGTGTTGTGTTGACACACCAAACCCAAAAACTACAGTAAAGTGCTCTGATATCCTTCGGGATCAAGTATGCGCTATATAAAACTTTATAAATAAAAACTAAAATAAAAATAAGTGATCAGTGTGCTAGCCTGTGACAAACACAGGCCTACTCTAGGACAAGGTTTAGAATGTGATTATTTAGATGCCATATTCTATCTTCAGGAAAAATTGTTGAAAGGTGTTAACAATTACTGAGAATATTCAGCAGCTCTGAATTCCTGTATCCGTTGAGGCACAGAAAAAGAACTGATGTCACAGATGTGCGTGGGCTCCGTAGAGCGCCATCATGTCACTTTTGGTTAGCTCTCAAGATGGTACTGATGATAGTGGACAGAGCCGGCTGGTACCGGTGACTTTACATTGAAGAATTTTTCAAGCTACACTCTGGCACCTAAAAGGCTCTGATATTCTGACTGAATTTTCAGCTCATTAACATAATTCATATTCAGTTGTAGTTGTTATGTGGATATGGTTCTTTTTCCAATAAAATGCATACGTGGAGAAGTGTGGCTCAATGGTTAGAGCGGCAGACCCTGATGCAGAGGTCTAGCCCGGGACCAGGGTTCAATTCCCCGCCTCGGCGGGTCTTGGGCTCAAAATTCCACGGACCTGATAATTCGCGCCTCGGTACCTATTCCAATCATGGAGTCCCACTCTGCAACTCTGGGCAATAGCTTGCTTAATCTCCACAACGGCCCCCACAACGCTAAGGATGCCTGGCCTCCACCTTGAGGGTGCCCAGGAGTGGACACCTCACAGGGAAAGCCAGGATGGGTTCCACAGCGGTATTCGTACAAGCGCCTTGAGACCCTTGCGGGTGAGTAGTGCGCTATACAAGTATCAATTTACAATTTACATACGTTTTCACTTTAAAAAATCTGCGGTATGAAACAAAGTCTAAAATTGCAAAAAATGATTTTAAACCTAATTAAAAAACTTGTCTTGTGTACTGAACTGAAAGGCCTTGCCATTTGCTACTTGGCCCTCTGAGCAAATAAGCACTGGTATCTGCTTTTCTTCTTTCCGGCAGCAAGCATTTTGGAACTAAGACTTCAACTGTTGATAGCACGGCCTAATACCTAATGGATAAATGCTGCTCTCAACTTCAAAGCAGGGCTACAACACCACAGTAAGCTCTTTATTACAGCTGCTATAAGTATAAAGGCCATCTTCTCTATGATATGACTTTTGTAAAAGTGGGACAGAAAATATTAACTTTAAAAAAATAATGATCTCTACATTTTCTGTTTGTCTTTATTACCAACTACACACTTTTTAGTGAAAGCAATCCTGGAGCCTACCATCTAGCCATGCCTAGTTCCACCTCTGTTTAGTATTATTACATAAGCCTGCCATGCTACAGTTATTTCCCAACATGTAAAATTAATAGTCTAAAATGAGATCATCTGTGCAGTTTAAAGACCATAGCTTTAGTGAACAAAAATGTACAAAGTTTCCAAGTATATGGTTTTTAAACTGTACTGAAATGCCAGGATGCATACTCTGAATTCTGTTTTTAACAGGAAGTGTATTTTTGATAAAAATGACAGACTTTTAGTTGAGTTAATTTGCTTTATATATTAAAAAGCAGTCTGGGAACAAGGACTGTCTTCTTTGTTTGGTTAAAATGATGGTTAAACTGGTTTAAAGTATGCAGCTGCCTTCCATAAAATAAGATACTTTTATGTTCAAAAATATAACAATTGAAGCAGTCACACACACCCATGTTGGCCAATCCAATACCTCTGGGATCCACATTCCCAGAATATCATTATCGCTGGCGAGGTCCTGCCCAAACATGGCTTCCATAGCTTCATCATCCAAATCAATTTCTAGCTCCTCATCGAGGTTAAAATCATATAATGCGCCTGGGTCTTGCTGTAACGATATGCCCTCTCTTCTGCTCTGATTTCTGTGGGCCTGCACAGAGCGGTACAGTCCCGCTAAAGGGAAATAATAAAAAGAAAAAGTAAAAACCTTGTTAACTGAAAACAAATACACATTTTCTAATAAAAGGTTATATTTTTATAAATGAGATGATTGGATTTTTGTAAAGAACATTGATTAAATGATCAAACTTAATCAGCACTAGAAACACTGACCTCTTCTCACAAACATAAGTGTTGATTGCAACACAAAGCCAAAACAGATACTAAATACTAAGGTCTTTGGGACTGTTTGGGGAAAGAGAGACTACAGTGGTGGATGGGAGGCCATAAGACAGAAGTGACGAAAGCATCTACGTCTGATTCTCAATGCCAGAGATTCCTGGACTGCACATATTGACTTTCAAATATGATACCTCTTCCAACCCTGCTTGGGTTATTGTTATTTAACCAGAGTTGCAGGAAATCCAAACTGTATTTTTTGACAAAGTACACCTAGTACAGCACTACATTTGTGTACAAATTACTATAAAGAGGAACATGGATCTTGACACATGTTAACAGACTGCAGTAGCACAATGTATGATTTAATGGGTGATTCCGGAGTCTTGCTGGAAATCTTCCCTAAGCATATAACAAAGTGTAGAAATACAGTAGTAAATAAGAGTCATATGGTCAAGACAAAACAAATCCAAACATGCTAAGGAAGAATAATGACGACTGGAGGTCTCTGGTAGTTACATAGGGAGTAGTTGGTATGCCAGCAGTGGATAGCCCCGATATATAATCAACACATGTGCAGGGGATAGCAAGTAAAAATCTACTTTAGAAATTTTTGTCAGCACTGCTTTAAGTTGAACTATCTTACTGACAGTTTTGGCATGTGGGTCAGATTCCCAAGAGGGCAGATGCTGTTAATGACATCTGCCAACAGAGAAATACATACCTCATCAATAACCAGATCACTCGCAAACAAAAAAATAATAATTTTAAAATGCACATCTACCGTAGATTTGTGGAAAATTGCGATTTTTAATGCTGTGGGACTCCCGACTCTTTGTAGAGTATTATTCCTAATGAATTCGAGGTTTTTAAATTGCAAATGTTGCAATGCAATGAGGGTTAAGCACATAGAAAAAACGTATTTAAGGTAGGATCATATTTTTGTACATCTATTCGTAATAATAAAAACCAAAAAATGCACGTGTTAGGACTAGTTGATCTGTAATTCAACTGTCAACTTAAACTGAAAATACTGGTTGAATAATCAAATTAATGTATGTATTTTGCAAAGAAGAAATGGGTTATAACTCTTACAAGGCTAAGTGGCATGATACATTCATCTTGTCATTTTACAACATATGAAAGTCATGGCTTAACTGTCTTTGCCTCTACAGGATAGTGTCTGGTATTGGTTCTTTATCAAAGGCTAAGCATGCTTTCCATATTACTTCCATCCTGCCACTTTCCATCTACCAATCATGCCTTTAACAGGTGTGTGACTACTGCTGATTAAGTACTATTGATATACGAAACTGCAGTGCTGTCAGTCAATTTATATTTGTCAACAAGCAAGAATGTTTTAAAGGGTGTACTAATTTTATTCGCTTGGTTCATTAAAAAAACAGAAGTAGTGCTGGATTAGGTAATTAACATTGTATACTTTGTACATTTAACTTTAGATGATTTACCTGCTCGCGCCAGCAATGTTCTGGCTGCCAGATCAAATTTCTGCCTCCTTGTTACTGCTGATCTGCCCCTGGAAGGATGTCCACTTGCAGACGCAGTATTTTCAGAATGATCCAGACCATCAGGACTGAAAAATTAGCCACAGAACATTAGTAAAACATTGTTTCTACACGGGACAAAATGGCGAAAGAGGTGAGGACCAAAGCTCATTTGATGAAAGTAAGAGACTGAATAAGCCACATGTTTACGATGATGCTTCTGTTAAATGCAAAGACTGAGAATATATACTCACAAGGCAGGTCCAATTTCTGAAATAATTCAAGTTCTTTGGTTCAGGAAGACAAAAACTGTCCAGAAACAATACTAACATTGTCCAGATTTTGCTCTTAAGAATATAAAATTTGCGAGCCACTCAGTTGTGAAATTACTATGTTTGAATTAGAAAGAAAAGAACGGAGTTGAATCTTCTGGAAATGGTTTGAAAGTACCCATTTCTTTTTAAATGGAAATTAGTTCAAATAATCTGTTTTGAATTTACATTTAGTTGTAATATCTCCTTTAATTACCCTCATCCATAACTCTAATTTAACCCTTACACTATACCTCACCATACCATTCTCCAAATCATACAAGTTACTTACCTTCGTTAACGATGTATCTGGTAGAGACGATTCTAGCCCCAGATTCCTTGATGTAGAATTATCCCCAGGCATGAGACTGGATCCAGAATTTTTTTTGCCACAGCATCTCTGCTCGCAGGGGGCAGCACCACGTGAGTCCGCCCTGACGCTGTCTGCGTACGTGACGTCAGCTTGCTCACATAAGTCCCACCCCGGCGCGCTGACATCAGTTTTATTAGGAGAACTTTTCCGCGCCACAAAGCGGAGCCATCACAAATAAAACAGAGAGAGTATGGTAACAGAGAAGGAGCCACAAGCCCGGAACAGACGTCTAACGGCAAGGTACCCCATGACAACACCACCAAGGAGTCGGGTATCCCCTGAAATGAGTGAAGGACCGAGGCATAGCCAAGAGACCCCCACCCCAGAGGGCTGCAGAGGAGTCAGGAACCCCAAGAAATGAAAAAGATTACGAGGAAACCCATGGTGTAGGGAAGCAGAAATACACCTGTACCTACCGTCTAATTACCAGAAAGGAAAGAGTGTAACAAATACACAGAACGAAGTACCATGCCAGTAAGGAAGTGAAAGAGGACACTCGCAGAAGGCAAGCCACCCTGAAGAAGGCGAGTGCAGAAGGCCAAGCTAAAGGTCCTGGCAGAACGGGGAGGCAGGGCGGGCCGTGAAGGAATCTGCGTCTAGAATCGTGTCTACCAGATACATCGTTACCGAAGGTAAGTAACTTGTACATCTGATAGAGACTACTAGCCGCAGATTGCTTAACGTAGCCATACCCAGAGGGGGTGAGGGTCTGCAAGAGAAACTCACCAGCTTGGAAGAACACAGAGCCCCAACTGGGAATGTGTCATGGGGACAAGGAGGACGGCCCAGCCCCCACCAAGCAGAAGTAAGCAAGAACAAGGAGAAGGGAAGGCCAGGATACCACAAGCCTACCAGAGGGGCAAAGGGTGTCTGCCGGAAACCACGGAGCGATGAATGGCACCAAGAGGGTACCAAGGGAAGAAAGAACGACCTGCCAATCCAAAGAAAAGAGGTGGAAACGGAGGCAGAGTTCACCGCAGAAGAACACACCTAGCCAAGGGGGGGGGACAGCTGAACTGGCATCAGCCCCAAGGCAGCGGACAAGGCAGGAACGGCTCCACAGCCAAGAAGCGCAGACGGGAGAAGGGAGACACAGTCGCGCAAACCTCCAGCAGAGCAAGGAACAGGAGCACACAGGTACACTCCGAAGCCCACAGAGGTGGACCATAACGACCAGGCATGCGCAACCAGTAGTTGGTAAATACTATGAAGTAGCGTGCCCAGAGCAAGCCAAACGCAAGACGAAGGCAGAGGCAAGGGAACCCCGAACAAGCCCAGGAGATGGACCATCTGAGATGCACCACCCGACCCACGAAAAGAAGTGGGACCGTCCAGAAGCTAAAGAGGAGAAATCTGTAGTAACGACCTAAAGCCGTCAACCAGAACAGAGGAGAACACCAGGAGTATCCTAGCCCCCCTGGAACACAAGGCAGAGGACCAGTCCGAAACGCCGGATAACAAGGTGAAAACACCACGACACAACGCCGTAGGTGGCCTAACAAAGTCGGTCTGGCGATCCAGAGGTTGAAGAGGTTGAAGAGGGACAAAAGGCACGATAGGCAAGCCCTGCAGACAAAGGATAGGAACACCATCAGATACTGACCAGGACAGAGCCTGGAGCAGCGCAAGCTGCACTAAGACGGAAGTGCAGGACGGTGGCGTTGGAGGAGCGGCTGAGGCACCAGATCTCCCGTAGCAGGACACCCCCAGTCCCCCAGAAGAGAGTTGTGGACCGAAGCTTCAAATGGAAGAAGCAGATCCCTTCCACCATAGCCCTGGTGGAGAACCTCCAACAAATGGTCTGGAGGGAGTGGGTTGCCCAGGGTGCCCATTTGCAAAATGCCAGCGGCCGTGGAAATAGCTCAGGCAAAGGCTACACTCGCCTCCGTAGGGCATCGCAGGGGAGAGAGCAACTCTGCCGTGGGCGAAGGCTGCAAACTAAGCCACCAGTCCCGAGCCCAGCTGGAGGAAGAAACGGCCAGCCCCTGAAGGATGGAAGACCCATGGACGAGTGAGGGGCTTGAGGGGTCTCCGGAGAAGGCGGAGAAGCCTGCGGGGCAACCAACCGCGAGGTGCGGAAGAGAGGGTCCGGAGTCTGTGGCTGCGGAGACGGCGTAGAGCCCGCCCTGGAAGACGCCGGGGAAAAAGCAACGACGAGGCGTCCAGTCTCCGGCAAAGAGGAGACAAGGAGATGACAAACCACCGGAGATGCAGGGACCTCCGGAGGACCCGACGGCGAGACGGCGCCGTAGAGTCCGCCATGGGCACCGGTGTGTCCTCGATTGATGCCGAAGTGGCCACCAGGGGTGCAGAGTCGACCTCCACCACCACGTGCTTGACAGGAGAAAGGGGCGGGGTCGGACCGAATCTGCCAATGAACTGCGCTGAAAAGGCACCGGCTCGACCTCCGACGAGGCAGCCGCCTGCCCAGAGGACCGAGGGGGACTCAGGGGCGAACCGCGAGTCCCGGGGGCCTCCTACGACACCACAGGGAACCCCGCTGGGTTTTGCGGCGAGGCATGGAAGCCAAGAGCACCTCGACAACACCACACCTCCAACACAGGAAGCCAAACTCGTCGGTGCCAGGGACGGAGCCGCCGGCGAGTCCGCGGAAGGCCCCGTGCATGGCGAGGGATAGGCGGACGTCGCAGGAAGAGGAATGGGGCCAAAGAAGCCTGCAGAGCCGTAGCCTAGGCCTACATTTGGGCCCAAGTCGCCCCAATGCCAGGAAACAGCGGACAGGGTGGTGACGGCCGAGGGCGCACGTCCCGAGAGGAACCTGCACCCTCTGCAGAACGAGGACAAGGCCTCGGTGACAAGCTGTAGGACTTACCGGCGGGCGAGCGATGCCCATGGGGCGTTGGTGAAGGATGATGCCGCAGTCTGAAGAGGCGGTTCCTGGCCCCTTCTGAGGTAGGGGACAGATGCGGTGACGAGACCGATCTGGACAAGTGGGCCGAAAGCAATTTCATCCGGCGCTCCCGCCGGGACTTCAGCTTGAGATGCTGACAAGTGTTGCAGTCCGTAGAATCATGTTACTCATCCAAACACCACATACAAATAGGGTGAGGGTCCGTCGCCCACATCTGACGCATACAAAAAGTCACGTCTTGAAACCCAAAGGCATGTGCACACTGTTCCCAACGCAAAGGCGTTAAAAGAAGGCTTGAAAACAGGTCAAGGGAACACGATCCGGATCCGCGTTGTACGCGGAAAAGAAGGAAACTGATGTCAGTGCGCCGGGTGGGACTTATGTGACCTCTCTGACGTCACGTACGCAGACAGCGTCAGGGCGAAGTCACGTGGTGCCACCCCCGGCGCGCAGCAACATTTTTCCCGAATCCAGTCTCACGCCTGGGAATAATTCTACGTTAAGGAATCTGCGTCTAGTAGTTTCTATCAGATATAAAGCTCACTC
Source organism: Lissotriton helveticus (assembly GCF_964261635.1). Classification (NCBI taxonomy): domain Eukaryota; kingdom Metazoa; phylum Chordata; class Amphibia; order Caudata; family Salamandridae; genus Lissotriton; species Lissotriton helveticus. The sequence goes on from NC_136062.1 coordinate 272,002,296, forward strand.
TAATTTTCAACCTAAGCCTATCTCAACCCTTTCCCGTAATGCTAACATTCTTTCTAATTTCTCGCTGTTGTTTTTTAATATATTGAAGCAGAAGGATTGGTACTTGTGATTAAAATCTCAAACAATTGTCCATTTTCAGGAGCTCTTACTTATTGCCCTCTCCCAGACTATCTTGCAGATTTTCAAATACTCTGGTTGATTTTGTAGCTCCTTATTGTATCCCATACTCAAATTTTACTGTTACTCTAATTGTATTATGCACACAGAGGAACTCAGCTGTAAGGTAGCATGAACAAGCAGATATGGCCTTTTAGGGTTCAATTTACCTTAACTGGTCTTCAGTCATACTGATGAAGAATGCTATACTCTTTCTTTTATAACATACTTTATTGATTTTCGTAAACCATATTGTGTCAAGAATACACTGTTGTTAGGTATTAACAATTAGCCCCAAAGGGGGAAACCGAGTCAATGTATTACATCTCAGCTGTAAGAGCACCAGACATGGAGCCTGTAAGCAAATATGAAAATGTCACAAAACAGTACATACTAAATACTTCTTGGTATGAACCTGCATATCAAAACAACACACCCCAACCAGCCTTCCCTTACCACTGGTCCTTACCCCCCCCCCCGCCCTTCATGACTCACGCTTGTCCACGCCTACATGCTTACAAGGCCATGGTAACAAGGCTCAATTCTGTCACAATGGTATGTTCATGCGTAGTTGCTTAGAATGCATGTACTCACACTCAACAAAGGGTGTATCTGGAGTGCCTAGGTGCAGTACAAGCAGTTCAACATAAGTAATGTAGTAGTGCCCTGCAGTGTGTTATACTTATGGGGGTTCTGTGGCTATGAATGTTTCTAACATCGAATCCCAATCCAAGGAGATTAGCGTTTTTTGTAAGCCTCTGTATTCTTCCCGCCATATCGCTGCACTCTCTGCCCTTCCCCACCTGACCAACTCCCCATGCCAAATGAGTGCCGTGGGAGGCACGGCAGACTTCCACCTCATGGTAATAGAACGCTTTGCGATAAGCAAGGCCAGATTAGCAAATCGGACTTGTACCTTCTGTTTCTTTCGGCGTCTGAGTAGGACCAATATACAATATGTCGCCATATCTCCATCAGCAATCCCTGTTACAGTTCCTAGTACACTTATAACAGTGGCCCATAAGGTAGACAGGCGCGGGCAGGCCCACAGCATATGTAGGAGGCCGGCATCGTGTGCACGACAACATGGACAGTGTTCCTGTGCTTCTGGGTTCATTTTGCTTGGTCGGTGCGGGGTAAGATAGGCCCTGTGCAAACCAATATGCTGTATAAATTTAAACTTAGTATTGTGGGACACACTCTTGGGATATTCAAGGAGGGAGCCCCATTCCTTATCTGACAGTTCCCTCCCAATATCTCCACTCCACTTTTCTCTACGTGGTGCTAGGGAGGCTGCTGCATGGGAGTGGACACCTCTGTCAAGCCATCGAATCAGGTGGCGACCATTACCCATAAGGTACAGTAAATGTACTAGCTCATGTGTGGGGGATTCCTTGTTATCTGGTGCCCAATGTTTCCTAATGAACAAGTTACTTACCTTCAGTAACGATATATCTGTAAGAGACATATCATATATTAATGATAGATTCCTGACCATAGAATTACCCCCAGGAGTCAGACTGAATCCGGAGAATATTTTTTGTAACAGTAACCCTGCAGGTCGGTCGGCTCCGCGTCGGGATCGCCGGGATGACGTAGCGGTATCTACATAGACGTCGCCTCTGCACGCTGACGTCCGTTCTTTACGCGACATGCCACGCCAGAAGCGCAGAGCCATGCAAGACACACCACTGGTGCACAAAACTAGGGTCCTGAACTCTAGAAGTCAGTTCGCAGAACGGGGAGGATGGGTGGGGAGGTTAGGAATCTATAACTAATATATGTCTCTTACAGATATATTGTTACTGAAGGGAAGTAACTTGTTCATCTGAAAGAGACTATTAGTTATAGATTCCTTACCTTAGAATAGATAACCCAGCAATAACAACCCCGGAGGTGGGTCTGCAAACGAAGTTCACACCAGAAAGTCCTGGAGAACAGAATGGCCAGAAAAACGGTCTCTCCAGACTCGAGTATCCAGGCAATAATGTTTAGTTAACGTATGCAAAGATGCCCACGTGGCCTCCTGGCAGATGTCACTAAGGGGGACTTCACGTCCCAAAGCGTGGGAGAAGTGTGGCTCACTGGTTAGAGGAGGCAGACCTGGAAGCAGAGGTCAGCCCGGGACCAGGGTTCAATTCCCGGCTCGGCGGGGTCTTAAGTCCTAAAATGTCCATGGACTCGACAATTCTCGCTCCGGTGCCTACTCGATTCACGGGTTCACACTCTGCGACTCTGGGCAATAGCTTGCTTAATCTCCACAACGGCCCCTCGTGGCGGGATGCCTGGCTTTCACCTTGCGGATACCCTGCCGGGGTTATCTCACAGGGGAATACCAGGACGGGTTCCCTAAGCAAGCGCTTAGAAACCGCTTGGTGATTTGCGCTATATAAATTCCTGTACATTTACATTTACATTCACAAAGCAGTAGTGGCTGCCGTCGCGCTGGTGTAATGGGAGCACAGTCCTACTGGAGGCTCCTTTTTCACCAATGAATAACAAATCCTAATGGGCCATTTTGGCACGGCCCGACCTTGGCACCCACAGAGTCAACAAAGAGTTGATCGTCCACCAGGAACTGTTTTCTAGGATCCAAATTAAAGAATAACACACTTTTTCGAACCAGACGGTATTGTCTCTCTTCCTCCTTGGAGAGATGCGGGCGAAAAGGTGGGCAAAGAGATGGTCTGGCCAATGTGGAAAGAGGTAACCACTATGGGAAGAAAAGAAGGTCTAGTTCTAAGGACAACCCTGTCCAGATGAACAGCAAGGAAAGGAGGCTTAGAAGAAAGAACTTGAAGCTCACTCACCCTGAGAGCAGAGATGAATGCAACCAGAAAAGCAGTCTTTAGAGTTAAGAGTCTGAGAGGACAATTATGTAGTGGCTCGAAAGGAGCACGCATAAGGTACGTTTTTTTTTCTTCTTCAGATAAGGTAAGTTAAGACCAGGTTCAATTCCCACGGGGGCATTACGAAAGGAATAGGAGGAAAGAGATGAGTAATGCCCTTCAGAAATCTATTTACAATAGGGGACTTGAAAAGAGAAGGCTGATCAGGAAGGCGAAGGAAGGCCGAAATGGCCGAAAGATAGACTTTAAGGTTGCATAGAGCAGAGCCCTGTTGGGCTAAAGGAAGAATGAAGGGGAGAACCTCTGAAAGAGGGTCAGAAATGGGGATCAACAGCCTTTGCTGTGCACCATGCCACAAATTTGTTCCATCTACAGGCGTATACCGTTTTAGTGGAGGGACGCCTGGCTGCCAAGTTGACATTACAGACTTGGGAGGAAGGTCGAAAGTTGTCAACTGTTGACGCTCAACCTCCACGCAAGGAGGTGGAGGCTGGACAGGTTCGGGTGGAGGACCATCCCCTGTTGCAGCAACAGAAGATACTCCTCGAAGAGGCCGTCTGATCAGAGGAACAATGGCCATGTTCAAGAGCTCGGGATACCAGACACTTCGTGCCCAGTCAAGGGACAAAAGAATGACTTGGGCCCGGTTGCGCATCATCTTCCGCACTCTGAGCACAAATGGTATAGGTAGAAAGGTGTATAGAAGAACACAACTTCACTAGTGATGAAAAGCGTTGCAGAGAGAGTGCCGACTTGGAAATTTCAATGTGCAGACCTGCTGACATTGTGCGGTGGCGAACAGATGTAACCAAAGCTCTCCCCACTGCTGAAAGAGACCTTGCACCACCTCCAAATGAAGACTCCATTCGTGATCCATCAGACACCTGCAGCGGAGTTCGTCTGCCCTGGCGTTCAGGGAACCCGCCAGGTGTTGAACCACCAGTGACATGCCCTGATGTTCCAGTCATGTCCAAAGACTAAGAGCCTCCTGACATAGGGTCCACAACCCTACCCAGCCCTGTTTGTTGCAGTACCACATGGCAGTGGTGTTGTCTGTGAACACCTGCACCACTCTTCCTTTGACAGAAGGAAGGAATGCTTTCAGTGCAAGACGGATTGCCGGAGCTCCAAAAAGTTGATGTGGAGCCCAGACTCCGCCAGAGACCAGAGGCCTCTGATCTCTGCCTCTCCCATGTGGCCACCCCATCCCAGAAGTGATGCATCTGCCCCCACTGTGAAGTCAGGTTGGGGATTGACCCAATCCTGCATCGTTAGTCACCACTGCAATAGGTGTGCAGAGCCCCCCGAAATCTGGACACAATCCGAAAGACTCCCCTGATGCTGTGCCCACTGGGACTTCAGGTTCCACTACCTGCAAATGCCACCTAGCATGATTCACCAGCAGCATGCAAACGGCCTTGAGTCCCAGGAGCCTCAAGGGTCATTCTCACCGAAACCCGGGATAGTGGCTGAAACATCGGAATCATAGCCTGAATATCCCAGACTCGCTGCTTGGAAGGATAGGCCCAAAACTGCCCTGTATCCAGAACTGCTCCGATGAAAAGGAGCTTCTGAGAGGGAATAATGTGTGACTTCGGCACGTTGATAGTGAACTTCAGAGAAAGCAGGAGGCCTGCCATAGTCTGGAGGTGGGAGACGACAGCCTGGGACGAGCCTGCATTCAACAGCCAGTCGTCGAGATAGGTGAAGACTGGAACCCTTGATCTGCGCACATTGGCAGTGAACACCTCCATCACTTTCGTGAATACCACAAGGGCGCTGGTAAGGCCAAAGGGGAGCACAGTGAACTGAAAATGCTTGTGGACTACCGTGAACCATAGGTAACGCCTGTGGGCCGCTAGGACGGGGATTTGGAAATAGGCGTCCTGCAAGTCCAACGCTACCATACAGTTTCCAGGGGCGAGAGCAGACAGAACCTAAGCCAATATTAACATTTTGAACTTCTCCTTCAGGAGGAAGCAGCTAACGTCCCTGAGGTCTAAGATAGGACGCGGGCCTTTGTCCTTCTTGGGTACCAGGAAGTATTGGGAGTAACAACCACGACCTACTTCGGGCACAGGAATGCGCTCGATGGCTCCCTTGGCCAAGAGAGCCGTAACTTCCTGGCAGAGAAGGGCTATGGTGATCCTCAGGCATGCGATGGGAGTGTTGGTGGCATGGATGGGAGTGTTGGTGGCATGGATGGAGTGGTAGTTTCGAAGGAGAGGGGGCATCCCCTTCAGACTATCTGCAAAACCCACCTGTCCGACGTGATGTTTTGCCAGTGGGGGAGGTGCTGGTGGACCCTGCCACCCACAGGCAACTGGTGGCCCTGAAAGGTCGAACTAGGAAAGTTTGAGGCTGCTGCAGAGGAGGCACTGGTGGACTGGCCCACCCGCAGGCCCCCAGACCCACGGCGCTGGGTCCCACCTCCCCAGCCGCGCAGAGGTTGGTTAGCTTGTGCAGGGCTGTGGCTCTGGGTGGAACGTGGTGGGGCACCCCTTCCGTAGCCATGAAAGGGACGATAAGCAGACTGCGTGGGTCAAGAGGTGGTAGAGAGGCCCAAAGATCTGGCCGAGGCCCTAGAATCCTTGAAGCGCTCAAGCTCGTTGTCCGCTTTGTTGCCAAACAAGCGATAGCCATCAAAGAGCATGTCCAAAAGTGTTGATCGGATATCACCCAAGAAGCCAGTGGACCTCAGCCAGACGTTGCATCACAGGGCTACTGAGGTTGAAATCGTCTTTCCTAGCGAGTCAGTGGTGTCCAGCCCACGTCGTATGGGGAACCCTGCTGCATCTCTCCCTTCCACAACCGTATGGGAGAGTAAGGCCCGGGCCTCCTCCGGGCACAGTGGCAGCACCTGCGCAAACCGTGTTCCACACGGAGTGGGTGTAACGGCCCAAGAGATATGTGGTGTTCACTGACCACGGTACTATGCTGGGGGAAGAGAACATCATCTTCCCAAGATGATCCAGCTTCTTGGATTCCCTATCTGGGGGAGAAGTAGGGAAAGCGCCTTTGGACCAAGCTCTCAGGGGTTGGGAACTGGGAGAGGAAAGTGGGGTCGCCCGGAGCCTGGCGGTGGAGTCAGGCAATTATTCTACCCACAGGAGCAACTGTGCTGGGGTTGGACCAAGTGCCCAGAAGAATGTCAGTGAGGCCTCATTGAACGGTAGCAGGTGTTCCGAAGAGGCTGCTGTTGGTTGAAGCACCTCAGTCAGGATGTTGGTCCTGACAACCACCGTAGGAAGCTCAAGGGCCAAGGCCTCAGCCGCCCTACGCAACACCACAGTATAGGAAGCTCCCTCCTCCATAGCCACGGTAGGGGGAGAAAGCATACCAAGGTCTGGGAACGTATCCAGACCACTGGCCTCACCCAGTTCCTCTCTCCAGTCCAGCTCATCTAGTTGATCTGCCAGAGGATCAACAGACCCCTCCAAGTCCTCCTCACCCTCTTCTGGCTGCCACTCAGGGCGATAAAGAACACCAGGCAAGAACAGGAGTACAAAAGAACCGATCAGCACCGTTACTGGCGCTAGTCGATGCCGATACGGCTCTATGTCCATGTCGAGGGGAGGACTGGTGTCGACGCCGGCTGGGGACACAACCAGCGTCGGAGGTGGTGGAGGCGTGGTCAGTGGAAGCAGCGCCAGGGGAGAAGTCGTGAGATTGACCGGCGCCAATCCGGATTCTGGCCTGGATCCCTGGAGGCCCTGCGGCGCCAGAGCCGCCAGCATAGGCCTAGAACCCACAGCCAAGTCCGCTGGGTCAGAAGGCGCGCTGGTGAAGTCAGGCTGCCCAAGAATGGAATGGAGGGCTACGTAGAACGTATGATGTTGGGCAGGGGTCGCTCCGGCTCCTGGAAAGGGAGGGAAGTTCGGAACCGACCAAACAGACTCCGCGGGCGAAGCCGAAGTATGACGACCTTCCGCAACCCGCGTCTTATCGCCTGACGGACTGGGAGAAGGCGAAAAGCGACGGTGCTTCTTCACCTTCTTATGCTTCGACTTATCCGAAGACGTAGACTTCGAAGAGGAGTGGTGGTGGTGACTGCGACCGGTCCCACGACCTTCCTCTTGATCGAGACCTCGAGCAGTGCTCAGTAGACTGCCAGGCCTCCAGTAGCTTTCAGGACTGCTCCCGCAAAGAGTGCGGGTTCATTGCCCGACAGTCGGAGCAAGACTCCTGGTCGTGGTTGCGCGCCAGGCACCAAAGGCACACGAGGTGCGGATCCGTAACCGACATCAACTTGTGACAGGAGTCACAAGGTTTGAAGCCGGTTCGTCGATTGGACATTCCTCTGTGCACCAAGAGTCTAACGACTCAAAAAGATGTCAACAAAATGTCAAAAAAAGAATTAGTCAAAAAGTGACTAAGGGTACCGCTCTCTCCGGATCAGCGCTAGCTGGCACGGAAAAGGAAAGAACTGACGTCAGCGCGCAGGGGCGGTGTCTAAGTATATACCGCAACATCACCCCGGCATTGCTGATGACGAACGCGGAGTCGACTGACGCCACCTACCGACGAGCAGCAGTACTGCTACGAAGATTTTTCACCAGATACAGTCTGACGCCTGGGGGTAATTCTAAGGTAAGGAATCTATAACTAATAGTTTCTTTCAGATATATTTAGCGATGATGGCATGCAGGATGAAAAGGGTACGTGGAACACCATGTTCTCTAGTAAAATTCTCATTATCCAGTAGTATATTCTCCCCGAACAGCATCCCCACCGTGTTCATTCTTCCCTTTCTCCATTTGAGATACTTCACACGGTTATTACTCCTCACACGGTTATTACTCCTGTAGGCATGGGAATCCCAAACAGTGGAATGTAGGGGGTGTATGGGAGTTGCTGGTTGGCACATTGTAATGTTCTTCTCCAGTAGGCGAGGACCACCTTCAACAATAGGGTGGCCGCAGGTGGAACCGGGCCCAGGCAGCAATAGGGTGTGGAGAGCACCACTGGCCAGTGTGTGAGGTGTGAGCCGTATCTCGTGTAGGATGCAACCAGCAAGCCAATACGTCAGCCATTGCAGCTGGCTCGCAGAGCAGTATGCCTGAAAATCTGGCACACCCATGTCCCCCTTGTCTGTTCCCTCATTATCCAGTAGTATATTCTCCCTGAACAGCATCCCCACCGTGTTCATCCCTTCCTCCATTTGAGATACTTCACACGGTTATTACTCCTCACACGGTTATTACTCCTGTAGGCATGGAAATCCCAAACAGTGGAATGTAGGGGGTGTATGGGAGTTGCTGGTTGGCACATTGTAATGTTCTTCTCCAGTAGGTGAGGACCACCTTCAACAATAGGGTGGCCGCAGGTGGAACCGGACCCAGGCAGCAATAGGGTGTGGAGAGCACCACTGGCCAGTGTGTGAGGTGTGAGCCGTATCTCGTGTAGGATGCAACCAGCAAGCCAATACGTCAGCCATTGCAGCTGGCTCGCAGAGCAGTATGCCTGAAAATCTGGCACACCCATGTCACCCTTGTCTGTTCCCAACTGAAGCTTCAAAAGTCCCCATATCAGCTCCAGTAAAAAGTGTATTTAGGGTTTTTAAAAACGATGGTTGGGATCACTATCGGAAGGTTAGTGAAGTAGTAGAGCAGTCTGGGGAGCACGGCCATTTTGTTAATGGCAATTCTACCCACCACTGAGAGTGGTACTGATGTCCAAAAGGATATTTGGGTTCTGAGTGCCTTGAGTGCTCGCAAAAGATTGCCATCCAGCAATTCCTGTGGATCCCTATATATATATGGATGCCTAAATATTTGAAGGTTGTGGGTGCGACAGGGAGAGTTAGGGGACCAAAGCTGATGGGCTCCAGTTGACCCTCAGAGTGCAAATAAAAAGCATAGGATTTGGTCTCATTAATGGTAAGGCCCGAGACCCTTTCGAACTGTTTAAATATAAGTGGAATGGGCCCAAGGCTGTCCTGGAGGTTGCAAATGTAAAGGATGTCAATGGTGTATAATGAAAGGGTGTGCGTAATATTGTCAACGCAGATGCATTTTACCATTGCCTCTTTACGGAGCTTTATTGCTAGGGGTTCGAGTGCTAGCACAAATAGGAGTGGTGAAAGCAGACAGCCTTGAAGCGTACCCCGACTAACTCGGTAGGGCTGCGAAACGTGCACGTCTGTGCAGGCTCTTGCTGTGGGTGCCGTGTATAACAATTTGTCCCAGCACATGAATGCAGGAGGGATATAGAATTTCCTCAGTGTTGTCAGCTTGTACTTTCAGGGTGGCAAAGGCTTGTCTCAAATAGCATTCAACCCCCATCATAAGGAGCTCAGGCAAAAAGACCCCTCCGTGCGTACCTGCCAATAGTTGTTTCTCCCAGTTATTATGCTCATCTGTCCAATGCACAGGCTATTAAAGTGTCTTAGATAACGAAGTATTTTTCTCTGGCAGCAGCACAGTTAGGAGGAAGGCACTCATTTACGTTATCTCTCTATGCTCCATTGCATAGCCCATTCCTACTCGTGCACTCCGGTTATATTGAGCTGTTATGTTTGTACTAGTTGATTCAATGCCTATTAGATTCCTCTTGTTAGACTAATGTTCTGATTTATTACCTTTGCCTCAAATTGTAAAGCGCTCTGATATCCTTCGGGATCAAGTTCGCGCTATATAAAACTTTATAAATAAATTCAGGACATGATAAAGACGTCTAATATTGAGGGAGGTACAAGGGCCTGGTTCAAAGCCACACTGATCTATATGTATGAGTTGTGGCAGGAAAGGAACTAAACAATGTGACAGTATCTTACTTAAGATTTTGTATTCAGTTTTTAAAAGTGACAGTGGCCGATTCCCGGTAATATCAGTTAGGTCCCTGCCTGGCTTGGGAAGGGAAGGAACCAGTGCCTGCATCGTAGTGAGAGGAAGGCACCAGTATAGGAGCTCTAGGTGGGGGACTAGCATGTCCGAGAAAGTGTCATAAAATTCTACAGGGAGACCATCTAGCTCCGGACTTTTATTGAATGGTAGCTCCCTGATAGCTGCTTTGATCTCGGTTTTTGAAATTGGGACTGCTAGATCGCATTGGTCTACCGAAGATAAAAGGGGACAATCAAGATCGTCCAGGAATGCTGCTATTGCTGTGTCACTCAATCCTTCAGGGCCTTGTACAGTGCTTTGTATTACTTCCAAAAAGCTAGGTTTATGCCAGATTGAGTGTTCGCTATTGTGCCCCCAGGCGTGATAACTTAATGTTTTGGCGTGGGAGATGTTGCGTCAAGTAAGATTTGTGCTAAGAGGGTGCCTGATCTGTCGGCTTCTACATATCACATCTGTGTGTATGATTGGAAATCTATGACACGCAGCAGCTGTAGCAATTCTGTGTATGTTATGCATGCTTCTTGTAGGGCTGCTCTCTTAGTAGGGTCAGAGACTGCTTCCTGCTCTAATTTATTTAGTTTATCTTCCACTTCCCCTTACTCCTTGCTAACCATTTGTTGAGCCCCTAAGGTTGCACTTATAGCAGCACATTTCATGAACCGTTGTGTGCGGTTCAGGTAAAAAGAAAGCGCACGTTTTAGGTCCAGACGGTGGAGCCTCTCTTCCTCTTTCGAAGGATGCGGAGACAGAAAGAAGGTGGGCAGGGTAATGGTCTGGCCGATGTGAAAGGCAGTAACCACCTTGGGTAGAAAAGAAGGACGAGTCTTCAGAACAACTTTGTCCGATGGACAGAGAGGAAAGGAGGCTTAGAGGAAAGAGCTTGGAGCTCACTCACTCTTCTGGCAGAGGTGATGGCAACCAGGAAAGCAGTTTTGAGAGTCAGAAGACAAAGAGGATAGATGCGGAGTGGCTCAAATGGAGCACACGTCAGATAGGTTAATACCAGATTCAAGTCCCACTGAGGCATTACGAAAGGAACAGGAGGAAACATGTGAGTAATGCCTTTCAAGAACCTATTTACAACAGGGGACTTAAAGAGAGAAGGTTGATCAGGAAGCCTCAAGAAGGCTGAAACAGCTGAGAGATATCCCTTGATGGTGCCCAGAGCAGAGCCCTGCTGGGCCAGGGAAAGAAGAAATAGGAGAACCTCAGAAAGAGGGTCGGAAAGAGGATCCAAAGCCTTTGCTGTGCACCATGCCACAAATTAGTTCCACCTGCAGGCATATACCGTTTTTGTGGAGGGACGCCTGGCTGCCAGAATCACATCACAGACTTCAGGAGGCAAGTCAAACTGCATCAACTGCTGCCGCTCAATCTCCACTCATGGAGGTGGAGGCTGGACAGGTCCGGGTGGAGGCCCGTCCCCTGCTGCGACAGAAGATCCTCCTGAAGAGGCAGTCAAATTGGGGGATCGATTGACAGACTGAGTAGCTCGGATACCAGTATCTTCGTGCCCAATCCGGAGCCACAAGGATGACTTGGGCCGGTCGAGCCTGATCTTCTTCAACACTCTGGGCAGAAGTGGTATATGCAGAAAGGCGTATAACAGACCGCAACCCCACTCGCGGCAAAAAGCGTCTCCGAGCGAGTGCCGCTTTGGAAACTCCAACGCGCAGAACTGATGATATTGCGCGTTCTCTTCGGTGGCGAATGGATCTTACCAATGCTCTCCCCACTGCTGAAAGAGACCTTGCGCCACGTCCAAGTTCAGACACCACTCGTGATCCATCAATGCCCGACGGCTGAGTTCGTCCACCCTGGCGTTCAGAGAACCTGCCAGGTGTTGAACCACCAGTGTGATGCCCTGATGTTCCAGCCATGTCCAGAGGCGCAGAGCCTCCTGCAAAGGGTCCACGACCCCACCCCGTCCTGTTTGTTGCAATACCACATGGTGGTGGTGTTGTCTGTGAACACCTGCACTCCACTTCCCCGGACGGAGGGAAGGAATGCTTTCAGTGCAAGTCGGATCGTCTGCAGCTCCAGAAGGTTGATATGGAGCCGGGACTCAGCCGAAGACTAGAGGCCTCTGATCTCCGCCTCTCCCATGTGACCCCCCAATCCCAGGAGGGCCGCATCATTCACCACTGTGTGCTCAGGTTGGGGAAAGGAGAGGGATCTGCCACTGGCCCAATCGCGGTCCGTGAGCCACCACTGCAACTGTTTTGCAGTGCCCTCCGACATCAGGACGTGGTCGGACAGGTTGCCCTGATGTAGTGCCCACTGGAACTGCAGGTCCCACTGCAGAGCCCACATCCGCCACCTGGCGTGATGCACCAACAGGATGTAGGAGGCCATCAGTCCCAGTAGCCGTAGGGTTAACCGAACCGAAACTCGGGATAAAGGCTGAAAGATTGGAATCAGAGCCTGAATATCCCAAACCTGCTGCTCGGGAGGATAAACCCGAAACTGCGCAGAGTCCAGAACTGCTCCGATGAAGAGGAGCTTTTGGGAGGGACTCAGGTGCGACTTCGGCACGTTGATGGAGAACCCCAGCGAATGTAGGAGGTCGGCCATAGTCTGGAGGTGGGAGACGGCTGCTTGGGGCGAGCCCGCCTTCAACAACCAGTCGCCGAGATAGGGGAAGACTGGAACCCCTGCTCTGCGCATATGAGCTGCGACTACTGCCATCACTTTCGAGAACACCAGAGAGGCACTGGTGAGGCCGAAGGGGAGCATGGTAAACTGAAAGTGCTCGTGGCCCACCGTGAACCACAGGTAACGCCGGTGGGCCGGCAGGGCAGGAATGTGGAAATAAGCGCCCTGCAGGTCCAACGCTACCATCCAGGGTCCAGGGCAGCCAAAACCTGAGCTAAAGTCAGCATCTTGAACTTCTCCTTCCGGAGAAAGCCGTTGACGCTCCTGAGGTCCAAGATAGGATGTAGGCCTCCTTTGCCCTTCTTGGGAACCAGAAAGTAGTGGGAGTAACAACCGCGTCCCACTTCTGGGCCAGGAACGCGCTCGATGGCCCCATTGGCCAAGAGGGCCGAAACTTCATCCCATAGAAGTTGCAAGTGATCCCCCGATATGCGGTGGTACTGCGGTGGCATGGCAGAGGGGTCGCCTCGAAGGGGAGGGAGTAGCCCCTTTGGACGATTTTCAGCACCCACCTGTCTAAAGTGATGGTACGCCAGTGGAGCAGGTGATGGCGAACTCTGCCTGGCGTGGAATGGGCCTGAAAGCTCGGACTAGGAAGGCTTTGAGGCAGATGCTTCTGGAGGGGATGTGGACTGACCGGCTCTCTGTCCCCCTGCTCCGCCACGGCGAAATGCACGTCCGCGACCGCGTTGAGGTTGGTTCTGCGGCCTGAAGCTGGACGAACGTGCGGGGGTGCCCCTTCTGTGGCCACGACAGGAGCGAAAAGCAAAAGTTTGCTGGCGCTGGGCCGACAGTCCAAAGGACTTGGCCGTAGCCCTGGAGTCCTTAAAGCGCACCAGGGCACTATCTGCTTTGTCGCCAAAGAGGCGACGGCCATCAAAAGGCATGTCCATGAGAGTGCTCTAGACATCCACTGAGAAGTTTGTGGATCTCAGCCAGGCGTGACGACGAATCGCCACCGTTGTTGCCATCACTCTACCCAGCGAGTCAGTGGTGTCAATTCCACATCAGATGGAATACCGTGCTGCATCCCGCCCCTCTGCAAGAGCTTGGGCGAGCCGTGCCCTGGCCTCCTCCGGACACTGGGGCAGCACGTCTGCCAGCATATCCCACAGAGAGTGGGTGTAACGGTCCAAAAGCCATGCGGTATTAATGCTTTGCAACCCCAAATGGAGGGATTCCCGATCCGGTGGTGCGGCCCGGAAGGCGGTCTGAGACGTGAGGCCTGGATAACCAGACTCTCAGGGGTGGGATTGTACAGACAGAAAGCAGGGGTCGCCCGGGGCTGGGCGGTGGCGCGGGCCATGTTCAGATCCACAGGAGGGATTGTGGTGGGCTTGGACCAAGTGCCCATCAGAACGTCAGTGAGGGCCTCATTAAACTGCAGCAGAGGCTCCGAAGAGCTTACTGGCGGTTGAAGCACCTCGGTGATGAGGTTAGTCCTCACGGCAGCTGCAGGGAGCTCAAGGCCAAAGGGCGTGGCCGCCCTGCGCAGTACCACAGAATGAGTAGCTCCCTCCTCTGTCGTCACGGAAGGAGCAGAGATAAAACCAGTTTCAGGTAAAGTGTCTAGACCACTGGCCTCCCCTAGCTCATCTGCCCAGTCCTGACTTAACTGACACTGCAGTGCCAGAGGGTCCTCAGACCTCTCTGAGTCCTCCCCTTCATCCGTATCCTGATAAACAGGCATAAATGACGGAGCCGAGTCATAAGCGAAGGGCTCACCCATTGACGCCGGAGACGCCGCCGAGCGGCGCCGCACTGACGCCAGACCCGGACCGGGGCTGAAACCAGGGACGGCGACAACCGAGGATGGCGCCAGCAGCAGCACCGTGGGGGTCACCGCCAGCGGAGGAGTTGTAAGGTCGACTGGCGTTGACCGGGATCCAGGCCTGGATCCCATGGGGGCCTGCGGCGTAGGGACCGAAGTCGACAACGGCGCCGGGGCCAAAGCCGCCGGCTTGCTAGGACCCCCAGTCGGACCAGCGGGGCCCGAAGGCAAGCCGTCAGGCTTCGACGGCGGGAAGAGAGTCCTCGTGGCCACGAGGAAGTCTCGAATCTCGCCCGGAGTCGCATTGAGTCCAGGGACCGGAGGGTGTGGGACCGGATGCGACTCCTGGGGCTACAGGGGAGCCGCGCAGGTGGTGCCACCCGAACCCTCGGCCGAGTCGCGCGACTGGAGAGGGGAGTAAGAAGAGCGATGCTGTCTCTTCAACTTATTTTTACCATGCCTCGACTTACCTGAGTGCGAGGACTTGCATCCCGACAAACGGTTTGGATTGCGGCTCTGCGACCGGTAACTCGACTTCCTCCTCGACTGGGACCTCGAGCGGCGCGGAGCCGACTGCCGGATCTCGAGGAGCTTGCGGGACCGCTCCTGCCTAGCTTTCGACATCAAGGCCCGGCAGTCAGGGAACGACTTGTCATCGTGGTTGGCCCCCATACAGTAGAGACACCGGCGGTGGGGGTCTGTAACCGACATCAGTCGGTGACAGGCGTCGCACGGCTTGAAACCGGGCATCCCTACTGGTACCAGGAGTCGAAGTCGACTCCAAAAAGATAGACAAAATTGTCCAAAAAGGGTATGCTCTTCACGGATCTGCGCTTGCTGGCACGGAAAAAAGAACTGACGTCAGCGCGCGAAGGCGGTGTCTAAGTACTCCGACAAAGTCATCCCGGGGATCACGACGCCGACGACGGACGCGGAGCCGCAGACGACGCCTACCGACGCGCAGGGGTACTGCTGACAAAAACTTTTCCGGATCCAGTCTGACGCCTGGGGGTTATTCTAAGGTAAGGAATCTAACTAACGTGTTTCTTTCAGATACTATAGTATACTTTCCTAGCACCGCCATAAGTGTGTGTGTATACTATCCTATGTCCTATCACCTACGGTGAGCTGGGATTTCTGATGGTTATGATCAGTAGTGAGTCAGGTAAACAACTTCTCTTAAAGTAACCCAACACAAAGTCTATCCATAGAACAGTGGTGGACCAAACTAATAACCAGTGCTGCAAACAGTACAACTTTAACCATCGTGCAGTCGCTTTGGGGGTGTGGGTACAGTGCCTTGCAGCTCCCCCAAGACCTGGGCAGTGTGGTGGCAATGCAGCTGATAGGGCCTCAGCCATTTACAAAGTTTGTATAGCATTGCGGGCAGGGAGTTCGTTGAAGTCTGCAACCCACATACACCAAGGTACATTAAGAGCAGTCTTAGTATCTACGTTAAGATGTTATCCCAGGTAGTCATTCACCGCTTGCGGGGTAATGGAAGTAAGAGAGCGAGACTGTTCTCTTAGTCCGATTGCATATTAGTGTCCTCCAAGGATTCTGCAGAGGAGGGGGGTCCTGGTCCTTGAGTGGCCCTGCCGTAAGTAGTACTGACTTTTGGCTCTCCAGGACTTGTTCCGGGGACGGGCTTTTCATTGCCCCCCTTGTAATTCATTTTTACTTCGACGCGTTTTTCCACTTACCGATGATTGTGAGCTTTGATTGGTGTTCTGTGTTGACCTCTGTGATGTGGTAGATGAAAACATAACATCCACCCATCCAGCAGCTTCCTTTGGGTTTTCAAAAAAATACGACTTCTGCTCATGGATGACTTTGAGGCGGGCCGGTAACAGCAGGGCATATTTGAGGCTGAGAGCTGTGAACTTCTTTTCTACTTCTAGGTAGGAGGCTCATTGGCATTGGGCAACAATGGTAAAATCTGGATACAGCGAGATCCGTTGATTTTCAAATAGGATATGGGACTTCTCTCTGGAGGTATGGAGTAACGTGTTGCGGTCTTTCTAATTAAGAATCTGGGCGATCATTGGCCGGTGTGGTGCTCCAGCAATCGGCTTTCTCGTAGGGATTCTGTGCACTTTATCAACACAAAAGAGGTCTGTCAGGCCCTCCAGGGCCAGCGTGTTGCGCAACCACTGTTCTATGAAGCGTGTTGCATTAGTCCCCTTGCAGCGTTCCGGCAGGCTTACAAATCAGACATTATTTCTGTGCGACCGGCCCTCTGCGTCTTCAACTCTATCCTGCAGACTGGCCACCTGGCGTTGCACCTGCTCCAGCTGGTCTGTGTGAACCTTGTGCTGCAGTAGTACTTCGGTGAAGAGCAATTTATTGCTTTTCACAGTGGTAGCAAGCTTGTCATGGCCAGCTTGTAGCAGGGCGAAGCCAGTTGTTAGTGTACCTATTTGTTGCTCGATTGCCTTCCGCGAGTCACGGACCTCCTGCAGAATAAGGTCCAATTTATCTGGGGCAGCCTTGTTGGCGGTATACAGTCTGTGGCAGATATTGGGGTTGCATTCTCTTGCCCATCGTGCTGTGCACTCCCCAGTGTAGATGGCTCGCGTTGTTTCCCTTTCGTACGACCCATCGCACGGCGATTCGTTGATCTGGCGCCCGTAGTTGTGAGCTTAGCGAGATGGTCAGTGTCAGCCTCTCTAGTGTGCGCTCCTGCAACACGCTGGCCCCTGCATGTGGCAAAAAATGGTATCTGTTTCACCACAAATCCCCATGTTCTGCGTTAGAACCCCCTTACATGGGTAGAGGATGGAGGGACTCCTTGCCCACACAGTTGCTAAGCCTGTACAGTGCCATTCCTACAGTACCTCCACTCGTCGCGGCCCCTCTCCAGTTTCACACAGCAGGTATTGTCCTGCACTTCAGGTTCGTTGCTCCCTATGTGGGTAGAAGGTAGCGTGTAATGCCTTGGCCGGCCAACACGCCCCTCCAACAGTTCGTCTTTTTATTCAGTGCAGGGACAGGCCAAGGACGGACAAGTTACTTACCTGTAATCCTGGTTCTCTTCCAGGGGTATACTCATTAAAGTCATAAGCACTGAATAATACCAACCCACGTGTGGGACCCCGGAGAATATACGAAAATACATATATTTTTGTATGTTTAGGTAAAGAAGTACAGAGTACCTTCAAAACATACATATGTACATGTATACATATATAAACTTGCAGCCGACCATAAGTTAAATAGGCTAATATGCCAAAATTACATGGGTTTTTTCATCAAATGAAAATAATCTCACATATCATTTCTGTAACAGAGAACATACACTGCAATAGTGTTCCAACACAGCCATTTATTTTCAGAGAAAAAGGGAAATAATTGCAGACAATTAGCCCACAGGCTGCATAGATTAAAAAAACATCACAGTACTAAACAACTGGCACCCTGCTTTAAAGGCACGGTGTCCAGATCCTTGGAATCCTTAATGACCTCCAGGAGCCCCTTGCTCCCATCATACACCACAGGTGACAGTTAGGTCAGTGCTTTTCTTATGGTGTACTAACATAAAGGAACCATGGCGCAAGGCGCAAAAAGATATTATTCTGACTATACTTGTCCGGGGAGGCAGGAGGGTTGTTCACGACTTTGATGAGTATACCCCTGGAAGAGAACCAATAGTCATAAGCACTGAATAGAATAGCAAGCCCATACCCACTTTTCCGCGGACGAACAACAGTATAAGTACAGCATAAATAACATTTTAAGGATGAATTATTCAAACAGATTTCTTAACAAGGCTTGCCCAAACTAAGCATCTGCCTGCACGTCAGAGTCCAAACAGTAATAGCGAGTGAACGTATGTACTGATCGCCATGTAGCCGCTTTACAAATCTCTGCAATAGGTACATTTCTATGGAGAGCCGTGGTCGAGGCCTTTCCCCTGGTAGAATGAGCCCTTGGTTTGCCCGGAAGAGAGTTATTGGCTAACTGGTAAGACAAAGGGATACAAGAGACTATTCATCTAGAGATGGAACGTTTGGAAGTAGCACAGCCAATATTAATGGAACTGTAATTTGCAAACAGGCGGTCTGATTTTCTCAACGCCTTGGTTTGGTCTAAGTAGAATATCGGAACCCTCTTAAGGTCTAGTGAATGGAGAGTCCTCTCCGGAGGGTTCGAGGGATTAGGAAAAAAAGTATGCAAAGTGATGGCCTGATTAATATGGAAATCCGAGACCACTTTAGGTAGAAAACTCGGATGGGTTCTAAGAACCACTCTGTTTGCATGAAAAACGGTACAGGGTTCTTTACAGCACAAAGCTTGGATCTCACTAACTCTGCAAGCAGAGGTGATGGCCACTAAAAAAGCAGTCTTTAATGACAGATGCTGCAGAGAAGCTTTGTGAATAGGTTCAAACGGGGCACCCATTGTGAGAAGTTGGCCTGATATATGATGCTCACTAGTACTAGTGATCACCTTGTATCAGTCCAAACAACCCTTATGGTGATTGGTTGTAAGTCAACCTTATAGACCAGCTATCCTAATGGTAGCATGGACAAAGCAGTCTTAGGCTAAACTCTTTTGGCATGTGAAGCCAGCTGTTTTACCACATATAACCCCTTGAATATCAGATGAAAGGACACCACACAGGTTGTTATGAAAATAAACAATATATTTATTAATAACAAACACCTCTGAACTCTTTATGAGATCAGAGGGCTAAGCACATGACAATCTCTTAGGAAAAATACGATAAGTTGCACAAAATTACAATGGTTCCCCTAGGGGCACGACAAACCATATACTAAGTAAATGGTATAAGTAGAACGATAGAGGGAATGGAGCTGTCCAGAGGCTGTAGGTTCTCTGGGACTACACTATCCTAACCTCAGATGAGTAATAGGAGGCCCACGGGACGTGTGTGCAGAGTGTGAACTGACACGCGAAATGCGTAACAACGTCTATGGACAGTACAGTTCAAGAAAAAGGTGAGTACGGACAATCCTGACTGGTTAGGACTAAAACGACTGTGAATCTGGACACTAGGAGAGTCAAGCTACCCTTGAGCACCGAAATGCTCTTGTTACCTCACCCACGGGCTGCGGATGCGTAGGTGCGAAGTCGTGTCGGGTTTCTGCGTTGAAGTCTATGGAGCCTGGAAGAAAAGATGCTGCAGGCGACCAGGAGGAAGATGTCTGGTGCGATCCACGGGTGGATCGAGGAAGAAGAGGACCTGAAATCATAGGGGACAGTGTTCAAAGTCACTAGCCAGTGACCGGGGTGGAACCAGGAAGGAACCAGGTGCTGTTGTCGCGATCAGGTGAAGAGTGGACACTTGTCTCTGCAGCCACGTGGACCAGGAGGTGTCTTCGACGACCAGGATGGAGGCACAAGCTGTCCCATGCAGGCTCTCGCTGCCGGCGGTGTCGGATCCGGATTTGGAGTCAACAGGCCTTGGCAAAGGCAACCCACGCGGTGAGTGGAAACGGCGTCTGGAGTGGACCAGGAGGGTCCAGGGTGCTCCTCTTTTGGAAGGGAGCAAGGGCCAGTCTGGAGCAACCAGACCAGCAGTGAAGATTTCAAAGTTCGTCGTCTAGGAGGGCACTAGCCAGCCGGCAAGTGACCAGACAACGCGTCGAGCAGCAAACAGGCAGAAGGGCCCCACGCAGATCTCGTGGATGCTGGAGGGCTGATCTTCGGTTCAGGAGCTGCTCGGGGCTGGGGCTTCTCAATCCCCAAAGCACTTGGTCGAGTTTACCTCGGGAGTCGTGCTGGAAGCGAAGTGCAATTTCTTTCAAGATGGCCGGTCCCACGTGTCTCGTCGCACCCACGGATCTCAGCTGTGCTGCAGATGTGAGTTGAGGTCGGAGAGGTCTGGGAATCCGGGTCTCGTCGGGCTCTGAAGTCTGGATCCTCGAGGGAAGACGACAAAGTGAAGCCGCTGGACGCTTGATGGTGCCTGCAGTTGCAGGGTGGACACTCCTTGCCCACAAGGGAGATTCTTCAGTCTTCTGGGGAGCAGAACGTCGAAGTCCAGAGTTTCTTCTTGTAAAGTTGTTCAGGATAATCTAATTTGGAATGGGACCAGCTCCTACCTTTATTCTCCTAAAGGGGGCTGCACTACTGACTAGGTCCCTCCCCTGGGTGGGACCAGGAAGGGGGGTGGCTACACCCCCTATCCTTTGTCCGGTTTCGCGCCAGAGCTGGGGCAGGGATGTCCCAGCAACTGGTTTGAACCGGTGTATGCACAGGACACCTTGTGTGCCCCAGGCATGTCTCATTCCTTTGAGGCCTGTCCTACCCAATACACAAAATCCTGTCTGGGGTGGTGCTAGCACCTCCCAAGGCAGGAAACCCTTTGTCCAAGTCTCCCTCGCTGGAAGGACTCCCAGCAGCAGGAGGTCAGACTTGTGTCTGTGGTGGCAGCATCCATTTTGTGATGCCAAGGCTCGAGTTAACTTTAACCGGGGTTCTCAGTTACATACATGTTGTGTCCCTCTAGAAGGGTAGAATGCTTCCCCCGTCGCCAGAATTGGCAAGGGGGTAGTATTCCAATTTGTATGACACCTTACTCGACATGTTTTGATAATGCTATACCAAAGTTAGCATTAAACCGCGAGGTTATAATGCACTTAAGAGTATATGGTATAGCGTTATCATGGAACAGCTATAAGGACTTGGTTCCGCAAGCTGCAGACGGGCTCAGCTCATGCCAGAGCACCATCTCACATAATTCCAAGCACTCTGCCTTTAGGATTGATAAGGCCTGCCATAGGAGTGACTGATAGGAATATATGTGTCCATTTTAGGGTTAGATATAGGTATACTATATCTATAGCAAAGGGTGATTACACCACCTTGCCCCAGCTGTCTTGCAGCCAGTTGTGTCAGTTTTGGATGGCCAGCCAGGGGTGGCATAATACATGCGGCAGCCCCTGGTAGGCCCTGGGTACACCTATGCCCTGGATACCTAAGGTACTCTGTACAAGGACTTATAAGGTGGCCCAGTACCAATTGGTAAATGCACCTAAAGTACATGGATGTCAATTTAGAGAGAGAACAGCTAGGCTGTGGGTCTGATTAGCAGGCCCACAGCCAGGGAAAGTCGTAAACCAGTGAAGCAAAAAGCAAAAATCTGGGGTGACCATAGGATTGCAGACCCTACTCTCCTACATAACCCCCCCCAAACTTAGGGACATTAAACTAACCTTGACCAGGTGAGTCTTCCTGTTCTAAGTGGAAATACCTGGAGAGACCATCTGCATTGCCATAGTCAGTCCCTGGTCTGTGCTCCACTGTAAAGTCCATCCCCTGTAGGGAAATGGACCACCTAAGAAGTTTGGGGTTTTCACCCTTCATTTGATTTAGCCACAAGAGTGGCTTATGGTCGGTCTGAATCTTGAAGTGAGTTCCAAACAAGTATGGCCTCAACTTCTTCAGGGCCCAAACCACAGCAAAGGCCTCCCTCTCAATAGCTGACCAACGTTTCTCTCTAGGGGTCAGCCTTCTGCTTATGAAAGCAATGGGCTGGTCATGACCATCAATATTCAGTTGAGATAGAACAGCTCCCACACCCAACTGGGATGCATCTGTTTGGGCAATGAAGGTTTTGGAGTAGTCAGGACTCTTGAGAATAGGTGCAGTACACATGGCCTGCTTTTGGTCATTTAATGCCTTCTGACAGATAACTGTCCACTGAACTTTCTTTGGCATTTTCTTGCTTGTCAGGTCATTAAGTGGTGTCACAATGGACCCATCATTTTTGACAAACTTCCTATAGTAACCAGACAGGCCCAAGAAAGCTCTGATCTGTGTCTGGGTGGTTGGAGGAGCCCAGTCCTTTATGGCCTGTATCTTGCTCTCCAATGGTTGAACCTGGCCTCCACCCACAAGAGGGCCCAGGTACACAACCTGACTCTGCCCTATCTGGCACTTGGTGGCCTTGATAGTGAGGCCTGCCTTCTGCAGGGCCTCCAAAACTTTCCTCAGGTGGGCAGGTGATCCTCCCAGGTGGAGCTAAAGACAGCAATATCATCTAGATATGCTGCACAAAAGTCATCCAACCCAGTGAGAACTTGGTTCACCAACCTTTGAAAAGTGGCAGGTGCATTTTTCAAACCAAAGGGCATCACCACAAATTGGTAATGACCTCCTGGGGTAGAAAATGCTGTTTTGGCCTTGGCATCCTCAGCTAACCTGATCTGCCAATAACCAGCTGTTAGGTCAAATGTACTCAAGAAAGTTGCAGAAGCCAACTTGTCTATGGGTTCATCTGCCCTAGGTATTGGATGGGCATCTGTCTTAGTGACAGCATTTAGACCCCTGTAGTCTACACAAAACCTCATCTCTCTCTTACCATCCTGGGTGTGAGGTTTTGGCACTCGAACTACAGGACTATCCCAAGGGCTCTCTGAGGGTTCAATGACTCCCAATTCCAACATCTTTTGAACTTCTTTCTTAATGCAGTCCCTGACGTGGTCAGGTTGCCTGTAGATTTTACTCTTGACAGGCAGACTGTCACCAGTGTCCACCTCATGGGTGCACCAGTTTGTCTGACTAGGTGTCAGTGAGAACATTTGTCTAAAGGATTGAAGAACTTGTTTGCAATCCTCTTGTTGATGCTCAGAGAGGCTGTCAGAAAAGACTACACCATCAACTGACCCATCATCAGGGTTCTGAGTGAGCAGGTCTGGGAGAGGGTCACTCTCTTCCTCCTGCCACTCATCTGTGGCCATGAGCAAGCCCATGTCCTCCCTGTCGACAAATGCCTTGAGCCTGTTCACATGAAGCACCCTATGGGGCTCCTGGGAGTTCCAAGGTCCACCAGGTAGGTGACCTCTCCCTTTTGCTCAATAATGGTATGGGGTCCACACCATTTGTCTTGGAGAGCTGCTGGGGCCACTGGCTCCAACACCCACACCTTTTGTCCTGCATGATAAACAGTTAGGACAGCCTTTTGGTCATGCCAAGCTTTTTAAAGTTCTTGGCTGGCCTCAAGGTTTTTGGATGCCTTCTCCATGTACTCTGCCATCCTGGAGCGGAGACCAAGTACATAGTCCACTACGTCAAGCTTAGGCTTTTTGAGAGGTAACTCCCATCCTTCATTCACAAGACATAGGGGTCCTCTTACAGGATGTCCAAACAGAAGCTCAAAAGGACTGTAGCCAACCCCCTTCTGTGGGACCTCTCTGTAAGCAAACAGGAGGCAGGGTAAAAGGATGTCCCATCTTCGCCTAAGCTTTTCAGGTAACCATTTTATCATCCCTTTGAGGGTCTTGTTGAATCTCTCAACAAGCCCATTGCACTGTGGGTGATAGGGTGTGGTAAATTTGTAATTTACACCACACTCCTTCCACATTGCAGTCAAGTATCCTGACATGAAGTTTGCACCTCTGTCAGAGACAACCTCCTTAGGAAACCCCACTCTGGAGAAAACTCCAAGTAGGGCCCTGGCCACAACAGGAGCTGTAGTGGTCCTAAGGGGAATAGCTTCTGGATACCTGGTGGCATGATCCATTACCACCAGTATAAATCTGTGCCCAGATGCTGTTGGGGGGTCCATTTGTCCAACAATGTCTATCCCCACTCTCTCAAAGGGCACCCCCACCACAGGTAGTGGTATTAGGGGGGCCTTTGTGGTGCCACCTGATTTGCCACTGGCTTGACAGGTGACACATTAGCGACAATACTCTTTATTGTCTTCAGACATATGAGGCCAGTGAAAGTGTGGGGCAAGCCTGTCCCAAGTCTTTTTCTGGCCTAAGTGACCTGCAAGGGGAATCTCATGGGCTAAGGTGAGAAGGAAACCTCTAAGAGACAAGGGGATGACCAGCCTCCTGGTAGCACCAGGTTTGGGGTCTCTTGCCTCAGAGTATAGGAGTCCTTCATCCCAATATACCTTATGGGCACCTGTAGCATTCCCTGCAGCCTCATTAGCAGCTTGCTGCCTGAGGGTTTTAAGGAAGGAACAGTCTAACTGTGCCTGCCTCAAGTCTGCCCTGGAAAGGTCCCCCTGTCCCAAGAAACTCAACCTGTTCAGGTTCAAGCTCTTCTAGGACAGTTCCTTCTGGGGTCTCTGGCTCAGCCTCCTGAGAGGGCTGATCCTCAACCTGAGGCAGGGGGGAAGGCACTGCCTTAACCCTACTGCTCTTCCTCTTGGGTAGTTTCTGGTCCATTGTTCCAGGATCCAGTACTTGTTCATCTGGGCATTTCTTGGCCTGTGACCTGGTCACAGCAAGGACATGTGAGGAGAGGCCTAACATTTCTACATGAGTCCTGTACTCCACATCTGACCACAGTGAGGATTCCAAATCATTGCCCAAGAGACAATCTACTGGGAGGTCTGAACTAACTACAACCCTTTTGAGGCCAGTTACCCCATCCCCAGGAGAAATTAACAACTGCCATACTGTGATTGGTAGTGACATTGCTAGCATTGGTCAATAGGTAGTCTGAACCTAGCATGATTTGGTCAGGGTCCACAAATGTTGGTGTCACCATAGTGACACTGGCACATGTGTCCCTGTAGGCCTGAGCCATTTTCCATTGATTAAAGGCTTTGCCTGTATTTGCCCAGAGTACTAGGACTTACAGTAGGGGTCATATCCATGTCCCCAGTACAAACAAGAACTGCCTGAGTAGGTATTCTGACTAAGTCAGAACCCACCTCAGTTCCCAGGGTTAACCCAACTATAGCCTTGGGAGGTACACTACCACTATTAACTGTACTAGGGGGTGCAAGTGTCTTAGGTGCAGTAGTGTTAGGAGTTTGGCCTTTCTTGGTGCACTCACTAAACCAGTGAGTCTTACTTTTACAGTATTGGCACCATGGTTTCTTAGGACCATCATTCTTCTTCTTTTGGGTATTTTAGGACCCACCCTCCTTAGGTTGTTGGGGCCCTGTTGAAGACTTCTGGTCAGTTTGCTTATTCTCATTATTACCCTTCTGGTCTGCTTTCTTTTGGCCACCACCTTGGTTCTGGTTCTGCTGCTTAACCCTGGTTCTGACACATCTGTCTGCCTTCTTTCCCAATTCTTGGGGAGAGGTCAGATCTGAGTCAATCAGGTGCTGATGCAACAACTGGTTCTGACAATTATTTAAGATGTGCTCTCTCATAATTAGATTATACAATCCTGTGCAATCAGTAAATTTACTTCCCAGTAACCAGCCCTCCAAAGCCTTAGTGGCACAATCAACAAAGTCAGTCCAATTCTGAGCCTGAGTTTTCAGGGTATCTCTGAACATTAACCTGTACTGTTCAGTTGTTAAGCCAAACCAATCAATCAGTGCAGTTTACAGGACTTGGTAATCATTAGCATCCTCATCTCTAACAGGGAGGAGCTTATCTCTACCTTTACCTTCAAAGGAGAGCCACAATATAGCTGCCCACTGACTCTGGGGTAGCTGCTGTACTTTGCAGGCCCTCTCCAGAGCAGTTATCCACTTGTGGATATCATCTCCTGTCTTATAGGAGGGCACTATCTTGCTCAGGTTTCTGTTATCAAAACTCCTGTCTTTATCCCTATGGATATTGCTGCCACCAGTGGGTGTTACCCCACTCAACTGTTGCTCGCTAGCAAAGGCAAATTTCTCCTTGGCAAGGGCAAGTTCTTCCCTTTGAATCCTCAGATTAACCTCCTTCATCTTTGCCTCATGCTCTCTCCTCTGAGGGGAAGTCATCCTCCTCTGAGCAGATGCATGAGAGGCATGAGAGTGAACAGATCTATTGGAGTCCCTAGAAGGAGATCTATCTCTCCTGACCCCAAAGTTAGGCCTGCTAGTGGGTGGCACTGGGGGTCCCCCAGTTCCTTCCCTATGTAGGTCTAAGTTGGCCCTTGTAAGTCTGCTGACTAAAGGTTGCCCATTTTCTGCCTCATCCTCAGATAAGTCTGCCTCTTCCCCACCATCTACATTCTCTGTTTCAGGGAGGTTAGGGTCTGGATTACCAGGAGTACCTTCTAAGGGGGGCATGCTCCCATCTGGATTAGAGGGGCCTTTGTTAGAAGCCCTTCTAGCATCATATGTCTCTAAGAGACCTAACAGAAAAGGAGTGGTAGGGTTAGAACCCTGTTTCAATTTCCTGGAGGTACACAATTGTCTCATCTCCTGGAAACTGAGTGCTGCATATCTGGAAAGGACCTGAGGAGGGTCACTAACCACTAGGGGAGTCTCTGAAGTCTCTCCATGGGTAGACATGCTTTCTAGTAAGGTGTAAGAGATGCACCTACCTACACTATGGGTTTTCCTACTGATCCCTTGCTAAGAGTTGTAGTCAGGGTGTGCTAGGCCCTTTCTGCTACAACAGCTGGTTCAGTAGAACTCAGAGTATTTCCAAGCTTGTTATATGTACCTATGGTACCTTATGTGATCTTTCAAATCATATTTCAAGATTATATTTGGTAAAAACAACAGCAAGCTCAAATCCCAACCGCTGCACACCAATGTGAGAAGTTGGCCTGATATATGATGCTCACTAGTTCTAGTGATCACCTTGTATCAGTCCAAACAACCCTTATGGTGATTGGTTTTAAGTCAACCTTATAGACCAGCTATCCTAATGGTAGCATGGACAAATCAGTCTTAGGCTAAACTCTTTTGGCATGTGAAGCCACATATAACCCCTTGAATACCAGATGAAAGGACACCACACAGGTTGTTATGAAAATAAACAATATATTTATTAATAACAAACACCTCTGAACTCTTTATGAGATCAGAGGGCTAAGCACATGACAATCTCTTAGGAAAAATACGATAAGTTGCACAAAATTACAATGGTTCCCCTAGGGGCACGACAAACCATATACTAAATGGTATAAGTAGAACGATAGAGGGAATGGCTGTAGGTTCGCTGGGACTACACTATCCTAACCTCAGATGAGTAATAGGAGGCCCACGGGACGTGTATGCAGAGTGTGAACTCACACGCGAGATGCGTAACAACGTCTATGGACAGTACAGTTCAAGAAAAAGGTGAGTACGGACAATCCTGACTGGTTAGGACTAAAACGACTGTGAATCTGGACACTAGGAGAGTCAAGCTACCCTTGAGCACCGAAATGCTCTTGTTACCTCACCCACGGGCTGCGGGTGCATAGGTGCGAAGTCGTGTCGGGTTTCTGCGTTGAAGTCTATGGAGCCTGGAAGAAAAGATGCTGCAGGCGACCAGGAGGAAGATGTCCGGTGAGATCCACGGGTGGATCGAGGAAGAAGAGGACCTGAAATCATAGGGGACAGTGTTCAAAGTCACTAGCCAGTGACCGGGGCGGAACCAGGAAGGAACCAGGTGCTGTCGTCGCCATCAGGTGAAGAGTGGACGCTTGTCTCTGCAGCCACGTGGACCAGGAGGGGTCTTCGACGACCAGGATGGAGGCACGAGCTGTCCCACGCAGGCTCTCGCTGTCTGCGGTGTCGCATCCGGATTTGGAGTCAACAGGCCTTGGCAAAGGCAACCCACGTGGTGAGTGGAAACGGCGTCTGGAGTGGACCAGGAGGGTCCGGGGTGCTCCTCTTTTGGAAGGGAGCAAGGGCCAGTCTGGAGCAACCAGACCAGCAGTGAAGATTTCAAAGTTCGTCGTCTAGGAGGGCACTAGCCAGCCGGCAAGTGACCAGACAACGCGTCGAGCAGCAAACAGGCAGAAGGGCCCCACGCAGATCTCGTGGATGCTGGAGGGCTGATCTTCGGTGCAGGAGCTGCTTGGGGCTGGGGCTTCTCAATCCCCAAAGCACTTGGTCGAGTTTACCTCGGGAGGTGTGCTGGAAGCGAAGTGCAGTTTCTTTCAAGATGGCCGGTCCCACGTGTCTCGTCGCACCCACGGATCTCAGCTGTGCTGCAGATGTGAGTTGAGGTCGGAGAGGTCTGGGAATCCGGGTCTCGTCGGGCTCTGAAGTCTGGATC
This sequence comes from Lissotriton helveticus, assembly GCF_964261635.1. Classification (NCBI taxonomy): domain Eukaryota; kingdom Metazoa; phylum Chordata; class Amphibia; order Caudata; family Salamandridae; genus Lissotriton; species Lissotriton helveticus. The sequence continues at coordinate 272,030,443 of NC_136062.1, forward strand.
CTCGAGGAAAGACGACAAAGTGAAGCTGCTGGACGCTTGATGGTGCCTGCAGTTGCAGGGTGGACACTCCGTGCCCACAAGGGAGATTCTTCAGTCTTCTGGGGAGCAGAACGTCGAAGTCCAGAGTTTCTTCTTGTAAAGTTGTTCAGGATAATCTAATTTGGAATGGGACCAGCTCCTACCTTTATTCTCCTAAAGGGGGCTGCACTAATGACTAGGTCCCTCCCCTGGGTGGGACCAGGAAGGGGGGGTGGCTACACCCCCTATCCTTTGTCCGGTTTCGCGCGAGAGCTGGGGCAGGGATGTCCCAGCAACTGGTTTGAACCGGTGTATGCACAGGACACCTTGTGTGCCCCAGGCATGTCTCATTCCTTTCAGGCCTGTCCTACCCAATACACAAAATCCTGTCTGGGGTGATGCTAGCACCTCCCAAGGCAGGAAACCCTTTGTCCAAGCCTCCCTCGCTGGAAGGACTCCCAGCAGCAGGAGGTCAGACTTGAGTCTGTGGTGGCAGCATCCATTTTGTGATGCCAAGGCTCGAGTTAACTTTAACCGGGGTTCTCAGTTACATACATGTCGTGTCCCTCTAGAAGGGTGGAATGCTACCCCCGTCGCCAGAATTGGTGAGGGGGTAGTATTCCAATTCGTATGACACCTTACTCGACATGTTTTGATAATGCTATACCAAAGTTAGCATTCAACCGCGAGGATTATAATGCACTTAAGAGTATATGGTATAGCGTTATCATGGAACAGCTATTAGGACTTGGTTCTGCAAGCTGCAGACGGGCTCAGCTCATGCCAGAGCACCATCTCACATAATTCCAAGCACTCTGCCTTCAGGATTGATAAGGCCTGCCATAGGAGTGACTGATAGGAATATATGTGTCCATTTTAGGGTTAGATATAGGTATACTATATCTATAGCAAAGGGTGATTACACCACCTTGCCCCAGCTGTCTTGCAGCCAGTTGTGTCAGTTTTGGATGGCCAGCCAGGGGTGGCATAATACATGCTGCAGTCCCTGGTAGGCCCTGGATACACCTATGCCCTGCATACCTAAGGTACTCTGTACAGGGACTGATAAGGTGGCCCAGTACCAATTGGTAAATGCACCTAAAGTACATGGATGTCAATTTAGAGAGAGAACAGCTAGGCTGTGGGTCTGATTAGCAGGCCCACAGCCAGGGAAAGTCATAAACCAGTGAAGCAAAAAGCAAAAATCTGGGGTGACCATAGGATTGCAGACCCTACTCTCCTACACCCATCAATCTAGCTAGGACTAAATTAAGCTAACAAGGAGGAGATGGAGCTCTGATCGGTGGGTAGACCTTTTTCAACCCCTCGAGAAAATCCTTAACTACTGGAATCTGAAAAAAGGAAACCTGCATAGGAGATTTTCTGTATGCTCTAATAGCTACTAGAAGGACCTTTATAGCGGACAATTGAAGGCCTGATTTGGCCAGGTACAACAAATAAGGTAAAATCACCTGCTCCTGACCCCGAACGGGATTATGACCATTATCAATGCCCCATACGTAAAATCGCTTCCATTGGAAAGCGTACGGCTGTCTGGTGGAAGGTCTTCTGGTCTCTTTAAGTATGTTCATACAGTCAGAAGGCAAGTCTAAGTGCCTGTATTAAAGGACTTCAGGAGCCATGCCGTCAATTTAAGAGATGAGATGTTGGGGTGGAACACCTTTCCTCCGTTCTTGGATAGTAGGTCTGGTCAGCATGGTAACCTACTGTGCGGGAACAATGATAATTAAAGAAGGTCCGGATACGCACCACTGATGAGGCCATTCTGGTGCTATTAGTATCATTCCGGTCTTGGCCTTGTAGAACTTGTTGATCACTATGGATATCAGTGGGATTGGAGGAAAAGCGTAAAGTAACGTCTGAGACCATTTTATCAAAAGAGCGTTCCCTTGGGATCCTGGTTGGTGAAACCTGGATGCGAAGGCGGGGCATTTTGCATTTGCCGCGTCTGCAAACATGTCGATGCCTGGAACTCCCCATTGGTGGAAGACGTCCTGCACAACGTCGTTGTGTAGGACCCAGTCGTGAGCCTTGACAAAGTCCCGACTTAGGACATCTGCTTGGACTTTGGGAGTCCCTGGAAGATGGATCGCCGTAATTGTCAGGTTCCTTGCGAGCAGCCATTTCCAGGTGGTCTGAGCCTCCAGAGAGAGAGGTCTCGACCGGGTTCCCCCCTGTTTGTTCAGATAATGCATTGTTGTGGTATCGCCCATCTGAACCAACAGGGAACGTGAGTGAAAGGACGGAAGTAGTGATTTGAGCGTGAGATGCACATCTCTCAGTTCCAAGAGGTTGATGTGGTATCCTAGCTAAGTCTCTAACCAGAGTCTTCAACCTGAAGTGGGCCCATATGAGCCCCCCAACCCTGTAGGGAAGCATCCGCGACGATCGTCTAAGTAGGCAGGTCCTGGTGAAAAGGGACTCCCTTCAGCAGATGTGAACGTTTCATCCACCATCTGATTGAATCCCTGTCTGACTGAGGAAGAAACACATGGTCCTTCCAGCGACCTGATATCTGCGTCCACTGGTACTCCAGAGCTTGCTGTAGAGGGCGCATGTGCAGTCTGGCGTTTGGCACGAAAAAGATGCAGGAGCCTAGCATAGATGGTAATCCTTCTGACTGGGGGATGCTGAGACTGGAGAAGATTGCAGCATTTTTTCGCAGATTGAGGATAATCTCTCCTTGCCCTTACTGTGTCCAGAGAAGCACCCAGGCAGTGGATTTTTTGAGTCGGGTTGAAGATCGACTTTTTGTAGTTGACTTGCAGACCCGCATTGCTCAGCACTTAAAGGCAGTAGGAGTGATGATTCTGTAGCAGAGTGGGTGATTAGCTCTTCAGCAGCCAATCGTCCAAGTAAGGATATATGAATATCTTTAGTTTATGCCATGCGCTTTGAGAACTTGTGTGAGGCTGACTTGAGTCCAAATGGGAGAACTCTGAACTGAAAATGCTGGAGCTCTACCTGAAAACGTAGGAATTTCCGATGTTTACTGGAAATCGGTACGTGAAAATAGGTGTCCTGCTGATCGATGGAGCACATCCAGTCCCCTTGGTGTAGTTGAGGAAAGATTTGGTGCAGTGCTAGCATCAGAAATATCTCTTTGCGGATGAATTTGTTCAAAAGTCTCAGATTTAGGATTGGTCTGTACTCTCTGGTAGGACCTCTTTTCTGTACGAGAAAGTAATGAGAGTAGATTCCCTGCCTTCGTTGTAGACAAGGGACTGCTTCTATGGCATCTTTCAGTAGCAGGCTCTTTACCTCTGCTTGTAACAAGTGGTATTTCTGGAGAAAACTTTCTCAAGAAGGTACCGATGGAGGTGGGGATTTGAATCTGAGCAAGTAGCCATTCTGCACAATATTCAGTACCCACTTGTCTTTTGTTGTTTTCTTCCACTAGTCAGGTGAAACATAACACTTCCCCCTACCAGAGTGGGTAACGAGGATGGAGGATGCCAGAGCTCATTGCTTTGCAGATTGTTTCGCTGAGGAAGGTGCTCGTCTTGCAACTCCCCTTCCTCGACCCGGTCTTCATTGATGGTAGTGAGACCTGGATTGGTGTTGTTGGTGTGTCACCCACGGAGAGGTTTGAACCCTCTGTTGGAAGTAGCGACGGTTGTAGGGTTCGGTACTTACGCCGGAACTCCTTCCTTTTTTCCAGACCGACAGCCTTTAGAGTGTCCAATTCCGTTTTCATTTCGGACATCTTCTCATCTGCATGAGATCCAGAGACACGTGCCATTAAATGGAAGATTGACAATCCTCCTCTGCGCATCAGGTTTCAGATCAGTGAGATGCAACCAGGCTGAGCATCTAGCGCAAATGCCATGGGAGTAACCATGCGCAGCCAGATCTGATGCGTCCGCAGCTGCAGTGATGACCTGGTTTGCGATCAAACCCCCTTCATGCACGACTTCCTGGAAATCTTGCTAGTCTTCCTTAGGAAGCTTCTCTGTCAATCGGGCCAAAGAATCCCAGAGACCTATCATACCTTCCCAGAAGAGCAGAATCACTAGCCACCTTCATCAAGGATGCAGATGTGTTACATATTCTTTTGCCCAGCAAGTCCATGTTTTTACTGTCCTTCGCCAGAGGGACTGAGGAAGATGTCGCTGCTAGATGCGTTTTCCTGGCTGCCGCTGCTATGACCGAATCTGGAGGGGGATCCGATCGAATGAACTGGGGGTCTTGATCCGGGGCCTTATATTGATTTATTTATAAGTTTTATATAGCGCGAACAAGATCCCAAAGGATATCAGTTCTTAGAAATACATGGGGGGCTGACCCAACTGTGGCCGGAGTCAGAAACGTCTGCATTGCTGGTTCAAGCAGACCCGGCACTAAAGGAAGTAGGGGCCTCGCCAAAGCTCTGTGGTGAAGTGTTTAGAATATGACTGATGAAGAAACAGTCAGTGCCGACATATCAATGCTCAGTTTGTGGCACCCCGGTATAGAACTTCATTTAAAGTCCCAATATCATCAATAGGAGACACTCTGGCTGGGGGTGTCGCTGACAATGTTGGTGAATAGTCTCTCATAGATGATCTTGAGGATGAGGACCATGACAGAGACATCTGTTTTCTCCTTTTTGGAGTAGAAGAATGGCGAGATATAGATCGTCCACCTGGTGTTAGAGTTACTTACCTTTGGTAACGATGTGTCTGGTAGAGATGATTCTAGCCTCAGATTCCTTAACGTAGAATTATCCCCGGCGTAAGACTGGATCTGTAAAACTTTTTGCCACAGCAACCCCGCGCGCCGGGGGACGGCACCACGCGACTCCACCCAGGCATTTTCCACGTACGTGACGTCAGCGAGGTCACATAAGTCCCACCCAGGCACGCCTACGTCAGTTTTTTTTGAGAATTTTCCGCGCCACAATGGGGAGCCAGCAGGCAACACTGTGAGAGTATAGGAACTGTGTGCGATAGAGCAGAAAAAGTGGAAAAAGGAATGGTGACGAACAACACCATAAAAGGCAGTGCCAGGCACTGCTGTACCCAAAGGCAGGGAAAAGAATAAGGAACAGAGCCCAGCCCTGAGCAGCATCCGTGCTAGTACGGAGATAGCACCCCATGGAGACAAGAACGTATGTAAAAAAATGTCATGATATCATGTAGCAGGACTATAATCCCAACCACAAACAATGAAGGGGAACCAGTCCGGGACAAACCAGGAATGGCAAAACTTCAAGACAGTCCCATCACAGAGTGTGACAACCCTCATAAGAAACAAAGGGCAGAGACACAGCCAAAAGACCCCAACCTAGAGGATAGCAGAGGGCCCAGAACCCTAGTAATAAAGGGGGAGGTGGGGGGTGGATGGTAGGCCCCAACCTGGAGCAACCAGAGCATAAGGGCACCAAAGTACCTATAAACCTATCCTCCAATATGCCAAAAGGGGAGGAAAAGGGAACAAATAAACAGGACGAACGTACTGTCAGAAAGAGAGAAATAATGTACTCATAAAAGACACAGCTGCCTACAGGGAGCGAATGCAAAAGACCAAGCCAAAAGTCCTCGCAGAACGGGGAGGAAGGGCGGGCCATGAAGGAATCTGCGGCTAGAATCGTCTCTACCAGGTACATCATTACCTAAGGTAAGTAACATGTACATCTGATAGAGTCTACTAGCCGCAGATTCCTTAATGTAGAATAGATACCCTAGCCATACTCAGAGGGGAGGAGGGTCTGCAAGAGGACCCAACCCGCCTGGACATAACAGAGAGTCCCACAGGGGACGGTTCAGACGGACAGGGCAAAGAGCCCCGTCCCCCCAGGCAAGGGGAACCTCTACACTTAGAGGACCATCGACCCCAGAGGGAATGCGAGAAGACCAGAAAAGAGGCAGTCCATCCTCACTCAGCAGAGGAAAAGAGGGCACGGCGAAAGGAGGCCAAAGCACTCCACGCCCATCCAAAGCAACAGAATCCAAGGCAACAGACCTCTACCCAAGGCCAAGACAATAAGAGGAGCACCGAGGGTGAAGAACAACCTAGAGACTCCAAGGAAGAGGAAGAGCAAAGGCAAGCCCCTGCCCCCACCCCACCAGACACACACCCAGTGAAGAGGGCAGCCGAGCCTATCACAGCCAGAAGGCAATTGACCAGACAGAACGGCGCCGCAAGCAATAAGCATGCGGAAGCAGACAGGGAAAACCCGAGGTCACCCAGGAAGAACCATCCAATGCCCCACAGGGACAGACTGCCCACGAAAGGGGGACAGAAACACAAGAGCCAACTCATCCCCAGGGAGGAGAGGCAGAACTGAATGCAGGGCCCACAGGAAGGAGCGGACAAGGCAAGGATGACTGCCCCACTAAAGCGGTAAAAAGGCACAATGGGGCAGAAAGGGGGGCGGAGCTAGCCACGGAACGAGATGGCCGCTAACTAAGTGAGCTCCCCATGGACGCCTGAAAAATTCCACAAAATACTTCAAACTACAGATGAAATACGTCTAAAACTGGAGTGAAACGGAGCGCATAGAAGACGCAGACGCCAGAGTGCTGAAAAAGATAAGAAATACCTATGCGCACTCAAAACTAGATGATCGACGCACTGAAGTCTGAGCGGCGAAAGTGAAACGGAAGCCGCGGCCGGCCGTAGTTATCCCAGGCGCGACGTAAAGCATGTACGCGGCCACGACGAGAGGCCGAGTCCCGCTGCGTGTACAATGTCGGCCCTGGAGGTCTGCAGGGTCAGCGAAAGGCTGGAAACACGAACCGGGGTGCCGAGGTGGTGAAAGAGGCGGTGGGGGACACAAGCGGTGAACTAACGGAGCCTTGGCTGCGCAGAGGAGGCGCTATGAGCACCAACGGAACAAGCGTGGGGCTAGATCCCGGGGCGGACTTTGCCGGCTGACTGGGGCGCCTGCCGAAGCCGATACCGCGCCTCCCCCTAACCAGGGGCACAAAATAAGACAAAAAAGGGGAAAAACAGTGCTCGGAGCAGGGGGCGATACACATTTTATGCAACTTGGAAATACCACAGACAAACGGCCTACTGCGATGTATGAAGTCATTTCCCAGGCGTTAAGCGCGAAGTAAATGCGCAATAAGACACAGGCCTAGGCGGCAAGGGGCCTGAGGCATGCGCACGTGAGAGCCTCTACATAACGAGTTGAGAACAGGAAAGGTGGCAGAAGGGAGAAGGGGCACACAGTCTTCAGCGCTACAGGCAAGCCTGTACCCGTGCACAGAACTGTGAGGCTGCGGAGCCCTTTGCACATTGCATGGCCCCCCCGCTCTTGTCTCACACTGCTGCGAAGCACCGGAGGAGGCCCAGAGAGAACCCACATCGCCTTGAGTGGACTGTGAGGGTAGGACTGTAACTCAGCTGTTCCGGGTTCTGGGAAGCAGGCGCTGCAGGGGGCCTGGTACAAGCGCACCTAGTGAAATCAGCAACAACAAGCACGGGCACACCAAACATGTAATTGGGGCACAAAGGACACACACCTACACCGCCCTTTGATTGAAGAGCCTGGTACTGTATCGTTGAGTCACAAGCTGGCACAGAGCAACCCCTGAGATGGGAGACTGCGTGCCGTGCAGGCCGCGAAACACACCCGACAACGGATCAGCAATACATCTGTGGACCTGCTGGGTGATCGATCTGAAACTGCACACTTAAGACGCTAATGCGCACTGGGAACTACGAATAAGATCACAACAGCCACCGCCACCATGGGTAAAACAGACAGCACTCAGCCCAAAATAAACTTTGAACAGGCGAAGAAACAGCAGGATCGCAGCCCTGAGGAGCAGATGACGGCGCAAACAGCGGAAGGGGCGACAGGCGGAGTGTCGAATGATGATATACAAACTATGTTTATCACTATCCAAGCCGCACTAACAAACATTGATGGGAAAATAGATTCTTTGGCGTACAGAGTCGATAGAATGTCTGAACACATGGACAAACACACAGAACGCATAGATATGGCAGAGCACAGGATATCCAAAGCTGAAGATGGACAAGTACAGATGGATGCGAAACAAACAAGGATGGAGAAACAATTTGTGGCAATGATGGCAAAGGCTGAGGACTTGGAAGCGAGGTTCCGGAGAAACCACTTACGACTAACAGGGGTTTTTGGAAACCGCAAACACCGGACCGATGGAACGCTACGTTGAGCAATTACTTATCTCTATGTTGGGAAGAGACACTTTCTCAGAAATTTTCATAGTCGAGAGAGCTCACAGATAGATCCCTGGCGCCAAAGCCTCCTACTGGATACCGTTCGAGACCGATCATTGCCAGAATCCTAAAATATAGGGACAGTGATGCGCGCTCCGCAAGGCTAGAGAGCTGGGCAAATTGACTCATGAAGAGATGGACACTTCTCTGTACCCAGACTTCACGGCATCTGTGCAGGAGGAGAGGAAGAAGTTCGGCATGGCGAAACAAAAACTGAGAGACTTAAACATATTGTATGCTATGCTATACCCAGCAAGGCTCAGGGTCACAGACGACGGAAAGTCGAAAATTTACACTGAACTTCAGGTAGTGTTGAAGTTCATACAACAGAAAGGACAGATCAGTGTGAGAAGAAGATCGCCGAGAGGGGAGCAACCACACCAACCTACACTGTCTGATGTCGAATAAGAGGCCTTTTTTACAGACATGTGATAGACACAGCAACAGTCGACGGGCGCGAAGAAGCGCCATCATTCACTTTTAGACGATGAAAGCGACAAAAGACATTGGAGCAACACTTGGATGAGGGGAGGATTACCCCCAGAGGGACCAGATACGTTTTATAGACAATGTCTTCAGTTACTACTATGTTTGGGATAATGAGGATTATAATTGTTGTTGCCATGCACAGGAATGTTGAATGTTGCCGTAAATAGTGCACTCCATAGCACTACCCGATAGGCACTGTAACGTGTTTTGAACTCTGATATATGAGCAGACAGGGCGTCTACCCATGTGGCCTGTGCCACAAGAAAAAGGGAGGCAGCTCCTACCCCTTCATGTAAACCACAAAAGTTACTCATAGGAGTTTTTATTTTATTAATTTTTTTTCTCTTTCTCCTGTAGTTCATAAGGGTACATGACTGTTGGTTTTGATGGGAATGTCTCCACTAGTAAGGGAAGGGTGGAGTGGCAGGGTAAGGGAGTTCAGGGGAAAAATTCTGACCAGTGATACAGCGACACACAAGCACAGGAGTGACAACATGAGACATACCAGACACTGCAAATGGCAAGATTGCAGCAACGTGACAGACGACTGACACACTGAATTCACACAGAACACTGACGTTCCTGACGTGGAAGGTCAGAGGCCTCCACAACCCACAGAAAATATGCAAAGTATTGGAATACTTAGACAGACACAAAGTTGACGTGGCCTGTATACAGGAAACACACCTGACAGACCTCAGAGAGCAGCAGATAGGGGCCAGACGGTCAGCATACAGGCTGGCATTGTCTTACTCATCATACGCTGGAGGGGTTCTTCTATTAGTAAAGCGCAGCACACCTTTTACACTTATTAAATCAGTAAAGGATGACCAGTGGCCCTATGTTATAGTGAAAGGATGCTGTTCTGGCACAGTATTAACAATTCTCAATGTCTATGGACCGACCACTGATGATATCTTTTTACAAACAAATCTGGACGCAGCTTAGTGACTTACAATCCACAGCAGTTCTATGGGGCGGGGATTTTAATACCTGCTAAGACCCCACGCTAGACAGATCCACCAGAAATGACAGATATGGCAAACACTCGGCAAAACTCTTAAGGGAGGGGATGGAGGATTGGGACATGGTAGACATATGGAGGTTAAGAAACCCAGACCGACGAGAAGGTACCTGTTTTTCACTAACACACCTTACTTGGTCCAGGCTGGATTACTGGCTAGGGACCCGGACATGTGCACATGGACAATTACCATAGATCACTTACCCATAACCCTGTCAGATCACGACCCTGTAAGAATCCAATTGGCAATTCCGACACACACCCCGCGGCAATTCACATGGAGACTAAGACAAACTGCGCTTCAAGACCAAGTGTTCCAAGAGAAACTTCGACAGGCGATAATAGAATACTTTGAACATAACTACAGATCAGTCACTAGCACAAAGACAATTTGGGAGGCTTTTAAAGCCACCGTTAGGGGATACTGTATTAGCAAACATGCAGGCATCCTAAGAGACATTCAGCAACAACTGACAAAGATAGAAGCCGACATCAATAGGCTGGAACGAGAATTTGAAACACGCAATAAATCGCGGCTAGCTGACATCCGGACTCAGATAGATAAATACAATGAGTTTGCCGATGATGAGGAAAATACATTTCGCGTGAATACACGGCCAGAAACTATAGAGAGGGCGGGAGGCCGGGATGAGCACTATCACACAAAATCAGACCACGGCGTATGTAACGCAGATCCAAAATGATCAGCGTCAACCGGTATATACGACACTCCGGCAATACTAGATTGCTTAACTAAATACTATGCTAAACTATACGAGGCACAGGCGAAGGTCCCAATAGATGAAATTCATGAATAATTGGATGATGTGGCGATGGCGTGGTCTCAGATACACACCAAGAGTACTTCTGTCACCATATAACAAAAGAAGAAATTGTAGATGCCATTAATTCTCTCCCAAATAATAAGGCCCCTGGACTAGATGGACTCCCCGGAGAATTTTATAAGGAATTTCGAGATTTGCTGATCCCACACCTAGCTGAAATATTTGAGGAAGCGTATGGGGAGGGCACACTACTGGCATCATTAAGTGAGGCGATTTTGATAGCACTCCCAAAACCCGGAAAAGACCCTTCTGAATGTGACTCGTATAGGCCATTATCCCTGATAAACATAGATGCCAAGTTTCTGGCCAAAATAATAGCAAACAGACAACAACCGGTACTGTATAATCTAGTACTACCGGATCAGGCAGATTTCATGCCAACACAATCCACCACTCATAATATACGAACCATATTTGCGTTGTTCTACCAGCTAGACCCAGACATGCCAGCGGCTGCGGCTCTATTGGACGCAGCCAAGGCATTTGATTCGGTGGAATGGAACTTCATGTATGTCACTCTCCGTAGGATGGGGTTTCCAGAACCATTTCTAAAATGGATATCATTATTGTATGCCACGCCTAAAGAAAGAGTTAGAATCAACGGGAACACGTCCAGCCCAATAGAGATTACAAGAGGTACCAGACAAGGCTGCCCCTTATCACCAATGCTATTAGCACTAATCCTGGATTCATTGGTCTGCAATATTAGGCAGAAGCACCCTGAAGCCGCCCTGCAATTTGGCCTGCGACCCATTGGTATTGCGCTATACGCAGCCAACATGGTCATTTATGCTACGCACCCTGACAAGAATCTAAACCTGCTCATAAGGGAATATATCTGATACGAGAAATACTAAGGCCTCCGCATAAACTGGAATAAGTCAGTAGTGATACCCCTCACTGCTGACACTCCAGAACCTGACTTAGAATACCCGCTAAAGTGGCAAACAGACCCAGTTAAATACTTGGGAATCTGGATACATTGTGATCCAGAATTGGTAGTCAGAGAAAACTATGGCAAAGCGCTGGTGAGGTTGGAAGAACAGGTGGATAAAGTGGATCAAACTGCCTCTCTCTCTAGCAGACAGAATAGTGATACAGAAAATGGTTATACTGCCTAGGTTTTTGTACCTATTTTGCAACATACCGATATCGTTGACTAAGGCTTTCTTTGTCAAGATACGGTCTATATTGCAACGATTAACATGGGCAGGAAAGCAGGCTAGGACTAGCTGGTGGACACTGACCCAACCGTACCATCTAGGAGGATTTGGGGCGCCAGATTTCCAATGATATTTCCTCTGCGCACAAGCACAACATGCACACTATTGGACGAAACCGCATGCAGATATCCCACATATAGCGGTGGAAAAGGATAACGTACATCCCACACCATTGACTGCACTAATAGCGGAACCGATGACGTATCTACCACGAGACAAACAGCTAAATGCACCTCTAGAGCATGGCACGCATTGGCACCAAGGGCACATAAGCTCTCGATCTACGCAAGGGCGTTACCTGTGGCATGAGATCGCAAGCTAACGGTCACGCAGGAAAAGAAAATGTATGATCTCTTAGTAGAGATGGGACTGACCACCATGGGCACATTCCCACATAATAAATGTATTAACTTGACCGATCCGTCACTTTGTACCCACCAGTCCCCTTTGAAGAAATTTGTTGATCTACGGCTGCGCACAGCTCTACGGACATTGTACACCACATTTCCAGAAGAACCTATGCAATTAAACACGTTACAAATTCTATTAACAGCACCTACGCGCCAGAACGCGGTGACGCGCCTATACAACGCGGCCCAAGAAGGACAGGCAGAGAGGCCAAATATCGCGGCGGATAGAGGGGAAGCAGCACTGGGTGAGACAATAGATGAACAAGACTGGCAGTATAGCTGCACGCAACTCATACTTCTCACGTCAAACTGCAATTTGCGCATTATCCATTTTAAGTTTCTTCATCAATTATATTACACGCCGGCTAAATTGCATAGCTTTGGACTTAGAGAGACAGATAGATGCCAGAGATGCAATGTCGCGGGCGCGGACTTCTTACATATGTCCTGGTCATGCCATCAGTTACAGGCATATTGGCGAGACGTCACCAACACACTCACTGAAATGCTATCGGAACAGATTCCCAACACACCCCTGGTGTGTCTATTAGGATTCAGGAAGCTTAAATATGCAAGACGTAGGAATTTTTTAGCGGTCGCATTATTACTTGCTAAGAGAAGAATAGCCATGCGTTGGGGGAGCAAGAGACCACCAAGGTTCAAGGACTGGATCACAGACATGAGATACTGCAACACAATGTTAGAGACTTATGCAGAAGACCTTCCACAAGCCTCGAGGCCCAGAGATTTCTGGGAACCAGTTGTCCAATACCTGCAGACGACCACAGAACTCGATACCATAAATTGACCTGCACGAACACACTAGGGTAGCATAAATGTGGCGGTAAAAAAGGGACAAAGCAGCAGGGACACATATAAGATCTAATGTATGCGAACTAGGTTGGGGGAAGTTTTTCTCAACTAAACAGTGTGCCTTCTATCGAACTAATGGAGCTGCAAAGTGACAAATGTATAGTATTGGATGTCGATAGTACTCTCAAGGGCTTAGTAAAACTACTATGTTAAGAAATGTGATGGTTCTAAAGCAAATGTAACTACTGGTTGGATAAAAAATAAAATCATTTTTAAACAAATGGTGCAGAAAGACAGAAGGTTGGCACCGGCAAGCACAGCCAGAAATGCATCCGCAACATACCGTAATGCCACGGAGAGCAGAGGCCCGAAGGCGACCACAGCTCCGCAGGGCATTACAGAGCTATATAACAGCTACCACTGCCCCACATAGGGCATGTTACTTCCCAAGACATGGGAACATCTTAGGAAAAAACTTTCGCAGCAGAGGACAACAGAAATACTTGCGGAAAAACCAGCAGAAGGTTTGTCAAGCAGCCAAAGAGAAAAAAACACACAGTCAAGAAGGGCCGGCCAGCAGCCAACAGAACCATAGTCCCAACAAGGAAGACTCGAATGCACATAAAGCACACAGACCACACAACTGGGACGACCCGCCCCAACGGAAGAACACCTCCCAAAGAACAGATCAACTCACAGGTCACTAAGGAAGAGGAGGGGGAGGAGGAAAAGGAGGAGGAGTAGGAAGAGGAGGAAGAGGAGGAGGAGGAGGAGGAGAAGGAGGCCGAAGCCCCGCCAAGAACCTCTGAAAGGCCAAGTCCGCAGGGGCGTGGAACAAAAGAGCACCATCGAAAGGAAGGACCACCAGCCGTTCCTGAACGTTCTCCGGGAACAAACTATCCCGAAGCCAGGCATGGCGACGAAGGGCACCAGAAGAAGCCATGACACAACCAAGCACCTCCGAGATGTCCAGAGAGGAGCGAAGAATAAACGCCGCCAGCTCCAGGCCATCCAACACATGGTGCCTCAAATCAACACAGGCAGCCTCCTGAAAAGCGGCAGGCATAAGGGACTCCACCGAGTCCCACAAGCAAGAAGTGGCCCTAGCCAAAACACACAGCGTGTTAAGGGCTCGCAGAGCCGCACTTGTTGAGGCGAATATATTGCGCCCCCAGGAGTTCAGCCAGCGTGCCTCCCGTGACGGGGGAGACAACAGCGGTGGCAGAGAGGGAAAGGCATTCTGCAAAAGAGGGCCTGTGGTAGAGGGGTGGAGGGAAAGACACACCGGATCCCGTGGCGGCGGATGGTGGCGGTGCAGAAGGTGTTGGGGCCCTGGGTCCCCCGTGGCGGGACGGCCCCAAGTCCCCAAAAGAGAAGAATGGAGCGAACTTTCGAAGGGAAGCAACAGCTCCCTTCCACCAGAGCCCTGATGGAGAACCTCCAGAAGATGATCCACGGGGAAATGGGCAGCTGGATCACCCATGCACAAAATTCCCGCAGCCGCCTCCGTAAGGCCCCGCGGCGGGGAAAACAGCTACTCAGTAGGCGACGGCTGCAAGCTAAGGCAGCCATCCCCCAAGCCCAACGGAGGAAGGAAGGGCCAGGTCTGGAAAGGAGGAAGAGGGACCAAGGAGTGGGGGACCTTCGGAGCCTCCGGTGAAGACCGCGGCAAAGGAGAGGAGCCGTCCTTTGACAATGTCGGGGAAAAAGCCACAATGTGTCGGCCCATCTCCGGTGAGGATGACACCAGCAAGCGTTGAACCTCTGGAGAGGAGGAGTCCGAGGAAATCGTCGTCCGATGCCAGGGGAGACGCCGGAACGACCTCTGCCACAGCGCTCGGCGCAGGAGACCGGGGCTGGCTGGGAGCCGGGGCGCCGAGGGAACGGCGCGGAAAAGGCGTCAACTCAACCTCCGATGAGGCAGCCGCCTGTGTGGAGGGGCGAGAGGGACCCAGGGAAGGACGAGGGGTCCTCCGCCAACCTCGGTCCATGACTGAACGAGAAGGGCTCTCCGTCAGCCCCTGTGGCGCCGCCAGGGCCAGCAGCCACCGGCGCTGAAGTGGCGTCACCTCGGCCTCAGATGGGGCCACTGCCTGTCCCGAGGACTGAGTGGGACTCGGGGGGGGGGGGGGGGGGGGGTTGGGGGGACACCACAGGGACTCCCGCAGGAGTTTTCGGCGAAGCAGAGGCGCTGTGGCTGAAGGAGGGACCCCCAAAGGGCCGCACCCCAACGGCACCACACCCCAACGGAACCTGGCTCTAAACCAGACGGACCCGCCGGCAATGCCGCGGAGAACGCTGCACACTGCAAGGGATCTGCTGACATCCCAGGAGGGGAAGGAGAGAAGAAGCCAGCGAGGCCTGCAAAGCCACCGCACATGTCTCCATATGAGCTTTAGTTGCCCCCATACCGGGAAACTGCAGATAGGGGGATGACACGCGGAGCCACACCACCCGCGGAGAGCCCACGCTCCCAAACGGCCAAGAACCAGCCCTCGGGGACAAACTGCGACACTTACCGACAGGTGAGCGACGCTCTTGTGACCCAGGAGAGGGACGATGTCGAAGATGGAGGCAACGGTCCCGAAAACCCTCCGCAGGGGCCGGGCTTGGCGACTACGCCGACCTGGACATGCGAGTTGAGAGAAGTTTTTCATTCGGTGCTCCAGCCGGGACTTCGGTTTCATCTGTTGGCACGCCTCACAATGAGTGGATTCGGGGTATTCCCCCAAACACCACATGCAGATGAGGTGAGGATCCATCGCCAACATCTGGTGCATACAAATCGAGCACGTCTTAAAGCCGGAAGACATTCACACACTGTTTCCACACACAAAGCAATAAGCAAAAGGGAGAGGCCTGAACAGGCCCAGAGCACGATCCGGATCCGCATTGCACGCGGAAAAGAAAAAACTGACAAAGGCGCACCGGGGTAGGACTTATGTGACCTCGCTGACGTCACGTACGCGGACAACGCCTGGGCAGAGTCACGTGATGCCGTCCCCCCGGCGCGCAGGGTTGCTGTGGCATAAAGTTTTACAGATCCAGTCTCACACCTGGGGATAATTCTATGTTAAGGAATCTGCGGCTAGTAGTCTCTATCAGATATTCCAGACGGCAATGGAGAGCTAGACATCGACTGGTGTCTTCACGTCAATGGATGTTTCCTCGACGTCAGCCCAGGTTTTGACGTTGATTTAGGTCTCTCGGGACCAACATACTTCAAGCCGAAGTAGTATGCCTCGACGTCGACTCACGTTTCATCGCGGGAGCTCTTGCCGCTTCAACGGCGATCTGTCCCTAGACGCCGATGCATGCCGATCAATCTCGACGCTGGCAGTGAACAGTCAGGGATTTTCTTCCTTTTTGATGCTGGGGAAGCAGATCGACGCCGTTTCCTGTGTTTTTCCTGAGAGGAGGGCTCTTTGAAAGCAAGATTGCTCTCAAGGCCACTTTTTGAAGGTCCCTTTCCACCCTCCAGCAATGGATGTAGCTTTATCTTCTCCCTGTCACGAAGAGTTCTTCTGGAGAATTGCTGACCGTAGTAACATTGGTCTGGATTGTGTGAGGACACAATACCGACAGATAGTGGGTCTGATTTTGCCCTTTTCTTCCCACAGGAGGGACATTTGTTAAATAAAGCAGGCATTTCTCACAGGAAAATAGTTCTCAAAAGTGTCAGAAAATACTGAAAAAGCTGCCAGCAGTCATAAAACGTTTGTGTAGAGATGAAATACACCAATTTTAACTGGGACACTAAAAAATTGACTAGCTCGATGCTCCAGGATCCTCACAGAAGGAGCAGAGAAAAAAAGAACTGACATGTCACCTGTGGTGCATGATGGGAGCCGGAGGCTCCTGGAGGTCTTAAAGGCACGGTGTCCAGGTTCTTGGAATCCTTAAAGGCATGGTGCCAGTTTTTTTAGTACTGTGATGTTTTTTCATCAATGCAGCCTATGGGCTAATTAGCTGCGATAACTTGCCTTTTTCTCTGAAAATAAAGGGCTGTGTTGGAACACTAATGCAGTGCATGTTCTCTGTTACAGAAATGATACGTGAGATTATTTTCATTTATTGAGAAACCCATGTAATTTTAGCATATTAGCTTATTTGTGTTCTGGTAGGCTGCATGTTTATATATGTATACATGTATATATGTATATTTTGAAGGCACTCTGTACTTCTTTACCTAAACATACACATATATGTATTTTTGTACATGCTCCTGAGTCCCGCACATGGGCGGGGATTATTCAGTGCTTATGACTATTGATGAGTATTCCCTGGAAGAGAACTCTCCTGCCCAGAGGTCCGGGGAGGAGGGAGGTGGGGAGGATGGAGGGGGACCTGGCTGGCGGCCGGCCAGCCCAGGACACGCTGCCACTCCAGTCCCCTCAGCCGCTTCGACAATGAGGGAGAGCACAGGTGCTCCAATCTGCTCCCTGTAGTCCCGAATGGCAAGTGGTACCGCACAGTGTACAATTCTGTTCACATCCTCCGTGGCCTGGGCGGGTGGAACTCTTGCCTAACTATTGCAGTCCCTGCGTCCTCCGCCAGCCGTGACAACTTGAAAGGGCTCAGCCGATCGGCCCACGGCCGTCACCGACGTTCCTTGCATCCAAACTCTGAAAGGCGTTACCTCTCTCACTCAGCCATGTGCTCTCAACTCAATTTAAAAAATCTTCTGAAAACTTTCCAGATCCAATCTCTTTAATTTCAGCCAGGTTGCAGCCTAACTTACGGTGTGCTGGGAGGCCTCTTTGAGGCAGCTGATGCCCTCTATATATGCTATTTCATTCTTTCATTCACTAAATGTGTTTTAACCCATTTGGTTAGAACTACTGGAACCAAACAAGTTGTACTAGTCACTAAATGGCAAGACCCTTTACCTTCACCTTTTTCACTCTTTCCCCATAGCTTCCTTAGCTGGTTACAGTTTCTTGTGTTCCATTCATCAGACATCGGCAAAGAAAATCGGTAATGGCAGGTTCCAACACCAAACACGTCTATGCAAAGATTTGTCTGTGACCATATGAATCATTCAGTAATGTTTAATTGAACTATTTCCAGGTGAAAAAATTTGAAACAGCCAATTACTTGGCTGGATAAAACTTCTTTCTTCTCCACACGGACCAAAAGCATGTTCTACCTGGAACTGTCTAAAAAAATCTAATTCTGCCTTACTGTTAGACAATGTCTTATGAATTTGGACACTGCAGTGGCTTGCATGCTGCCACACAAAACAAAACCAATGATGGGAATGGTCTATGCAACACCAACAGCATCTGTGACATCTAGTACATGTACATTTGAATTTGGAAAACAAATATGATTAGGCAGATACAAATGTACTTTGGTTGTACAGCATTTGATGATGATGCATGATGTGTAGCTGGGTGAGAAACGAAAAAGGGAGTATAGTTGAGCAGGCAGTGTTATGTTCTTCTGCAGCTTGCTTGCATGAGGCAATGAGTACCAGTGGGTAAGACAATGAATGGGCAACATGTGAGAGTGGCGTTAGACAAGAAATATTAACTGGCAGGGTGGCATTTTCCTTCTACATGCAAGCACAGTTGCTGTTCTTTGACATCAGGACTCTGATAATGGCCTCTCTGAATATGCCAGTAGGCAAATTATATCTGGTTTCAGATTGTATAAGGCCCTGATTTTGTCATTTTCTGTAAATATACACAGAGGGGATGGGAGTCAAATGAGAGCCAGTGGTTAATGATGTCTGGAAAGCAGAGGTGAGGCAAAAATAGTTTGTCCTACCTTTGATATGTTGGACAGATTCAGGTAATCAATTTTTCCTCAGATGACTTTCCACTATAAATGCTTTGCTCATGAAGAAATAACCAGATACCAGTCTGAAATTCTGATAAATATGTGGATATGTACAAATTGATGTGACCAACGTGAGGAAGTGGGCACCATCCAACTTGATAATGATGTGGATTGCTGAGGGGTGTTTATTATTGTTAGGAATTGTGTCCCCACTTTTAATCAATATAAATAAAGGTTTGCAAAACAAAGAAGGCAAATGATCTCCTTGGTGGGGGGAGGGGGTATAGCATGAATTTTGCAGTTATTTTAGTATCTGATTTGATTGCTTGCAAGTCCTCATAAAACACCTCTTCCAAGAGGTATATTCCACTAAAACCAAACCTTATATTTACTGAACCGCTGATATGAAACCTGTAGATTTCAATCAACACTGACATTGCATCTTTATACATTCAGGTGCTCTATGAAATCATTGTCTGCCAGGACTCCAAAGGTTTTAAGTAACTGACTGAAAGGCTAGTTGAGAATCCATCACCACAGACCCAGTCTCTGAATAAATGTTCTCTGTAGTATCTTCTGTCATAGCTCCCTTTCAAACTGACTGTGCTGATGAGATAGCTGCTCTGATATTATTGAAGGAAGCCTTGACGGCTTCTTTCTCTCCACTATCACTATCTTTTATCCATATTTTCCAGAGGGAAATAAAGATTGCACGACTGTACCGGTAGACCTCTTTCGACAACTGCCCCAATATGCAACTGCTAATGTTGCTACTTCTATAGTCTGTCTTGTATACTAGTAGGAGCACCTGCTCTAATGGACAAATAGCCTAGGGCTGTGCAATCAGCAGTGTGGTGGACTATTCACATACCTATAAATAAAACTGTAACTGATATGAGAAGCCAATGAAGAAGCTTCAATAGGGAAATAGTTCTAGGGAACTGTGAAATCTAGTTATCAACAAAGAAAACAATGTAATGAGGGGGGACTGATCTATGTCATGAATATTCCCTTCTAGAAAATACAGTGCATAATAGTACAGGTACCTTTCACAGAAGCCATCTTCTGCTTCAGCAGAATCAGCAGAAGGGATTTCACCGGGAGACTGCAAATAATTTGGATCACTTGATTTGCCATTGGTTCCTAAGACAGCTCCCTGCAATGAATCTGAAGTTCTGTCTGATTGTGGCTCCTCCTCATCCTCGTTCCCAGGATGTTCAATCATCCACATGGCAAGCACTGTGATATTCTGAGCATCAGCTTCACCTCTAGCACCTGAGAAGAACAAACACAGGACTGTGATACCTTTCACAAAGAATAAATGCTGCACAGATACATATATTTTACAAAGATCTACACCTTGGGTACAATTCTGCATGCTGTGATAGGAGGTGACCAAATAGAGGTATATGGTCTTCTTTCTTGCTGCTAAATCTAGCTCGTCTGTTTTTCTTGGATTATGTATGTCTTCCTCACTTCCCTGGTCTCCCAGCAAGATTCAGTCTTTTTCTGAATCTCACCTGTGTTTCTTTCCTTTGTGGGTGTTCATTATTAAGAGGTGCAGAGTGAAAGAGCTCCACCACCATTGTCTCTCCAACATTGACAGTAAGCTTGGGTGCATGGGCAGCTTGCTGCCCAGAAACTAGTGGGCACCTCCTCACATCTCCCAGTGGTACATTGACAAAAACTTCATCTAGCAAGGCTCAAAGAGTATGTTAGATGCTTTCCGGTGTGCTCAGTCGGACAACAATCACTTCAATTCTCACATTGCAAAAGGGAAGGCTCTGCCATTCAAATATCCTTTAATTTCAAAGTAACTTGTTTGTCCTCGCATGCATCTCGGTCACCCTCCTCGTTGGTGTAACCAAGTAGTCTGTAACAGAATAGTGTGTCCACTGATCCCATTGCTAGAATGGGAGCCAGACATCGTGCCATTAAGATAGTCGGCGAATCTTCCATCTCTGCTTCTCGCTGCTTAATTCTGCTCTCCTGATTCAAAACAGAGCTCCCTGACTGCTTTACACTTCTAGGCAGGGAACCAACCATACACTCCCCCAGTGCAGTAATCTAAGGCTGGTCTCCATCCTTTCACATGCCAATAGAGTCTCCATAGTGCCGGTAGTCTTTCAACTCAGAGCAACGGTGAGAGAGGGCTGTGGGTTTCCCATCCACCTGTGCGTTCCTGACCCACTGTGCCTACTTACCTCTGACTATGTTGCTTATCACTTCACTCAGTCACCTCAGGAAGATGGATAAGACTGGAAAAGTATTAGCTCACTGCAGCATGGCCCGGGAGTTCTCCTCCTCCCCTATTCCTGGCACTGTGCAAGAAGGAAAAGTGCCTTTGGCTTCACAGTTCTACTCAGTTTGTGTTAGTCCTTAATTAAATTCTGCTGTTATTTCACAGTTGCATTTTATTATTTGTCCCTATTTCCATTCTGGCTATTCTTGACATAAACATGTTTAAATCTTCAGGACTGGACAAGTAGCACCTTTATACTGGCCTTCACAGTAATCTCCTGGGAGATACAACAGAATAGGTAAAGAGCATAGTAATTAAGAAAATATCTACTTTTATTTTACTTAAATGGATGATGCAGAAAAGGACGTGACATATATGGATAAATATCTCTGTGAAGTACATGAAAAGTGTGACTATTTGAAATATCTCTCAACGAGAGAGAAGACATGCCTGTGAAAAGTCCAAACATCTACTGGCTTTCCTATTCACGCTGCAGAGGTTCATATGGTGGGAAGATTGAGGATCAACAAGGGCATCAAGACATTGATTAGGAGAACCACTTCCCAACTTGAAAGAAGGCAAGAAACAGGAGGTCATCTGATACAGTGGGTGTGAGATCAAACTGTTTCATGACTTGTAGGAGAAATATTGAAATTGTAAAAGCGATCTATAGGTACAACATATCCAATAGTGATGGAGTTTTATTTTGCGCTAAACTTTCCAAGATTCCTCGAAGATCAAATGGTGGAGCAAGTCTTGCAGATCTGTCGTCAAATGAGTGACTGTCTGGAGAGAATGACTGTATGCAGAAATTCACTGGGGTCAGAGGTAGCTGGAAGAAAGCTGGAGGGGGCAGGAGTAGTAACCCGATCTCTCAACACTGCAAACTACCATGCTGCTGCAATCTTTTTACTATGCATTAGTTAGATGGATGAGTAGGGCCAATACTGATGACTGGAGGGGAAAGACATGGCCATATTTAGAAGATGGTTGCATTTAGATGTGGCGTCTATTAGCTAGAAGCACTGTTGAGAAAAAATGGGAGAGTTGCTGGTCATTATTGTGGTCCTCACTAACTCTGCCGAAATGTGCATGGACATCTTGCATGTTTAATATTCGGGACTCTTCTCCTGCCGGTTCTGCAACTGCACCTTCACTCATGACAACACACTAGCTCCTTAATGCGCGATCCCTCCATAAACACGCCACAGAAATCTGTGACCTCCTTGACGCCAACTCCCCCGACTTCACGTTCCTCAGGGAAATCTGAACATTCTCCGACAAACCACATACTCTAACCATGGAATACCTCTACTTCCAGTTCCAAATAAACCCCAATACCACCCTCTGTGGCACCCTCATCTACAGGCCCCCTAGACCCCGACTACAGTTCACAGACGTCATCATAGACCTCATTGCACCACAGGCTCTAGCATCGTCCGACTACATCCTACTCGGAGACCTCAACTTCCACATGGACAACGCCAGAGACCAGAACATTGCCTCCCTATAGGAGAACCTTGCCAACTGTGGACTCAAGCAGCTGGTCACTGCACCGACCCCACAGCAAGACATACGCTCAAGCAAGTCTTCTCCACTAGCACCTACAGCCACATCACAGAACTCCTCTGGACCGACCACCACTGCATGCACTTCCCCTTCACCTCTCCCACCGTACACAACCGCCGCCGTTGCAACTGGCCCAGGGCCGCCAAAGAACTTCTTGCTGACTCCCTCGGCACAACGTCTACGTCAACGCATGCCAACACCACAGCACGCAACCTCCACCGATGGATCTCCAACTTTGCCTACACTCTGAAACCACTCAAGGAAAGACCAGGCAAGAAACACTCTAAGAAAGCCAGCTGGTTCACTTCTGCCCTCCATGAGTTCAGACGCATCTACAGATCACTACAGATGACTTGAGAAGAGATGGAGGAAAAACAAAACCCCGGAAACCCACGCAACCTTCAAATCTGCTGTCAGCGCACATCATCTCCACCTCACAACCACAAAGAAAATGGCCCTACAACACTGAATCAGCCCCAATAAATCCAACAGCAAACAACCCTTGCCATTGTTAACAAGTTCACCAGGCCCAACAGTGAGACAACAGACGTCACTCCCTCTCAAGACCTACGCATCAAGCTCTGTGCCTTCCTTCACCACAAGTTCATACGGATCTATGACAACTTCTACACCCCAGACCAAGCCAATACACCCGCCACAGCCGCATGCAACCACGCCACACCCTTACAGACCATGCTCTACTGGAACCCACTCACAACAGAGGAGACACTCAAGACCATAAAGAGCATCCACTCAGGAGCCCCCGTCGGATCCTTGCCTGTACCACATCTTCAAAAGAGCAGCTGCTGCCATCGCCCCGCCAGCTTCACTGCACCATCAACTGCTCCATTGGATCCGCTATCATCCCAGATGACTGGAAACATGTGGAGATCAACCCCCGGCTGGAGAAGCTGTCCTCAGCCCCAATGGACCTCAAGAACTTCAGACCCATCTCCCTCCTCCCCTTCCCAGCCAAGGTCATCGAGAAGTCAGTCAACTCCCAACTCTCCGCCCACCTTCACAGAAGTGAACCACGTCTTGGACACCTCCCAATCTGACTTCCCAGCCAACCCCAGCATGGAGACCACGCTCATCGCCGCCACCGATGACATCCGCAGCCTCCTTGACCGGGGTCAGACCGCAGCCCTCATTCTACTGTTCCTATAAGCCGCCTTCGACACCGTCTCCCACCGCACCCTAATCACGAGACTCCACGACACCGGCAACCGTGACTTCCTCCTCACCGGCCGGACTCAGAGTACGACTATCCCTGTTCCTCTCAGAACCTCAGGAGATCAGCAGTGGGGTGACTCAGGGCTCATCCCTGAACCCCACTCTCTTCAACGTCTACATGGCCCCTCGTAGCCATCGTCAGAAGTTAGGGACTCCACATAGTCTCCTTTGCCAACGAGACACAGTTGATCCTCTCCCTCACCAACGTACTGCCAACTTTCACAGCGGAATAAAGGCCGTTGCCACCTGAATGAAAGACAGCTGCCTCAAGAAGTGAAGAGATTGCCGCTTTCTTCATTAATAAGGACGAGAACATCTACAGGACCTTCTCCCATACCGCGATCAGATCAGGCCCAGCACTCAGGTCATATGCTAACCCGACGCTCTCTGTCTTTCCATCGATCTCTCAAGATGAGATGCTTACGATCTGCAGGAAAGTCAAATCAGGCTCTCCTGCAGACACTCTTAAACCAGAGCAATTCCTTAAATCATTGCCTCAGCTTCTCTTGCCTTTCTGTAAGCTGATCAATATGTCCCTGTCCACTGCGGTAGTTGCCAGGGCCTGGAAACGGGCCATGGTGGTCCCCTTATTAAAGAAACCGACATTGGATACATCTAAACCTGAGAGTTTTCGCCCTATCTCTCTCCTGCTGTGGGTGTCCAAGATCGCCGAGGCCTAGATCAACCCAATTCTGACAAGATTCTTAGAAAATAACAATCTGCTTGACCCTTCTCAGAATGCTTTTCGCCCTGGTCATAGCATGGAGACTCCTAGTGGTAACCGAACATCTGAGGGATGCATTAGATACCGGACAAAGGTCAGCGCTGATATTATGGGATCTGAGTGTTGCTATTGGCACGGTATCCCGTCAGATTCTGTTGCAGCGTCTGGAGGAGACTGGCATTGAGGGCCCGGCCCTGGGATGGTTTGCCTCTTTTGTATCTGAGAGAACCTTCCAGGTGTTGGTCTCCCCTTTCAGCTCCCAGGCACACGCTATCAAACAAGGGGTTCCACAGGGCTCAGCGTTGAGCCCAACCCTACTCAACCTATGCGTTCAACCATTAGCTGCAGTAGCCAGGAGTAGAGGACTAACTGTGGTATCTTATGCTGACAATACCCAGCTAGTGGTGGCATTATCTGACGAACCTAAGCACGAAGCGCTCAAGTTCAGGAGCGATCTAACAGCCATTGCAGAGTGGATGACTGCCAACTGCCTCCAGTTAAATACGAGCAAATAAGAGATCGTGCTAGTGGGAAGAGACTCTGAGCTGTGGAAAGAGCGCTGGTGGCCTTCGACTCTGGGTTGTTCCCCCGCCCCTAAACAGGCGGTTAACAACTTGGGAGTATGGGTCGACGCTGCCCTTAACTTTCAGGTCCAATCTAAAATGGTAGCTGGGACCTGTTTTGTACTCCTGCACAGGCTCAAACCACCGTTGGGCTTCTTTGATCCCACAGTCCACCAAGTCATGATCCAGGCCTCCATTATACTGAGGCTGGGCTACGCCAGTTCACTTTACCTAGGGGAAAATAAGGCTAAGATCCTACGTTGCAAACGGCACAAAATGCGGCTGCCAGGACCTTACTTGGCCTTCCTTGAGCCTATCTCACAACCAAGGCCATCCACAAACTACATTGGCTGCCGATGGCGAAATGCATTGAGTTTAAGTCTCTCTGCATCGCTCACAAAATCCTGAATCTCTACTCTCCGAATATTTTGGTGAATCTTCTCTCAATCTACATACCCACCCGTCAACTACGATCCATGACCCAGCATCTTGCTGTTGTCTCCCGGATGATGAAAGTACGAGCGGGAGGACGCTCTTTCCGCGTCCTCGCTGCAAAACTTTGGAACTTTCTTCCTGTCTTTATCCGAAGCATCAAAAATCATACTGCATTTCGTAAAGCCATTAAAACTCATCTTTTTCCAACTATATAGGTCCAGTGTTCCCACTATCAGTCGCCTCTTTCAATATCTGCTACAGCCAGCGCAAGGATGCCCCTTAGCTGGGGCAGCTGTGAGCACTACAAAACTTATAACATAACATCTGCCTCAAGCTCAACTCGTACAAGATCTGCCTCCTCTGTCTGAGACGACTCTTGGTAGCCAGCCGGTCTCGGACTCCCCCCCCCCCCCCCCCCCCCCCTGCCCCCACACGCGCGACGGACCATGCTTGCAACCTCAGTATCATACTGGACTCTACGCTGACATCACCCAGAAACAACTCAAAAAGCTACAAAACATCCAAAACGCTACAGCCAGACTGGTCCTTGACATCCCCCGCTGCAGCCACATCATGCACCACCTCCAACAACTCCACTGGCACCCAGTCAATAAGAGAATCACCTTCAAGCTCCTGATACACACCTACAAAGCTCTTCATGGTGAAGGACCAGCATACCTAAACCACCTCTTCTCATTCCACGTACCCGCCAGACAACTCTGCTCAGCCCTACTTGCCCTAGCCTCCGTCCCTAGGATCCACAAGACCAGAACCGTTGTAAGTTCATTCTCATACCTCACCACCAAGACCTGGAACACCCTCAACCCTCAACCTCAGGCCTTCCACATCGCCGACCCAATGCAATAGGGACCTCAAGACCTGACTCTTCAAATGATCTTAGCAGCAGCTCTCCACACCTCCCCCCGTGCATTGAGACTCTCACGGGTGAGTAGCCGCACATTACAAGGTATTTGTTGACTGATAACCCAGTCTGGTAAATGAAAGTGAGAACAGGCAATCTTCTCTAAAGACCCTACAAACCGTCATATCCACCCAACCCTCACCACCGCCCTTCAGCACACTCTTCTCGCTCCTTTTCTTTTTCCTTTCTTTTTTCTTTCCCATTTTCACTACTAGATATACTGACTCTTCTCAATGTCCCTTCCTCCTCAGTACTATTGGCACTTTCTGCCACCTACTCCACAAGGTTATAGCTTGTACCGCCCAGGTTATTGTTATTATTAATATTCTTACTGTTACTACTTTAATATTCACTATAACTATCACTAATACCTCCACAGGGAGATGCCCCCTTTTTTTCTCTTGTTCCCTTTCTACCCTTCCCCCCTCTAACTCTCCATACCTTTACACCCCTCTGGCACTCCCACACGCATACTATTGCCCGCACACCTATTACTGTGCCGGCAAGCTCCACAGGGCTTAATTGTCATACGGTCACACCATCACCAGATCAATATTATGTCAGAGTCCCTACGTCAGGACCTATCAGCGACCCTCCCTCCCTCCCTGTAAATGTGGGATACTTGTAAAGCGCACTGTTACTCTACCCGAGTGTCCTGCGTGCATAGATAGTGGATGGGTGAACAGATGGATAAATGAATGGAATGGACAATGGATGGATGGAATGGGGAAGTGAATAAATAAAAGAATGAATGGATGACAGAATGTAAAGGTGAAATAGTGGACATGAGCAGATCGATGTATCATGAAAGAATAATGGATACATGCTTGGATGGAAGTGATAAAAGAGTTTCAGGGAGGATCGAGTCACTTAGCTCACTTGCTTGGTGCCGTCAGAGCATTGGTAAAAGTAGGAGGTATTTTACTTTTCTGGCTACTCCCTTGAATAAAACCATCAAAGGGTTTTTCCCTTTACTTAGCAGCAGAGTACCACTGTAAATCACACACCATAATGATCTTCTCTTTTTATAAGAACCCCACCTTCGCATCACTCCGCACAGAGGATTCTACCTGTGAAAATGGAATAAGCTGTACAAGCGTGGGCTGTGCAGAGCTTGATTAGAGCAGTATACTGAAGATGCTAGGAACAATAGTAATGCAAGGTATCAACTATGTCTTACATGAGATCCACGCATTACCTGAGCTACACTGGTATGATCTTTACAGTGGCCTGTGCAGGACATGAGCTGTATAATAGGTATCAACAGTGCTGTAAATCATTCATGTAAGGGGAAGGGACTGTGCATGCGGGAATTGTTACATAGGAGGTGTAAAGTATGCGCTGCACTACAGAAGATATAAGTTGTTCTAGAGAGGAGGTGTGCCATGCCTATGGGTTGTGCAAGAGCTATGCAAAACACTAGGTGCGTGGAGTTTGAGCTTTACTTTGCATGAAGTCTGCAACTGGAAGAGGCAACTAAGTAAATTGCACGTGCTGTGAAAAGCACGACTTTTCTTCTTAACATCTTCAATGACAAGTCAGTGCCTGATGTAACCATAGTACCTTTATATTTTTTCAATGCCCTGTCTTTGGGGTTTTCTAACGGATGCATTTTTCTTACTGACTTCCTCAAATCCCCCATCTTCTCTGAAACAAATTAGTAGTTTCTCAGAGAAATACTATAGTGACACATTTGACTTTGTTTGCTAGAGGTATGGTCACCCACAGTTTACTGGGCTTGACTGGGTGGCTAATGTTTAAAACAAAATTGTGTACCATGTTCATGGGTTAAGCGTATTAAAGTTAGGTCGAGTACAGAATTCTCGAATTCAAGTCAGATGCATTAAAAAAACAGTGAGCAGGAATCTCAGCTTGCATTACTGACAGGCGTTCCAATAAAAGCATGTGTGCAATTGTCTGCGATATTTAACAAGGTGTGGAGATGTGTATGGCTTCCAGAAGGCTCCTTTATTATATGCAGGTGTATAAAGAAGAATGGAAGCAAGATTGGTGATTTTATAATGAAAAGGGACAATGTACCCCAAACAAAAAACTTCTTAAAAAAGGGATGAAGAGAGAAAAATATTTGCAACTTAAAAACGGTTGTAGTGTGCAGAAACCTTCAATGCAGATTTTGAAAACATTAACTACCATTGCACTAAGGAATAATTTAATACAGCAGCATTGGTGCATGTAAGTATTTTAAAAACAAATTAAAGGCACATCAACATAAAACTACCTTAAAAAAAATGAGGGCCCCCTCTTCTAACAGAATGTCACAAATGCGCATCCACTGATCTATTAAATTAAATGGATGCAGAATTGCGACTTTCAGATATTCATAAGTGTTTACATAAGTTGGCCTGGATATCTACAACAGTTCCATGTTCCTAAGCACACTCTTTATAAACATATAACGTGGATTTTCCTTTTTCAGGGTGCAGAGGGGGTTAGAGAGGAGTTTGTGGTGCCATTAAACATGTACATGGTACAAAAGGGGGTGGTGATGGACGGAGCATCTGAATCAATCAAACACACACCCAGTCAAAAGATCTGGGTTTAATCATGTACGCATGCACACACACGCACATTTGCACTGCAATCCAGGTCTGGAACTCTTTTTGCAAGTGAATTCTTTTATAGATGCAAAACCAATCTTTGTGTGTCTAAGCCAAACTTGCCTCTATTGATAGCTTACATTATGACTTTGGAACTAGATCATCTACAAATTCTTGTCAAACTATGACAGTCTACGTACTGGATATAGTGCTTGCTATATGATCACAATTCTAGTAAACCAGGGAACAATGGTAGAGTGAGATGAAGGGAACTGCCCAAAAATTACAGTGTGGACACTGTCAGACCGAGGAAGTCTCCTTGATCCTCAGTTAGTAACCGAGGCACTGGATTGCAAATAGAATCCAAGTTTATTTACTGTAACATTTTGTGAAAATTGGTGAATGATTACAAATATAATTGTCAGGGTAGTCTATATGTCTCTTCCTCAAAGTAGAAAGAGAGCATCAATACAATTATAACGGTGAACTTAAATATAAGGAAAGTGCTGACATATTAGGAATATGCTACTTACCAGTATGCATCTGTTCTTGGCATGTAGGGCTGCTGACATTTATATCTGTGCATAGATCTCCGCCTAGTGTTGGGTCCGGATGATTGCACATTGTTGTCCTGGAAGAGTCTTCGAAGTATCACGAGATAGGTGGCTCCTCCCCTGGACTACATTGCGCATGGGCATCCTCTCCATCCTCAGATTGTTTTTCGCCATTGTGGCAGAGATGGAGTATGATACAGTAAGTGATGACCATGCCTGAGAATAATTCTGAGTGCTACAGCTGCGACAGGCACCGGGGAGGAGGGCGGGCGATATAAATGTCAGCAGCCCTACATGCCAAGAACAGATGCATACTGGTAAGTAGCATATTCCGTTCGAGGCATGTGGGCTGCTGAATTTATATCTGTGCATAGAATAAATAGCAGTATCCTCCTTAGCGGCGGTTGCCCGTGCCAGCTGCAGCAGTCTGAAAGAGAGTTCTGAGAACAGCCTGACCAACAGCTGCTTGCTGTTTGGAGTGTACATCCACGCAGTATTGTTTGGTGAATGTGTGTATGGTGGTCCATGTGGCTGCTCTACATATATCCTCTAGAGGAATGTTACCTAGGAAAGCCATGGATGCCCCTAACTTGCGTGTGGAATGCGCTCTTGGGGGAACTGTTAATGTGCGTTAGCCTTTTGATAGCAGATCTGTATGCACTTAACAATCCATCTGGCTATACCTGATTTTGAAATTGGGTTGCCTTTGTGCTGTGGAGAGAAGGCAACAAACAGTTGCTTAGTTTTCCTGAAATATTTAGTCCTGTCTATGTAATACAGGAGAGCTCTTTTAACATCCAGTGTGTGCAGTGCTCTGTCTGCCACTGAATCAGGATTTGGGAAGAATACTGGCAGTTCAATTGTTTGGTTAATGTGGAACTGTGACACCACCTTAGGCATAGATTTAGGGTTGGTACGCAGCACTACCCTATTAGCATGAATCTGAATGAAAGGCTCCTGAATAGTGAGGGCTTGCAGCTCACTAACCCGTTTTAGCGATGTGATCGCTACTAGAAAAGCCACTTTCCATGTCAGAAATTGTATTTCACAAGAGTGCAGAGGTTCAAAGGGGGGACCAATTAGTCTGGTGAGAACTAGGTTTAGATTCCAGACAGGCAAAGGCGGGTGTCTCGGAGGAATTACCCTTTTGAGTCCCTCCATAAAAGCTTTAATGGCAGGCACTTTGAAAAGGGAAAGGTGCTGTCTGTTCTGCAGATAAGCTGCCATTGCAGCTAAATGTATCCTGATGGAACTATAGGCCAGATTGCATCTGTATAGGTGCAATAAATAACCTATGATGTTTTGCGTTGATGCATTTAGCGTATTTATGGTATTATTGGAACAATAAATGACAAAACGCTTCCATTTTGCCGCATAGCACGCCCTGGTTGTAGGCCGCCTAGCCTCCTTGATGATGTCCATACATTCAGGGGGCAGGTTCAGGTAGCCAAACTCTATGACCTCAGGAGCCATATTGCAAGGCTCAACTGTTGCGGATCTGGGTGCTGAATGTCTCCATGGCTCTGAGTGAGGAGACTGGGAGTGAGTCGCAGTCGCTGGTGGGGCACCACTGAAAGTTCTAGGAACGTGGTGTACCATGCTTGCCTTGCCCACGTTGGAGCAACTAGGATGAGTGTCATGGAGTGCTGCCGCAGTTTGCGCGCTACCAGCGGTATGAGCGGTGCTGGAGGAAAAGCGTACGCAAATCTGTTTGACCAGTTCATCCATATCGCATTGCCCCGAGACTGCGGGTGTGGAAACCTGGCGGCGAAGGTTTCGCATTTTGCGTTTTCTTGTGTGGCGAATAGGTCTATCTCTGGATGACCCCACTGCTGGAAATACGGTTGTAGCACTGAGGGATGTATCTCCCACTCGTGCATTTGATGGCTGTGCCTGCTGAGCAGGTCCGCCATCTGGTTGTCCTTGCCTGGGAGGTGTTCCGCTATGAGGAACATGTTCCTTTGAATGGCCCACTTCCACATACTCTGTGCTAGGTGTGACAATTGTGGAGAGTGTGTCCCTCCCTGCTTCTGGATGTAATACATTGCAGTCATGTTGTCCGTCCGGATCTGCACGACTTTGTTGCACAAATGCAATTTGAACGCCTTCATTGCCATGAAGATTGCCATCAATTCCAGCAGGTTGATGTGCATCTTTTGCTGCTGCGTCGTCCATAGGCCCT
Organism: Lissotriton helveticus; assembly: GCF_964261635.1. Lineage (NCBI taxonomy): Eukaryota > Metazoa > Chordata > Amphibia > Caudata > Salamandridae > Lissotriton > Lissotriton helveticus. Next base: position 272,062,245 of record NC_136062.1, read on the forward strand.
GCACTGTGTAATGGAGGACATGCGCTCCCCAGCCCTGGAGAGATGCGTCCGCTGTCAGCACTGTCTGTGGCACAGGCTCTTGGAACGGTTGTCCCCTGCAAAGGTTTTGTGTGTTCCACCAATGCAGAGAGTTGTATGCACGACCGGTCACCAACACTAGGGGCCAGATGTAGGTCGGTCGGTAACGGCCGAAAATCGGTATTTTCGGCCGTTACCGACCGGTATGTATGAATTGGTATGTAGGGGCATATTTTTACAGAATCTGTAAATTTACCGAATCGGTAAATTTACCGATTCTGTAAAATACCGAATCGGTATTCTTACCGAATCGGGAAATCTCAGATGTAGGTGGGACTCTTCAGAGTCCCAAAGGCCCTACAAATTCGGTATTTTACCACACAATCCTATTGTGTGGTAAAATACCGAATTCAGGTGTGCATGCACATGTGTGCATGCACACCTATGCCATGTGACAGACAGACATGCCCTTAGGGCATGTCTGTGTGCCACATGGCGCACATGTCAATTTTTGGGGTGCCAGAGGGTGTCAAAGTGACACCCCCTGCACCCTTGCTAAAATCGGTATTTACCGATTCTGTAATTACAGAATCGGTATTTCCCATTGATTCCTATGGGCTTCAAAGCCCAAAGGAATCAATGGGAAATACCGATTCTGTAATTACAGAATCGGTAAATACCTAATTTTAACGAATCGGTATTTCCACATCTGGAAATACCTACATCTCTCCCCTTCATATTTACCGACTCTTAAATACCGAATCGGTAAAATTCGGTATTTAAGAGTCGGTAAATATGAATTACCTACATCTGGCCCAAGGTCTTTTAGCTGTCCCTGAGCCTGGTTCCACTGTCGCGCCAAGCACTCCTGAAGCGGACGCATGTGCAGCCTCGCGTGTGGGACTATAAAGATGCAGGATGCCATCATGCCTATCAGCTGCATAAACACTTGCGCTGGGAGTGAGTGTTGGGGCCTGAATTTTTGAATTAGCACTTGCATGCTGTTGACTCTTGCTGAGTTTGGCTGTGCTGTTGCTTTCAGAGTGTTTATATCTGCGCCTAAGTACTGTTGTAGATGTGCGGGTTGAAGATGAGATTTCTGGTAATTTAGTGAAAATCCTAGACTGTGTAGGAGGTGAATCGTGCGGGACATGTGGCTGGCACATTGCTGGGCTGACTTCGCTTGAATAAGCCAGTCGTCCAGATAAAGATAGACATGGATGTGTTGTCTCCGAAGGTGCGCAGCTACTGTTGCTAAGCACTTGGTAAACACTCTGGGGGCTGTTGTGACCCCGAAAGGCAGGACCTTGAACTGGTAATGCCGGTTGTTTATGGTGAACCTGAGATATTTCCTGTGATTGGGGTGAATGGGAATGTGGAAATATGCATCCTTCAGGTCTAGGGTTGCCAGGAAGTCCCCCTGACTGAGCAATGGTAGAACTTGCTGCAAAGTGAGCATGTGAAAATGTTCTGACAGGATGTATTGGTTCAGGGGTCTGAGGTCTAGAATGGGCCTGAGAGACCCGTCCTTTTTTGGTATTAAGAAGTACAGAGAGTACACCCCTGTACCCTGTTGTTCTAAAGGCACGAGTTCTATGGCCCCTTTTTGCAGCATGGAGATGACTTCTTGCTGCAATAAGTGCATGTGCTCTGCGGACATAGGAAGGTGCCTTGGGTGTATGTTGGGTGGAGTGGAGGTTAGTTCTAGACAATATCCGTATTGTATAAGCTGTCTCACCCACCTGTCTGTGGTAATGCCTTCCTAGACTGGCAGGAACTGCTGAAGTCTTCCCCCGACCGGTGTTATATGGTCTGGGGGCCGTGACAAGACGTCACTGTTTATTGTTGGTGGAGGATCTGGCATTATTATTTCCCCGTCCTCTGCCTTTGGTGCTGTTCCCACGGTATCCACCCGTATTGTTCTTGTTATAGGTGGTTTGTGTGCCTCCTTTATTGTATTGGGCTTGCTGCGATGCTTGTCCCCTAGAAGCTCCCCTGTTACCGGAGCGACGAAAGGAACCGCCCCTGAACTGTTGTGACTGTAGAGCTCCCATGGACTTGGCAGTTTCCGTGTCTTTTTTAATAGTTTCTAGGGTCGTGTCTACATCAGGACCAAATAGAAAGTCAGGGTTAACTGGCTGATTAAGCAGAGTTGTTTGGATTTCTGACTTGAAACCAGATATGCGGAGCCAGGCATGCCTTCTGAGCATCACACTAGTGTTGATGGCCCTAGCTGCTGTGTCAGCTGCATCTAACGCACATTTAATGGATGCGTTTGAGATTAGCTTCCCCTCCTGTATCAGCATTTCTGCTCCCTCTTTGTAAGCATCAGGCAGGTGTTGCAGTAGCTGCTCTAACGTGTCGTAATGAGCCCTATCATATCTGGCTAATAGGGCCTGTGTATTTGAGATTCTCCAAATATTAGCCGCTTGAGCTGCTACACGTTTGCCAGAAGCTTCCAAGATCTTGGATTCTTTGTCCACTTGTCTGGGAGTTCGCTCTCTTACGAGCATTAGCCACCACCAAGGAGTCCAACGGGAGCTGGCCTTTGATATACGTAGGGTCTACAGGCGCAGGCCGGTACTTCTTTTCAATCCTGGGGTTCACAACCCTTGCCTTTGTTGGTTCTTTAAAGATGTCACTAGCATGTTTGAGCACACCTTTAAGCATAGGCAACGTCTTCACTGGTCTTTCTGAAGTCGAGAAGGTATCAAACAGAAAGTCTTCCTCTACTGGGTCAGCGTGCATATCCACATCATGGTTAAGGGCTGCCCTCTCAATCAGTGCGTTAAACGCAGCAGTGTCCTCATTAGGTGATGTTTTGACCACATAGGACTGAGTGTCAGGCGCGGTGTGTGGCTCATCAGGGTCAACAGGGTCAGTCCATGGTTGGGACTCCTCTTGATCCGTGTCAATAGGATAATTAAACTGTTCCTCATTGTACCCTTCCTCTACATCTTCAGTGGCATGTGTGGGAGAATAGGTACAGTCCTGTCCAAAAGGCTGTATAGGTTCAAAAAGAGTAGGTAAGGTGGCAGAGTCCCTCTTCTTTTTGAGTGGAATTTTGTATGACTCCATAGGATGTTCTGGAATGATTTTCCTTTTATAAATTGTGAGTCTTCCAGACTCGGAGTCGATGAATAGTTTGAACTGATTATCATAGGATGGCGCCTGGAACTGAACGTCCTCCTCCATGGGCTGAGCCTGTGAGGCCTCCGACAATGATTTGGATGTGTCGGTGCCCTTTTGGAGCTGGTCCGCCTTAGGCCGTGCGGTTGGGGGCAGTCCGTACTTTATTGGCGCCGTAAGCATGGAAGACGGACTGACCTGCTTTGAGGGAGGCGTTGATTTCGATCCGACCGACTTCGACTGTTCAGCATGTTGTTTATGGCCATGTGTCGACTCGAGCTGTTGGGGCGCAGCAGGTACGCTCCTTTGCTTCGATTTGATATGTTCTTTCGGGTCGATTTTGGTTTTCGACTCGAAGGCCTTGACCATTAGTGGCTTCCGAAGCTTCGGTTCGAGGGTGTTTTGAGTCTTGAGTCCTCTGGTAGCGTCGCCATCTTTGGACCCTGACGTCGACAACGTGAGCGCGACGTGCTTGACTGTAGAGACGGGCTTAGTCGCTCCGATCTTCGGGTCGACACCCCCTTTCGACCCCGAGGGGCCGATGACACTTTTTGACTTGATCGATTCCGAAGTCGTCGAGCCGATGACTGTTTTCACCAGTTTCGGTTTCGATTTAGTGTCCATAGGTTTCGGTTTTGATTTTTCCACCGATTGTGGTCGATCGACCGATGGCTCTTTCGAAATGTTCTTAGCCAGGCCTGGAAGCGGGGTTATAGATTGTGGATGAAGATCTTGGCTATAGAACGTGGATGAAGATCTTGGCTAAGGCCTTCTGGCGATGCCTCGACCTGAGCCTTGGAAGGTACAGAGTCTATAATGGGCCCCGCTACTGCGGTTGGGCCTTGCTCATCGCTTGAGTCGTCGCCGACGGCTCCGATGGCTTATGCGTCGTCTCCTACCTCGACGATGTCTTCATCATGGACGTAGATTTCTTCTTCGTCCTCATCATAGTTCGAGTTTTGATCCAACGCGGGATCCGACTGTTGATCAGGATCCTCTTCTTCTACACCCTCTTCGTCGTCAGCCTCGAAGATGTTCTCCGGGTCGGGCGCTGACTCTCGTGCCGACTGTCTCGCGGCACATCGAAGCCGAAGAGTTTTCTTCGACCTGAATCGAGAACAGGCCATGCAGCTGGCCTCGTCGTGGTCCGGTGATAGACATTTATTGCACACCGGGTGCACATCGATATGAAGGTATTTGGAGTTGCAAACGGGACATCGTTTAAATGGACTCCGTTCCATCGTCGATCGTGGATGGGGCCTTTGGTGTCGAAAAGGCAATCGGCCTTCGACGTCCGGCTAGAAGAACTGGAACAAGTTCGAGGCACCGAACGAAAGACAATACCGACGCCCCGAAGGCCTTTTGGCCTTGTGAAAAAGTTTTTATATATATTCCGAACGTGAGTTAAGAAGTACATCCAAACCCAATGGCAGAAAAAAACAATCTGAGGATGGAGAGGATGCCCATGCGCACTGTAGTCCAGGGGAGGAGCCACCTATCTCGTGATACATCGAAGACTCTTCCAGGACAACAATGTGCAATCATCCGGACCCAACACTAGGCGGCGATCTATGCACAGATATAAATTCAGCAGCCTCGAACAGAGTCTTACCATAACCTTGGGCAGAGCCCACTCAAACTGCGTTATGCAGAGTCTGTGAATATTAAAATCTTTGACATAAAAACCTAGTGTGTTAAGAGTCCTGTACAATCAGAAAGGTGGCATGAACAGAGCAATGTAATAATGCAAATACTGATGTAAAATGAGCCCTGGCATAATCAGAGAGGATGCCATCCGAGCTCTTATATGAGAATACTGTCATGAATGTAAACCTCATTGTTTGGTACCAAATGGGACAAGTAGACTTTTTTACAGGACAAGTAGATTTCTGAAACATCTTGCCATTTGGACAAGAAGATATTTTATAAAATTCCACACCTGTGTAGTTAGAAATCTCGTAATTGTATAAAATGGTTGACTGCATTTACAAAGCCTGGAGAATCGACTCCGGGGTTTATAGAGGGTGTCCTGCTCAGGCAGGATACCCTCACACTTATAACCAAGCACCCTGCCTTCAGGATTGAAAGCCCTACCTTAGAGGTGACTTACAGGTTTTTAGTGCAGTGACCTCAGATATAAGGAAACTTATATCTGTGGTGAGTGGTGCTAGCACCAACTCACACAGGCTGCTATGGCAGGCCTGTAGTCACAGTTTGAGTGGTCTCTCTTGGGTGGCATAATGCATGCTGCAGACCATGAGAGACCCCTGGTGTACCTATGCCCTGGGTATCTTAGTACCATATATAACAGGGACTTCGAAGGGTACACCAGTAGCCAATTACGAAGTTATCAAAGCACTTACCATAGTCCAATTTAGGGAGAGAGCACAGTGACTGGGGTCATGATTAGCAGGATCCCACTCAGACTAGTCAGAAAAACAGAATGACCGGAGCAAAAAGTGGGGGTAACCATGAAGGCAGATCCTAATTTCCTACACTGTGGTTGTCAAGTAATTCCTCGTTTCCGCGTAAATTGCTGTTATCTTTGTCCCAGAACCAATGCTGACAGACTATCGGGCAAACATAGTCTTATGTACCGCCCAAATCCTCCCCTCTACATCGAGCAGGCTAGCGTATTTTTTTTGTGACAAAGCCATCATTTTTTCTGTTTCCGTGTTTTTTTTCTTTTCCTTGATTATGGTTATTAATTTTTAATTCATGCATTCTTGATGTTGTAGTGCTGGTAAGTTGTTCCAATTGCACATCTTGTCTTGAGTGTTTTGTTTTTTTAATGACTCAATGTGCTTATGAAGGCGCCTCTCGTTTTTTCCATATCCGCTGTTTTTCTGTTGAATTCACACGTTTTGAACTAACAACTGCACTTTCTTTTCATATGCAATTTTTGTTTGTGAAAAGTCTATTCTGATGTATCTATGTAATAGTATTGAGCTCGTAGGAGTAGCTGTAACCAGTAATACCTGTGTATTTACTTCCCCCAAAGATCAGAGTAGAATCTAATATTGTTTGATCCTGGAAAGCTAGAGCATATCAGTCCCTTTAAAGGTTTCCAGCTATCATGGAGTTGCCGATAAAGCACAGGCAAACTTGTTAAGTTAAAAAACTTAGAAAGTACTGCCACAAATGGCACGCACACACTAAGGCACATGCATTGGTCTGGCCAGAGGGGGGGACCTTCAACACCAATATAATCGTACACACATTCAAACCAAATATATAGGGCAAAAGGAGATCAGAAGAGACTCACTATTAGAACTATGGGCCATCTTTGATGTGCGACTGTTCCACGACCCCATTGAAAGAGAGCCATTTCTCTCCTTGCGCGTGGGCAGTCGACGACTGCAGCATTGTCAATGGGAGGCTAGCGCGAGAGCAAGCGCGTGTGAATATTGAGAGTTACTTAAGATATGGGATACACAGAGTTATCCTGGTTTGATGGTCTAGACGGCATGTAGGATAGAACAGTGTGCACCGCTTCATATGTTTACAGCTTACTCGCGGTTCCGTGAGACACTGTTGGTACGCACATGTGCAGAAAAGTAGAATTTCCCTCGAGCGTGCTCTATTGCTAAACTACGTTCTAGCTACGAGCATGCGCTGAGCACTATGTACTATCAGGCATTGCAACAGCCACCCTAGGGTCCTCCAAGAAAGCGGACAGTTTGTTTGGTGAGACACTATTTAAACTGATCCTTACTGACCGGTCGGTACCTCCCCGAGGGCAGCCAGCAAACGCCACGAGGTACAGACGGAAAGGTAAGGGGAAAAAACGTGTTTTTGATTCAACTGGGTCCTTGGTGTTACTGGCCGTTTGCCATTTAAAAAACTCATTTTTCTGGGATTTTGTTTTAATTTTCTTAAAAAGTGTGAGGGCTTTTTAGTAAAACATTAAATACAGCCTTGCATTCTCTGTATTTGTGATATAACTGGGTCCTTTTTGTGCCTGGACTTTAGCTGTTAAGGAGACTTGTGTATGTGGTACTGTGCTCATTTCTTCTTAAACAGTTACATAGTAAATATAGCCCTCAGTCCTGCACTTTCTACAGTGTTCCAGTCTAATATAAAAATGACATACGTCAGCATTTCACGCCCAACTGAGAGTAGTCAGATAGGAACTACATCGAAAATTATAGGTGCGGCATAAATAATAGGCTCAAGTAGGGGGTTAATGCCTATCCCCTCAGAGAGCTAAATCCCTATATTTCTACCTCCTTCCTTTAGTGAGATGCCCACAGTGATTTGATTTTTAAACAAACTGGAGCAATTTTGATTGATTTCAACCTAATCTATGTGTTAGGCGTGACGCATTATTTTATTTCCTACAGAGTGGGGCCTCCTTCCCTGAGCTGCCGGCCAGGTTGCGGGAGGTACAATATCCTACTATTGAGGGTAAGTGATAAAATATCAACTGGTGATATATATGGCTATTGACAAAATATTGCTAAAAGTCTTTGTCAACAGCAGTGCACGCTAATTGATCCTGTCTGTCCTTTGTTGTTCTCTCTCTATTGTTAGATAATCCAAGAATTACCTGTCATCGCGTCGCAGGAATACTGGTGTGGTACACTTTTTTTCTTTTGTTTTCTCTACACTTTATTGGTATGTTGGCAGCAGCAATTACAACATTCTAGTTTTTGGTCCTGAAGAAAGCCACTGATACAGACCTCTGATCATAAGGCTGAAACATGTTGACCCACTTTGAAGAGTAGTTATAAATTCATACTACCCTCTGCACTGCTTTTTAATCCTGCCAGTGAGAGCACGCCGATAAAACTATTTTTGTGCATCAATCTAGGCAGTTTTAATATTCACTTAATTTCACATATTCCCTACACATTTTTTCTTCTTTTGCGCTACTCCCTCCTTACACCAGATACTTTGCATATGGGATTTTAGCATCCTGACTCCTTGTCTATACACATATGAAAACATCTCTGAGCTCCTTCCTCAGTGAGGAAGTTGTAGCTCCCAGTAGGACTAGGTTTTCCTACTGGTAAGGAGGAACCCATGTGATGAAGCATGTCACCCTTGGGTGAGTGAGGGTTTTAGTCCTTAAGGGATAATCCTCCCCTTTCTTTTCTAAGGTTTCACTATTTTTAGAGAGTACGGACATTCATCAAACTCCTTGCCTAAACAAGGTTATTCATGCATATTCGAGACCTGAGGTGATAGTGTGTTGTCAATTATGTTTAGGAGAAATTTCACCTTGCAGGTCTATAAACTAAATTCCCTAGGACCCTAATCCCACCATTGTTACGTTATGTTAAGAAGTTTTGTAAAGCGCGCAGTTGCCCCAGCAAAGGGGCGTCCCGGCGCTGGCCGTGTGAGGGCACAGACAACATAACAGACTAACAGTGGCAGAAAATCCCATCAAAGCTACACTAAAGGAAAAAGAAAGGTTTTAATAGCTTTCCTAAAAGCAGACAGGCAATCAATGGCCCGGATTTGCTCAGGCAAAGAGTTCCATAGCCTGGGGGCAAGGTGGAGGAAGGAACGTCCGCCGACACGAGAGAGCCTAATTCTTGGCACGACCGCCAGATGTTGCCCAGCCGAGCGAAGCTGGCGGGAGGGGACATAAAAAGTGAACAAGTGGCGCAAAAGATCAGGACTAGCAAATTTCAGTATCTTAAAGGAAAGACACAGAGCCTTAAACTGAATTCGCCTTTCCACAGGAAGCCAGTGCAGCCTATGGATAGTACTGGTTGCAGAGCAAAAGCGTGGAAGACCCACCAAGGCTCTGGCAGCAGCATTTTGCACACGCTGCATCCTGAGTATTTCTGCCTTATTCGCCCCCAAGAGGAGGGAACTTGCATAGTCCAAGTGAGATAGTACGGTCGCCTGAACGATCAATTGTCGTATAGGAGGATCAAAGAACTTCCGAACAGGCCGAAGGCCTCGCAGAAGGCCAAAGCAGGTGGCGGCAATTTGCCTAGTGTGGTCTTGAAAAGAAAGAGACGAGTCCATCAGGATCCCAAGGTTTTTTACCACTTCCTTGGGTTTAGGGATAACACCCAAGGCAGTTGGCCACCAATCCTTATTCTAGAGACTAGTATTGTTTCCAACCAACAGAATCTCAGTTTTGCATTTAGTTGCAGGCAATTGACAGCCATCCATTCTGCTACCGCAGTCATCCCTTCTCTAATCTAGAGGCAGACGAAGAGGATCCTTCAGCCAGGGTGATAACAAGCTGTGTGTCGTCTGCATAGGAGACCATAGTAAGGTCCCATTGCTTGGCGAACGCAGCCAATGGCTGTACATAGAGATTAAAAATAGAAGGGCTCAGTGCTGACCCCTGAGGGACCCCCTGATTGATATGATGGACCTTAGAAAGGAAAGGGGAGGCGTACACATGGAAGGATCTTTTAGTCAAAAAAGAACGAAACCATTCTAACGCAGACCTCTTCATCCCCACTTCTTCTAACCTTCGGAGTAGGATGCCATGAGAAACCGTGTCAAAGGCGGCACTGAGATCAAGCAAAAACAGAGCCGCACTTTGACCGGTATCCATGATAGACCACAGATGTTCAGTTGTGGCCAGCAGGTCCGTTTCCGTACTATGACCCGGAAGGAACCCATTCTGTGAAGAATCCAGGATGTTATTAAATTCCACAAACTGAGTCAGTACGTTGTTGACGTGTGCCTCTGCGATTTTGGCCACCCAAGGAAGAAGGGATATGGGTCTGAAATTCTCAGGTTTGGTAGGGTCAAGCGTAACATTCTTTATAATGGGCGAGACCCATGCCTGTTTCCATAAAGCCGGAACTATTCCAGTTGTAAAAGAGGAGTTGACAATTTTGCAAAGCGGGCCCCGAAAAATGGAAAGAGATTCCCTGAATTGTGTAGGCCTCAAAGGGTCAGAGGGGGAACCAGATTTAATTTTTCCGCATAGTCTAGTGAACTCTTCCTCCGATAGGGTCGGGATTATTGACATAGTAGCACCAGAATTGTTGTTATAGTTCAAGAGTGGCTACGGCCGCGGGTCCAATCTGTATGTTTCAAAGGTGGTCAGAAACATCATTACTCCAGTTTGTCTTTTCTTTTATACTGCTGTGTTAAACTCCGCGTTAGGGAGCAGCTGATATTTAGGGACAGCCCATTCGTGCACACATTTAAGATGGCAGATAGGTTGGGCTTAGCCTTTGATGAGGATTTGGCTCGTGAAATCTTGAGCACACCAAGTATCCTTGATAATGTGACGACTGCCAGTTCAGCATCCAGTGATGATTGGGCAAAATTGTTAGTGCTCAAACGTTCACACTCTAGAACACATATATATATATGGAGCTGTTGGACCCGGCCTCGTGGCGTGGTCCTACCCCTCCCGCATGGCGGGCCCCGGACGACATCGGCCCTCCATCCGGGTCGGCCTCGGGCACACCTCTGCACGCCCTCCAAACCACCAGATCCGCCACCCGGCGGCCCACAACCACTGACACGGCACCCTCGGGCCGCCCCAGCATTACCAGTCCGGTGCCCACCCTGGACCCTCATTCCAGGCCCGACGCCATCTTGGGCCCAGCACGTCACAGACACGTGGTCCCGGACCAGCCGCGGCCACGGCCCCAGCGAGCCCGCCATCGAGGCACCAAGAACCCTCCGGGTGGTAGAGTGGCCACTCCACCAGAGACAAGGCGAGGGGAGTTTCGATGGCTCTCCAACCATCCCCGGATGCCTGGTTTCGATCACCCTCCGGCCTCCCTGGGCTCTGGCTCCACCCCCCTGCTGGGTGTCTGGACACCATCATCCCGGCCCCTCTGACCCCCAGGCGAGAGGGTCCGGACATCAAAGGACTCCAGACCTATATCTGGGCCAGCCCCGGAGTAGGACGGCAGTTGTATCCCGGAGTCGAGAAGCCCTGCTGACGCTGTCGCGGCTGACCCTGAGACAAACTCCCCTTGCTGTTCTACCTGGAACCTGCTGGCGCTGCCGCGGTCCATCTTCGCTGTAACCTCTTTGGGACCTGCTGGCGCTGCCGCGGTCCATCTTTGCTGTAACTATCTTGGAGCCTGCTGGCGCTGCCGCGGTCCACACTCGCTGAACCATCTTGGAACCTGCTGGCGCTGCCGCGGTCCATCTTCGCTGTAACCACCTTGGAGCCTGCTGGCGCTGCCGCGGTCCACACTCGCTGAACCATCTTGGAACCTGCTGGCGCTGCCGCGGTCCACACTCGCTGAACCCTCTTGGAACCTGCTGGCGCTGCCGCGGTCCACACTCGCTGAACCATCTTGGAACCTGCTGGCGCTGCCGCGGTCCACCCTCGCTGAACCATCTTGGAGCCTGCTGGCGCTGCCGCGGCCCAACCTCCCGGAGCTCCCCAGCTCGAGGATTGAGAGCTGTGCGTAGAGTCTCCTTGCAACCGACCATCTATAAGACTGTCCCGCTACCTTGCCCCTTTGTCACGAGACTCTCCAGATCTCAGGATCTGCCGTATATATTGAAACGATACTTATTGCCAGATAAAGATTGAAAACTCTATCTACGTGTGGTGTATATTTGTAGGGGTGTGGTTACTCTGCTGAACGATTCTAGGAGAGGGCCCTCCCGTCGGAGGCCTCCCGACATCGCTCGGTCCCTTCTCTGAAGGAGGGGTAGACCTAGGGGTGGTCAGTCAGACTCCTTCTGCCTCCCCCGGGTTCGCCTTTCTAACAGGAGCTATTATGACCAAGTATTTTAGGGCAAATTGTGCACCATCAGGCCTGATAGTTACTAATGCTCCTAGACTCTTTTTAGATGATTAATCTTTTCTAAAAGACTGGTCGTTAATCGCATGGAGATGTATCAGAGACTGGTTAATCCTTATTATTACAACAACAGCAAAGCGCATCGCTGATAAGATACTAGTGGAGATACAAACACTAGAAGCTAACATCAAATCAGTGCTGGTAACATCAGTCTATAAAAAAACAAGCAGACAAGACCAACAAAAACAATAAAGAATTTAAAGAGTCAGCCTTAGCGACTAAAATGGCAAAATTTAAGAAAGATTTGGAGACATTTTCCTTAGAGAAAGTGTATCCTTATACCAAGGACAAGTACGTTCCTCCACAATATAACCAAAAAGGAGGAAGATATGGCTCCAACTACTCCACATCTGCGAGTGAGGATGGCTCAAGTAACTCAGGCTCTTCATCTTATGGGGGAAGAGTTGGACGACAATCAAATAGAAGGAGTGGAGGAAGAGGACAAAGGAGAGGAGGGTATTTTGAAAAAAGGACCAAATCAATGGTGGCCTCCTGCCCCTTTTGGATACCCACCACCACATCCGCAGCAACAGTTCTTCCCCGTCCAACCATTTAACAATATGATGCCAAACCAGCCTATTTTAGGGTATGGCCCAGGCCGTCCAAGAAGGAAACAAAGACATTTCCAAACCGAAGTACAGTGGAATACACCAATAGCGTCAACAACGACACGCAGTATGATGCAACCACCAGTACAGCCAGGGAACAGCAGCACAAACAGCTGATTGTCAATTTAAGTGCCCGCACAATTACAGAGACAGAGACCGCAGTGTTACAGAAAGGTCTCGGTGTTGTACCAATGTACAGAGGGGATGTTTTTCTGACACGTCAAGAACTTGCCGGTTTCTTCCGTAAAATCTGCATTAATTCTTTCTTCAAAGATAAGGCAATCACTGATACCGAAGATACTGCAACCAAAAACACAGGCCTGAGACCTCGGTCAACATTTAATCCTCCAGCACATCTGGTACCAGCTCAGATCATTGCTTTTGAAGAGGCGGTCTTGCACGTTGTGGACAAACTAATGGATTAGAACATCACACAATATCAGAATCGAACTATCCCAGAGAAATTGGCACTCCAACATTTGTCTCAAGATGAGTCAATCATATTGAAATCTGCCAAAAAAGGGGGTGCCATCGTGATGATCATAGATAACGAAGCATACAGAACTGAGTGCTTAAGACAACTTGGAGATAGGAAATCCTACAGGATACTAAAAATGGATCCCTCTAAGTGCCTTACTGAGGACATTAAGAAAATGGTGGAGGAAGGAAAACAGAATAAGTGGATTACGGACAATGAAGCATCTTATTTGATAACATCATGTTCTACCATCCCGTACTTCTATGTATTGCCAAAAATACATAAAGCAAAACGTCCACCACCCGGAAGACCCATAATTTCGGGAATTGGTTCAATACTCGAACCTTTGTCAACATTTGTTGATTTTTTCCTCAGACCTATTGTATCTGACATGCCAATTTCCTGTTGGATATGAAAGATCTACTGTGCCACCAGACAGAGACTCCGTTTGATAGAGACCAAGATATCTTGGTCTCTTTTAACGTTGAGTCACTATATACATGCATACCACAGGAAGAGACGTTGGTGACCATACAACGTATGCTTGAAGAAACGCTAACTGATAATATAACACCAGTACAATTCATTATGTCCTGTGCACGCAAGGTCCTGAAAGAGAATTTCTTTAAATTTGAGGAGATCCTGTACCTACAAATATCGGGTACGTCAATGGGCAGTGTTTGTGCCCCAAGTTTGGCAAACCTACATGTCTATCAATTTGAACAAACAGTGGTAATGCAAGAAAGTAACCCCTATTACAGACATGTTTATGTCTGGAAAATAAATATAAATTATATCTTTGTTGTATGGAGGGGGACTACGAAAGAATAAAAGCGTTCCACATTTGACTAAAAGAGATGAATGAATATCTAAGATTTACTCTTGAGTACTCGAAAGTAAGCCTCTCTTTTTTGGATGTCAGGATTTTCCCAAAAGGTGATAAATTGGGTACAGAGCTATATAAGAAGCCGATGGCGTGCAACTCTTTGCTGTCATATCAAAGCTACCACCCAAAATCCCTCAGTGAAAATTTGCACTTTGGGACATTTCTCTTTTTAAGGCGCAATTGCTCATCAATCGAGAAATACAACAAACATGCTGAAGCCTTGACTATTGACCTTAAGGCGAAGAACTATCCAACACCCATAATATGCAGATCACTCAAAAGAGCAGCCAACAACAACAGGGAAGCTCTATTAGAGATCTTACCAGCCAAGGAAAAGAATGCAAGACTAACTTTTGTGAATACATTCTCGGGTTACTCTAACTCAATTAAGAAGAGCATCACTCACCATTGGAGAATATTGAATACTGGGAATAACAAAATACCAGTCCCAATGTTTGTGTACAAAAGAAGCACAAACATCAGAGACAGACTGGTCCAAACACGTCCGAAAGAGAGCAGGACGAAAAAAGGGCAAACACCATTGTGGAATCTTCCACCGGTGATCGGCCATTTCCCTTGTGGAACATGTGCAGTGTGCCCACAAACAGAGAAGACCACCACTATTGACATAGGAACAGAAAGACTGTGGAGACTGATGAAACATACAAATTACAACAGCGAGAGACTGACTTATTTGATCTGGTGCCCATGCAATCTCCGATATGGTGACCTGCTCCCAGGACACCCCCGCGCCGCACGGCCACCAGCTGTGTGTGTGTGTGTGCCCCCTCGTGTCACCTTGCTGCTGCTCGCAGCCTCGTTCTGCCGCCTACCTGCCGGTCTGCCGGCCGCTCTGTCCCCCAGCCATCCCGTTTTGGCAGAACTTTATTCTGTAGTTATTTGCCTCTTTGCTTAGTATTATTGCCCCATTGTGTATTCTCTGTGAATCTTATTGGCACCCGCCTCGCCGCCAGCCCCGCTCCCTGCTTCCCGCCGCCGCGTTCTTGAGGCCACGCCCCCTTTTGCCGCGTCATCACCGCTCCCGCCTCCCAGCTGATCCTCCCTCCCACTTAGCCATAAATGGCGACCGCGCAGACGCGCAGCGGTCACGCGCAGCGGGAGCGCCGATTGTGCGCCGAAGGCGCGCCAAAGGTAAGCCCGTCTCCGCCCGTCTGCGCCTGGACCGCGCCCAGCGCCAGGACCCCTGGCCCCGACCGATGCAAGACGACCCGCCATACCTACGACGACGACGCCCTCCACGCACTCAATGCCGGCCGGAACCCCACCTGCTGCCGGGCCGCCCCGAAACGCATCCACGGACCCTTCACCTGCAGAACCTGCAAGTTCACCTGCCACCTAACCTGCACCGCACCGGCCAAACCAAACAGCAGCAACCTCAAGTGCATCCTGCTCAACACCCGATCCGTCCACAGACACGCCGTGGAACTCTGGAACCTGCTCGACACGACATCACCAGACGTCGCCATCCTCACAGAAACATGGATGAACGCCTCCTCAGCCCCCGACATCGCCATCCCGGACGGGTACAAGATCATCAGGAGGGACAGCGTCAACCAGACCGGAGGAGGCATCGCCATCGTCCACAAGAACACCATCCGCATCACGACCGACTCCAACGACACCTTCGCTGCCGCCGAGCACCTCCACTTCCAGATCCACACCGACCCAAAGACGACCCTCAGAGGCACCCTCATCTACAGACCCCCGGGACCACGCACACAATTCAGCGAAGACATCACAGACTTCATCAGCCCACACGCCCTCCCCTCCACTGACTACATCCTCCTTGGGGACCTCAACTTCCACCTGGAGAACAACAAGGACCGCAACACCGCCGCCTTGCTGGACAACCTCGCCAACCTCGGACTCAAGCAACTGGTCAACACCCGCACCCACTACGCCGGCCACACGCTTGATCCCGTCTTTTGATCCAGCAAGCACATCACCTTCAGCCACTCCACCGGACTCCACTGGACCGACCACAGCTGCGTCCACTTCAGCTTCAGAACAACCACAACCCACTACCACCCGCAACAAGTACCTCACAGAAGCTGGAGCAAGATCACCGCCGACCAGCTCACCACCTCCCTCAGCCAGAACCTACCCACCAGCACAACCGACCCCAACAAAGCAGCCCTCAACTTCACCCAGTGGCTGACCGCCTGCGCCGACGAACTCGCACCACTGAAGAACCCTCCTAGCAGACCCAGAAGCAAGAAGGCCTCCTGGTTCACCGTCGAACTCAAGGACTCCAAGAAGACCTGCCGCTCCCTCGAGAAAGCCTGGCTCCTCGACCAGACCACCGACAACATGACCGCCCTCAAACACGCCACCCGCAAGCACCACCAGCTCATCCGCACCACCAAGAAGAAATCACTGAAAGAACGACTGGACAACAACGCCCACGACAGCAAGGAACTCTTCACCATCGTCAAGGAGTTCTCCAACCCCAGCACCGGCAACAACGACATCACTCCCTCACAAGATCTCTGCGACTCCCTCGCCTCGTTCTTCCACCGCAAGATTGCCGACATCCACAACAGTTTCGGCGCACCACCCACGCACCCAACCGTCGAACCAACGCCCACCGCCACCCTCCGCACCTGGACCACGGTGACCACCGAAGACACAGCCCGCACGATGAACACCATCCACTCCGGATCTCCGACTGAGCCCTGCCCCCACCACATCTTCAACAAGGCCGACTCCACCATCGCACCCCAACTCCGAGACGTCATCAACACCTCCTTCGACACCGCCACCTTCCCGGAGAGCTGGAAGCATGCCGAGCTCAGCGCCCTACTGAAGAAACCAACAGCAGACCCCACCGACCTCAAAAACTTCCGCCCCATCTCGCTCCTTCCTTTTCCTGCCAAAGTCATCCAGAAGATCATCAACAGACAGCTTGCCGCCTTCCTCGAGACGAACGGATCCCTCACAGTCCGGTTTCAGAGCCAACCACAGCACCGAGACTGCCCTCATCGCAGCAACCGACGACATCCGAGCCCTGCTCGACAACGGGGAAACAGCGGCACTCATCCTCCTGGACCTCTCCGCAGCGTTCGATACTGTCTGCCACCGCACCCTAACACAACGCCTCAGCAACATCGGCATCCAAGAGAAGGCACTGGAGTGGATCGTCTAGTTCCTCGCCGGAAGAACACAGAGAGTCCGCCTCCCCCCGTTTCAATCAGAGGCCACCGAAGTCACCTGCGGCGTACCGCAAGGATCATCACTCAGCCCCACCCTCTTCAACGTCTACATGAGACCTCTTGCCGCCATCGCACGCCAACACAACCTCAACATCATCTCCTACGCCGACGACACCCAGCTGATCCTCTCCTCACCAAAGACCCCGACACCGCCAGAACCAGCCTACACGGAGGGATGAAAGACGTCGCCGAGTGGATGAAGAACAGCCGCCTGAAACTGAGCTCAGACAAGACGGAAGTCCTCATCCTGGGACCATCGCCCTCCGCCTGGGACGACTCCTGGTGGCCCCCAGCCCTGGGCACCGCTCCCGAGCCAACAGACCACGCACGCAACCTGGGCTTCATCCTGGACTCCTCGCTCTCGATGACCAGACAAGTCAACGCTGTCTCCTCATCATGCTTTCACACCCTACGCATGCTACGCAAGATCTTCCGATGGATCCCAACCGAAACCAGGAAGACGGTCACCCAGGCCCTCGTCACCAGCCGATTGGACTACGGAAACACCCTCTACGCCGGAACCACAGCCAAGCTGCAGAAAAGACTCCAACGCATCCAGAACGCCTCCGCCCGACTCATCCTGAACATCCCCCGACGCAGCCACATCTCCGGCCACCTGAGGGAACTGCACTGGCTCCACGTCAACAAGAGGATCACGTTCAGGCTCCTCACCCACGCACACAAGTCTCTCCACGACCTGGGCCCCAAGTACCTCAACGACCGCCTGACCTTCTACACGCCCACCCGCCAGCTACGGTCCACTAACCTCGCCCTCGCCGCCATACCACGCATCCGAAGAACCACCGCCGGAGGCAGATCCTTCTCCTACCTGGCGGCCAAGACATGGAACTCCCTCCCCATCCACCTTCGGCTGACCCAGGACCACCTCGCCTTCAGGAGACAACTCAAGACCTGGCTGTTCGAGCAGTAGCGGACCCCCTCCCCCAAGTGCCTGAGACCCTTCCGGGTGAGTAGCGCGCTATACAAATGCTATGATTGATTGATTGATATGTCAGGATGACATCAAGAAAAGTCAAAACAAGAATCTCAGAGCATAAGAGCACTATTAGGTGCAACAAGAGATCGACCAAATTGACCAACCACTTCTTGGATAAACAACACGCAGAAACGGATCTACGCTGGATTGTCTTGACAACCATGAATTCCATCTCACATAACAGATGTTTTAAAATTCCTTCTGCGACGAGAACAGCACTGGGTATTCAAATTGAAAATAGACGTCAGTGGTTTGAACAACGAGATACCGTGGCTGTCCCTATAGGGAAACTGATCAGCCTCTAAATACTGGGGGCCTTTTGATACCGCTAAAACATATTACAAGAGATAACCCATGTAAGAGAAGTAGATAACTATGGTATTCTGGTACACCGTCACCTGTTCCCAGGGTGTCATGTATGCTTCAGAAACAAGCACATTCCCTTTCTCGGTCTGAGTATTTTGAGCATTCCAAACATGGGCCTTGAGAGCTTTAGGGAAACACCTAGAGGTTAAAGTGTGTTACATGCTATTGGAGTTGGCAGGCACTACATCACAGATCTATAATTTTATGTCATGACCTGTCTCATTTAATATGACAGTCCTTCTTCCTGTGTATATCTGTTTTTGTAGTGATATCTTAATTAACACTAGTCAGGCCTGGTGTTTATCGCGGCACTAAGGCATGTGAGATCATTGTATAGTATCAGGATGTATCACAATCTGGACTACCTATGAACAATCACCACGGTGCGACTGTTCCACGACCCCATTGAAAGAGAGCCATTTCTCTCCTTGCGCGTGCGCAGTTGACGACTGAAGCATTGTCAATGGGAGGCTAGCGTGAGAGCAAGCACGTGTGAATATTGAGTTTCCCAAGATATGGGATACACAGAGTTATCCTGGTTTGATGGTCTAGACGGCATGTAGGATAGAACAGTGTGCACAGCTTTATATGTTTACAGCTTACTCGCGGTTCCGTGAGAAACTGTTGGTACGCGCATGTGCAGAAAGGAAAATGGTACTTACCAGTATGCATCTGTTCTTGGCATGTAGAGCTGCAGATTTCTACACTTTGCATTGGATCGCCACCTGGTGTTGGGCTTGGATGATTGCATGTTGTTGTCGTCTTGGAAGAAGTCTTTGTAGTCACGAGATAGGTGACTCCTCCCTTGGACGATAGTGCGCATGGGCATCGGCCACATCCTTAGATTGTTTTTCGCCATGACGGAAATGATGGAGTTAGTAGACAAAAAGAAGGGATGTCCATGCGTGTATATCTAATTAAGATGAAACTGGAACAGATACAGGTCCCAGGCGAGGCGGGAGGGCGTGTAGAAATCTGCAGCTCTACATGCCAAGAACAGATGCATACTGGTAAGTAGCATTTTCCATTCGAGGCAGATGAGCTGCAGATTCTACACATTGCATCCATTGTGCAGCAGTGTCTCCCCTATCGGTGGTCACATGTATCTGTTGCAGTAGTTTGAAAGAGAGTTTTGAGGACAGCCTGGCCTTCCGCAGCTTGCTGCTTAACTTGCACATCAACACAATAGTGTTTAGTGAAGGTGTGTGTTGTAGACCATGTTGCTGCCTTGCAGATGTCTTCTGGGGAATGTTCCCTAAGAAAGCCATGGAGGCTCCTAGTTTGAGTGTGGAGTGCGCTCTAGGAGGAACTGTTAACATGCGTTTTGCCTTGTGATAGCATATTTGTATACATTTAACAATCCACCTTGCAATTCCTGATTTAGAAATGGTGTTGCCTTTATGTGGTGGAGAGAAAGCTACAAATAGTTGCTTTGTGTTGCGAAAGGATTTGGTTCTATCGATGTAATAGAGAAGAGCTCTTTTGACATCTAGTGTGTGTAGAGCTCTCTCTGCCACAGAGTCTGGTTTTTGAAAAAACACTGGTAACTCTACAGATCGGTATAGATGAAAAGGAGTAATTACTTTAGGAAGGAATTTAGGATTAGTCCTTAGAACCACTTTGTTACAGTGTAATTGTAAGAATGATTCTTGTATAGTGAAAGCTTGAATCTCACTAACTCTTCTAAGAGAGTTAATAGCAATGAGGAAAGCTGTTTTCCATGTGAGAAATTGCAGTTCACATTTCTGTAAAGGTTCAAAAGGGGGTCCCATGAGCCTGGTAAGAACAATGTTTAGGTTCCACTCTGGAGAGGGTGGTAACCTAGGAGGAATAATTCTTTTTAATCCTTCCATAAAAGCTTTTATTGCTGGTACTCTAAACAACGACATATGTTGTCTGTTTTGTAGGTATGCCGCAATGGCGCCAAGATTTAATCGTATAGATGAATATGCGAGATTACATCTCTGTAAATGGAGAAGGTAACAGATAATATTTTGGATGGAAGCATCTAAAGGATCAATTTAATTATTAGTGCAGTAAATGTCAAATCTTTTCCATTTAGCAGCATAGCAAGCTCTAGTAGTAGGTCTTCTGGCTTCTTTAATGATATTCATACAGTCTGGAGGGAGTTTAATGTAACCAAACTCTAAGACTTCAGGAGCCAGATCGCCAGATTCAGTTGACTTGGATCTGGATGCCGGATGTCTCCATGGTTCTGCATTAGCATGGATGGTGTCAGAGACAGTTTTTGGTGTGGAACTAGAGAAAGTTCTAGCAGTGTGGTGAACCATGGTTGGCGTGCCCATGTGGGAGCTACCAGGATCAGTTTGAGAGACTGTAGTCTGAGCTTGCGTACCACTAGTGGTATTAGTGGGATTGGCGGAAAAGCGTACGCAAATCTGCCTGACCAGTTCATCCATCACGCATTGCCCTTGGATAACGGATGTGGAAACCTGGCGGCGAAGGTTGGGAATTTTGTGTTTTCGTGTGAGGCAAACAGGTCTAAGTCTGGATAACCCCACTAGTGAAAGAATGGTTGATGAACTTGCAGATGTAGTTCCCATTCGTGAATCTGTTGTGTCTGTTGACTTAATAGATCGCCTATCCGACTGTGAACTCCTGGAAGGTGTTCTGCAAGCAGATATATCTTTAGTTGAATGGCCCATCTCCAAATGTTTTGTGCAAGCTGGAACAGGTGCAGGGAATATGTGCCTCCTTGCTTTTGTATGTAGTACATGGCTGTCATGTTGTCCTTCCGGGTTAAGAAAGCTTTGTTCCGTATGTGCACTTGGAAGGACTTTAGTGCTAGGAAAATTGCCAGCAACTCTAGGTGATTGATGTGAGGCACCTTTTGTTGAGCGGTCAATCTTCCCTGAGTTGTGTGGTGGAGCAGATGTGCTCCCCATCCTGTCGGTGATGCGTCCGTTGTCAGTACTATCTGTGGAACTGGCTCCAGGAAAGGCCGCCCTTTGGACAATTTTTTGGTGTTCCATCACTGCAGAGAGCGATGTGTGGGGCTGTCCACCAACACCAGTTCTGTTCGTTGTCATTGTGCTTTATTCCACTGATGTGCTAGACATTCCTGCAATGGGCGCATTTGCAGTCTTGCATATGGTACAATAAAAATGCAAGATGCGATCATGGCTATTAATTGCATGAACACTCTGGCTGGGAGAGAGTGTTGGTTTTGAAACCTTGTAACTAAGGTTTGAATGCTCTGTATCCTGGCTGGACTGGGATAAGCTAGAGCTGTATTGGTGTTTATGGTAGCCCCTAGGTATTGATGTACATGAGAGGGCTGGAGATGTGACTTGGTATAGTTGATTGTAAACCCCAAGATGTGCAGCGTTTGAATTGTTTGAGATGTGTGTTGGACACACTGATTGAATGACTTGGCTTTTATGAGCCAATCGTCTAAGTATGGGAAGACGTTGATATGTTGTCTTCTGAGATGTGCTGCTACTACTGCTAGGCACTTTGTAAACATTCGTGGTGCAGTTGTGACCCCGAATAGAAGGACTTTGAACTGATAGTGTTGTCCTTCTAGAACAAATCTGAGATACTTCCTGTGAGAAGGATGTATGGGAATGTGGAAGTAGGAATCCTTGAGGTCTAGTGTGGTTAGGAAATCGCCTTGTTGCAACAATGGGAGCCCTTGTTGTAAAGTGATCATGTGAAAATTATCTGAGTGTATATACAGATTGAGAGGCCTTAGGTCTAGAATTGGTCTTAGTGTTCCGTCCTTTTGGGGTATTAGGAAATAGGGTGAGTAAACTTATGTTCCTTGATGTTTTAACGGAATTTGCTCTTGCATCTTTTTGCAGCAATGAGAGAACCTCTAGTTGGAGCAGAGTTAGGTGTTCTGTGGGCACTGGACGCTGTCTGGGTGGTATATTTGGAGGGGTAGCTGTAAGCTCTAGGCAGTAACCATACTGGATAATTTGCCTCACCCACTTGTCTGTTGTGATGGAATTTCAGACAGGTAGGAATTGTGTTAGTCTGCCCCCGACAGGAGTGGAATGCTGTTGGGGTAGCAGAAGGAAGTCACTGTTTTGTGTTGGGAGAGGTTCGATTATTGTTATTTCCTCGACCTCTTCCCTTGTTGTTGTTGCCTCTGTAGCCTTCTCTAAAATATCCTTTATTAAAGGATGTGTGTGTATTTGTTTTAAAGGAAGCTCAATTGTCTCCTCCAGCTTGTTTGGAGCTTCCCCTGTAAAAGGAGCGAAGAAAGGGGCCTCTTGCTTGGACTGCAGAGCTCCCATAGACTTGGCTGTGTCAGTGTCTTTTTTCATGTTTTCAAGTGCTGTGTCTACGTCTGCACCAACCAATTGTGTTGGTTGAATAGTTGATTTAAGATAGTAGTTTGCACCTCTTGCTTTAATCCTGAAATGCGTAGCCACGCGTGACGTCTAAGGAGTCACTGGTGTTTATTGCTCTGGATACAGTGTCCGCTACATCTAGTGCGCATTTAATGGAGGCTTTTGATATAAGCATACCCTCTTGTATGAGTTCATCTGCTTGTGCCTTATATTGGTCAGGTAGATGTTGTAAGAGATTCTCTAACTGATCATAGTGAGCCCTATCGTATCTTGCTAGGAGGGCCTGTGTGTTAGCAATGCGCCATGTATTGCTAGCTTGGGCAGCTATTCTTTTTCCTGAAGCATCTATGATCTTTGATTCTTTATCAGGAGGTGGTGCTTCACCTGATGTTTGGGAATTTGCTCTTTTCCTAGCGTTTGAAACTACTAAGGAGTCTAAGGGTAGCTGTCCTTTAATGTAGGCAGGATCCCCAGGAGCTGCTCTGTACTTTTTCTCTATCCTTGGGTTTATAATTCTAGCTCTTACAGGATCTTTAAACACTTCTGGTGCATGTTTAATGACCCATTTAATCATCGTCTGTATTTGCACAGATTTTTGGGAGTATTCAAAAGTCTAGTAAAAAATCTTCCTCTGCCTCATCTGAATGCATGGTGACATTGTGATAGATGGCAGCCCTATTAATTAAGTGTCCAAACCCTATATTGTCTTCTGGAGGAGAAGGTTCAGATGGATATATATGTGGGTCAGGACTATCTGGTACATCTTGTGGGTTTGGATACACCCAGTCTGGTGAACCTGTTGGGTAGGGAAAAGGGTCATCTGGGTCTCTCCCTCCCCCCATGTTATACTCATCAACATCAAGATCCTGAGAAGGTGTATGTTGTGGACGATGAGGAAGAGAATTTTGAGGTGAAATGTTTAAAGGAGGAGCAGGAGAAGAAAATACAGGAGAAGAAGGGTGCATAGGTGCATGTGGCAGAGTCCTTCTTCTTGACAGGCACTGGAGGTGGAGGTGCTGTATCTGACTGCCTCTTCCTGTGTGGTGTAGTGGAAACAAGTCCTGTTTCTGGATCAATGTAGATCCTTTTTTGTAAAGGATCTGGTTGGAAAAGCTCCCCTTCTTGAGGCACAGCCTTCGGTGACCATCTTTGCGGTTCCGAACCTATTTGTTGCTTGTCTTTAGCCTTAGGAGCCGATGTTGAGTCCTTTGGCATAGATTTTGCCACCGAAGATATGGTCTTTGGAGCCGAAGCCTGTTTCGTGGACTTGGAAGAATCGGAAGCAGGCTTTGTTTGTTTCTGTATCGAGGGTATCGGCCAGGGAGTGGAAGCTGTTTTCAGGGCATCGGAAACAGGCTTTGTTGTTTTTGGAGCCGCTTTGTCTCTGAGTCGCCGGTTTCGGAGTGTCTTTCGGAACCGGAACTTCTTTTTGCTTCGGTGCTGAAGGAGCATGCGGTTTGCTCGGTATGGAGCTACCGGAAGGTTTCATTATTTTCTTCGGAGCCGGGCTCGATGGCGGGGCTTTCGAAGTGTTTTTTCGGTCTCGACTGGGCCCTGCAAGCTGGAGTGTTGACCTTTGGTGTTTGGGCTGGGGTAGGGGCAGTGGTACTCACGTATTGACCCGAAGGTATGGAGTCATCGGAGTCATCTGCCTCAGACACAATCTGGAGATCATCGGAATCTTCCTCTGGGACCCATGGACCTTCGTCGAAGATATCCACTGGTTCCGGTGCTGATCTCTGCATGTCGCGTCGACGGACCCTCCGATCCCGAATGGTCTTTTTCGATCGAAAGGATGCACAGGCTGTGCAGCTGGATTCGTCGTGTTCTGGCGATAAGCACAGGTTACAGACCTCGTGATGATCACTGAGTGGAAATTTTGCTCCACACTCGGGACATCTTTTGAATGGCGTCCTTTCCATGAGGTGTAGGCCTCACGGCGTGGGTGGGCCCAACGGCCCACGTCAACGACCGGAATCGAGCTGATGAAGTCGAGTCGATGTTTATTAGTATTGAAAGTTGTTTGGTGAAGTTTGAATAAAATTTTTACGCATCGAAGTACTTGAAAAGTAGATTTCGGAGCGGAAAAGTTTCATCCGAACCCAGTAGCGGGAAAAAACAATCTAAGGATGGAGCCGATGCCCATGCGCACTATCGTCCAAGGGAGGAGTCACCTATCTCGTGACTACAAAGACTTCTTCCAAGACGACAACAACACGCAATCATCCAAGCTCAACACCAAGTGTAGAATCTGTAGCTCATATGCCTCGAACAGTAGTATTTCCCTCGCGCGTGCTCTGTTGCTAAACTACGTTCTAGGTACGAGCATGCGCTGAGCACTATGTACTATCAGGCATTGCAATAGCCACCCTAGGGCCCTCCAAGAAAGCGGACAGTTTGTTTGGCGAGACACTATTTAAACTGATCCTTACTGACCGGTCGGTTCCTCCCCGAGGGCAGCCAGCAAACGCCACGAGGTACCGACGGACAGGTAAGTTAAAAATAAACTGTATTTTTGATTCAACTGGGTCCTTGGTGTTACTGGCCCTTTGCCATTTAAAATACTTGTTTTTCTGGGATTTTGTTTTCATAATCTTAGAAAGTGTGAGGGTTTTTTAGTAACACATTAAATACAGCCTTGCATTCTCTGTATTTGTGATATAACTGGGTCCTTTTTGTGCCTGGACTTTTGCTGTTAAGGAGACTTGTGTATGTGGTACTGTGCTCATTTCTTCTTAAACAGTTATATAGTAAATATAGCCCTCAGTCCTGCACTCTCTACAGTGTTCCAGTCTAATGTAAAGATGACATACCTCAGCATTTCACGCCCAGCTGAGAGTAGTCAGATAGGAACTACCATCAAAAATAATTATAGGTGCGGCATAAATAATAGGCTCAAGTAGGGGGTTAATGCCTATCCCCTCAGAGAACTAAATCCCTATATTTCTACCTTCTTCCTTTAGTAAGATGCCCACAGTGATTTGATTTTAAACAAACTGGAGCAATTTTGATTGATGTCAACCTAATCAATGTGTTAGGCGTGACGCATAATTTTTCCTTCCCTGAGCTGCCGGCCAGGTTGAGGTAAGGTACAATATCCTACTATTGTGGGTAAGTGATAAAGTATCAACTGGTGATATATATGGCTATTGACAAAATATTGCTAAAAGTCTTTGTCAACAGCAGTGCACGCTAATTGATCCTGTGTGTCCTTTGTTGTCCTCTCTCTATTTTTAGATAATCCAAGTATTACCTGTCATCGCGTCGCAGGAATACTGGTGTGGTACACTTTTTTTCTTTTGTTTTCTCTACACTTTATTGGTATGTTGGCAGCAGCAATTACAACATTCTAGTTTTTGGTCCTGAAGAAAGCCACTGATACAGACCTCTGATCATAAGGCTGAAACATGTCGACCCACTTTCAAGAGTAGTTATAAATTCATACTACCCTCTGCACTGCTTTTTAATCCTGCCATTGAGAGCACGCCAATAAAACTATTTTTGTGCATCAATCTGGGCAGTTTTAATATTCACTTAATTTCACAAATACCCTACACATTTTTTCTTCTTTTGCGCTGCTCCCTCCTTACACCAGATACTTTGCATAAGGGATTTTAGCATCCTGACTCCTTGTCTATACACATTTGAAAACATCTCTGAGCTCCTTCCTCACAGTGAGGAAGTTGTAGCTCCCAGTAGGACTAGGTTTTCCTACTGGTAAGGAGGAACCCATATGATGAAGCATGTCACCCTTGGGTGAGTGAGGGTTCTAGTCCTTAAGGGATAATCCCCACTTTCTTTTCTAAGGTTTCACTATTTTTAGAGAGTACGGACATTGGTCACACATCCTTGCCTAAAAAAGGTTATTTGTGCATGTTTGAGACCCGAGGTGATAGTGTGTTGTCATCTTTGAGGAGGCCCAGTCTGACAATCTCATCCTATGGCCCACAAGTAAGTCATGTGTGCCTCCCCCGCCGTAGATTGGAGGTGCGCTCTCCTGGAATATACAGGGAATTTCTTTGAACTATGCGGGCTAGCCCAGCAGTGGGCATGCCGCACACATTACCTCCTAGATGAAGCAGCCACAAGAACGAGAACATTGATAACTAAAAGGGTATGCAGGGAGGAAGGGAGTTGGGACCGCGACACGCTCATGCCTTCTGGATCCCCTGAGACTGAGTGGCAAGTAGGGCCAAGATGCATTGAGGCAATGGCGAGAACAGCCAGAGCACACGTACTTCTTAGATTAGTCCCTATCGCCACCATGGCACCTCCACGCGTAACGAGGTGACGCAGACGTGGTTGCCTGGCACTATGTGGTGTGTTCCCTACGTCTGACGCCCCCTTCCTGCTGCCGAATGCAGTACCCAGGCTTGAAACCACCATGGGAAATTCGGGAATTACAGTAATTAGAAAATCACCCAAAGGAAGTGTGCCCACCAACCAACCTGGGGAGGGAACCTGAGCCTGGGATGGACCAACAGCCACACTGACCCCCCGCCCCCTTCCCTTATACTCAGAAACCCACTGGGAAGAGGCAGGGGCAAGCCCACAGAGACACTGCCAAATTGGTCCAACACAAATTGAAAAAGACCACTCTTGAGCGAGGGTATGGGGGGTTATTGCCGCTCACCTACAAATGGCACCCTTCTTGAAGGGGGCTCCACCGCAAAACCCCAGAGGGTTTCAACCCAGTCATAATGGCAGAGGTCAGGGAGGCTGGCAGCAGCTGGATCACCGAGAATGTCATTGCCGCCGAATTACCGTTGC
The DNA here is from genome assembly GCF_964261635.1 of Lissotriton helveticus. Classification (NCBI taxonomy): domain Eukaryota; kingdom Metazoa; phylum Chordata; class Amphibia; order Caudata; family Salamandridae; genus Lissotriton; species Lissotriton helveticus. The sequence goes on from NC_136062.1 coordinate 272,089,808, forward strand.
CGGTTAAAGGCATATCATGAGCAGAGCTTGATAAATCTGGTCCCAGTATAGTATTAAGGTGTTTCAAGTATTAAAAAGTGAGTGTGGGCATCTCACAAAAAGTGAATGACTGGTCTCACACACCACCAGGTGTCATGCTTCATCATCAGCCAGTCCTCACCCTCTAGAAACTTGGTTTGGTAGAGGACGGACGTACATCTGACGACAGGGATGCACTTCTAAACTAAGTGAGGGTCCGTGAAGGAGTGAGTGAATTTAAAAATTATTATAGTTCCCAAATACGTTTTAATGTGACTGGCAGCTATATGGTGTTAAAAACAAGAGAACGGTGTGATGGGGATGAAAGCCTGCTGGTTGCAAATAACCAGATGGAAAATGATGAAAAAGATGGACAGTATTGATCTCGGCCTTCATGCAATCAAAGAGGAACTAGGAGCCATCCACCTCATTGTGATGCAACATCGATATGTGTTGGACTTGATTACCGCAATGGAGGCAGGGGTGTGTGCCAAGATCGGTACGTCCTGTTGCATGTTTATACCAAGCAGTGACCTGGAAAATGGGACTTTGACTCTTGCCATCCAAGCACTGCATCGTTTACAAACGATAAGCGTAAGGAAGGAGGTGCCCCTGAACAGGACTTGTACATCAGTTGGTTCTCCTGGCTCTCCCGGTGGGTGACAGGACTGTGCATTTCATTGCTGCCCATTCTTATTTATTAACTGTTCTTGTATGGTTTCCTACAAGTAGGGGTTTCCTGCTGTAAATAAGCAGTACTCAAAATGGGTTGAATGAAAGTAACTAGGGAAGTAGTAATAGTTAAAACTGAAACACGACAAGCTCCTAACAATATAAGTAAGTAGAGTATTTATAGAGCACACACATGCCGAGGTATCTTGGTGCCGAGTGTAGCATGTGCTGTGTGCTGTTTCCAGGGACAGTAGCAAATTACTTTAGGGGGAATAGCCATGTCTTGATCATTTTCCTAAACAGGAGTCTACAAGGTGGTAGCCTAATAGGGACTGCCAACTTGTTCCAGAGTTTGGCTGCCCGGTAGGAGGGGCTTCTCCCCCCACACCCCCACCTGTCTGAGTTTTGGGGATCTGAACTAGTCCTATTTATTTATTTATGTTGGCTGATCTGAGATCTCGCTGCAGGGAGTACCATAGAAAGAGATTCTGCATGGCCAATGCTCCCCCTCCATACAGTGCCTTATGTACCCGGCAGAGAGCTTTAAATTTGACACACTGTTGGACCGGAAGCCAATGAAGCTGGCTGATGCTGCTAGAGATGGAGTGGTATTTGGGAATGTTAAGCAACACTTGAGCTGCAGCGTTCTGTAGAGACAGAGGTTTTACTAATTGGCACTTGTCAGTGCCCAAAAACAGCGCATTGCCATAGTCAATGTTTGAGAACGGCTATTACCGTTTTTCTAAGATCCTGGGGAATAAAAGGCAGAATCTTGCACAGGTTCTTCAATAAGAAAAAACACAAGGAAGTCAGGAAATTGATCTGTCCTGCAAAGTTTAGCTGGTCGTCGAACATCATTCCAAGGTTCCTAGCCTTTGCAGACGGGAGGGGGCAGCTACCTGCCTCAGTTGGCCACCATACTGGATTCCATATGGGTGGACCTTTTCCAAACTCCATGACCTCTGTTTTATCTGTGTTCAATATAAGAAAGTTCTGATTCGTCCATCCCATAATGCGCTTCAGACAATTATGGAAACTCCCGGACGTATTTTCTACACTCGAAGAGATAGATATAACTATATGTGTGTCATCAGCGTGAGAGACAAGCAAAAAAATATGCGCTTTGATTAGTTTGGTCAGAGAGGTGACGTAGATGTTAAGCAAGGTTGGCGATATAACTGAGCCTTGTGGTACTCCCCATGGGAGGCAAAACCGCTCTGATTTAAATTTGTTCCAGCACACCCTCTGCTCCCTTGATGTAAGGTGAGTAGGGTTAGAGCCGTCTCTTTAATACCTATTGCCTTCAGCCGCCACATTAGCACCGAATGGTTAACGGTGTCAAAAGCTGCTAATAGGTCAAGTAGGATAAGGATGGCTCTCTGCCACCTTCCCATCCAGCTGTTTATGAATCTCCTCTGTGGCCATAATCAAAGCAGATTCTGTGGGGTTACGTGGTCTGAAACCATGTTGGGTTGAGTCTAGGAGGTCATTGGAATCTAGGTAGCAGGTTAGTTCTTTGTTGACCAATTTTTTAAGATTTTGGCCGCGAGCAGTAGGCAGGATATGGTATTCTTGCATTGTGTCTCATGTTTCTATGTAATGCTGGCAAAAAAAATGAATGGTGCATATTGGAATTGTATTTTGAAAATGAGTCAGGTTTCTTTCTTGTAATGTAGTGCTCTGTGTGTAAAATTATTTACTATGCTACATGTTTTTTGGTAAAATGTAAGATGGTGAGAGATGGTGAGATGGTATGAGCACAGACACACACAGTGGAGGCAGAGACAGACATGGTAGATTACATGTAACATCCTGGTCATGTGCCTAAGATCACACTGTGAGTCAAGCTTGATTTTAAATGAATCTGGGTGAATAATTTGCTTAGTTGATGTGTTTAAAAATATGGGAATACATGTATTCTTGAAGTCAGTTAGGCTTTAGGATATGTACTAGTAGAGAATCTTAGGCAGCATGTCTGTTAGGCCTCTTAGTTCACAAATAGGCTCTAAGCTGTGCAATAAAGATCCATAGTGTGCTGTTGAAATGAAAAAGGAATGTTATGTCTTGCTTATATATATATGGTCTGTTTTTTGCCAGTAAAGACAGTGAGATAGTATTAGCACAAACACACATAGTGGAGGCAGAGATAGACATGGTAGATTACATGTAACATCCTGGTCATGTGCCTAAGATCACACTGTGAGTCAAGCTTGATTTTAAATGAATCTGGGTGAATAATTTGCTTAGTTGATGTGTTCAGAAATATGGGAATACATGTATTCTTGAAGTCAGTTAGGCTTTAGGATATGTACTAGTAGAGAATCTTAGTCAGCATGTCTGTTAGGCCTCTTAGTTCACAAATAGGCTCTAAGCTGTGCAATAAAGATCCAGGGTGTGCTGTTGAAATGAATAAGGAATGTTATGTCTTGCTTATATATATATGGTCCTGTTTTTTGCCAGTAGAGACAGTGAGATAGTATGAGCACAAACACACATAGTGGAGGCAGAGACAGACATGGTAGATTACATGTAACATCCTGGTCGTGTGCCTAAGATCACACTGTGAGTCAAGCTTGATTTTAAATGTATCTGGGTGAATAATTTGCTTAGTTGATGTGTTTAAAAATATGGGAATACATGTATTCTTGAAGTCAGTTAGGCTTTAGGATATGTACTAGTAGAGAATCTTAGGCAGCATGTCTGTCAGGCCTCTTAGTTCCCAAATAGGCTCTAAGCTGTGTAATAAAGATCCAGGGTATGCTGTTGAAATGAATAAGGAATGTTATGTCTTGCTTATATATATGTGGTCTGTTTTTTGGCAGTAGAGACAGTGAGATAGTATGAGCAGAGACACACATATTGCATGCAGAGACAGACATGGTAGATTACATGTAACATCCTGGTCATGTGTCTAAGATCACACTGTGAGTCAAGCTTGATTTTAAATGAATTATGGCCAGTAGTTTTTTACTTCGGTGGGGCTTAAACAGGGTTTCTCCTGGATGGGCTTAATCCAGGCTTTCTTCCAGGATGAGGGGAAGATCCCAGAGCAGATCACATTGTTTAGAAGAGGGGTTAAATAAATGCTGATCTTGTCTGAGACCAGAAGTAATGTAGCAGGGGGGCTCAGGTCTACAGGGGAACCTGAAACCGTCAATAACAGCAAGTCATTTACTTTTTATACTGTTAGAGGGGAGAAACCCGACAATTGGCAAGGGGTTACATATGCAAGAGTAGTTTCGTCAGTAGGTAGGGTTTTAGTTGAGTTTGGTGCAGTCCCTGAACGTTCATTGTAAACTGATTGTACTTTGATTTGGAAGAAATTACCAAACTTATTGCAAAGGGCTTGATTTGGTATGAATTGATTCTCCTGTTGCAGTTTAGACAGGACGGTGACAGTCTTAAAAAGCTCTCTGGAAGAGTTTTTAGCGGTCTCTATTTTGTTTGTTAAGTAGTTAATTTTGGCATTTTAACCTCTTCACTGCAGCGCAAATTACGCCGCAGTGCTGGACATTCTGATTGCGGGCGTGGTCATGACGGCTCCCGGGTGTCATGAGCACACGCCCACCGTGACTCACGACAGTCTGGGGCCGTCATGAGCATGGAAGAGGTTAATTGCTTCCTTATACTCCATTAGGGCTAATTTATAGGCAAGTTTGCCTTGCTCGCTGTAGTCAACCCTCCACGTACGTTCATGTCGTCTACATTTTGATTTGATGACTTTAAGATCAGAATTGTACCAGGGGTCTGAGACTTGATTTCTTCTGTTTCTTTATTTTTTCTGGAGCCAAATCGTCTATTTCTGAACTAATACATCTATCAAGATTGTCAGTAGCCACACTACTGTCTGGGACTAGCATGGAAGGGCTACTATCAAGGGCCTCTTCAAAGTCCTTTTTTGAAATCATGTGCTAGGGGCAGAACTTAACCGGAGGCGGCCTATTTGAAGGGGACACATTTTTCTCTGGGATAGGAAGTTTGAAGAAAATAGCTTTATGGTCCGTCTATGTTAGAGGTAGTATTTTATCCAGTGTGATGTTAGGGTTATTAGTAAAAATACCATCCAGAGTGTGGCCAGCCTTGTGTGTGGGTTCTGAGGTGATCGGAGTCAGTCCAAATCCTGCCATGTTATCCAGTAAAGTAGATGTATCTCCGTTGGATTCAAGGTGAAAGTTAAAGTCACCAAGTATTGTAAAAGTGGGGAAGTCTAAACAAGATTCCATAAAAGTGTGGAGTGATTGTGTAAACATGGATATCAGCCCCTATGGGCAGTAAAGTAGTAGACCAGGGAAGATCCAGGTGTTACTGATTTTAATATTTAAGTTTGTAGCCTCTACTCCAAGTTGTTGCGTAGGCTCAAAGGTTGCTTTGAAACAGGAACGGTATATAATTGCTATGCCCCCCCCCTTCCCTTTTTCCCTTTCCTGTCGACACTAGTCATTTCATAGCCTGCCGGTAATGCAGTATTCCAGTCGGGCTCAAAAGTTTCATTAGCCCAGGTTTCCGTTAGTAAAACCAAATCCGGGTTAGACAGCTGTATCATGCATTCAAACTCGTATTTTATGCTTAAACACAGAATACACTTTATCGAGTTTTCAGCAGAATTGTGGGAGTTATTGCCTCCTTTTGGGGGGGGTCTCCTTTTAGGGGTCTAGGGAGTGTGATGATGTCAGAGTGACTCCAGTGGCTACGCTGTAGGAAAGTAGGATCTGCTTATGAACTATTTTATGATGATTCAAGAAATGTATAAAAAGACTCTCAAAAGGATTGTACTTTGAGTCAGACCTCAGACCTGTTTCTGCATGCTGTACTCCCGGCTGCAGTGTTTAATTAAACCAACTTTTGCCAAACGCTTCTTGTATTTGATTTTTTCTAGATAAATTCATATTCCAGGAACAGCTGGTGACTTCAGGTGGCCCACCTTTGGGGTGTGTCTATCCTAAAAGTGTGACACGCCTTCTGACTAACTAATTTCCCACCTGCTCTGTTGCCACGTGGGCCCCAGGGTACGGGGTGGCGTTCTCCAGGTCTAAGGGAAGCCTTTGTCACCTATTAAGTGTGGCAGTGGCTCTGATGCCTCTGGCCTGGTCATTAATTAACTAGTCATCCTGCAGGAGGAGATGAGATCACCTTCCGCCGGAAAAGGCATTGTTTCTGACCTCTAAGAGTGCAGGCTCTCACCTACAGGGGGGTCAGATACTCATCTGAGGTGGCAGGCTGGATGATATCACTCAGCCAGCATACTAAATGACTAGTCGGTTTTAAGGGGGCATCTCTAAGGTGCCGTCTAGGTGCATATCATAATACATCTAGAACTGGCAACAGTACAGATTTATTAAGACTAGTCATTTGATACCAAACACCATTGGTTTCAGTGCAGCCATCATGTAGCTGGGTAACTCGTAATGACCGGTGCCCAGTACATGTCATTAAGATGGTTAACTGATCACTTGCAATATCTAGTAATGGAACTGGATATCACAGGGGCCTATCTGCTCGGGCAAATGTGCCCTCACATATAATATAATGCACCCAGCCATAGGGCTCTAAGGCTTCTGTATGGGTGACTTACTTAGAGTATATGCAGTGTACCTTGACATGGAGTGTGCCACGTCTTGTTTTAAAAATGGTTTGCATCATAATACGCATCCTGCAATACTAGTCTGCCTGCAGCTTTTCTGTGGGTCCCTTTGAGTGGCATAATACATGGTGCAGCCCATAGGTACCCTCTTTAGTACCCATGCCTTGGGTAGTAGGGGTACAATTTACGAGAGACTTACAGACATGCTAAGGTCCTCGTCCTTACAATTAGACATTTTCCTTGTTTTAAGGGAAAGAGCACTGGATCTGCGGGCCCGGTTAGCAGGCACCCAGTGCACTTTCAGACAAAAAGCATCAGTTCTAGGGCAAAAAGTGGCAGTGAGCATGTAAAAAAGGGCACTTTTCTACAATACGATCTCTACATCTAATTTTTTGGATATTTGCAATTTCAACACACTTTCTCGCCTTACATAGTGGACCTAGAAGATCTCCCAGACTAAGCTCTACTGTAGGGCAAATTACTGATGGACGAGCTGACTAATGACAAAATATCGCCAGTCTATTCATAACTAGTGGCAAATTTCCCCAACACTTTGGCCCACTACGGGAGGCATGAGAATGAGACCATCAGCCCCTGACTGAGAATGACTGGAGGGAGGGGCACGCCTCTCCACGAGAGACCTTGACTGGGGCACAGTTCAGGGGCATTCCTCGGAAATACTTGCACATGGCCTACTACACAAGAGACAGACTATGGAAGAAGGGTGGTGTGCCCTCGGCAGACTGCTTACGTTGCCACACCCAGCAGGGAGAATTTCTAAAAAAGGTTGGGCTTGCGGAAAGTTGGCCCCCTTCTGGAATGGGGTCCTTACATGCTTTGGACGAGTTCTGGGTTGAAGCCTTCCCAGGGACCTGAAAGACATCCTTTTGGTCGTCATGATATAGACTTTCAAAGTAATAGATATAAGCAAGCTCTATTATGGTTGGTCCTGGTTGTAGCTACAAGGGATATCGCCAAATCCAAATCATGGAAAGATATAGAACTGCCGCCCACAGAAGGTTGGAAAAAAGTCAAGATCACTGTATGAGCTTAGAAAAGCCCATAAGTTGCTGCTAAAATGTGCCTGGAGAAATATCATAAAATCTGCCAGACTTGAGCCAGTACCGAGGTATCTTTCTTGAGCACTGCCAAGGAACCAGCCAGATCGCTTGAAGGGGAAATGATTGGTTTTGGCGTGTAAAATAGTTGGCAACCTGTTGATGAAGGGGGGGTGGGGAAATAGGCGTCACCATGGAAGCAGTTGATAAGACTTATTATGGGGAGCTGCGTTATTTATTGGGGCGTGGGGGTAATCAACCAGTTGTACGTATTGCCTGTTTTTCTTGTTGGAAAAATAAATAAAATGATTTCTTTTGATAAAAAGCAAGAAAACAGGACTAGGCTGCATACCCCACTATCCCTTCTTCTTATATGTAAAATCTCTTCTCTGTACATGCTTCACAGCACCTTTGAGTAACAGTAAATCAATTAGGGCCAAGTTTAAATATTGTTGGAGAGGGAACTCCATCACAACAGTAACAGAGTCCGCTCCCTGCCAACATTGTCGACCGCCTGTACAATTCTGAATTGGGTGAAGCAAAGTTTGGCGACAGAAGAGACCACTTCGTCTCCGCCATGGTCAAAGGGCAGTCAGAGATTTGGCTATTCAGAAGTGAAATGGGAGGCCATATAGCAATTTTTCAATGCCCGTCACCACCAGGAAAAACCTGTCAGTAAGGGGCATTGAAAAATGCTCAATGTCCCCTTCACCATGGGAGGAACCTCCCATGACGAGGGAGGAATTGTTTTTTGTTTTTAAAAAAAAGAACTGTCTTGACGGCGGATCCTTTCAATGGCTGAAATGTTGGCCAGGTGGGAGGACATTTCAAAATTTGTCACGGCGACAGAGTCATTTAATCCATCAACCCTGGAGGAGGACGGGCCAACCACCAACAAATAAATCAGTACACAAATTCTTGAAGTAACTGAAAGCATAACATAAAGGTAATGCTCTTAAGGATTGACAGATTGGAGACTTTGTTTAGACTGTATGCTGTTACAGAATTACACATAGGCTGCACGTTGTTCCACCTTCAAATTAGAAGGCGAAACGCTAAAACCGTCTCCCTACTAGACAGACTAAAGCAGATGGAATCTGTAAAGGGCCATTTTAGCTTTGAGTGGGGGTCAATGTGAGTAGTGTCCACTACTGAAGAAGTGTCTTTCCTCAAGGCCTCTCAATCTATTGCACTGCATTCCGGCAGTATGCTGAGCCTACTGCAAGACTTTAATATGGTACATTGCTTCTGGCCTTACCAAACCAAAGCAGTCTGGAGCAATTGTCACTGTGTGACAGACTTAACTGTATCAATGTCTTTATTTTCTAATTCCCTATGCAGACAAGGGTATCTAAATTAGAGAAGGCAAACTATTTAAGGTCAGCAAACCTCAAGTAAAAATCGTGGGTTCAACCAGAAAGACTCCGCCATACTTACCTTTCATCGGGGGATGAAATGAACTCTTGAGAAAGGCAAATACATTGATACTTCAGGACACAGATTTGGAGATTTCAGTTTCTCTCCTCCCACGGTCCATGAGACCATGCACAGTCATATTGTCCAAACATTGACATTTCTTAATATGTAGTTTGTCTCAGCGATATTGCAGATGTATACTGAAAACATGATGAGATAGCTAGCAAAATTACATCTTTCAGCACCTTATGAAATTATACCTCTGGGAACGTATAGAGAAGTAATAAACTTATACCAGATGCAGCCTTCAAACAGAGAGAATCAATGAAGTTAACCTTTGTCCTTCTAGATACCATTTTACTTATCAAGTGGAGCTAATAAATCGGACTTCAGGGCTAAAGCATTTTGCTTGGAATGAGACTACAAAGGACAATATGTCTTATTGACCAGCTAAGCAACATAAGAGCTTGGTATTATTTTTTGCTCTCTTCTGGAAACACGTAAAATAAGTCCGCTTAAGAAAACATTATTGTTGGCTTTGAAATTCCTCCACATAGAAATCCTTTGTTTGGAAATAATGAAAGACTGGGATATGTAAAAAAGAAAGTTATATGGGAGAAGCTGAGCTTGTACAAAATTAAACGTTCCTGCTCCTTCGTGCTACACCAGTAAGTACCGTTCTGTAGCAGGCAGAAGTGATGCCCTAAGTGTTGGGTACTCTAGAGTTGATTAAGGTTTAAAATCCTTTCTTTATCCATCATCCATTCAGGTACCCATCTCCCGCTTGTCCACCATGAGCGTTTTAAAAAATGTTCCACTCTAGCAAATGATTGTGACTTGTTCTTCTATGAGTATTGTTCTTAGCGTGGGAGGGGTGGTAAGTTTCTGGGTCTTAGTTGTTGAAATCCTAACCTTGCACTTACTGCTGGACTTAAGATTCTTACCTTGACATTGAGCATTACCTAGCGAGAGAGACATCAAACCAAAGGAAGGGCAAGGAGAACTCAATGTCGAGGAAGATTTATTCAAACAATTCGAGCCAAAGCAATATACGCAGGCAGTTAACTAGGCCTGGGGTAAACTTCACTCCGTTCATGGAGTTTGCAGAGATTTCTGCACTCCGCATAGCTCGCGGAGTGCAGAAAACTCTGCTTTGCGATGTGCAGCGGAGTTTTTTCCCCGCTCACGAACGGTAAGTTAGCGATCAAGAACGGTAAGTTCTCGCCCACGAGCTGGCGCTCAGGTAGAATTTCTACCTGAGCCGCAGGAATACCAGCACAAACTGCAGTTCACACTGCTAACGGCCTAAATGGTGGAGGCCACACAGACAACAAGGATAAGTTAATTACCTGTAATCCTAGTTCTCTTCCAGGGGCATCCTCATCAAAGTCATAAAAACTGAATATTCCCTCCCATGCGCGGGGACCCCGGAAAAAATAAAACATATTATATGTAATGTAAATTTAAAAATGATTTATACAGCGCACGGACACCAAGCGGTTTCATGGCGCTAAAAGCGGGAGGGCGATGATGGGAGACAGTGTGCAGTTGTTAATCATAGGCTTGACGAAACAGGTGAGTTTTCAAGGATTTCCTGAATAGGGTATAACTGGGAGTTGACCTAAGTTCATGTGGGAAGAGATTCCATATGCTGGGTGCCAGAAATGAGAACCGGAGGCCACCATGTTTTTTCCGTTTGAAAGAAGGGACGGAAAGAAGGTTATGGTGGGAAGAGCGAAGGTTACTGGAGGGAACGTACCCGATGAATCCTGGAAATAATAAAGGCAGGGCCCTGACCAGATAGTGACTTAAAGATGGTGCAGCCAAGTTTGAAAATACAGCTTTTGGTCACCGGGAGCCAATGAAGATTCTTCAGCAAGGGGGAGACATGTTGATGTTTAGGTTGATGGAAAATCAGTCTCGCTGCTTGGTTCTGAACCAGTTGTAATTGGTGGAGCTGATATGCCGGTATGCCAACGTAAAGAACGTTGGCATAGTCGAGGCGAGAGGTAACCAGAGCCATGATGACAAGTGTGAGGGCCTCAGTGGTCAGGAACCTGCAGATTTTCCGGATTCTCCGAAGATGGAAAAAGCATGAGGAAGTTACTGCGTTAATTTGAGGTTTTAATGACAACTCTTTGCTGATGATAACCCCAAGACTCTTCACAGAGTCTGCGGGGAGAGGAGGAGAGCCCCAGGAAGATGGCCAAAAACTGGGGTTCCAAGGATTGAGGGGCCCTCCAGTTAAAACAAGCTCTGTTTTGTCAGGATTAAGTTTCAATTGGCTTTGACACATCCATTCGCCGATAGAGAGCATGATAGATTGAAAATTGGTGATGGATGCAGGGGTGGAGTCGAGATTAAAAACCAGTTGAAGGTCATCAGCGTAGTTGAAAATGGTGACCGGGCTATTGCGAAGAGAGCAGATCAAAGGTTGCAAGTAAAGATTAAATAGAAGAGGCGATAGGGCGGAGCCCTGGGGGACCCCGCATGTCAGTTTCATTGGAGTAGCTGAGAAGGTAGACAAGTGGACAGCCTGGGAGCGACAATGTAAAAAAGATCTAATCCACTTGAGAGCCAAACCTTGGATGCCAGCATTGATGACACGGTCGATCAAGATCGACCGTGTCAAAGGCCGCTGATAAATCCAACAGCACCAGTGCCTGGGTGATGTTATTATCATCTCCCCTCCTAAGCTCATCCATCACAGCCACAATGACCGATTCAGTAGAATGTGCCGGCCTGAAACCTGCCTGCTGAGGGTCCAAAAATTGGGAAAGCTCTATAAATGAGCTAAGACAATTAGTCACATGAGACTCTAAGATTTTACTGAGGTAAGGGAGCAGAGAGATGGGACGAAAATTGCTCAACACCAATTTATTTATTTATTTATGAGTTTGTATAGCGCTAGAATCACTCCGCCAGGAGTATCTCTGCGCTTTATGCCCAGTAAATTCGCAACTACACAATGGAAGATGATTAGATTTCGTTTTTGAACAGAATGGTTTTTAACTGTTTACGGAAGGTTAGGTGATCTTTACATAACCTTAGGGCCAACGGGAGCTTATTCCACAACTTGGGGCCCATAGTTGACAGGGCTCTGCCTCCGTGCCTAACTTTTTTAATATGTGGAACCACAAGGAGAAAATTATTGCTAGATCTGAGAGATCGTGAGGGAACATATGGTCTAAATTTCCTTTCCAGGTAGGTGGGTCCTAGTCCATTCAAGCATTTGTGGATTAAGCAACATATCTTAAATTTTGCCCTTTGTCTGACAGTAAGCCAGTGTAGTTGTTCAAAGAGGGGTTTGGATGCCGTTCTTGGGGGGGCATTCAGGACAAGGCGAGCCGCCGTGTTCTGAACAACTTGTAATTTGTCTAATAGCCCCTCGTTGACAGAAAATAACAACCCGTTACAATAATCAATCCGGCTCAGGACGAGTGCCTGAACCAGGGTCTTTCTTGCTGAGTTGGGCAAGAGTGGGCAGATTTTTCGCAGTAAACCAATAATATGGAAGCATATCCCTGAAATATAGCTGACATGCTGTTTTAAGGACAGGTCGTGGTCAAGTCGAATTCCAAGATTCTTCACGACCTGTTTAGGTTCAGGGACTGCTCCCAGCTCGGTTGGCCACCAATCAGGAGTCCAAAGTATCTTAGCTTCCCCAAATAGCATGATCTCCGTCTTGCTGACGTTACACTGGAGATAGTTACTGGACATCCAATTAGCTACTTCCTTCATGCCAGATACAAAGGAGTTCCTAACCTCAGCGGAAAGAGTTTTAAAAGGAAACAGGAGCTGTGTGTCATCAGCGTAAGATACGGGAACAAACCCGTATCTACGCAGCACTCCTGCCAGGGGTGCCACATAGATGTTAAAGAGCGTTGGGCTCAAGCATGAGCCCTGTGGCACCCCTTTAGAAATCTCTATTTCCGCCGAGCGAAATGCACCCATGGTGACTGTCTGGGTGCGATCTGTTAGGAAACTCCTTATCCAGTCAAGGGCTTTGTTCTTCAGGCCAGCGTTCGACAACCGTTGAGTCAAGATGGAATGTGACACGGTGTCGAACGCTGCCGAAAGATCTAATAGAACAAGAATAACAGAGAGCCCCTTGTCCTGGTAGGTGTGGAGGTCATCGGTAACATATAGCAAGGTGGATTCAGTACTATATCTGGGGCGAAATCCTGATTGGGACTCATCAAGGGCTTGCACTTTTTCGATGTAAACAGACAGGTGTTTGTTGACATGTTTTTCTATAACTTTCCCCAAGAAGGGTAGCAGAGAAATAGGTCTTAAATTACTCAAGTCAGACCAAGGTATGGTGTTATTTTTCCTAGTAGGTCTGACGAGTGCTCGCTTCCAGTCCTTGGGGACCGTACCCGAGGTGAGTGATAGGTTTACCAATTCTGTAACCAGTGGGCTTAAATGTTCTTCCAGAATAGGCATTAGTTTAGCAGGAATAGAATCCTCTGGACTTCCACTCTTAATCCGTTTTAAAAGGGTAGAGGTTTCCAAACATGAGATAAGGGGAAAACTGTCCAGGGATTGTGTGTCCACAATAGGATTCATGGGATCAGAAGGAGATGTCTCCTTGATGGATATGGACTGATTTGTACATAAAATCTTATCATAAATTCTGTCAATTTTACTAGTAAAATAGCAGGAAACTTCGTCACACAATTTTTGCGATGAAGTGTCCGGGGCTTCACATGCTGTCGGTTTAGCCAGTGACTGCACTATCTGAAAAAGAACTCTAGGAGAGCTCCCAGCCTCCTGTATTTGGTTGGCTATATGTGCTTTCCGTGCACCCCGTATTGCTTTGTGATAAGAAGATAGAGCAGCCCAGTATCTTTCTTTATCCTCAAGGAGATGGGAAGTTCTCAATTTTTTCTCCAGTTTCCTGGCTCCTTGTTTAAGCGTACGTAAATGGTCAGAAAACCAGATTTCATGCTTTTTTGCTGGCCTAGGTTTAAAAGACTTTAGTGGGGCAATTGTGTCAATAGTTGTCTTTATTTCACCTCCGAATTTCGTGAGAGCTACTTCAATATCGTCCGAAGGCCGAAAGACAGGAGGATTAAAATTTTCTATAAAAGTAGACTTAGTGACTTTATGCCACTGTCTACGAGTGCAAGGCAGAGTGTTGGGGTGTGGTAGACTGGGCTCTCGACGGGGTGTAGTAAACTCCACGATAAAATGGTCAGTCCAGCTCACCTGGGTAGCGGGAGGGCATAACATCGCCTGAACATTGGAAAAAACTAAATCCAATGTGTGGCCAGCCTGGTGGGTAGGGCCACTGTTTTTCAGCAGTAAGCCTAAAGTAGATAAGTCGGTTATTAGAGATTGGGCGTCACAACAGTCCATTTTCTCACCATGGACATTAAAGTCTCCAACTAGCGTGAACTCATCGTTATCAACAATATATGGGGCAATTAGCTCAACTAGATTATTAGAAAATTGTTTATATGGGCCCGGTGGTCTATAAACTAAGGCGCCTTTGTAGTTCTCTTTAGAAGTTGATTGTATTTTATAAATCAAGATTTCCATGTCAGGGGAACTAAGTTCCTCTAAAATCGTGGCTCTTAACTCCTCCTTATACACCACAGCAATGCCACCGCCAGTTTTCAAAGGGCGGTCCAGTCTCAAGATTTTATAATTGTCTGGTATAGCAAGAGTGATAGCAGGCATGCAGTGTGGCTTGAGCCATGTTTCTGTGAGAAAACACAGCTCAGGTTGATTGGAAACAATCATGTCCCAAACCTCCGCGGTATGTTTGGAGAGGGACCTGATGTTACACAACAGATGCTTTCTTCCTGGCACGATGGTATCTATAATTAGAGGTGGTGAAGATATCATCGTGTTGTGACTCAGAGTGCAGCGGGTCGTTGCCTGATCACAAGAGAATTGGGTATGGCAGTGACGACATGAAAAGGGGCCTTCCACCTCAAACTGGGCCATACAGCTAGCAACAGGAGAATATGGGACCATTAAGCAGCGCAGTACCTTAGAAGTGTATGTGACTATCGTTGCCGCAGGGACATGGAGAGAAGCAGCCGGGCCTGCCATAGCCCTTAGCCCGGTCTAGCGCGGACGAGCGCAGACGGGCAGGTCTTGGGCTTGTCTTCGGCGCGTCAGAAGGCGCCCCCCTGCGCGCAACCGCTGCGCGCCAGTACCGACGAGTGGCTAAGTAGCCCCTGGTGCAGCAAGGCTAGAGCGCTAACCGCTCGAATCTAGGGCGGGAACCAGGAAGTGTGTGACTCAGGCTCGTACCTGCCCCGCCCTCCGCTCAACGGTATTGGATACCGAGTCGGAACGGGGCGGGCAGGCTGTAACACAGAGCAGCTGAGTATTCAATATTCTGGAGCCCTGTTAGCGCTGAGGGACAGCGTTTGACAGCGTTTGATCTCAGATAGTAAAGCACTACAATTATCAGTCAATTATAGTACAATTACACTACAATAATAAAAGTCGATTTTGTGAATCAAATCATTAAAATACAATTTTAAAATGATCAGTTGCTGCTTAGCTTTATCGTTTTCTCTTCCAACCCCAACAGAGTAGGAGTGTGGTCTGTTACCGTTTTACCTGGCAAGAGCGGGGTCGACAGACACTGCCACTGTCCGTCTTACCGCAGGGAACCTCGCCTCCTCGCCGCCTAAGTAGCCCCTGGTGCAGCAAGGCTAGAGCGCTAACCGCTCGAATCTAGGGCGGGAACCAGGAAGTGTGTGACTCAGGCTCGTACCTGCCCCGCCCTCCGCTCAACGGTATTGGATACCGAGTCGGAACGGGGCGGGCAGGCTGTAACACAGAGCAGCTGAGTATTCAATATTCTGGAGCCCTGTTAGCGCTGAGGGACAGCGTTTGACAGCGTTTGATCTCAGATAGTAAAGCACTACAATTATCAGTCAATTATAGTACAATTACACTACAATAATAAAAGTCGATTTTGTGAATCAAATCATTAAAATACAATTTTAAAATGATCAGTTGCTGCTTAGCTTTATCGTTTTCTCTTCCAACCCCAACAGAGTAGGAGTGTGGTCTGTTACCGTTTTACCTGGCAAGAGCGGGGTCGACAGACACTGCCACTGTCCGTCTTACCGCAGGGAACCTCGCCTCCTCGCCGCCTAAGTAGCCCCTGGTGCAGCAAGGCTAGAGCGCTAACCGCTCGAATCTAGGGCGGGAACCAGGAAGTGTGTGACTCAGGCTCGTACCTGCCCCGCCCTCCGCTCAACGGTATTGGATACCGAGTCGGAACGGGGCGGGCAGGCTGTAACACAGAGCAGCTGAGTATTCAATATTCTGGAGCCCTGTTAGCGCTGAGGGACAGCGTTTGACAGCGTTTGATCTCAGATAGTAAAGCACTACAATTATCAGTCAATTATAGTACAATTACACTACAATAATAAAAGTCGATTTTGTGAATCAAATCATTAAAATACAATTTTAAAATGATCAGTTGCTGCTTAGCTTTATCGTTTTCTCTTCCAACCCCAACAGAGTAGGAGTGTGGTCTGTTACCGTTTTACCTGGCAAGAGCGGGGTCGACAGACACTGCCACTGTCCGTCTTACCGCAGGGAACCTCGCCTCCTCGCCGCCTAAGTAGCCCCTGGTGCAGCAAGGCTAGATCGCTAACCGCTCGAATCTAGGGCGGGAACCAGGAAGTGTGTGACTCAGGCTCGTACCTGCCCCGCCCTCCGCTCAACGGTATTGGATACCGAGTCGGAACGGGGCGGGCAGGCTGTAACACAGAGCAGCTGAGTATTCAATATTCTGGAGCCCTGTTAGCGCTGAGGGACAGCGTTTGACAGCGTTTGATCTCAGATAGTAAAGCACTACAATTATCAGTCAATTATAGTACAATTACACTACAATAATAAAAGTCGATTTTGTGAATCAAATCATTAAAATACAATTTTAAAATGATCAGTTGCTGCTTAGCTTTATCGTTTTCTCTTCCAACCCCAACAGAGTAGGAGTGTGGTCTGTTACCGTTTTACCTGGCAAGAGCGGGGTCGACAGACACTGCCACTGTCCGTCTTACCGCCAAGGGGTCAGCATTAGGTTTTTTCAGGATAGGCACTACTGCGGCACATTTAAAGGTGTCCGGGACGATGCCTGTAGCTAGAGAGTTGTTGAGGAGTGAGAGTGGGGGATCAGGGCAAGCGAGGAAAGCTTCTTTCAGGATATGGGGAGGGCAACAGTCTGTTTATATATATATATATATATATATATATATATATATATATATATATATATATATATATATATATATATATATATATATAAATGTTTCCATATATCAATGCAGCCCCCTTAGAAAAAGAGGCTAATCAATGCAATAATAAATAATTGTTTTTGCAATCACATACTACATAGTATAGACCACAGGAGGGCAAGCATTACTTGAACTCTTTTAATGAGCAGAATTAACACAAAACTGCAAAAAGCCTGCATTGTTAGCCTACAGGCTGAATTGAAAGCCAGTATCATAGAAAATTAAAGCAATTGCAATACAAATACTGGCACCCTGCCTTTAAGGCAGCATTGACCCCCAGCTTCCAATCATGCCTCAGGGGTGACAGTTAGGTCAGTTCTTTGCGGAGACCCGAAGGTCAGGGTACAAAGATGTAAGGAACAGAAGTCCCATTTGCCTGGGGAGGCGGGCTTGTTGCTTACGACTTTGATGAGGATACCCCTGGAAGAGAACTAGGATTACAGGTAAGTAACTTATCCTTCTCTTCCAGGGGATCCTCATCAATTGTCATAAGCACTGAATCAAATAACAAGCCCATCCTCCGCCTGCGGGCAAATGAGAAGAAAAGACCAAATAAACAAACCATTTCCGTTCAGCTTTGGAACAGATTTCTCAAGGAGGCCTGGCCCACTTGTGTCCGCTCTGGTGTCAGAATCAAGACAATACAGGGCTCGAAAAATCCACTCGACCGCTCGCATTTGCGAGATAAATTTAATGAGGGCGAGCTATTTTTAGGTACTACTCGCACTTTCTGGTGAGTAGGAAGACAAACTAACTTTTGTCCTCAGTCTCTGAAAACTGAGCAAATGTGACAAGATAACAAGATTTAAAGGCATTTTTATGGCTCACAAAGTGATTGAGCAATAAAGATGCTTTTAAATCTTGTTATCTTGTCACATTTGCTCCACTTTCAGAGACGGAGGTCAAGTAGATTGCAGTTAGGTCGAGGAGATTTTTCATGGTACTAGACCTGCAGGACTTGTACCATTTTTAGGATTTTTTCGAGCCCTGCAATAGTGTCTTGTAAATGTATGTATCGATCTCCAAGTGGATGCCTTGCAGATCTCAGAGATTGGTATATTGTTAAGAAAGTAGCTGTCTTTCTTCTAGTGGAATGGGCCTAGAGCAAAGAGGATTTTGTGCTAACTGATAAGCCAGTTTGATACAGGACACAATCCACCTGGAGATGGAACGCTTGGCGGCTGGAAAGCCAGACCTGATCGAACCCTAATTAATGAACAGTTGATCAGATTTTCTAATTGCCTTAGAACGGTCTAAGTAGAATTTCAACACCCTTTGCAGGTCTAAAGAATGAAGGGACCTTTCAACTGGAGTAGAGGGATTAGGAAAAAAGGTAGGCAACAAGATGGATTGGTTGACATGGAAATCCGACACCACCTTCGGAAGGAAGGAGGGAGGGATGGGTTCTCAAAACAACTCTATTGAGATGAGACTGTGTAAGGTTCTTTCGAGCAGTGAGCTTGGATCTCGCTCACCCTGTGAGCTGAAGTAATCGCCACCAAAAAGACTGCCTTCCAAGTTAGGTACTGGAGTGTTGCCTTGTGGATAGGTTCAAATGGGCAGACCCATCAGTTTAGATAGAACCAGATTCAGCTCCCAGGGGGGCGAAGGAGGTCGAATGGGAGGGTAGACCTTCTTTAACCCTTGTAAGAAATCCTTCACTACCTGCATCGGAAAGAAAGAAGGCTGACAAGGGGACCGCCTGCATGCCGTAATGGCAGCCAGATGCACTTTTATAAAAGAGAATTTTAGAGCTGCCCTAGCTAAGTGTAGTAGGTAAGGTAAAATCACATCCTCCTGTCCCTTGGTAGGGTTGGTCATTATTTTGCCCACACCACATATAGAAATGCTTCCATTTACAAGCATAAGAGTGTCTTGTGGAAGGCCTTTTCTGCTTCTTTCAGTATGGTCATGCAGTCCTGAGGGAGTCATAAATTACCATATTGGAGGACCTTAGTCGCTATGCTGCCAAGTTGAGTGACAGAAGGCTGGGGTGATGAATGCTCCCATTCATCTTGGACAGCAGATCCGGTCTGCACGGCAATCTCTTGTGTGGGCGTTCTGATAGTTGTAGAAGGTCCGGGTACCACCACTGCAGTGGCCTGTCCAGAACAATCAGAATCCTCCTCGCCTCGGAATGGGAGAGCTTGGTCACAACCTTCAGCATGAGTAAAAGGGGAGGAAAAGCCTACAGAGAGCTTCCTCACCAGTTGATCAAAAGGGCATTCCCTCTCGACCCTGGTCGATAGAACCTTGAGGTGAAGTCGCTGCATTTTGTTTGTTTCATTCGTGATAATGTCTATGCTTGGCTGATCCCATTCTGGGAAGATTTCTTCGACGACTTCGTTGTTTGGAACCCTGTCCTGCTGGTCCTCGAAGTGTTGACTGAAAGCTTCTGCTTGTGAGTTCTGCTCCCCCGGCAGGTGTTTTGCTATAATTGACAGATTCCTTGCCAGGAGCCGCTGCCAGAGAGCTTGGACTTCAAGAGATTGAGACTGTGATCGAGTCTCTCCTTGTTTGTTCAGATAGTACATGGTGGTTGTGTTGTCTGTCTGAATTAGAATGGAGTTGGTCTGAATGGATGGGAGAAAAGCCTTGAGGGCTAAAAGTACCGCTCGTAGCTCCAGCATGTTAATGTGGTACAATTTTTCTTTTTCTGACCATCGCCCTTGTGTCTGGAGGAACCCCATGTGTGCTCCCCAACCCTGGAGGGAAGCATCTGTGATTAGTGATTGTGTCGGAGGAGGTTGATGGTACGGAACCCCCACCAACAGATTCTCCTGTCGCATCCACAGAGGAATTGATGCTCTGGCTGCTCTTGATAGATGTACCCTGTCTTCCCATTGAGCCGTTTGTTGGTCCCATTTGTCCTCCGGATCCTACTGTAAAGGACGCATCCTTAACCTGCCGTAGGGTACAAGAAAAATGTAGGATGCCATCGACCCCAGGAGAGAGGAAACCTGACGGACTGAAGGAGAATTGCTGTGCAGAATCTGCTTGCCTTTCAGAGTGATAGATGACAGTTTCTCCTCCGAAGGACACACTTTTCCTATTGCAGAGTCTAATGTTGCACCCAGATAGTGGATTTTCTGTGTGGGCTGCTAAGTCGATTTCTCGAAGTTGATGTGGAGACCCAACCTTTGGCAAAGGTCTAGACATTGCTGATAGGGGCCCTCACGCTCTGGGGAGAAGGACATTTCAGAAGCCAATGGTCGAGATGAACAAGTTACTTACCTTCGGTAACGCTTTTTCTGGTAGATACAGTATCTGCCTGTGGATTCCTCACCTTGTGAATATCCCCCTTGCATCAGCAACATTCGGAAATTCTTTTGTAGATTTGCGCCGAGGTGGACGACGTCATAGAGGCACGGCATCGCACGCTACTCCGCTGACGTCACCGACACTACAATAAGCCCACGCCGGCGTGATGACATCAGTTCCGCCCTTTTTTCCTTGCCTTCGAGGCACACGGACGGACCAATGACAGTAGACATATACACAGTATACTCAGTACAAGTATCAAGGTAACACACAGTGTGAAGCAAATGCAATAAAACATTTGAAATAAACAACTCCTTGACAATAAAATAAATACATTACAGTGACTCTGGTATAGAAGAGTGGACAACGGGGAGGCGGGTGGGTCAGTGAGGAATCCACAGGCAGATACTGTATCTACCAGAAAAAGCGTTACCGAAGGTAAGTAACTTGTTCTTCTGATAGATACATCTGCCAGTGGATTCCTCACCTTGTGAATAGAGTCCCACAGCAGTCCCCACTCCCAGAGGAGGGTGTCCACTCCTCTACACCAGAAAATCCTGGAGGACAGAGCGCGCAAAGTGGCCGTCCCTCCTCACCTCAGTGTCCAAGCAATAATGCTTTGCGAAAGTGTGGAGGGAGGCCAAAGTCGCCGCTCTACAAATGTCCTCAACCGGCACACCTCTTGAAAGTGCAGAAGTCGAAGACTTAGCTCTAGTAGAGTGAGCTCTTATACCCTCTGGAGGATCCTTACCGGCCAAAGAGTAGCAGATCTTTATACAGAGGATGATCCATCTTGAAAGAGTCCTTTTATGTACCGCTCTTCCTTTCTTGCAGCCAGCAAACCCAACGAAGAGCTGGTCATCCATTCGATAGTCTTTAGTTCTATCAATATAGAAACTCACCGCCCTCTTGGGGTCCAGACGGTGTAGCCTCTCCTCCTCTTTGGAAGGGTGAGGGGGAGGATAAAAGGTAGGAAGGGTAATAGATTGACCTAGGTGGAAGGAAGACACCACCTTAGGGAAAAAAGCAGCCCTGGTCCTAAGAACCGTTCGATCAGCATGAATGGTCAAAAGCGGGGGCTTGGAACTAAGAGCTTGAAGCTCACTTACCCTCCTTGCCGAGGTGATCGCAACCAGGAAGACTGTCTTAAAAGACAAAAGCCTCATGGGACACTTGTGCAAGGGTTCGAAGGGAGAACCCATCAAGTAGGTTAATACAAGATTTAAATCCCACTGAGGAACAATAAAAGGAGTAGGAGGGAACTTATTTGTGAGACCCTTCAGAAATCTCAAAACCACAGGAGATTTGAAAAGAGACGGCTGGTCCAGCAAACAGAGAAATGCCGACAATGCCGAAAGATAGCCCTTCACCGTAGCAACAGCAAAACCTTGCTGCGCCAAAGAAAGAGCAAACTGTAGTATATCAGATAAATGGGCTTTCAAAGGGTCAACAGACTTCTCCCCACACCATGAGACAAATTTAGCCCATCTATTAGAATAAATGGACTTAGTGGAGTCACGCCTAGCTGATAATATGACATCCACCACATCGTGTGGGAGAGAAAAGGAGTTCAGGTTGCCCCGTTCAATCTCCAGGGATGAAGATGTAATATCTGGAGGTGGGGGTGTAGAACCTGCCCCTCCATCTGAGAGAGGAGATCTGCCCTGAACGGGAGACGGAGCGGCGGGCGAGAGGAGAGGTGGAGAAGGTCTGTGTACCACACCCTTCTTGGCCAATCCGGGGCGATCAAAATAACTTGGGCCCGGTCTTGGCGAATCTTCCTCAGAACCTGAGGAATCAAGGGTATGGGAGGAAAAGCGTAAAGGAGTTGTGAGCCCCAACTCAACTGAAACGCGTCCCCCAAGGCTCCCTGCATCGGAAACTGGAGGCTGCAGAATGACGGGCAGTGAGCATTCTCGCGAGTGGCGAACAGGTCCTCCTGAGGAGTCTCCCACTTCCGAAAGACGTGACGAACCTCCTCCGGGTGAAGTCTCCACTCGTGGTCCGCCGAGAACTGCCGACTGAGACTGTCTGCTCGCACGTTCAGAACTCCGGCCAGATGATTTGCCATCAGACAAACCTGGTGGTCCTGAACCCAGGACCAGAGGCGCATAGCCTCTCTGCAGAGACACTGCGACCCTACTCCTCCCTGCTTGTTGACATACCACATCGCGGTGGTGTTGTCCGTCAGGACTTGCACCGACAGACCGCGAAGGGAAGGGAGGAAGGCCTTGAGTGCCAAACGAATCACCCTCAATTCCAGAAGGTTGATGTAAAGCAACCTTTCCTCTGGAGACCAAAGACCCTTGATCTCCAGATCCCCCAGATGAGCACCCCACCCTAGAGTGGAGGCATCCGTGATCACTGTGGCAACCGATGGAGGAAGATGAAAAGGCTTTCCTTGTGACAGATTGCCTTCCACGCTCCACCAAGACAGATCCGCTGCAGTTTCTCTGAAGATCCTCACTGACTCCCTGAGATCTCCTTTGTGTTGATACCACTGCCTGCGGAGGCACCACTGGAGTGCCCTCATGTGCCAGCGTGCAAGGTTGACCAACAGAATGCAAGAAGCCATCTGACCGAGCAGGCGAAGGACCTTCAGGACTGGAACGACCGCTCCATTGTAGAATAAAGGAATCATTTCCTGTATGTCGCGAATCCTTGGG
The DNA here is from genome assembly GCF_964261635.1 of Lissotriton helveticus. Taxonomy (NCBI): domain Eukaryota; kingdom Metazoa; phylum Chordata; class Amphibia; order Caudata; family Salamandridae; genus Lissotriton; species Lissotriton helveticus. The sequence goes on from NC_136062.1 coordinate 272,112,756, forward strand.
GTGGAGGGAATGCACGACATACAGTTGTGTCCAGTACAGCACCTATGAACAGGTTGCGCTGGGAGGGCACCAGGTGAGACTTGGGTACATTTATCGAAAAACCCAACCGGTAACACAACTGAGCTGTCTCCTGCAGATGCTGGAGCACCTTCTCTGACGACTCTGCCTTGATCAGCCAGTCGTCCAAATAAGGGAATACTGGAATCCCCGACCTTCTGAGATGTGCTGCCACCACCGCCATCACCTTGGTGAAGACTCGAGGCGCAGTAGTAATTCCAAAAGGAAGGACCGCAAACTGATAGTGTTGCAATCCCACCGTAAAACGGAGATACTTCCTGTGCGACTTCAGGATTGGGATGTGGAAATACGCATCCTGCAAGTCGAGCGACACCATCCAGTCTTCTTCCAGCAGCGCTTGAAGAACCTGTGCAATGGTGAGCATCTTGAATTTCTCTTGTTTCAGATAGAGATTCAAGATCCTGAGATCCAGGATCGGACGAAGTCTGCCATACTTTTTGGGTATCAGAAAATACCGGGAGTAGCCTCCCTGACCCCTTTCCTGCTCTGGGACCACCTCTATCGCACCCTTTCTTAACAATGTCAGCACTTCCTCCTGTAGAAGTAACAGATGTTCCTCTGTGCAAAAACCCTGGCAAGGAGGGTAATTGGGAGGGAATTCCCGAAAGGGAAGGGCATACCCATTTTCTACGAGATTGAGAACCCAAAGATCCGATGTAACCGATTCCCAATCCCGTAGAAAGTAGGTAAGCCGACCCCCCACTGGACCCACATGATCCTGAATGGCGGATCTAGGGCTGCTTTTCTGTGACTGGGGGGTTGAAGGAGGTAGAGGAGGAATAGGCTTGACGACCTCGAGGCCGATCCCTTTGTTTTCCCCTACAAGACCTGTACAAGGGATTCTGCTGCTGCTGACCTTGCTGATAGTTGCGAAAGGAAGAGCGTCCAAACCCTCTGAACCTCTTGGCCGAAGAACCTCTGATTTGAAGCCCTAAAGATTTGGCAGAATCCCTGCTGTCTTTAAATCTTTCTAAGGCTGTATCAGACTTTTTTCCAAAGAGACCAGATCCATCGAATGGCAGATCCAGCAAAGCAGCTTGAACATCTGCTGAAAAGTCCGAAGATTTCAGCCAAGCCGATCTCCTTGTGGCAACCGCAGTGCCCATGATACGTGCCACGGAGTCTGCAGTGTCCAGTCCACTTTGTATTACTTGAAGTGCCGCTGCCTGTGCGTCTGATAACACCTCCTCAAAATCCTTCCTGCTATCATCAGGAATCTTAGGAGCCAAAGAACGCAATGTATCCATAAGGGCATGTACATACCTCCCCATAAGGCAAGTGGCATTAGTTGACTTCAACGCCATACTCGCAGAGGAGAAGGTCTTTTTAACCACCTGATCTTGCTTTTTGGCATCCTTATCCCCAGGCACCTGAGGAAACGCACTCACAGTCTTTTTGGAACAGGCTGCTTGTATGACCAGACTCTCAGGAGAAGGATGAGACGTCAGAAAAGAAGGGTCTTCAGGCGCAACCCTGTACCTTCTTGCCACACTCTTGGAAACCGCTGGTGCTGATAGTGGCTTTTTCCATACCTCCATAATAGGCTACGTTAAGGCCTCATTAAACGGAAGCAATGGTTCCACCACAGAGCTGGGTGAATGTAAAACGTCCGTTAGAAGATTGGACTTAAACTCCACTGTAGGTAAAGTCAATTGCAGACGTTCCGCTACCTTCCTCATCACCACATGATAAGGCTGGACGTCCTTTGAAGGCGCATCAGAACCAGATGGTAACTCCCACTCTGGAGAAAAATCTAGGCCACTAGCATCAGCTAGATCCTCAAAACAGTCATCCTCCAGTTCACCTTCCTCCATATCAGGATGTGAATCCATATATCTGCGCTCCTCCATAAGGTGCTGTGCCTCTCTCCTGGACCTCTCCTTAACACACCTCACCGCCGGATCCACCAACGACTCCGACGGAGCCGGAACAGACGTCGGTATCGAATCCGATGGTCCAGTGGGTTGCCCTCGAGGTCGATCTGGAGCGGGTGACGCCGGTACCGGCGTTGACGACCTCGCGGAGCCGGGTATTGCCATGGTGGCGTCAGAGCCGGCATGAACGGCATATGAATGGAGCCGGAGCATAGGAGTGAGGGACTCCTAAATTGAAGGCCAGAGGACCCATGGGACCCGAAGGTGCGCCAGAGGGGTACCACGCCCTTGAGAAGACAAGATACATAGCGTTTAAAAACGCTGATGGGTCCTGACCTGGGGCTGGGAAAGGTGGCTGAAGACCCTCAGGCTGGTCTTGTGGAGGGTTCGGATTCAGCTCTACGACAGGCGCAGAATCCTCTTCCACATGAACTTCTTCCTCATCTTGGGCCGGGGACGGCGCCGGATACGGATTCGAAGCCCGAGTCGGCGACTGTACTTGCGATTCCGAAGGCGAAGCCTCACCTTCCTGATCCGAGACATCCACCGTGACCACCTTGGTACATACCTTCTTCGGTGACCTCGAGCCCAACTCCTTACCGGAATGACGCCAGGACTCATGTCTCTTCTTCTTATGTCTCCTCCTAGACTTCCAAGCATGGTCTCAAGCGGACTTCGAAGACGACTCCTCTCGAGATCTGGATCTTGATTCGATCTCGACCTCGCCCTTCTCGAACGAGATCTCAAAGATTTTATTCCCTTGTAACCCTTCAGCTTCGCCACCAGTAGTTTGGTCTCTCTTTCCCGCAGGGCCTTTGGGTCCATCTTCCGACAAGATGAACATCCATCCACATCATGGTCAGAGCTGAACTCTTGGCTTACCGGGGGCACTCAGACTACGTGTGCTGCTCCTGAAGACTGTACTTTACTAATGATATAGCTCACCTGAGGCGGAAAGCAGGGTGATAGTTTGCTCGCTGCTTTTTATAATTATTGTTTTAATTATATTTTCGTTTGCGCCGTGTTATGCTGTGTTTAAAAAATTCACAAACCTTACATTATTTCACACTCCCATTGCCCGCACTGTCCTCTCCGCTTGCCGCAGACGATTTGGGTACTGTGGCCGGAGACGTCTCTTGTCTCTTGTGTTACACGGCAGACTTATTTACTAAAGAACTTCCTTATTTCCTAAAGAACTACAAGTCCCAGCGCTCTTGCGCTGTACACGGGACTACAAAGGGAGGGGTGAGCGTCTGCTCGCGAGAACTCTTGGCTTACCGGGGGCACTCAGACTACGTGTGCTGCTCCTGAAGACTGTACTTTACTAAAGATATAGCTCACCTGAGGCAGAAAGCTGGGTGATAGTTTGCTTGCTGCTTTTTATAATTATTGTTTTAATTATATTTTCGTTTGCGCCGTGTTATGCTGTTTTTAAAAAATTCACAAACCTTGCATTATTTCACACTCCCATTGCCCGCAATGTCCTCTCCGCTTGCCGCTGACGATTTGGGTACTGTGGCCGGAGACGTCTCTTGTGTTACACGGCAGACTTATTTCCTAAAGAACTTCCTTATTTCCTAAAGAACTACAAGTCCCAGCGCTCTTGCGCTGTACACGGGACTACAAAGGGAGATGGCCACTTTTCCGCGCAGCGGGTGCGCCGCTGTCGCGCCGAAGCCGAGCCTAAGTCCAGCCCGTCTGCGCCCGTCCGCGCCAGGCTGGGCCCTGGGGCCACCAATTTTACTCAAGAAGGCCTTACTTCTGGTCACCAAGGTACTGCCATTAAATATACTGCGGAGGAATTACATTTTATTAGACATATGCCATATACATACTGCTCAACCTGCACATTTCCTATTCATGGTTTTAACTGTAACAATTGTGGATTTTCTTTGGGCAGGATGAGCAGGTGTAAAGAGTGGAAACGTCCGCATAAGTATAGCAAATCGAATGTTACTAGACCCTCTTCTACTATTCCCAAACTTCAATTTTGGAGCATAAACTGTAGGTCTCTTCCAAAGCACAAAAATCACATTTACGATTTTATAGTCGATGAAAAACCTGATGCCATGTTCCTGACGGAAACTTGGCTCCACGCGAGCTCTGGACCTGACATTGCTTTTGCAATTCCTCCTGGCTATGTCATTGTCAAGAGAGACAGAGATACTGGCAAGGGAGGTGGTATTGCTATAATTTTTAAATCTAGTTACAGCTGTAAGTTTGAAGCCTTTCCCCTTCAGGGTTGTGAGGCCGCCCAATTCAAACTAGCAATTAGTGCTCAGATGACTTTATCTGGTCTATTGATATAACGTCCTCCAGGGAATTCCAATGTATGGGCGACATCCTTCTCTGAAACTATTGCTCCACTGATCCTGAGGGCTGCCAATTTCACCATCTTGGGGGATCTGAACTTACATTTGGAAGATCCTCAATGCACTATCAGCAAAACCTTTTCAGCTGATTTAGAAGTTCTTAATATTCTATTATGCAATTCAGGATCTACGCATTCCGCAGGACATTTGTTGGATCCTGTCCTCTCGAACCTTCCATATGACTGTGAACCTGCCGCTCGTCCTTTGGAATGGTCGGATCATTTGGCAGTTAAATTTTCTCTCTCATGTACTAAGATTACAGCATCTGATGATGCTGAGACAGGAGAAAGTTTAAGTTGTTGGGGCAAGCTTAATATCACTGATTTTAACTTGCATCTGTCTGATACCTCACCAAATGTTAACTCATCCCTTTTGGTGCTGGAGGCGGCAGTCTCCAAATGGTTGACTACTGCTGTTGACAAATTTGTTCCTCTTGCACCAATGCATTCTCTGCCCCACCGTCATCCTGCGGCTTGGTTTTCGGAGAATTTAAAAACCATGAAATCTCAATGTAAGGCACTTGAGAGGCAATGGAGGCGTTCCTACTCTCCCTCTCGCAAGGTGGCATATAGGGTAGCTCTTAGAGATTACCATAAACAATGTAAAATAGCTAGAGCTACCTATATTGCCAATACTGTAACACACGCTCAGAATTGCCCTCGCACACTTTTTTCTGTAGTAAAAAAACGGACAGGTGCAGACTCTACTCCTGCCCCTCCTGTTCTGAATGAGGCACAATGTAATTCTATTGCTGAGTTTTTTATCGCCAAGCTGGAACATATTTATGACTCTCTGAGCCTTCTACCTTCGAGCAAAGAATTATCATCTATGTCTGTGCCTGTTCAAAACAGTCAGTCCCCCTTGACAATCAAACTTACCAATTGGCCGCTTTTTGATGACGTTTCTTTTGCTCGCTGCCTCGAGAGCATTAAATCCGGTTCTCCCCGTGACCCTTTACCGGCTAAAATCTTTAAACAACTTGATTTGAACCCTCGTCGTGTGGTGATGAAGCTCCTCAATTCTTCGCTGATAGAATCCTGTGTTCCACAGGAGTGGAAACATGCGATGGTTATCCCTCTGCTAAAAAAGGCTGGAGCGGATGTCTCTAATTTATCCAACTTTAGGCCTATCTCGTTGCTGCCTATTTTTTCTAAAATCTTGGAAAGGCACATCAATTCACAGCTGACTCTCTTGGTAGAGAGTTCGGGCTTTTTGCATCCATCGCAATCCGGCTTCAGAGCACACCATTCCACAGAGACCACACTTTTGGGAGTTACCGAGAATTTACGGCAAGGTATCGATCGCGGGGATACATCTGCACTTATCCTTTTGGATCTAAGTGCGGCGTTCGATACCGTGTCCCATTCCATCCTTCTCACACCCCTCCAATCTCTGGGAGTTGGGGGCTCAGCTCTGGCTTGGATAGCCTCTTTTTTAAGTGGTCGTACCTTCCAGCTTTTCTCAGCCAAAGCATCCTCGAAAATATGTGCAGCGGCGTACGGCGTTCCCCAGGGGTCTATTCTCAGTCCACTACTATTTAATATCTATGTTAGACCCCTGGAGGAAGCCGGTTTGACTTTATTTTCTTACGCCGATGATACACAAATCATCTTCTCCCTCTCTAACAGGGAAGGTAATAACATCTCGGCTCTTAAGCAGGGTTTGACCCGAGTGGCAGAGTGGATGCAGGAGAATTTCCTCAAGTTAAATGGGGATAAGACCGAGGTTGTGATCCTGGGCAAGGGTAAAGATCTATGGGGTCCTCAACATTGGCCCGAGAGCATGGGTCCGACCCCTCAACCCGTTGCTCAGGTTCGCAATCTCGGATTCCTCACTGACGAAAAGCTCACAATGCGGCAACAGGCCGTCAGGGTGGCTTCCATCTGTTTTGCCACCTTAAGATGGCTTCAAAAAATCTTGTGGATGCTTCCCGCCTCTACACAGAGGACTGTGGTCCAGGCTTTGGTAATATCTCGCCTGGCCTACGGGAATGTCCTCTATCTTGGTGCCGATTTAACAGCTGTGAGTAAACTTCAGGTCGTCCAAAATGCGGCCGCACGGCTCTTACGCAATGTTCCTCGGAGAACATCTGCCTCTCAAGCCCTTCGCGACCTGCATTGGCTGAGAATAACGAGTAGAATTAAATTCAAGGCCTTATGTTATATCTTTAAGATAAAACAGGGCTCTGCCCGAGGTACCTACATAATCTCATTCATGCTTATAAACCCAGTCGCAGTCTGAGATCCTCAGGAAAAGGAGATTTTATTGTCCCTAGATTTAGGTTGGTGAAGATGGGCGGCCGCTCCTTTTCTCATCTAGGCACTAAATCCTGGAATGCCCTGACCGTGACCCTGAAGTTGGAGACAGATTTTCTTCGCTTCCGTACGGGTTTAAAAACGTGGCTTTTTCAGCAGTAATTTGAGCAGTCTTCCTTAGTAGCTCCATTGACAGATGCTTGGTAGTTCATTCTTCTTCAGTCTATCCCTTGGCGCCGGGAAACCCACTGCGGGTAGCTGTGCGCCTTATAAGTTTAAATAAATAAAATAAATAAGAGCTTAAACACCATATGCAGTCCTCATGCGGGTCCGTGATGAACATCATTTTCCCGCACTCCCTGCAGGGCTTGAAGCCGGTCTTCTTTGTCGACATCGTGTTGAAACAAAGAAGCAGAAAAGCGAAGATAAAGGCAACAAAGTCACTAAATAGCTACTGAGATTCCCCGAAACCGTTAGCGTCGACGGCGCCGAAAAAAGGGAACTGATGTCACGCCGGCGTGGGCCTATTGTAGTGTCGGTGACGTCAGCGGAGTCGCGTGCGATGCCGTGCCTCTATGACGTCGTCCACGTCGGCGCGAAGCTACAAAAGAATTTCCGAATGTTGCTGACTCAAGGGGGATATTCACAAGGTGAGGAATCTACTGGCAGATGTATCTATCAGAAAAGGGTAAACAAACATACCTTTGTGCCGTAGAGCAGCTGCTACTACCGCCATGCACTTTGTAAACAATCGAGGAGCCAACTTCAGCCCGAAGGGTAGTACTTTAAACTGATTATGGGTCGATCCCACAAGATGAAGCAGGAACTTCCTGTGATGTGGATTGACTGTGACATGAAAGTATGAGTCACAAACTCGCTGAATCATAATGCAATACGACCAGGTCACTCTTTAAACTTCCTGTCACCCGGAAGCGTTTTCGAGCGAGAAATTGGGAAGGAGACACCATTACACGACTTGCACAGCTGATTACAAGTTAGACTATGCAAACTTTCACAACACTGGAGCGCAAAATCTTTTCACAGATTAGGACACGTCGACAAGTCGTTTTCTGTTTTCACAGAGAGACGTGATGCAGTCCGTTTCTGTGTGAACTTTAAAGGTAGCAACCTTTTTTACTGCTTCATGAATTAAGCAGCAGAGCGGCCCCGCCGGCTATTGGCAATTATTAAACCGACTGAGATCTGAAAGGTAGAATTAACGAAAACATTGCCGGCATGGCGAAAGTAAGTGTTTTCTCTTGCCCACAAAAAGCCACAAGGTATCTAATCAGATACTCTATTGATGTAGCACTCATCTCTATTTTTTGATCACCCTTGTGAAGCTCAATTAGGCTTCCAATTAACCGGCACCAAGCATTCCAATATCTTTAGTAAAAGCAGCGCCCGCATGGCGCAAGTGGCTTTTCTTGTTCCTTCAGTTACAAAATATTAACATTCACCTAACTATGTACATGACTGATGGTGGGTCCGTTTTCATTCTAGATCATGCCATCTACATTTTAACTTGCCTCTTCTCGCCTGCAACGTGAACATTTATTTCTCTATTCAAACAGGTACTTTTGAAAAAATGGACCCAGTATTTTGAGTAATTGGGAAGTTTAGAGTCTCTCCTCATCTATAATTCATGCCCCCCTTTGTTCCTTAGATAAACTGGTCCACGCCCTGAAGAGAATCCTGCAAACCACCTTGGGAATCGAAACGCGTCGGCATTACACAACACAGGGACTTTGGCATTCAATTAGGGTTCCCCCAGTAGAAAAGTTTTTGGAATGGTCTCACTACTGGGTCTAATGTTTCTTTTCCCCGTGGGTAGCAGCTCCTTAAATTAGTTACACAATGTGGATGGTAAAGGATGTCCTAGTAGCTGATCATTTTGTGAACTAAGACTGGTGATATAATGTTTAGCTAATTGTTGTTATGTATCCCTCTTCATGTATTGTTTGTTACATCACATTACTTCATCACAAAATCTGTAAGTTTTTGTTTTATTTGTTGCCTTAATATGGATAATTTATTCTCGACTAAAACGTAGCCGCACTTACCTGACCTATGATCATATGTGGAGTAAAGTGCATAGACTGAAGTAGCTAATAAATGCTTCAAGACTATATCAATTAAATTGATGGCCTTTTGTCTGTTAAATTGGTTTAGCAGCATTTGAATGTGACACCTTTTCTCTTAGTTTTTTTGTGTTGAATATTTTTATTGAATTATACAATAAAATACATAATAAATATCAATTTCATAAAACAGTAGATCAGTGACAAAGAAATCATTATGTATAAATATTGAAATATAAATAAATAAATAGGTAAATTAGTGAATGTATACATATTAGTAGAAACAAGGAAAAAAGATTAACAGTATATACTCTATAACCTATTATAATAAATAGCAATACATAAAATGTATGAATACATCTTACATTCAAGTCAAAATAGTAATAGATTAATAGAGATAATAAGAATGATAAAATTAGGTTACACAAGATTAAAAGAAAGTAAAAAGCTGATATGAAAAAATGAAAGGGAAATAAAAGAAGATAAGGAAAATGAGGCAAGCTAGAGCCAGAGTAAGAGGGGGGGAGACAAAGGGTAAGAAAATGAAATAGTAAAGGAGAAGAATATGAAATAATGAATTAAGTAATATAATTATTTACATTAGAAGAGCGGGTTGAGTTGGAATTATTAATATTAGGTTCCAAAGAGGGAGGCCAAGTTTGACGAAAAAGGTCAACTTGATCCTGGAGATTGTAGATTGTGCGCTCATGTAGGGCTGTCTGCATCATATTCCGAAGAGTATGAGAAAGAGCCTATGAAAAAAGAGGGAGCAGAAAGGTCACACCCTTAAACTTCCCCCATATATGTAGATAAGATAATACTAGAGAAACCTGAAGCAACCAAGGGGGGGGTCTCCCAAGTGTTTCTTCAGACATTGTTGAAGTTGAGAGTATTTAGAGGAGTGTTGTATTGAAAGATTAAATTCCTCGCAAAGTTGGGAGAAAGTTTTAAAATCTCCATCATGAAGCAGTTGATCTGGTGAATAAATGCCGACTTCTTGACATAAAGGCCAGGATAAAGTGCGACCGTTGATACGGATGGCTGTGTTATTCCATAGGGGAGCTTTAATATGAATTTGTGCATTTGAACTTAGTATGCGATGACCCCTCTGCCAAGATCTGTGCATGGCTGATAAGATCGGATTTTTAGGGTCAGAAGAGCTAGTACCACTACCATATAAAAGAAATAGACCTGCGTCCTGAGATAGAAGACCCATTGCGAATGTCTTTAGATCCTGGCAGAAAATAAGAGAGTTGGGAAATGTGTAAGGCAAGTGAATAGTGTTCGATGGATTGAAGACCCATGCCTCCATATAACTGGTGGGCCTTTAGTTTAGCCGCAGCAAGACGCGGTTTAGCTGAGCCCCAAATAAAGAGCTTAATCTTGGAATCTATTAATATAACGGTAGCTAAAGGAATTTGGAGGGGAAGCATACCTAAAACATATAAATGAATCTTGGTAAAGTAACCATTTTGATAGCTTGAACTCTACCCCAAAGAGATAGTCCTAAAGCTTTCCACTTATCAAAATCCCTCTGCATTTGAGTAAATAAAGGAGGTAAGTTATCTGCAACCATATTTTCCAAACCACTATTGACTAGAATTCCAAGGTACTTAAGATGTGAAGATTGCCAGTGAAAAGGGAATCCATAAATTGCTGATTTTGTAGAGCCAACCGAAATAGGTAACGCTTCGCTTTTGTCCCAGTTTATTTTATAACCGGAAGAGGAGGAAAAATCATTAATAATTTGAAGGAGGGCTGGTAGAGATCGGGGAAGGTTAGTAAGAGTGAGAAGAATATCATCTGCATACAAGTAAATTTTAGAATGCCCAATTGGGAGGGGGGACACCTAGAATATCCTTAGATTGTCGAATTGCAGCAGCAAGAGGTTCCATTGCTAAGAGAAGAGGGGATAACTGGTAAACTTGACATGTACCTCTCTGAGTTGGGAATAAGATAGATAAAAAACCTCCATAATTTACTTGAGCTGAGGGGTTATCATACAATAAACGCACTTTATTAATAAATTGGTCACCTAACCCAAATATGTGCATTGTAGTAAAGAGACATTCCCACTCAATGCGGTCAAATGCTTTTTCTGCATCAAGCGAAAGGGCAAAAGCGTCTTCTGAAAGATGTTTAGCAGACCATAGCGTATGGGCCAGTGTACGGAGATGATTCCTAGAGGAACGACCCGGAACAAAACCCACTTGAGAATTATGTATCATGGACGGAAGTACTTTGCGGAGATGGGAAGCCAAAATACTAGCTAAAATCTTAATATCAGAATTCAATAAGGAGACAGGACGATAGCTACCACATAAAAGGGGGTCTTTGCCAGGTTTGGGTAAAACGGCTATAATTGCCTTATTAGAATGGGATCCCAATGATGATTCTTTATCAGCCTCGGGTATCAATCACATTCTGGCCTGTCCATCTATAAAATACAGCAGGAAAACCATCCTCTCCAGGGGCTTTATGGTAGGGCAGAGCAGCAATAGCTGTAGAAATGTCATCTCTAGTGATATTACCTTCAAGCAAAGCTCTGCCATCATCAGAGAGCCGCGGGAGATTCACCCCTGCAAGAAAAGATGACATCTTATCCAAGTCAATTTGATTATTTGGAGTATATAGAGATTGGTAAAAGGAGGCAACTATTTCCTGAGGCCTGGTGAGTATGTCACATTGAGTCGATCTAATAGCTGGAATAGCCATTGCAGCTTCTCACTGACGTAATTGTGCAGCTAACAATAGCCCAGCCTTCTCCCCTTGTTCGTAATGAACAAGTTACTTACCTTCGGTAACGCTTTTTCTGGTAGATACAATATCTGCCTGTGGATTCCTCACCTTGTGAATATCCCCCTTGCGTCAGCAACGTTCGGAATTTTTTCTTCGTAGCACGCCGGCGTGGACGACGTCATAGGAGCACGGCATCGCGCGCGACTCCGTCTGACGTCACCGACTCCTTATTAGGCCCACGTCGGCGTGATGACGTCAGTTCCGCCCTTTTTTCCGTGCCTTCGAGGCACACGGACGGACCAACGACAGCAAATATACAATGTACACAGTACATACAAACCATCATAGCACACAGTGCATAGCAAAGGTATCAAAACCCAAAATATATACAAACAATAAAACCAGGTATAGCAGAGTGGACAACGGGGAGGCGGGTGGGCATGTGAGGAATCCACAGGCAGATATTGTATCTACCAGAAAAAGCATTACCGAAGGTAAGTAACGAACAAGTTACTTACCTTCGGTAACGCTTTTTCTGGTAGATACAATATCTGCCTGTGGATTCCTCACCTTGTGAATATCCCCTTGCGTCAGCAACATTCGGAAATTCTTTTGTAGCTTCGCGCCGACGTGGATCCGGACGTCACAGAGGCACGGCATCGCACGCGACCTCGCTGACGTCACCGGCGCCTATAACAGGCCCACGCCGGCGTGATGACATCAGTTCCGCCCTTTTTTCCGTGCCCTCGAGGCACACGGACGGACCGATGATAGTAGAAATATACACAGTATACGTAGTATAGAAAACAAGGTAACACACACAGTGTGAATCAAATGCAATAAAAACATTTGAAATAAACATTTCCATGACAATAAAATAACACATCATAGAAACTCTGGCATAGAAGAGTGGACAACGGGGAGGCGGGTGGGTCAGTGAGGAATCCACAGGCAGATATTGTATCTACCAGAAAAAGCGTTACCGAAGGTAAGTAACTTGTTCTTCTGATAGATACATCTGCCGTGTGGATTCCTCACCTTGTGAATAGAGTCCCACAGCAGTCCCCACTCCCGGAGGAGGGTGTCCACTCTGCTATACCAGGAAATCTTGGAGGACAGAGCGAGCGAAGTGGCCGTCCCTCCTCACCTCGGTATCCAAGCAGTAATGCTTCGCGAAAGTGTGGAGGGAGGCCCAAGTCGCGGCTCTGCAAATGTCCTCAACAGGTACACCTCTAGACAAAGCAGATGTTGCAGACTTTGCTCTAGTCGAATGTGCTCTAATACCCTCTGGTGGGTCCTTACCAGCCAAAGAATAGCAGATCTTAATGCAGAGGACGATCCATCGCGACAAAATCCTCTTATGGACCGCTCTTCCTTTCTTGCAGCCAGCAAAGCCAATGAAGAGCTGGTCGTCCACTAGACAGTCTTTAGTCCTGTCCAAGTAAAAAGACACCGCCCTCTTGGGGTCAAGACGGTGTAATCTCTCCTCCTCCTTGGAAGGGTGAGGGGGAGGATAAAAGGTAGGAAGGGTAATGGATTGACCAAGGTGGAAAGGAGTCACCACCTTAGGCAGAAAAGCAGCCCTGGTCCTAAGAACCATCCGTTCAGCATGAATGGTCAGGAATGGGGGCTTGGAACTAAGAGCTTGAAGCTCACTTACCCTCCTTGCCGAGGTGATTGCAACGAGAAAAACCGTTTTCAAAGTCAGAAGCCTCATGGGACACTTGTGAAGAGGCTCAAAGGGAGCACCCATTAGAAATGTCAAAACTAGGTTCAAATCCCACTGAGGCACAACAAAAGGTGTAGGAGGGAACCTATTAGTAAGGCCCTTCAAAAACCTTAAAACAATGGGAGACTTAAAAAGAGAAGGCTGGTCAGGCATACAGATAAACGCCGACAGCGCAGAAAGATAACCCTTCACCGTGGCAACAGCAAGCCCCTGCTGGGCCAGGGAAAGGGCAAACTGTAGCACATCAGATAAATGGGACCTCAAAGGGTCTATAGATTTCTCCCTGCACCAAACAACAAATTTAGACCACCTATAAGAATAGATGGACTTAGTGGAGTCACGCCTGGCTGCCAAAATGACATCCACCACATCGTGAGGGAGAGAAAAAGAAATCAGGTTGCCCCGCTCGATCTCCAGGCATGAAGGTGTAAGGTCTGGAGGTGGGGGTGTAGAACCTGCCCCTTCATCTGAGAGAGGAGATCTGCCCTGTGAGGGAGACGGAGCGGCGGGTGAGAGGAGAGGTGGAGAAGGTCTGAATACCACACCCTTCTTGGCCAATCCGGGGCGATCAATATGACTTGGGCCCGGTCTTGGCGAATTTTCCTCAGAACCCGAGGAATCAAGGGTATGGGAGGAAACGCGTAAAGGAGTTGCGAGTCCCAACTCAACTGAAACGCATCTCCCAAGGCTCCTTGCATCGGATACTGGAGACTGCAGAATGACAGGCAATGAGCATTCTCGTGAGTGGCGAACAGGTCCACCCGAGGTGACCCCCACATCTGAAAGATGTCGTGAACCACCTCCGGGTGAAGCCTCCACTCGTGATCGGCAGAGAACTGCCGACTGAGACTGTCTGCACGAACGTTCAGAACCCCGGCCAGATGATTTGCCATCAGACAAATCTGATGGTCCTGAACCCAGGACCAGAGACGCAGAGCCTCTCTGCAGAGACACTGCGACCCCACTCCTCCCTGCTTGTTGATGTACCACATCGCGGTCGTGTTGTCCGTCAGGACCTGGACTGACTGACCGCGAAGGGAAGGGAGGAAGGCCTTGAGCGCCAAACGTATCGCCCGCAATTCTAGAAGGTTGATGTGAAGCAACCTTTCCTCTGGAGACCAAAGACCCTTGACCTCCAGGTCTCCCAGATGAGCACCCCACCCGAGAGTGGATGCATCCGTTATCACTGTGGCCATCGATGGAGGAAGTTGAAAAGGCTTTCCTTGTGACAGATTGCCTTCCACGCTCCACCAAGACAGATCCGCTGCAGCTTCTCTGGAGATCCTCACTGACTCCCTGAGATCTCCGTTGTGCTGATACCACTGCCTGCGGAGGCACCACTGGAGTGCCTTCATGTGCCAGCGTGCATGGTTGACCAACAGAATGCATGAAGCCATCAGACCGAGCAGGCGAAGGACCTTCAGGACTGGAACGACCGCTCCATTGTAAAATAAAGGAATCATCTCCCGTATGTCGCAAATCCTTTGAGGGGGAGGGAATGCACGACATACGGTTGTGTCCAGTACCGCACCTATGAACAGGTTGCGCTGTGAGGGCACCAGGTGAGACTTGGGTACATTTATCGAAAAACCCAACCTGTGCAACAACTGAGTTGTCTCCTGCAGATGATGGAGCACCTTCTCTGGCGACTCCGCTTTGATCAGCCAGTCGTCTAGATACGGAAATACATGAATCCCCGTTCTCCTGAGATGAGCTGCCACCACTGCCATCACCTTGGTGAAGACTCGAGGTGCAGTAGTAAGGCCAAACGGAAGGACCACAAACTGGTAGTGCTGTGACCCAACCGTGAAACGGAGATACTTTCTGTGCGACTTCAAGATGGGAATATGAAAATACGCATCTTGCAAGTCGATCGACACCATCCAGTCCTCTTCCAACAGCGCTTGAAGAACCTGTGCAAGAGTGAGCATTTTGAACTTTTCCTGCTTCAGGTAAAGGTTCAAAATCCTGAGGTCCAGGATTGGCCGAAGTCTGCCATCTTTCTTGGGGATCAGGAAATACCGGGAGTAGCACCCCTGACCCCTTTCCTGCTCTGGAACCACCTCTATTGCACCCTTTCGGAATAGTGCCAGGACTTCTTCCTGCAGGAGAAGCAGGTGGTCTTCCGAACAATAACCCTGGCAAGGAGGGTAATTGGGAGGGAATTCCTGGAAAGGAAGAGCATACCCATTCTCTACAAGATTGAGAACCCAAAGATCCGATGTTATAAATTCCCAATCTTGTAGAAAATGAGTAAGTCGACCCCCTACTGGGCCCACATGATCCGGAATGGCGGATCTAGGGCTGCTTTGCTGCGTTGGCCGGGGGTTGGGAAGGAGAGGAGGAGGAGGAAGCTTGACGACCTCTAGGACGGGGTCTTTGTCTGCCTCTGTACGACTTGTACAGCGTGTTCTGCTGCTGCTGAGGCTGCTGCTGGGACGATCTGTAAGATCGAAAGGAAGATCGGCCAAATCCTCTGAAGCGTCTTCCGGTAGTACCCCTGGACTGAAGGCCCAAAGATTTTGCAGTGGCCCTACTGTCCTTAAAACGCTCCAAGGCAGTATCAGCTTTTTTTCCAAACAGACCTGAACCATCGAAAGGTAAGTCCATTAACGCAGACTGGACATCAGCAGAAAACTCTGAAGATTTGAGCCAAGCAGCTCTCCTAGTAGCCACAGAGGAACCCATGACTCTTGCCACCGAGTCTGCAGTGTCCAAACCACTCTGGATGACCTGTCTCGCAGCTGCTTGGGTGTCCGAGATTACTTCTTGAAAATCCTTCCTGTCCTCCTCAGGAACCTTTGGAATAAGTTGCTTGACAGAGTCCATCAAAGCATGGATATATCTCCCCATCAAACACGTAGCATTGGTTGATTTCAATGCCATACTGGCTGATGAAAAAACCTTTTTTGCATTTTGGTCCTGTTTCCTGGAATCCTTGTCTCCAGGAACCTGTGGAAATGCTCCAGCAGATTTTTTAGAGCAGGCAGCCTGCACTACCAAACTCTCAGGAAGAGGATGCGTTGTTAAAAATGCAGGATCCTCCGGTGCAGCTCTATACCTTCTCGCCACCGTTCTAGAAACCGCTGGAGCAGATAAGGGTTTTTTCCAGACCTCATAGATAGGTTCAGACAATGCCTCGTTGAATGGTAACATAGGCTCGATCACAGATGAGGGTGAATGAAGCACCTCAGTTAAAATATTGGGCTTATAATCAGCTGTAGGTAGAGTTATGTTTAGTAAACTCGCTGCCTTCTTAATAACAGTGTGGTAAGGCACCACATCCTTAGATGGAGCATTCGATACAGAAGCCAACTCCCATTCAGGTGATAGCTCAAGACCACTGGCCTCACTCAAGTCATCAAAGGGATCCTCAGAATCCTGTAACTCTCCTTCCTCAGTATCAGAATACCCATATTTCTCCTCTTCCAGAAGTCTCTGGGCCTTTCTCCGAGACCTTTCTTTCACAACCGAAGTCAAAGGATTCGGAACCGACTCCGACGGGGTCGCCGCCGGCGTCGAACCCGACGTCGGACGAGGCTTCTCGACACGAGGTCGGACAGAATCTTGCCTCGGAGTCACGGGTATCGGCGTCGATGGGATCGGCGTCGATGGAGCCGGCGTCGTGCGCTTCGGCGTCGACGACACCGGTGGTGTCGGAAAATGCCAATGCGGCGGTAGAGCCGGCATAAAGGGCATGAAGGGTGCAGGGGCATAAGCCTGCGGAACCCCTAAGTTAAAGGCCATAGGACCCGTGGGACCAACAGGTGCACCAGACGGGAACATTGCCCTTGAATATACACCAAACATGGCGTTCAGGAACTGGGTAGGATCCTGACCTGGAGTCGGAAACTCAGGATATGGACCTCTCGGTTGTTCCTGGGGAGGCGGAGTCGATACGACGTCGACCTCTTCTTCGGGCGCCGGAACCGGAGTCGATGAACCATCGGGTGCCGGAACTTCGGCTCCACCAGCCCCCTGCTCCTCACCTTCATCCTCCTGACCAGAAGGATTGGATGGAATCGGAGAATGGACCTGTTCCTGAGGTTCGGGTGAAACCGGATGCAAAGTCTCTTCATGTTCCGACTCCGAAACCTCCACTTCTTTACTCACGAGTTTGATCTGGGACTTCGGTTTCGAGCTAGAGTCCTTCCCAGAGTGAAGACGTGACTCATGGGACTTCCTCCTGTGTTTCTTCTTCGAAGACTTCGAAGCGTGAGCTGACGATGACTCCGAGTGTGACCTCGAACGAGACCTCGACCTCGACCTCGATCGGCGAGATCGAGATTTCGATGACTTCTTAGCTTTCTTGCTCTTGAGTTTCGCCATGAGGAGCTTTGTCTCCCTCTCTCTTAAGGCTTTTGGAGTCATCTTTTTGCAGCAGGAACAGTCCTCGACATCATGGTCGGAGCTCAAACACCAGACACAACATTCGTGGGGGTCGGTGATTGACATGGTCTTGCCACATTCACCGCAGGCTTTAAATCCCGTCTTCTTCGACGACATCCCGAAGAGAATGAAGAAAGACACAAATACGAAGAAATAGTAACAAAGTTACTGTAAGCTACTACACGATCCCTGAAAACCGTTAGCGTCGACGACGCGGAAAAAAGGGAACTGATGTCATCACGCCGGCGTGGGCCTGTTATAGGCGCCGGTGACGTCAGCGAGGTCGCGTGCGATGCCGTGCCTCTGTGACGTCCGGATCCACGTCGGCGCGAAGCTACAAAAGAATTTCCGAAGGTTGCTGACGCAAGGGGATATTCACAAGGTGAGGAATCCACACGGCAGATGTATCTATCAGAATTGTTCTTCTGATAGATACATCTGCCGTGTGGATTCCTCACCTTGTGAATAGAGTCCCACAGCAGTCCCCACTCCCGGAGGAGGGTGTCCACTCTGCTATACCAGGAAATCTTGGAGAACAGAGAGCGCGAAGTGGCCGTCCCTCCTCACCTCGGTATCCAAGCAGTAGTGCTTCGCGAAAGTGTGGAGGGAGGCCCAAGTCGCGGCTCTGCAAATGTCCTCAACAGGTACACCTCTAGACAAAGCAGATGTTGCAGACTTTGCTCTAGTTGAATGTGCTCTAATACCCTCAGGAGGGTCCTTACCCGCAAGGGAGTAGCAGATCTTGATGCACAGGATTATCCACCTGGAAAGTGTGCGCTTGTGCACCGCTCTGCCCTTCCGACAGCCAGCAAAACCAACAAACAGCTGGTCGTCCACCCGGAAGTCCTTAGTCCTGTCCAGATAGAAAGACACCGCCCTCTTAGGGTCCAGACGGTGCAGTCTCTCTTCCTCCTTAGAAGGGTGAGGGGGAGGATAGAAGGTAGGAAGGGTAATGGACTGTCCAAGATGGAAGGGAGTAACCACCTTAGGCAGAAAAGCAGCTCTGGTCCTGAGAACCATCCTTTCAGCATGAATGGTCAGGAATGGGGGCTTGGAACTAAGAGCCTGAAGCTCACTTACCCTCCTTGCCGAGGTGATTGCAACGAGGAAGATCGTTTTAAAAGAAAGAAACCTCAATGGACACTTGTGCAAGGGTTCAAAGGGAGAACCCATTAAGAAGGTCAGCACAAGATTCAAATCCCAATGAGGAACAACAAAAGGAGTAGGAGGGAACATATTTGTTAGACCCCTCAAAAACCTTAAAACCACCGGAGATTTAAAAAGAGAGTGCTGATCCGGCAAACAGAGAAATGCCGATAAGGCCGAAAGATACCCCTTGACCGTGGCCACAGCAAAACCTTGCTGCGCCAGAGAAAGAGCAAATTTTAAAATGACAGATAAATGAGCCTTCAAAGGGTCAACATCCTTTTCCCTGCACCAAGAAACAAATTTAGACCACCTATAGGAATAAATGAACTTAGTGGTGTCACGCCTGGCAGAAAGAATGACATCCACCACATCGTGAGGGAGAGAAAAAGAACTCAAGTTGCCCCGTTCAATCTCCAGGCATGAAGGTGTAATGTCTGGAGGTGGGGGTGTAGAACCTGCCCCTCCATCTGAGAGAGGAGGTCTGCCCTGTGAGGGAGACGGAGCGGCGGGTGAGAGGAGAGGTGGAGAAGGTCTGTGTACCACACCCTTCTTGGCCAATCCGGGGCGATCAATATGACTTGGGCCCGGTCTTGGCGAATCTTCCTCAGAACCCGAGGAATCAAGGGTATGGGAGGAAACGCGTAAAGGAGTTGATTTCCCCAACTCAACTGAAACGCGTCCCCCAAGGCTCCTTGCAACGGATACTGGAGACTGCAGAATGACGGGCAGTGAGCATTCTCGCAAGTGGCAAACAGGTCCACCCGAGGAGCACCCCACATCTGAAAGATGTCGTGAACCACCTCCGGGTGAAGCCTCCACTCGTGGTCGGCAGAGAACTGCCGACAGACTGTCTGCACGAACGTTCAGAATCCCGGCCAGATGATTTGCCATCAGACAAATCTGATGGTCCTGAACCCAGGACCAGAGACGCAGAGCCTCTCTGCAGAGACACTGTGACCCCACTCCTCCCTGCTTGTTGATGTACCACATCGCAGTCGTGTTGTCCGTCAGGACTTGAACCGACCGACCGCGAAGGGAAGGGAGGAAGGCCTTGAGCGCCAAACGTATCGGCCGCAATTCCAGAAGGTTGATGTGAAGCAACCTTTCTTCTGGAGACCAAAGGCCCTTGACCTCCAGGTCCCCCTGTTAGAACATGCCGCCTGCACTACAAGACTTTCAGGAGAGGGGTGCGAAGAAAGAAACTCAGGGTCACCAGGAGCCACCCTGTAGCGCCTTGCAACAGATCTTGAAACCGCAGGAGCAGATAATGGTCTCTTCCAGATCTCTTTTATTGGATCTGATAAGGCATCAGTGAACGGTAACGTAGGTTCAACAATAGAAGAGGGAGAGTGCAAAACTTCAGTAAGTATGTTGGGCTTGTACTCAACCGTGGGCAGTTTCAAGTTGAGAAGATCTGCAGCCTTCCTAATAACGACGTGCTAGGGCGCCACGTCCCTAGAAGGAGCATCAGAAGCTGAAGGTAAACCCCACTCAGGAGAGAGCTCGAGACCACTAGCATCACGTAGGTCTTCAAAGTCATCATCATGATCAAGAAGTTCACCCTCTTCCACATCTGAATCTTCATCTCCCTTTTCTTCCAGAAGACGCTGAGCCCTTCGTCTCGACCACTCTATTCGAATCGAAGTCGACGGATTCGGTAACGACTCCGACGGAGCCGGATTCGACTTCGAGCGAGGAGTCGGGGCAGCCGGAGGACGAGACTCACGGACAGGTGTGGAACCTCGATCCAAACTACGAGGTCGATCCGTAGTCGGCGAAGCCGCATGCGGAGGCGAAGACCTCGGTGGCGCCGTACCGAGCCAAGGTGTAAGAGGCGCCGGCATAAAAGGCATAAATGGAGCTGGGGCGTACGACTGAGGAATTCCCAAATTGTATGACAATGGACCCATGGGACCAACAGGTGCTCCAGTGGGGTACATCGCTCTGGAATACACCCCAAACATCGTATTGAGAAAATGCGAGGGGTCCTGACCAGGACCAGGAAAGGGAGGGTACGATCCTACCGGATGCTCTAAAGGAGGTCGATCCGACACAGGTTCATTCTGACCCTCTTGGTCCACAGGAGTCTCCATCGGAGTCGGAGTTTTAGGAACTACCTCTTCTTCTTCCTCATGTTCCGAAGAATGTAAAGATACCGGATCCGGTTCCGGAGGCGGGGAACCTCCGATGGACTGAGCAGGAGAAGGAGAAACGAAGTCCTTATGGTGTTTGTGAGACTTCTTCTTCGAATCTGAAGATTCCTTCTCCGAATGATGCTTTGAGCTGTGCTTCCTCCTCTTGTGCTTTCTCTTCGAGGAGCCCGAAGCGTGACCCGAAGTCGACTTCGATCTCGATCTTGATCTCTCTCTGGACCTCGACCTCGCCTTGGATCTCGACTCCGCTCTGGACCTCGACGCCGACCTCGACTTCGATCGAGACCTTTGTTTCAATCTCGAGCGTCTCGACGTCGATCTCGAAGATCTCCCAGCATCTCTTCCCTTTACCTTCGCGAGAAGTAGTTTTGCTTCACGCTCTCGAAGCGCCTTTGGGTTCATCAACAAGATCGACAGTTCTTGACGTCGTGGTCTGAACCCAGACACCACAAACAATCGCTATGTGGGTCGGTGATTGACATCATGCGGGCACAAGACCCACATTGTTTAAATCCTGTCTTCCTCGACGACATCCTCGATGAAGAAACAAATCGCAAAGGAGAAACAGTAAAGATTAAATAATAGCCAGATACTAAGTATCGAGAAGATCCCGAAAACCGTTAGCGTCGGAGACGCGGAAAAAAGGGAACTGACGTCATCACGCCGACGTGGGCCTAATAAGGAGTCGGTGACGTCAGACGGAGTCGCGCGCGATGCCGTGCTCCTATGACGTCGTCCACGCCGGCGTGCTACGAAGAAAAAATTCCGAACGTTGCTGACGCAAGGGGGATATTCACAAGGTGAGGAATCCACACGGCAGATGTATCTATCAGAAGTCCCCCTTTCATTCTTTGCAAAGCGTATTCAGCTTTAGATGTAAAGAGACCATTAAGGGACATGCGTGCTTGCTCTAATAATTTGCGATTTTGTAAAGTAGGAACTGATATATATAATTGAGAATAATGTTGAATATCCCGTTCTAATTCTGCTTGTTTTGCAATATTATTCTTATTAACGAGAGCTGCGTCACACATTAACTGCCCTCTAATGGTGGCTTCAGATGCCGCCCACACTGTTCTCTTAGAAGTAACAGAATCCTGATTAATAGAGAGATAATCTTGGAGATGGGTTGTAACTGAAGTTTACCCACACATGTCCTGTATTTCGTTTCGCCCTGGTTTGGATAAACCTAGATCAAGAGATAAAAGAACAGGAGAATGATCGGATAATGCTGCATCTAGGATTTTAGAATCTGTGACCAGTGGGACCGCTTTGTGTGATAGAAGAAAACAGTCTAAGCTGGAGAATGTACCATGCAAGGAGGAAAAAAATGTATATTCCTTGTCTTGTGGATGACTGAGACGCCAATGATCAACCAAACCATTGTCGGAAAGTAAAATCTTTTAAAATGGCCCTATCTGCTGCATTAGCTCTATCAAACTGACCAGTTTTGTCTAGGATAGGATCTTGTACCAACTTCCAGTCTCCACCAATGAGGTATTGTGAGGCATTAATCTCTGAGAGAAGACGATTCAGTTGAAGGAAAAAAGGTTTTTAGTGCTAATCGGAGCATATTTTGATCCAAGACAAATTGAAGAATTCCCAATACGTAATTTAACAAATACATATCGACCATCAGGATCTGACCAGGATTTGGAAATCTTAATTGGAAGTGATCTCCGGATAAGGATTGCAACTCCGCCCTTATGCACAGGATTAGTATTTGTAGGATCATTTTTGTGAATGCTGCTATGAATGACCTTCCCTACCCAATCTCTGCTGAGTTTGTCAGATTCAATCTCATCAAGGTGCGTTTCTTGTAATAAGGCTATGTCCACATGCTTGGATTGCAAATAAGAAAGGACTTTCTTCCTTTTAATGTAATGGGCGAGGACATGTACGTTTCATGTGATAACAGATAGAGGATGGGTACTAACCATGATGGGGTATATTCAAAAGTTATTATTAGTTAATATAATAAACATACACTAATAAAAGGGTGAAAAGAATAAGGTGATTACAGTGAAAGTGGGATAGGGCAGGCAGAGAAGAGGGTTACTCTGCTATTAAGAAACAGAAGAAGCGTAATGTCAAGAACTTATGAGTGAAGAATGTAAGAAAGAAGAAAAAGAAGATGAATGAAAAAGGAAAAGAAGAGCTGTATAGAAGTATATGAAGAAGATCAAGCTAAATTATGTAATCAGGATAACTGTGCCTGTGGGAAATAGGAAGGAAGATCAAAATGTATATAGGTCTGCTGTCTGTAACTTTTAACTTTTAACTGCGGGTCTGGGTTCACTGGAGCACCACCACGAGTACGAACCCCCTCAGGAGAGTGGATTATTAACGTAAGTATTAGCCAGGACTCTAAGTTAGAAAAAATAAAGAGAGAAGAAAACTCCTCTTGAGGCCTAAATGCATATGTGAGCATGTATTAAGAGGGCAAATTCAATCATAACAAAGCATAAGTAATGAGATTATTTTAAATTCAAAGCATTCATCACATAATATAACAGACGATCGACACAGCATATAATTGGGGATGTAATTCTCTTGTTAAAAGAACTCAAATAGGATGCATATTAAATATAGTTAGAGAGTTAAATACTAAGCAATATAAGACTATAAACACCTATGATAAATAATCAATACTCATGTTTGTCCTCCACTAACTGAAAAACAAATTACAGGTGTTACATAAGAGTTGAGTACTAACTCAGCTCCATAAGCTAAGGGACGTGATACGAAAGAATATTAACAGAGATTGCAACTATGAGGATAACTTGTGACAACTATGTCTATTTTCCATCTGATGCGGATTTCAAAGGGGATCAAGACTTATCTCTATAGTGTTCTTGTGCCAAAGTAATCTCAGGCTGTAAAATAGATGTTTGATCACGGTGTGCACGTAGAGGGCGGTCCAAATCTCTACCTCGATGATGAACTTCACCAAAATTGCGGTGTCTGTTGTCTGTTAGCTGTTGAGGTTGTGTAGAATGATCACAATGTTGGTCAGGAGGAACATGCTGTACGTCCATATCCTGGACCGATAGGCTGTCAAGAAAATGTTGTAGGTCTTCAGGGTTGTAAAAGTCTTTGGACTCACAATTTTTAGTAATGCGAAAACGCGCTGGATCGAACAAGCCATACTTAATGTCCAACTTCTGCAATTGCGGACTCATTGACAAAAATAATTTCCGTCTTTTATTGGTTTCTCTCGAGAAGTCTGCTGCCATTTGGATCTGATGACCATCATAAATGTAAGATTTGTGCGTGCGTGCTAACATTATTATCTGTCTGACTTGCTCATGTCGCAGAAAACAAGCAATTAAGGGTCGAGAATTCGGAGAATTACGCGGAGGTCCAATACGATGAGCGCGTTGGATTTCTAATGGTTGGTCAAAAGTAATGCCAAGTAGCTTGGGAAGAAGGTCACATAAGTATAGCCAGGCATTCTGGTCTTCAATTATTTCTGTAAATCCGAAAAAGCGAATGTTGTTTCCTTTATTGCGGTCTTCCAAGTCAACAAGCTTACTGCGAATAAATAGAAGGTCTTGATCAATGCTTTGTACTAAGTCAAGTTTATTTTCTACTACTGTTAAGCGAAGTTCTATCCCTTCTGTTTTTTTATGGGAATGCGCAATGTCTGCTTTAATGGATTTGGTTTCTGATGTAAGGGAAGAAATGTTACTGTTCATCTCTGTCAAACGGCAGCTGATAGATGAAATTTCTTCTAGTATGCGATTCATAGTTGCCCCTGTCTCTGCTGTTGAAGGGACTGAAGATGGACTAGGGGGTGATGGAGGTGAAGCTTTAATGGGCATATTATGCGACTGTTTACGTGTGTCAAGAAAAGAAGATAGTTTGGAGTTTTTGTTACCGTTTTTATGATTAGGCATCTGAAGAAAGCTTCCTTTCAATGTGTTGCACAAACCAAGCACACTTGTAAATAGGAGTATGAAAAAGAATACTACACTTAATCCAAAATGCCGTTATGAGGTTTATGAAACGCAGTATAAAGCTGACAAGATGGTCAAAGCATTGAGCGGGAAAGACGTGTTGCATCACAAAATTTCCTCACATAAAAATTCCAAAGGCAGAAAATTATTTTCCTCCATAAAAGTACGCAAATGCTGAGATAATAATATTGTGCCCTCATGAAAGAAAGCCTTTAAGAAATAACAGCATTTTATCTGAAGACATTCTGAACAAGCGTCACATAAATAAATACAGAGAATAATGGCCGAGTTAAAAAGGCCATATGTTCAGATTCTCCTTGTAATTATTGTCAAAGAAAAGCTGGAAAGTTATTTTTGAAAAAATCACGTTGAGAATCTGTGACAGAACATATGGTATCTGAAGGCAGAAAGGCAGCGTGTGAAATACTTCAGTGAAAGCTGAACTCCGACAGTTGAAAAAGAGCTTAATGAAACAGCATTCCTTTCAGAGAGAAGTACCTTTCAGAAGGGTCATTAGGTTACAAAAGCATTTATAGCTGACTGCAGTGAAGAAACATCTTACTGGCTTAAAACCATGAAGGCAGGAAGTGAAAGAGGCCGGTTTCTGTCAAACGCAATGACACAGCCCTCTCAAGAATGCAGCAAGGGGTGCGCTCTGGTTACGCAAGGACCAAGGCTTCTGTGATGTCACTGACCATGTCATGAATGATGTAATATGTGACATCATCAGCAGTGGATTGCGGGTGCGCGAAATATAGTTAGTACAACTAACTACATAGGAGCACTTTCAATGGTTTTTTTAAAATGCTAATTCCTAACTATACAAGGCCTGAAACCTATGGTTTTTCAAGTGAATTTGCAAGGTTTTTTAAATGCTAATTCCTAACTATATCAGGCGTGAAACCTATATTTTTTTTCAATAAATTTCAAAGGTTTTGTAAATGCTAATTCTATTAGCGGATAACGTTTATATATGTTATTATCCTTCTGGGACCACCTGAGCAGCCATCTTGTTTCTCAGGAGAAGTGAGGCACAAGAGAGCACAAAACAAGAGTGGAAAACGCAAAAAGGGGGCAGGGTTGAGACCCCCTGACCCCTAGCCCTTCTCAGGTGGTCCCAAAAGGAACACCAAGTGCAAAAAAATTTTTTTTTTAAATCGCGGGGTACGCGCACGGTACCCGTACCGTACGCGTACGGTGCGCGTACCCCGCGATTTTTGGGATATTTTATTTTTTTTGCCCTGGAGGGTCCTTTTGGGGTCCCTTGAGAAGGGCTAGAGGGTTGGGGGGTCTCTACCCTACCCCTTTTCGTGTTTTCCACTCTTGTTTTGGGCTCTCTTGTGCCTCAGTTCTCCTGAAAAACAAGATGGTGGCCAACACTTCCTGGTTTGGACAGTTTGGAATGTTGACAGTCGACTGCCAGCCAATCAGAAACTCGCTCGCGCACGTACGCGTACGGTACACGTACCGTACGCTGCGCGTACGGTGAGCCCATATAGATATATAATTTGCTCAAATTCAATTTTCTCAACAACTACTGGAGGGATTTTCACCAAATATAGAAAAGGCACTACTGCATACCTGTCCCTACCATTCTGCCAAGCTTGGTGTAATTCCGTTCAGCCGTTCGGGCTGTAGCCGTGTCTAAAGGTCCCATAGAAAATGCCATTTGAAAAATTTCAAATTCAATTTTCTCAAGAACTACTGGAGGGATTTTCACCAAACAGCAAAGGCACATCTGCATACCAGGCCCTACCATTTTGCCAAGTTTGGTGTAATTCCATTCAGCCGTTCGGGCTGTAGCCGTGTCTAAAGGTCCCTATGAAAATTAACATGGGGAAAACACGTTTTGGGACCCCCCTTTCGGCCCCCGCTTGACAAATCCCCCCAAAACTTTCAGGGAAAGTGCGGAGCGGAGCTGGCCAAAATTCTGGAAAATTACACACAGATTCCTCAATTGGCGCCAAAGTTATTCCCAATAGAATGTTGAGCGCATATAGATATATAATTTGCTCAAATTCAAATTCTCAACAACTACTGGAGGGATTTTCACCAAATATAGAAAAGGCACTACTGCATACCTGTCCCTACCATTTTGCCAAGTTTGGTGTAATTCCGTTCAGCCTTTCGGGCTGTAGCCGTGTCTAAAGGTCCCATAGAAAATGCCATTTGAAAAATTTCAAATTCAATTTTCTCAAGAACTACTGGAGGGATTTTCACCAAACGTAGCAAAGGCACATCTGCATACCAGGCCCTACCATTTTGCCAAGTTTGGTGTAATTCCATTCAGCCGTTCGGGCTGTAGTCGTGTCTAAAGGTCCCTATGGAAATTAACATGGGGAAAACACGTTTTGGGACCTCCCCTTTTTTCTCTGCCCCCGCTTGACGAATCCCCCCGAAACTTTCAGGGAAGGAGCGAAGCAATTTTAAGGAAAATTACACGCAGATTCCTCAATCGGCGCCAAAGTTATTCCCAATAGAATGTTGGGGATTTCCTATGGTAACTAGGTCCTAACTATATATACCTACTGGCGACCGCAAGTAGGTAATATATATATATATATATATATATATATATATATATATATATATATATATATATCTGCTGCACCTATATCATTTCCTGCTGTACTTTTAGATGTTTTTAAACTTTATATGGGCCACACATATTTTACAATTGTATACCTTTTTTTTAATTAATAGATGTGTTTTTTATGATTTAACTCACACTGTATTTGGAAGTGATTTTAGGTAATCCTACAATAAAGAATTTGACTTTGAAAAATATTTCCAACACACAAAACAGTAGTGTACACAAAAAAATACAAGATCAACCATAAAAATCTTAGTTTACAGAATAATAAATTAAAAATAAACAAAGCAATGGAAAAGGGGGGGGGAAAGTAAAGATACAAAGCAGAAAAAAAAAAACGATGACTCCCTCTAACCCCAATCCCCTCCTCCCCACCCCCTCCAGCTACAGGGAGGTTGCCAATGCAGCACATACGAAGGAGTTTTTATACTAGCCAAAAGTTCTGGAAGTGATGGTGAATATTAATTGCCCCTCTTTTTTGCCGACATTAAGACACCTCTTAAAGAGTGGGAGTCTGCGTCTTTGGGTATCCCAAAACAAACGTCCTGGCTTGAGCCACAAGCAGACCAGCAGGGAAGCCAGGTTTATTTCCTTAGGAAGGGAAGCATAACCTACATTACTTACTAGAAAATCTGCTATTAATTTGATTGCCGAGCCCAGTGTATCATCCATAATCACTCTATGCAACTAATAGTGCATGACTAGACCCTGGTATCTATAATGCAGCAAGACTTGAACAACTGACGTAGGACTTTAATGACTTAATAAAATCGTGTCTGACAACAGGAGAAAAACAAATGTGGGTATAAATGCGAGCAAACAAAAAAAAAAAGGATAACAATAACTGAGAAAAAGGGCATGCAAAGTAAACAACGAACCAAATAGGCAAACGTTGTTAGCAGAGAGAATTAAAATAGAATAAATTCGTAGATGCGTAGGACTGTGGAACCACGCTGAGTAAAGCTACTGCTTCCACTTGGTGTTGAAAAATAAGATCTGGGCTCATCCTTTCCTCATCAAAGGCTTAAAGACGTAAGATTTGAAGAAAATACACTGTTGCATATTTGTTTTTAGGGCTTAAAAAGTGCCTACAAATAAATTCGAAATGTTTATTTGCTACATGACATACCATCTAAAGGGAGAAAAAGATGTGCTCTGAAACGAGGGCAGCTCACCAAGGCAGGACTCTCACTTGCGAGATCAGCATTTTCTAAATATCATTATTTTAGAACAGCAATTTACTCACTTAAAAACGAAAAAATACAGTAGTGTCTGATTCCTGAGAAATACACGTGTTGCGACAGTCGATCAATAAATTAAACGTGTAGATTTAGATTATATCATGTGTACATGTTTCAATATACATTGTGGTCCATGGATGAAAGCTGTGTTATACATATATAACAGAAGACTGAGAGCTGACAAACTGGTAAACTTAATTTCAGCCTCACTCAAGCCGGTCTCCTAACAACAACTTCGTAATGCTAAAGCAGTCGCTCGATTATAACCAAAGGGCACGTTACCTGTGGCTTCCACAGCTTTCTGAATCTGTCTGAGAGAAAACCCCATCTCTAGCAATGGTACAGCAATTGCAGGTGGTGGAGGAGATGTCGACAGTCTGCTGCTCGGATCTGATAAAGCTAATACAAACATGAACATTTCAGTGTCACGGGTCAATATTAAGTCGACAAATGCAAGGAAGGCACCTGTTATTCTATTACAAATAAATATGGAAGATATGCGAACAGGTGACCTAGTATTTTGTAAAAGGGTGTGCCTTCGAGGTGGGCGTGACACATACCAACCCACCATTCATTTCTCCACACAGAGTGTTCTCTATATCAGTTAACTCCCCCTCCACACATTTATGTAGGCTCATTCACTGAAACACAACCAAAGTTCCTACAGTGAGGTCTGCACATCAGGAGTGGTTATAAGTTACTCATGGTAGTTTATCCACTGGATGAAGGTGTTCAACTTCTTTGCATGCTAAAAGTTGGATCCCATTCACGAGACAATATAAGAAATGCTTTTGATAACATAGGAGCCCTTGAGGGGATATCTTCGGTGCAACAGCAAAATGTTAGTTTGAAAGTGAATGTCATGGAGGTGTAAGCCTATCCGACCAGCAGCTCTGCTGAAAGGATATGAGCCAGGAGGACCACACTAAACTAGTCCTAGGGTAGAAACCGATTGAAAAGATTAAGTTCAGCAATACCCAGACCGCCTCCATCATGTCCACTTCAAAGATGAAGGAGACGATCTGCTCACATCTAGCAGTTTTGTACCTCGTGCCGTAATTTCAAGCAGGCCATATAGAGAAAGGTAGAAGGAAACTGAAGGAGGAAAAGGTGTTCTAAAGCTCTGCTCGATCATGTAGATAATTGAAGGTTTTTTGGCTATTTATGTACAGTTCTGAAGTAAAAGGGATGCGACAACAGAGGCAGTTCGTGGTTAGCAGGAGTAAAATACAGAGTTATATAGCCAGCAAATATAGTGTGCAGCAAAAAGCCAAAAAATCCTAAATGACACTGCAGAGAGGTTAGATTCCCAATTTACTTGCACTGAGTTAACAAGGAATACATTAAATCTGAAATACTCATAAAAGGCTATTACAAGAGTCTTAATATCTGGGGGCCAGGTGTGGAACTCACTATAGAAACTGATCATCAACTTACATCAGAACACGTTTGAACGTGCCAGAATGGTCTGGGCTAGGAGAGCGTTTTTCCTTTTCCAAAGAACACCAATACCTCGATAAATGGGATTTGTCAAAAAACACTTGAACATTCTGATGGGGGTTTCCATACCCCACGAGTTGAGGGAGTAAGCATTTTGTTTTATTCACAAAAAGCCTTATTTCATCTATGGGTGTAAACATGCGTCATGAACCATAATACTGGCCAACACCAATTACTATCACAGAATGAGTGCTAATGGTTGCTTGTAGAAAAAGGACCGGAAATAAATTTGCCAAAACAAAGCTTGGAGTAGTCATAATACCAGTACAACACATGGAACATTAAAGGCAGCAGTCGTGAAACATTGCTAGGCAGCAGCTCAGGTATTTCATAGATAACTGAACAAAGAGGAAGGACTGTGGGCTTTTAGAGAGGTCCAGCATACATGCCCAGGCTAAACATAGGGGAAAAGGGTATGCAGTTCCTAATGTAGGAGGGCTGAGAGGGAGAGAAGGGGGACTGGAAGGGTCCCTGAATACACATTGGTAGTATTGATGAGAAAGGAGAGGGACTGGGAAGTCCTTCCTTTCGGAATGAGGGCCCTCACACACTCAGCCTGCTGGGTGTCATGCTTCATCATCGGGCATGCTCCTCTTCGGGTCGGCGCTGCAATACCGGACCCTATGCAAGGGCTCTTTCGCGGAGATCTTTTTATTCCTTGCCGTATGGTGCGGTGGGTGTAAGGGGCCTTGGAAGTGTAGGAATTAAAACAGGGAAATGGAAGAGTCAGGTAAATTAGACTATAATAGTCCTGCCTTCCCCCTAATTAAAAATGGAGTTGGCGACTCGCTGCTATAATGTTGCAGTGTGTTGCGCTCAGTCTCGTCTGGTCAACATGTTTCTTGCCTGTCAAGTCAGGATGATCTTAGTGGCAATTCCTCAGGACCTAAAAAGAAAGTAACTCTACCCTAAAACAAATGTGAATGCATAGTGACGTTCTAGCCTATTTTTAATAGTAAGTGACACCAAGAGGTAAAGTACCTGTTGGCTGCTGCACCAACAGCAGGCTGGATGTGTGAGGGCCCTCATTCCGAAAGGAAGGACTTCCCAGTCCCTCCCCTTTCAATCAATCAAGACATTTATAAAGCGCACTACATACCCGTCTCAAGGCGTTCTGTGTGTGTGGGGTGGGGGGGAGAAGGATCAGCTACTGATCGAAGAGCCAGGTCTTGAGGAGTCTTCTGAAGGCCAGTAGGTCTTGGGTCTGACGTAGTTTAGTGGAGTGGGTGTTTCAGGTCTTGGCGGTGAGGTGGGAGAAGGATCTGCAGCCGGCAGTCGTTCTTCGGATGTTAGGGACTGTGGCAAGGGCGAGGTCTGCGGAGCGGAGCTGGCGGGTGGGGGTGTAGAAGCTGAGACGTCTGTTGAGGTATGCTGGGCTGGTGTTGTGGAGAGCCTTGTGTGCGAGGCGGAGGAGCTTGTAGGTGACCCTCTTGTTGACGGGGAGCCAGTGCAGGTCTCTCAGGTGGGGGTGATGTGGCTGCGGCAGGGGATGTCGAGGATCAGGCGTGCTGAGGCGTTCTGGATGCGTTGCAGCTGTCTCAGGAGCTTGGCCGACGTTACTTCGTAGAGGGCGTTTCCGTAGTCCAGCCTGCTGGTGACGAGGGCCTGGGTGACTGTTTTTCTCTTTTCGGTGGGGATCCACTTGAAGATCCTGCGGAGCATACAGAGGGTGTTGAAGCAGGATGAGGAGACGGCGTTGTCCTGCTTAGACATGGAGAGGGTGGCGTTGAAGATGACCCCTAGGTTGCGTGCGTGGTCCGTGGGTGTTAGTGCTGTTCCCAGTGATATCGGCCACCAGGAGTCTTCCCCGGCTGAGGGGGTGGGGCCAAGGATGAGGACCTCCGTCTTGTCTGAGTTCAGCTTCAGTCGGCAGTTCTTCATCCATTCGGCGACATCCTTCATTCCTTCAAGGAGGTTGGTTTTGGCGGCGTGGGGCTCTTTGGTGAGGGAGATGATCAGCTGGGTGTCATCGGCGTAGGAGATGATGTTGAGGTCGTGCTGTCGGGCGACGTGGGCGAGGGGTGCCATGTAGATGGTGAACAGCGTTGGACTGAAGGAAGAGCCCTAAGGTATGCCGCAGATGATCTCGGTGGCTTTGGAGCGGAACGGGAGGAGGCGGACGCTCTGGGTTCTGCCGGAGAGGAACAATGTGGTCCAGTCCAGGGCCTTCCCTTGGATGCGGGAGTCGTGTAGGCATGTTTGCAGTGTGCTGTGGCAGACATTGTCGAAGGCGGCTGACAGGTCCAGAAGGATGAGGGCTACTGTTTCTTCGTTGTCAAGCAGGCTCTTGATGTCATCAGTGGCGGCGATGAGGGTAGTCTCGGTGCTGTGGTTGCTGCAGAATGTTGTTCTCCTCTAAGTAGAGGGTTAGTTTGTTGACGATTATTTTGGTGACCTTCGCTGGGAACGGAAGCAGGGAGATGGGTCGGAAGTTCTTGAGGTCTCTGGGGTCCGCCGGGGGTTTCTTGAGTAGGGCGTTGATCTTGGCGTGCTTCCAGCTCTCCGGGAAGGTTGCTGTCTTGAAGGAGATGTTGATTACTCTCCGGAGATGGGGTGCGATGGCTGTGCTGGCTTTGTTGAAGATGTGGTGTGGGCATGGGTCCAATGGTCATCTGGAGTGAATGGTGTTCATGATTTTGCTAGTGTCCTCGTCGTTGACGCTGGTCCAGGATAGCAGGCGGTTGATGCTGCTGGTGGTAGATGTCGGCGATCTTGCGGTGGAAGAAGTTGGCCAGTGAGTCGAACAGGTCTTGTGAAGGTGGGATGTCGTTGGTGTTGGTGCTGGGGTTGGAGAGTTCCTTCATGATGTTGAAGAGCTCTTTGCTGTTGTGTGCGTTAACTAGGTGATCCTTGAAGGAGGCCCTCTTGGTGGCTCTGATGAGTTTATGTTGTCCGCGGGTGGCGTTCTTGTGGGCTGTGTAGCTGTCCGGTAATCGTTCGCGGAGCCAGTTCTTCTCCAATTTTCAGCATGTTCGTTTGGAGGCCTGGAGGTCTTCGGTGAACCAGGTGGCTTTCTTGCTGGTGTGCCTGTTGGAGGGTGTCTTGAGCGGGGCGAGGGTGTTGGTGCAGTCGTCAATCCATTGTCTGAGGTTGCGGGCGGCGGTGTCGGGATTGGTGGAGTCAGAGGGCGGGTTCTGGGTGAGGGTGGCGGTTATCTGGTCTTCTGTGACTTTGCTCCAGCAGCGTTGAGGCCTCTGTTGAGTGCGGTGGTGCGTGGTGGACTTCCTGAAGGTGAAGGGGATGCAGTGGTGGTCTGTCCAGTGGGGTTCGGTGGTGTGGTTGAAGTAGACGTGGGGGCTTGCGGTGAAGATGGGGTCGAGCGTGTGGCCGGCTGCGTGGGTGGGTGTTGTCACAAGCTGTCTGAGTCCGAGGTTGGCGAGGTTGTCAATCAGGGTGGTGGAGTTGCCGTCGTTGTTGTTCTCGAGGTGGAAGTACAGGTCTCCTAGGAGGATGTAGTCTGTGGAGGCGAGGGCGTGCGTGCTGATTAAGTCGGCGATGGAGTCGCTGAACTGTGGTCGAGGTTAGGGGGTCTGTAGACGAGGGTTCCTCCAAGGGTGTGGTTGGGGTCGGTGTTAATCTGGAAGTGCATGTGTTCAGCGGTGCTGAGGGTGTCGTCGGTGTTGGTCGAGAATCTGAGAGTGTTCCTGTGGACGATGGCAATTCCTCTTCCTACCCCGTTGGTGCGGTCCTTGCGGGTGATCTTGTAGCCTTCCGGAATGGCTATGGCGATGTCGGGGGCTGAGGCGGGGTTCAACAGGTCTCTGTCAGTAAGGCGACGTCCGGAGTGGTGGAGTCGAGGAGATCCCAGAGTTCGACGGCGTGTTTGCGGGCGGAGCGGGTGTTGAGGAGGATGCAGTTGGGGTAGTTGGGTTCCTTGGTTGGCGGTTTGGCTGGCCGGGTGCTGGTGAAGCTGAAACTCCGGCAGATGAAGTGTCCTTGGGTGCGCTTGGGGGTGGCCCGGTAGCAGGCATGTTCTCGGCCAGTGTTGAGTGCGTGGAGAGTGCTGGCGTCGTAGTTCAGTCGGGAGTTGTTGCAACCGCGTGGCCAGGAGTTCTGGTGCTGGGTGCAGTCCAGACACGGACGGACGCAGACGGGCTTGCCTGAGGCGCGCCATAAGAAGGGGAGGTGGGAGGGAGGAGCAGCTGGGTGAGGGGCAAGGGACGAATAAGAGCGGGGCCGCAGCGGCGGGAAGCCGGACCGGCGAGGGGGCGCAGGGAGGGAAAAAATACACAATCAGGGAGCACAAAATACAATATCAGACAAAGAATACAGGGCTGTAAGCACAATTTATGAAAAACAAACACTGGGACAACAATTGAAGACAGACACAGTTTGGGAGAATTACGGCAGTAAGCACAGGGCAGTGAGCACATTTACGAAAACGCCAGAGCAACAGTAGAGGAAAAAAAACACAGCAGAGAAAGTTACGGGCAGCCCAAGGCCTACCAGGCGGTCCTCGAACTCGGCAGGAGCAGGGGGGTAGCACGGGCGCAGTCAGGTGGAGCTACACTGGCGTATTTCTCACAAATACTACCAGTGTGTAGTCGGGGACCCTTCCAGTCCCCCTTCTCTCCCTCTCAGCCCTCCCACATTAGGAACTGCATACCCTTTTTCCTTGTTTCATAGCTAATATCATCTGGAATTGCTTGCTATTTAAATCTTTTTTCTGCCTAACTCATTGGTGGTGAAGTATTATCAAATTTACTGAGCTAAAGAAAGATTGTGCTCCCATTAATCTATCCAGTTTCTAATCAGTTAAATAACCCAACCATACAGGGTAGAACATAACGTAAGATGTCCTTTAAAGCATTTAAGATCTTCAGTATAGTGCAGTGGCACAGTATGACCTACATGCTGCAGCACAGTTCCCAAGAGCATACAATTGCATTATATTTACATGAAATGCCTTGATGAGCTTATGCCCGATCAGCATTGGGAGATAAAGTGTAGTGAATAACTACCCTATCTCTAATTCTGAATACACAAGAACTGAATGAAACAAAAGTTGTTTAGTCTAGAATCAAAGACCAAAACTGGATGGGCTAAAATGTGATTACTTTAATCTTTTCGAACTTACTGAGCCTTCTGATTTTTTGGTGCATCAGTTGTATTAGAAGAATCTGTGAGAAGCCATATACACCTTCCCAAGTCAGTCCAAAACAGAAGAACTACCAAGACACTTGCCCACTCCCATCCCTTTCTTCCAACTCCTAAAGGGGAGGCAAACGATGGGCTACCAAGAGTTGCTCTCTGTGGCACTAGACTAACAGGGAACATTAATATACAATTGATTTCTTGCTTGGGCAGCATGATGGAGACTTTAAAATATGTGCTTCCACATCATTATTTCTATCTCACCAAAGACAGCATGTAAAATGTTGTTCTTCAGGGGCCGGTTCCCAAAGCGGATCATATTTGCAAGCAGACAAACTCATTCACTCCTCTGTTTGCTCCAATACAACCCAAAAGCAGTACTGCCAGGCACAAGTTGCACGATCTTTCCCTTGAGGAAAGTAAGACATGAAGTGAGGTCAAGAAATGCGCAGCATTATGAGGTGACTTTAGTAAGGTATATCGGCTTGAGCAGTTTAAAGTGTGTTTAGAGAAGTCTAATACTGCGGACCATAAAACCCTTATACTCCTGTCTTATTGTGATAATTTTGCCACCATTATCTTTTTTTTCATGAACAGTAGTCACCCAAAAAGCTTTCAGAATCTGTCCTAAGTACACCATTAGAGTGCCTTTACACCACAGCTGGCCATTACACTTTTCCCCTCGCCAATCTCGGACTCAGACAACCCGTCACAACACCCACCCAATCCGCCAGCCACACGCTTGACCCCATCTTCTAAGCAAGCGCCCACATCTCCTTCAACCACACCACCG
Source organism: Lissotriton helveticus (assembly GCF_964261635.1). Taxonomy (NCBI): domain Eukaryota; kingdom Metazoa; phylum Chordata; class Amphibia; order Caudata; family Salamandridae; genus Lissotriton; species Lissotriton helveticus. The sequence goes on from NC_136062.1 coordinate 272,148,755, forward strand.
AACTCCACTGGACCGACCATCACTGCATCCACTTCACGTTCTGGAAACCCACCACGCACCACTGCACCCAACAGATCCCTCGCCACTGCTGGAGCAAAGTCACCGAACACCAGCTAACCACCACCCTCGCCCAAAGCCCCCCCCCCGGCAACCCCACCGACCCAGACACCACCGCGCGCAACCTCAGACAGGGGATCGATGACTGCACCAACGCCCTCGCCCCGGTCAAGAAACCCTACAACAGCTACACCAGCAAGAAAGCCAGCTGGTACACTGAAGATCTCAAGGCCTCTAAGAAAACCTGCCGAAAGCTAGAGTAGAACTGGCACTGTGAACGAACACCGGACACCTACGCAGCCCACAAGAACGCCACCCGCAGAAACCATCACCTCATCAGAGCCGCCAAAAGGGCCTCATTCAAAGACCGCCTGGACAACAAAGCACACAACCGCAAAGAGCTCTTCAACATCGTGAAGGAACTCTCCAACCACAGCTCCAACACCAACGACATCCCACCTTCGCAAGACCTGTGCGACGCACTCGCCACCTTCTTCCATCGCAAGATCGCAGACATCCACGACAGCTTCAACGCCACGATCGCCCCGACAACCACTGAGACCTCCTCCCGCACGACCACCATTCGCACCAATCGCTCTCCTGGACCACCATAAACGACGACGACACCACCAAGGTCATGAACACCATCCACTCCAGATCTCCCTCAGACCCATGCCCACAACACATCTTCAACAAAGCCAGCACCGCCATCGCACCCCATCTCTGGAAAGCCATCAACATCTCCTTCGAGACAGCAACCTTCCCGGAGAGCTGGAAGCACGCTGAGATCAACGCCTTACTCAAGAAACCCAAGACGGACCCCAAGGACTTCCGGCCCATCTCCATGCTCCCGTCGAAGGTCATTGAGAAGACACTCAACAAACAACTGACCCGCTACCTCGAGGAGAACAGCATCCTGAACCCGTCCCAGTCCGTGTTCCGCAGCAACCACAGCACCGATACTGCCCTCATCTCTGCCACCGATGACATCAGGACCCTGCTTGACAATGGAGAAACTGCTGCCCTCATCCTCCTGGACCTATCAGCCGCCTTCGACACGGTCTGCCACCACACACTACGCACACGCCTCCACGCCGTCGGGATCCAAGAGAAGGCCCTGGACTGGACCACCTCCTTCCTCTCCGGCAGAATACAGAGCGTCCGCCTTCCCCCCTTCCGCTCCAAAGCCACCGAGATCATCTGCGGCGTAACCCAGGGCTCATCCCCCAGCCCATCTGCGGCGTAACCCAGGGCTCATCCCCCAGCCCAATGCTGTTTAACATATACATGGCACCGCTCACCCACGTCGCTTGACTGCATTACCTTAACATCATCTCCGACGCCGATGACACCCAGCTGCTCCTCTCCCTCACCAAGGACCCCCACACCGCCAAAACCAACCTCCAAGAAGGAATGTAGACCGTCGCCGAATGGATGGGGAACAGCAGACTGAAGCTGAACTCGGACAAGACGGAGGTCCTCATCCTCGGATCCACCCCCTCGGCCTGGGACGACTCCTGGTGGCCGACCGCACTAGGAACAGCTCCAACACCCACCGACCACGCACTCAACCTAGGGTCATCCTCGACTCCACCCTCTCCATGACGAAGCAGGTCAACACTGTCTCTTCCTCTTGCTTCCGCATGCTCCGCAAGATCTACAAGTTGAACCCCACCGAAATGAAAAGAACGGTCACCCAGGCCCTCATCAGCAGCAGGCTGGACTACGGAAACACCCTCTACGCATGAGCCTCAGCCAAACTCCTGAAACGACTTCAACGCATCCAGAATGCCTCTGCACGCCTGAGCTTCGACATCCCTCGCCGCAGCCACAACACACCCCACCTAAGAGACCTGCACTGGCTCCCCATCAACAAGAGAATAACCTTCAAGCTCCTCACCCATGCACACAAGGCACTCCACAGCACTGGAACAGCATACCTCAACAGATGACTCAGCTTCTACACCCCCACCCGCCAGCTCTGTTCCACCAATCTCGCCCTCGCCACAGTCCCACGCATCCGAAGAGCGACCTCCGGGGGCAGATCGTTCTCCCACCTTGCCACCAAGGCCTGGAACACCCTCCCCATCCACCTACGGCAGACCCAAGACCTGCTGACTTTCAGAAGACTTCTCAAGACCTGGCTTTTCGAGCAGTAGCAGCACCCCCCCGCCCCCACTAGCGCCTTGAGACCCTCACGGGTAAGTAGTGGGCTTTACAAATGCTATGATTGACAAATGCTATGATTGATTTGAGGCACCAAAGTTAGTGGAAAACACTGTTAAATATTCCCACAAATGAAAATATACTTGCAAAGTTTCTGGCACACTAGGAGGAGTGAGCCAGTATGGTCTATTTGGAAATAGGTAATATTTGCAAGTGGTGGGTGAATTGCAGTTCAGCGACTACCTTTTTAGCCAGGTGAGGTAATGAGAGTTATTTGAATAAAGCACATTCTGCTGTATAATGGTAAATTATTTATGTTTCTTCTTTGGGATATACAATAAATGAGTAGATTTAGTATGTAATCCTGTCTTTTTCATATGTTGAAAATATAATGCAGATGCATCAAAATATTGCCTTGCCTTTTGGACCCATTTGTTAAGCACAGTCCGGTAACATCTTTAACACAATTTTCAACTTGCCCTCCCTATTTGTGTAGGTTAGGAGTAGCATATGCTCCTACACACTTACCACATCTACATTGCATAACAGGAATATGTTGATTTTTTATGTATTTGAAGAAATCATATTAATTCTCAAGGTCTATAAACAATAAAACAAACAAGGATTTAAATTTAGGTCCAAGCAATTATTTAGGTTGCACCATATATAATAACCCCTCTCTATTACCTCACATATAAACTGGTCTAAACCATGGCCATTTTTCTACATTCACTAACGAAAATCAAGCACCTTCTGACACCTAACCATATAACAATAGCTGCTCATGCACTAATCATACCACAAACTGACTTCAGAAACAATATGATAATTGGCACTTCCCCATTTTCTCTTGCCCTGTCCAAAGCTTTTGTTCAGTCCACAGAACGATTCATCTATGCAAAGGCAAATTGTTACCACATCTCATCAGTTCTATGAGAAGTAAACTGGCCTCTAATCAAGGCCAGATTCAAGTTTGAAACTTACTGTCTCACCAACAAGGCTCTACATCTGGAAAATCCACTTTAACTGGCTAAACCTTTGACTTTCTTCAGTTGACAACGGGCCTATGCTTTTAAGACAACTCTGCCAAAATAAGTCGCAAAATTAAAAACTTCTGTAACGCTGAAACAGCTTTTCAAGGGTGCCACAATCAATTTCTGTTCTCCCCTCTCATCTGCCTCATCCTACTGATGAGGATGCACCTTTCTCATTCAAATTCACAGTAACATCGAAATCTTATGTTTCATTTAGCATACAGTTTCCAATTTCATCATCTTGTACTCTTCACTTTCTTTAATCAGGAGGTTTATTTCTAACAATATTAGTGTTTAAAGCATGTTAATGCCTTAAGATACTATTTGCCCTATACATAAATATTACATAAAGAAATTCATGTGCCCAAATACCTTTAACAAACTTCACATATGTGTAATGATCCTACTGACACTAATGTTTTTTTACCTGTACGATTTACAGGATGTGTTGCCTGCGAGTCAGGCGATGTCAGACTTTGTCTCCGTCCGGCGTCATCAGTGGGAGATGTTGGAAGCGAGGATATGGGAGGAGTTTGCGCACGCCGCGTGGGGTGTACACTAGTAGTTGGGTAACTGGAAAACATTTGCCTTTGAAGAAAAATTCAGTGGTTATAGTGATGTACAGTTTACTGGTACTAAAGGTTGCAAAAATGAATGACCACTTTCTTCAAAATGTTTCTTTATGCTTCTTAACCATTGGCAATGAATGTTCCCGTTAAGAATAAAAACCACACCACTATCCAATGGCAGTTAGTTGAGTGATTATACAAACATAATTTAAGACTAAACTGTTCAATTAAAAAAATGTATTATGGGTCCCATGTCACCCTGAAGACAGAATTGGTCATCTCGAACCTCTTCAAAATCTAGATTAACGAGTTACTTACCTTCAGTAATTCATTTTCTAGTTAAAACTATCTAATAGCACATTCCTCACCTTGTGAATAACCCCAGGCGCCAGACTGGATCTGGAAAATTTTCAATAGCAATTCCCGAACACATCAGTAGGCATTGTACTGCGGCTCCATGTTGGACCCGTCTCGACCCGGATGTGACGTCAGGGCCACTATATCTGCGCCATCTCCACGCTCATGTTACCATTGGATGATGAGTCCATTGAAATAGAAAAACAAGCTACTTACCTTGGGTAACGGTATACTTGTAAGAGACATATATTATTTATGGATTGCCGTCCTTAGAATTACCCCAAATCATCAGACTGGATCCGGAGAATTTTTCTTTAGCAGTACCCCTGCGCGTAAGTAGGTGGCGTCGGTCAACTCCGCGTTCGTCGTTGGCATCGTGATCGCCAGAATGACATCACGGTATATACTTAGATGGTGCCCCAGCGCGCTGACACCAGTTCTTTACACAACATTTCACGCCAGAAGCGCAGAGCCATGCAAGACACTGACCACTGGCGCACAAAACTAGGGCCCTGAAAGGGAGTCCCTTATCCTAGAAGCCAGTTCGCAGAACGGGGAGGAGGGTTGGGGAAGTGAGGAATCCATAACTAATATATGTCTCTTACAGATAGATTGTTACCGAAGGTAAGCAATTTGTTTATCTGAAAGAGACTATTAGTTATGGATTCCTCATCATAGATTAGATACCCCAGCAATACCAACCTCGGATGTGGGTCTGCAAACTAAGTTCACACCAGACACTCCTGGAGAACTGAACGGCGAAAGCAGCCGTCGGTCCGGACTTGGCTGTCAAGGCAGTAATGTTTGGTGAACATGTGCAATGTAGCCCAGGTGGCTGCCTGGCAGATGTCATGAAGAGGGATCCACATCTTAAAGCCGTAGTGGCTGTCATCGCCCTTGCGGAATGGGCACGCAGCCCTACTGAAGGTTCCTTCTTTGCTAAGGAATAGCAGATTTTGATGTAAAGAACGACCCATCGAGAGATGGTCTGCTTCAGCATGACCCAGCCTTTTTTGGCGCCCACATAGCCAACAAAGAGCTGGTCATCCTCTCGGAATTGTTTTGTGCGATCCAGATAGAATGAAAGTGCATGTTTTGGATCCAGATGGTGGAGTCTCTGCTGCTCTTTAGAAGGATGCAGGCGGAAAGAAGGTAGGCAAAGTGATAGTCTGTCCTATGAGGAAGGAAGTAACCACTTTGGGAAGGAAAGAAGGCCTAGTGCAAAGGACAACTTTGTCTGGATGAACAGCCAGAAAATGAAGTTTGGAAGAAAGAGGCTGAAGCTTACTCATCCTGCGAGCAGAGGTGATGGCAATCAAAAAGGCAGTTTTAAGTGTCAGAAGTCTGAGAGGACAGTTATGTAGCAGCTCGAAAGGAGTGCACATGAGGTAGGTCAGACCAGGGTCAAGTCCCACTGGGGCATTACGAAAGAAATAGGAGGAAACAAGTGAGTAATGCCCTCAAGGAAGCGATTTACAATAGGGGACTTGAAAAGAGAAGGTTGATCTGGAAGGTGAAGAAAGGCTGAAATAGCCAAAAAAATAGTCCTTGAGAGTGCCCAGAGCAGAGCCCTGCTGTCAAGGAAAGAATGAAGAGAACCTCTAAAAGGGGGACAGTAAGGGGATCCACAGCCTTTTCAGCGCACCAAGCTACAAATGTGTTCCATCTGCAGGCATATACCATTTTTGTGGAGGTACGCCTGCCTGCCAAGAAAACGTTACAGACTTTGGGAGGAAGGTTGAAAGCTGTCAACTGTTGCCGCTCAATCTCCACGCAAAGAGGTGGAGGGTGAACAGGTTCGTGTGGAGGACCCTCCCCTGCTGCGTCAGAAGATCCTCCCGAAGGGGCAGTCTGATCGGAGGATCGATGGCCATATGCAAGAGCTCGGGATACCAGACTCTTCGTGTCCAGTCCGGAGCCATAAGAGTGACTTAGGCCCAGTTGTGCTTGATCTTTTTCAGCACTCTGGATAGAAGTGGTATAGGTGGAAAGGCGTATTGAAGACCGCAACTCCACTCGTGATGAAAAGCATCGCCTAGAGAGTGCTGCCTTGGAAATTCCAACGCAGAGAACTGCTGACATTACACGTTCTCTTCAGTGGTGAATAGATTTAGCCAAGGCTCTGCCCACCGCTGAAAGAGACCTTGCAACACCTCTGAGTGAAGACTCCATTCATGATCCATCATGCACTGGCGGTTGAGTTCGTATGCCCAGGCATTCAGGGAATCTACCAGGTGTTGAACCACCAGGGACATGCCCTGATGTTCCAGCCTAGTCCAGAGGCGGATAGCCTCTTGACATTGGGTCCAGGACCCCACCTCACCCTGTTTGTTGCAGTACCTCATGGCGGTGGTGTTGTCCGTGAACACCTGCACGACTCTACCTGTGACAGAAGGAAGAAATGCTTCAAGTGCAAGATGGATTGCCAGGAGCTCCAGCAGGTTTATGTGGAGCCCGGACTCCGCCAGAGACCAGAGGCCCCTGATCTCCGCCTCCCCCATCTGGCCACCCCACCCCAGAAGTGAGGCATCTGTCACCACTATGAACTCTGGTTGGGGAAGGGCGAGGGATCTGCCGTTGACCCAATCCTGGTTCGTTAGCCACGACTGCAATTGGTGTGCAGTGCCCTCCGAGATCTGGACGCAATCAGAAACTTTTCCTTGGTGCTGTGCCCACTACAACTTCAGGTCCCACTGCACAGTCCGCATATGCCACCTGGCATAGTCCACCAGCAGGATGCAGGAGGCCATGAGGCCAAGTAGCCTCAGGGCCATTCTGACCGAAACTTGTGGTAAGAGGCTGAAAAATCTGATTCATAGCCCAAATATTCCAGACTCGTTGCTCAGGAGGATAAGCCCAACATTGAGCTGTGTCCAGAACCGCTCCAAAGAAAAGGAGCTTCTGAGAGGGAATCAGGTGTGACTTCGGCACATTGATGGTGAACCCCATGGAATGCAAGCGGTCGGCTAGAGGTGGGAGACGAGAGCCTGGGGCGAGCCCGCCTTTAAAAGCCAGTCCTCCAGATAAAGAAGACTGGAACCCCTGATCTACGCAGATGAGCTGCGACCACATCCATCACTTTCGTGAACACCCGAGGGGCGCTGGTAAGGCCAAAGGGGAACGGTAAACTGAACGTGCTGGTGACCTACTGTGAACCGTAGGTAACGCTTGGGGCCGGCAAGGCGGGGATGAGAAAATAGACGTCCTGCAAGTCCAAAGCTACCATCCAGTCTCTAGGATAGAGGGCAGACAGGGGCTGAGCCAATGTCAACATTTTGAACTCCTCCTTCCAGAGGAAGCGGTTGACATTCCTGAGATCCAAGATAGGACGCAGGCCCTTGTCGTCCTTTGGCACCAGAAAGTAGTGGGAATAACAACCACAATCTACTTCTGGGGCAGGAACTCGCTTGATGGCTCCCTTGGCAAGAGAGCCGTCACTTCCTGGTAAAGAAGGGCCAAGTGATCCTCCGACATGCAATGGAATTGAGGTGGCATGGATGGAGGGGTAGTCTCGAAAGGGATGGAGTAGCCCTTTCAGACTATCTGCAAAACCCACCTGTCCGACATGATGTTGAGCCAGTGGGGGAGTGGATGGTGGATCCTGCCACCCAATGGCGAATGGTGGGCCTGAAAGGTCAGACTAGGAGGGCTTGGAGGCTGCTGCAGAGGGGACGCTGGTGGACTAGTCCGCCCGCTGGCCTCCAGATCCACAACGGTGGGTCCCATGTCCCCGACTGCCCAGACGCTGGACAGATTGCGCAGACCTGTGTCTCTGGACAGAACGTGGCCGGGCACCCCTTTAGTAGCCATGAAATGAGCAAAAAGCATACTAAGTGGGGCGAGAGGTAGAAGCGGGCCAATGACCTGGCCGTAGCCCTCTAGTCCTTAAAACGCTTGAGAGTGTTGTCTGCTTTGGCGCCAAACAAGCGACAGCCATCAAAGGGCATGTTAAAAAGTGTAGCATGGACATCACCCGAAAAGCCAGTGGACCTCAGCCAGGCGTACCGTCTCAGGGCTACTTGGCTGCGTCACTCCCTTCGGCCACTGCATGAGAGAGCACAGCCTGGGTCTCATCCGGGCACTGTGGCAGCACCTGCGCGCCCGTGTCCCACATAGAATTGGAGTAACAGCCCAAGAGGCATGCAGTGTTCACCGACCGCAGTCCTGAGCTGGAGGAAGAAAACGTTGTCTTCCCAAGAGGGTCCAGATTCTTGGATTTCCTATCAGGTGGAGCGGTAGGGAATATCCCCTTGGAAGTTGAGGCTTGGGCCACCAAGCTCTCCGGTGTAGGGTGTTGGGAGAGGAAAATGGGGTCGCCCGGGGCCCGGTGGTGGCGTTGAGAAATCATCCTATCCACAGGGGTCCCTGTGTTGGGTTTTGACCAATTGCCCAAAAGGATGTCTGTGAGGGTCTCATTGAATGGCAGCAGGGGCTCCGAAGAGGCTGCCGCAGGTTAAAACACCTCTGTCAGGAGGTTAGTCCTGACCGCCACTGTAGGAAGCTCAAGGTTTAAGGCCTCAGCCGCACTACGCAACACCACTGCATATAATGCACCCTCCTCCATAGCCATGGTAGGGGGAAATAACATGCCAAAACTCAGAGAGGTGTCCAGACCACTGGGCTCACCCAACTCCTCTCTCCACTCTGGTTCTTCTAACTGGTCTGCCAGAGGGTCCACAGACCCATCCCAGTCCTCCTCACCCTCCGCTCTTAGTAACTCAGGGCGACAGGGAACACCAGGGAAGAATAGGGGTACAAAGGTACAGGTCCGCGCCAGTACCGACGTCGGTCGTCGCAGGTCCGGCTCAGTGTCCACATCGAGTGGGACCTCGGTCGATGTCGGTTGGAGACACAACTGGCGTCGGAGGGGGCGGAGGTGTCACCAATAGATTCGGCCCCGGAGGAGATGTTAGGTCGACCGGCACCGATCCGGATCCAGGCCTGGATCCCTAGGGCTCTTGGCGCTGAAGCCGCTGCAATTAAAGACCTAGAACCCCAGTCCAGTCCGCGGGGCCCGAAGGCGCGCCGAGGGAGTGGAGCTGCCCACAGATGGAGTGGAGGGCTTCATATACGAAGTAGGCAGGGGTCGCTCCGGCTCCCAGGAAGGGGGGAAAGGCCGGAGTCGACTCAACAGGCTCTGCGGGCGGAGCCAGGTGACTACCTTCCGCATCCTGCGTTGCGTCGACTGACGGACGGGGAGAATGCAAAGAGCGACCGTGCTTCTTCGCCTTCTTCTTGTGCTTTGACTTACTCGAAGACCTTGACGAAGAGTGATGGCTTTGCGACCGGTCCAGCAACGTCCTTCTTGCCTGGGATCTCGAGCGGCCTCCAGGAGCTTTAGGGACCGCTCCCGCAAAGACTTCGGGCCATGGCCCAACAGTCGGAGCACGACTTTGGGTTGTGATCTCGCTCCAGGCATCAGAGGCACACAAGATGAGGGTGCGTCACCGACATCAGCTTGTGGCAGGAGCCACAAGGCTTGAAGCCGGTCCACCGAGATTACATCCCTGTGCACCAGAAGTAGGAAGATTCGAAAAGATGTTGACAAAAAGTCGAAAAAAAGAGTCAAAAAGTGACTTGAAGTACCGCTCTCTCCGGATCTGAGCTGGCTGGCGCGGAAAATGAAAGAACTGACGTCAGCGAGCAGGAGTGGCGTCTCAGTAGATACTGCAACGTCATTCCGGCGTTCACGATGAACGCGGAGTCGACCAACGCCACCTACTGACGTGCAGGGGTCCTACTGAAGAAAAATTCTCCAGATCCAGTCTGACGCCTAGGGGTAATTCTAAGGTTAGGAATCCATAACTAAAATTCTCTTTAGGATTATGCCAATATGCTGACCTTTAGGTTAGGATCTTATTAAAGGACCATATGAGTCCAATCTAAAGAAAGGGGAGGAGGGTGGGTCGGTGAGGAATCTGCAGTTCGAGTTTCTACCAGAAAAGGCGTTACGGAAGGTAACTAACTACTTCTTATGATACAGACTACTAACCGCAGATTACATACCTTGTGAATAGATGCCAAAGAAGTGTCCATCCTAACGGACCTCTTTGTCTTGGCAATAGTGCTTTGTGAACAAGTGGAGGTGCCCCCTGTAGGAGAGTGGGATCTGCTTCTTATAGTTACCCCCACTTTTTGCTGATGTTTCACTGTTTTCGACTTAGACTGACTGAGATCCTGCTATACAGGACCCAAGGGAAGCTGCTTTCTCCTCTAAATTGATTCCATGTACTTTAGGTACACTCCAGATTGGATTCTGGGGTGCCCTTATAAGTCCCTAGTACATGGTATACTATATACTCAGAGCATAGGTACCCCAGAGGCCTCCCAGGGGCTGCAGCATGTATTATGCCACCCCCTGAGAGACCATTCAAAATGACACCACTGGTCTGCTACTGCAGCCTGTGTAAGGTGGTGCATGCACCCCTTACTTAGATATAGGTTCACTTTTTCTACCATATATCACTGCACATATAAACCTATTAGTCACCCCTGTGGCAGGCCTTATCAATCATGAAGGCAGGGAGCTGGGTTTTATGTGAGAGGGTGCCCATGCATGAGCGGAGCCCCTCTGCAGCCTTTGGAACCTATTCTCCGGGGTTGTTTGTGATGCAGCAAACCATATATACTGCCAGTAACTGGCAGGGGAGGTATGATTCCACCCTTCTAAAGGGACATATGCGACATACAGGTACACCTGGTACCAGCTTTCTCGACCTGGGCATCACAAAATGGATGCTGCCAGCCACAGACAAGAGTCTGCCCTCCTGCTGCTGAGCCAAGCTCGAGCAGGGGAAGGCTTGACAATAGGCTTCCTGTCACAGGGAGGTGTAACCACCTTCCAGACAGGCTTTAGTGTATTGGGGCTGGGTGGTTGCACTCTGTGCTTTGATGTCTGCACTGGGGGCATATTTGGTGTCTCTGTGCATAGTCCAGCTCAAATCGGTTGCATGAGCCATTTACTCCTGCTATGGCACGAAATTGGATAAAGGACATGGGTGTAGCCATCCCTCTGTCCTGACCCTCCCATAGGTGGGTCCCCAAGTTTGTCCCACCCCTTCCTTGGATATAAAGTAGGAACCCCTTACTACAGGACTTTAGATGTTACCTGGACTAAATTCTGCTACAGAAAGCAAGTACTTTGACGATCTACACTACGCTGGATGACTGAAGAATCTCCCTTGGAGTAAAGGAGTTACTCCCCTGCAAGGCAGGCACCTAAATGCATCTGTCCGGTTTGCATCTCCCGAGCACCTGAGGACTCCAAAGATTTCTGCAACACAGGAGGTGGGTTCCCGAGGTCTCGGAGGATGATCTGTGCTCTCAGCAATTCTGAGGCCTGTATCCTTTGTTGTGGCCGTACAACCCAAACACCTATGCACCATGTACTTTTGCAGCAGCATATGCTTTTCGGCGATCCCAGAGGCTGTGCTTTGGGATACTTGTAGTCCTGATGCCGAGCAGTGTTTCCACCAAAGATTTTCAGCCTACACTCCATGAGTGTTCTGTGGGCTGGTATTTCGTGATTCATCTCGAGGTCCCTTTGCGATCCCTGGTCCGTTGACCTGTGGGTCCCTGTGAAGGCTTTCCTGGTTGCTCCAGATGTGCCCTGACTCTCCATTGCTTGGAGAGTCCCCAGGACCTTGCGGGTCCTCAACAAAGCTGATTTCCTCTGACCGGGTGGGTTGCAGTTGCCAAGGCTTGTTGGTGTTCAATCCGGAAACTGACCCCATAGCACTCGAAATCCTTAGTGGGACAGCTTATCTCCGGACTTTGGTCGTCATCGATGTCTCCTGGTCCCCGTGGCTGCAGAGTCAAGCATTGCGTCATCTCACCTGCAGCACCTGACATCGGTGGGCATTCGTCTACCGGTCCCCTGGTCACCCTGAAGTGACCCAGACTCTGTCCCCTCTGCTTTCAGGTTCTTCTCATCTCGAATCCAGGCTTGGATTCCACCAGACACTTTTCATCTTCCAGGCAGCAGCATTTTTCCGAATCACGCCATTGAAAACGATGAAGGTTTCCGACATCACTTGACACCTATGCACCGGCTCCTCTGGGTTAGGTAACACAGGTACTCTGGTACTCACAAGGGTGCTGACTTTAGAACCTTCTATGTTTGAAAGGTTTTTGCTCAAAGTCCTCTCCGAAGTGTCCTTAATCTTTAAAATTCCAACCGCAACTTTCTCATAGAGTTGTACGGAGCCCGCATCTGTGTTCTCACACTGCACCCGTCATCCGTGGGTCCCCGGTGTCACTACTTTGGGTGGTTCCATGGGGTCTCAGCAATTCTACATGATCTAGGCACTGTGTCTAGTCAAGTCGGTGTTGTTATACCACTTTCTTAGTATATGGATTGGTCTCCCCCTGGAACCCACTGTGTATTGTGCTTTTTACTGTTGTTCTAGTGATTTAATATTGTGTGCTTTGTGCTCTAACATCATAAATAGGTTAGTAGAGAGTTTTTAGTAATAAATGCATATATTTTAAATATCTCTTGTGTGGTTCTCCTTTAATTTGGTCACTCAGGAGGTTCTAATCTGGTAAAACAAGCTGCTTTACATTCCTTCGAGACTTACCCTGAAGGCTGCTCTCCATAGCTACCACAAGGATTGCTTTCAATAAAGGTTGTCTTTAACCTAATCATCAATAAGGGTTGTTTGGACTGGTAGAAGGTGCCCACTATAATTAGTGGACAGCATATACCAGGCCAACTTCTCACACACCCACGTAGCAGCCTGGCAGATGTCCAGGACTGGCACATTGTGCCAGGGCAGTGGAAGCAGTCTTTGCTCTGGTGGAATTAACATGCGTTCCTTCTGGGGGCTGCTTTTTGGTGGGCCCATAGCAGCTCTTTATGCACAAAACAATCCATGTGGAGATGGTTTTCTTTTGTACCATTGTTTCCATTTTTTGCTCCTGACAAGTCAATGGATCATCCGATTGATGGTCTCTGGCTCGAACAATGTAAAAATTGAGGGAACTCCTAGGATCAAGACAATGGAGGCAATCCTCTTCCTTGGAGTGATGAGGTGGAGTGTACAAAGACAGCAAGGTGACGTATTGCACTACGTGGAAGTACGTCACTATCTTTGGCAAAAAACGCCACTTTTGTCTTAAGTAGCATTTTGTTTGGCAAGAAAGAGGTGTATGGCTACTGGAAAGACAAGTTCTGGAGTTCACTCACTCACCATTGCAATGAGGAATAATGTTTTTATGGTTAGCAGGCATGGGAAGAAGCTGTGCATATGTTCAATAGGAATGCACATCAAGTAGGTAAGATCCTACGAAGGTCCTACTATGGGATAAGGTCCTACTATGGCATTGCAAAAGGTGTTGGTGAGAACATGTGGATCAGCTCATTTAAAAAACGCATCACAACAGACAATTTGAAAAGGGATGGCTGATCGGGCAACTGTAGAAAGGCCAAAAGATAACCCTTCACTGTTGGCACTGAAAGGAATTGCTGGGCTAGACAGACAAAACAATTACATGTTAGACAACTTTGCCTGTATAGGCTGGATGTCATGAAAGGCACACCAAAGAACAAACTTCACCCATAGTCCGGCATATACAGTTTTAGTGAAGGGATGCCTGGCTGTGAGGATGATACCAACTACTTCAGGAGGGAGATCAAAAGAAGTCAACTGTTACCATTCAATCTCCACACATGGAGGCGTAGGTTATGCTGGCTCGGACACGGGCCTGGCCCTGCTTTACAACAGAAAGTCCTCCAGAGGGGGCAGCTGGATTGGAGTACATATTCTCATGGCCAGAGGTTCTAGGTCTCACTCTCTCCTCACCCAGTCTGAAACCCACTAGTATGACTTGCGCATGGTCTTTCCTGATCTTTTTTGACGATCTGTGCAGTAGTTGCAGAGGCAGGAAGACATAGAGGAGTACAGAGCCTCAAGGCAGGCACAAGCTTTCTCCAAGTGATAACTACATTGGGAACTTCAATGCACAAAACTTGTAAGATTCCCTAAGCCACCTCTGAATGTAACTGCCATTCAGAATCTGCTAGGCACCTGCAGCGGAGTTAGTTTTCCCTGATGCCTGAAGGCCCTGCTAAGTGCTGGGTGATCAGGGAAATGCCTGAACGTTCAGTCACTTCTAGAGATAGCAAGCCTCCTGGGCACAGGACCCTTTCCAACTTATTTGTTGCAGTACCACATGGCGCTCATGCTGTGTATTTGCACCTATACCTGTTTCCCCTTAATAGTTGAGCGAAACGCCTTCAGTGCCAAGCGAATCGCTCCCAACTCCAGCAAGTTGGAGACAATCCTCCCTAGGAGACCCGAGTCCTCTGATCTCCATCTCTCAGATGACCTCCTTCACCCAACAACGATGCATTCAGCCACTTCTAGCGCACAGGACCCAGGAGCACACTCCACCCTGTCTCTAGCAGTAAAACATGAATGAATGAATGAATGAATGAATGAATGAGTACGCTCTTGTATGGCCACCCTGAGGCATCCCAGCGCTGCGAGACCATGGACAGAAGAACACGCTCAGTGAAACAAAAATTTCTTCAATCGCTTCCTGAATACAAGATGGTTCACTTCCAGTCTGATGTTATCTGGGAGTTTGTTCCAGCCCTTGGCGACATGGAAGGAAAGCTGGCGGCCACCCATGCGGGCTCGCTTCACCCTGGGTACCACCAGCAAATTTTGCTGATTAGATCTCAAGGATCTAGAGGCAAGATGCCGGCGAAACAAGGGCTGGAGAATGGTAGGACCAACATTACTTATTGACTTATGCGCCATACAGAATGTTTTAAACATGATCCTTTCCTGGATCAGAAGCCAGTGAAGTGACCGAAGTGCCGCCTTTGCCGAGCAGCGTCTGGGAAGATTCATAAGCACCCGAGCTGCACAGTTCTGTACTGATTGGAGAATCTGGATAGAGCCAACTGGAGCTCCCAGATAAACGGCATTTGCATAATCCAGACGCGATAAAATCAGCAACTGGACCAGCACGCGTCTGGCCTCAAAAGGTAGGAGGGAAAGAACTTTCCTAAGGAACCTAAGCAGTCCATAACAAGTCGCCGCCACCTTCTTGGACTGAACCTGAAACCCCAAGGTGGTATCTAGCCAGACCCCCAGACTCTTTATCTGGGTCTTTGGGGTGGGCGGGGAGCCCAGACACTACAGCCACCAAGGGTCAAGGTTAATGGGAGCTTTATACCCCAGGAGCATGATGTCAGTTTTCGCCCCATTTAGCTTTAAAAATGACGTCGTCATCCACTCCAAGACCTTGGTGAGACAGGGGGTCAAGTTGTTACTCCCCTGATCTCCGGCATCATCTCTTGCCAGAGAGACGACCAACTGCGTGTCATCGGCGTAGGTGATAAGCTGAATTCCCCAGGGAAGCACCACCTCAGCCAAAGGACTCATGTAGATGTTTAATAAGGTTGGACTGAGAGAGGAGCCCTGGGGAACGCCGTGACACAGTTGCAGTTGGTCGGAGAAAACCTCCTCCTCAAAAACGGAGAAAAATCTCTCTGCCAGAAAGGACTGGAGCCATTTAAGGGCAATTCCTGAGATCCCTGCCCGAAGGAGACGCTGAACCAGAAGTGGGTGATTAACAGTGTCGAAGGCTGCGCTGAGGTCCAACAGGACCACCGCAGCGCAGCCCCCAGCATCCACAATACTCCTAGTTGCCTCCACCACCGCCACCAGGGCAGTCTCCGTACCCTGTTTGGCTCTAAATCCCGTCTGAGAGGAATAGAGGGCACCCGAGGTCTCAGCGAAAGAGGAGAGGATCTGGTTGACGTATTTTTCAGCAATCTTACTCAGGCCCGGTAGCAACGAGATGGGTCTGTAGTTAGCTAGATCTTCTGGGTCCAAGTTATTTTTTTTTAGGAGGGCTTTCACTTTCGCCATCTTCCAGATAGGGGGTACGATACCTGAATCCAGGGATGAACTAATGACCTGCATAATAATAGGGCACACTTTCCCTGAAACCTGTTTAAGAGCTGCAGGAGGCGCAGCATCCAGGGGTGAACCCGTTTTGAGGCCATCGAGCAGTCTTTCCACAGTGGCCAGGTCGAGTGGTGGAAAGGCGTCGAGACTTTCGGCGGCATCAGAAGGAGTCTCTTCCAGAATCCCCGCCAGGCTTTTCGTGGAGTCAGAGGTCAGTCTTGAAGACTCAAAACCTGAATAGATAACAGACACCTTGGCGGCAAAGAAAGCGGCCAGATCATCACATTTTTTCTGGGGATCAGGAGAAGCCCTAGTGGCCGAGGGGGGGGGGGGTAATCAGGGCTTGAAATATTTTAGAGATTTCTCTAGGCCTATTAACTGCTTCAGTAATTTTAACCTGATAGTACGCAGACTGGGCAATTTTTAGTTGTTTCTTATATGCCCTTAACTCTAACCTGTATTCATTTTTGGAGGCAGTTGCAAAATCTTTCCTCCACTTCCTCTCCGCTCTTTTACAGAGCTGTTTTTGCTCCTTGAGTTCCCTGGAATACCAAGGCTGTTTTTTAGGGCCGATCCTGTGTTGAACCACTTTTTTTTTGAAGAGTGGCATCTAATGCAGAGGTAAGCCACTCATTAAAGGCCTCATTGGCAATGACAGGGTTATCGTGAGGGGCCGGGGGGGACCTCAACAAGGCAGCCTCCCAGTCCTCCACTGACAGCCTCGACCACATTCGGCTGAATTTATTAGATAGACTAGCTGTGGGATAAATTTGGTCTCCAGGGGCCCAAACAAAAGGGAGCAGGGCATGGTCTGTCCATGGGACAAAGCTAGGATGGTTGTACCTAATGTTACTGAGGTTGGTAAAGAAGTGATCTAATAAATGCCCTGCTATGTGTGTATGGCCAGTCACAATTTGCTCCAGGTGCACTACTCCCAAAGTGTCCAACAGACACTGAGAGGCAGCGTCGTCCAACTCATCAAGATGCACATTAAGGTCGCCCATGATAGAAAACTTGGGTGAACTACTAATGGACACTGAGATCTTGTCCAGTAAATTGTTACAAAAGCCGCGGTGGTCGCCTGGGGGCCTGTAGACCAGGATGCCCGACATGGTACAGGAAGGAGAGAAGGCAATTGAAAAGCCCAGACTCTCGCATTCCAGAAGTGGACTCTCAGTTGTTCTACATATAACTGGATTTTTAAAAATTATTGCCACTCCTCCTCCACGACCGATTTGACGGTCCTGCCTAATGATTGAATAGCTAGGCGGTAGGGCCCCGACGACATCCGGATCTGATGCCTCTGTGAGCCACGTCTCTGTCAAAAATAGGGCATCTAGGTCTCGTTCCTCCAAGAGCATGCGAATTTCCACCGCATGTCTCGGAAGAGAGCGACAATTTAGTAATGCAAATGTATGGTGTTTCGCATTAACAACTGCAGGCCCTATCTGTGTACAGTGTAAACACGGAATCCCTACCTCCTCAGAGAGGGAGCTGATAGGACAGCGGATGGTGGCGCTGTCTCTAATTGCCCTCAGCTGCTACCCACTATAGCGTAAGGTATCCATAACAGGGGGAGTCACCAATAATACCCCTGGCCTCGACCTGGCCCGTCCTGGCACAGACGGGCACAGACGGGCTTTCCTTGGGCGCTCCTTCGGCGCGATGAGGCGCGTCCGCTGTCGCGTTCGCAGCGCGAAGATAAGACCTCCCAAATTTATGGGCTTGAGCGCGGGACCGGCGCTTCCTGCCCCAACGACTGCAGCGTCAACCTGCCTCCTCCCAATATGGCCGCTCTGCCTAGCCGGCCACCTCCAACTACCGTCCCCAATTCAGCTCCTAACTCGGCTGAAATAAGGCTGAACCAGCTGAGAAAAGCAGCGCTGGTAAGTGTGTGTAAAATCAAGACATACAATCAATTTTTTTATTAAAAACGGCGAAATAAAATGTTTTATTCAAACGAGTGGGCAGAGTGCAAGTAAATGGCTCTAACTCCCGGCTTCCGCCTCAGGAGTGGAATACTGTCCCTAGGTCTGACCAGAGCACCCACAACTAATCCAATTTATGGGCTTGAGCGCGGGACCGGCACTTCCTGCCCCAACGACTGCAGCGTCAACCTGCCTCCTCCCAATATGGCCGCTCTGCCTAGCCGGCCACCTCCAACCCCCGTCCCCAATTCAGCTCCTAACTCGGCTGAAATAAGGGTGAACCAGCTGAGAAAAGCAGCGCTGGTAAGTGTGTGTAAAATCAAGACATACAATCAATTTTTTATTAAAAACGGCAAAAAAAAATGTTTTATTCAAACGAGTGGGCAGAGTGCAAGTAAATGGCTCTAACTCCCGGCTTCCGCCTCAGGAGTGGAATACTGTCCCTAGGTCTGACCAGAGCACCCACAACTAATCCAATTTATGGGCTTGAGCGCGGACCGGCGCTTCCTGCCCAACGACTGCAGCGTCAACCTGCCTCCTCCCAATATGGCCGCTCTGCCTAGCCGGCCACCTCCAACCCCCGTCCCCAATTCAGCTCCTAACTCGGCTGAAATAAGGGTGAACCAGCTGAGAAAAGCAGCGCTGGTAAGTGTGTGTAAAATCAAGACATACAATCAATTTTTTATTAAAAACGGCGAAATAAAATGTTTTATTCAAATGAGTGGGCAGAGTGCAAGTAAATGGCTCTAACTCCCGGCTTCCGCCTCAGGAGTGGAATACTGTCCCTAGGTCTGACCAGAGCACCCACATTTATTCCAATTTATGGGCTTGCGCGCGGGACCGGCGCTTCCTGCCCCAACGACTGCAGCGTCAACCTGCCTCCTCCCAATATGGCCGCCCTGCCTAGCCAGCCACCTCCAACCCCCTTCCCCAATACAGCTCCTAACTCGGCTGAAATAAGGGTGAACCAGCTGAGAAAAGCAGCGCTGGTAAGTGTGTGTAAAATCAAGACATACAATCAATTTTTTATTAAAAACGGCGAAATAAAATGTTTTATTCAAACGAGTGGGCAGAGTGCAAGTAAATGGCTCTAACTCCCAGCTTCCGCCTCAGGAGTGGAATACTGTCCCTAGGTCTGGTGGTCAAGCTGTTCGTTATCACCTACAGAAGTTCCCCCTTGATAGTTGAGAGGAACGCTTTCAGTGCCAAGCGAATCGCTCACAACTCCAGAAGGATGAGATGCTCCTCTTCAGAGACCAGAGTCTTCTGAACTCCACCTCTCCCAGACGACCGCCTCAACCCAGAAACTATGTATCCATTAGGACCATTACCTCTTGGTGGGATAGGAAGAGGGGTCTTAATCTGGTCCAACTGAGGTCAAGAAGCCAACACTGCAGATCTTTCGCAGTCTTCTCCGACAACTAGATGGAGTCCGTAGGGTTTCCTTTGTGGCGAGCTCGCTGAGAATTCAGATCCCACTGAAGAGCCTGCATGTGCCAACTTGCATGGTTCATAAACAGGATGCAGTCTGCTAAGAAGCCTCAAAGTCACTCCCACTGAGACCCAGGCCAGTGTTTGAACCATCTGGATCACAGCCCAGAGGCAAGGCATGGAAAAGCATTGTATCCAGAAAGACTCCAATGAAAGAGAAGTGTTGCAAAAAAGTCAGGTGTAAATTTGGCCCATTGATGGAAAAGCTCAATGATGTTAACAGGTTGGCCACCATCTGGAGGAGGCAACAACTGTTTTGGACAATTTCGCCTTCAGTAGCCAGTCGTCAAAGTAAGGGATGATTGATATTATCAACCTCTGTAGATAGGCTGCAATCACCACCATAACCTTTGTGAATACCTGAAGCGCGCTGGTAAGGCCAAAGGAGAGCAGGGAGAATTGAAAGTACACTTGTCCTACCTGAACCGCAGGTAATATATGTGAGGTTGTAGGTCCAGGATGTCAAAATAGAAGTCCTGCAAAGCCAATGCAATCATCTAGTCTCCTGGATCCAAAGCAGACAGGACGTGGCCCAGTGTCAACATTCCGAACTTATCTTTCCGAAGGAAGAAGTTCAAAGGGTGAAAATCGAGGAGAAGGCATAAGCCTCCATAGTTCTTCTGCACCAGGAAATAATGGGAGTAACAGCCAGTTCTGATCTTGAAATGCCGGGACCCTCTCTAGAGCTACCTTGTCAAGCGAGCTTGAACTTCCCCTCACAGTATGGACAAGTGATTCTCAAGGAGGTGTTGTGGTGTAGGAGGCTTATCCAGGGGATGTGCCATCAAGGGAAGGTAGTAACCGTGTTGCACAATCTGGAGCAACTATTTGTTGGATGTGATGCGACCTCCCATTTTGTGTTCATAAGCCACTGTGTGTCATTTAAAATAGTTTTGGGTCAGCTGCAGGAGAGGAGTTTGGGTAGTGCGTTGCCCCCTGGGGACCAGGATGCTGACAACCTGGTCCCCTGCCTCTAACCTTAAAGGATTAAGAGGCATGCTGTTGAAGTATACTCTGACTTTGCCTCTGCTAGTATCCCCTGTTTAAGCCTCAAAAGGGATGGAATTGCTGTTGGATCTGCAGATGATGCGAAGCCATGCTGAGAGAGCGTGCTGTGGCTATGCTCTGTTTACATTTTTCCATGGTCAAGCCGGCATACACTCCAAAGAGCCTAGAAGCATTAAAAGACATCCATTAAAGATGGTTGGGCATCGTATGCTAAGCCAGTGAGGTGAATCCAGCACCCCTCTTGTCACAACTGGACTACCCAGACAGTCAGTAGTATCCTTACCTGAGGTATAGAGTATTTTGCTGAGTCCTGGTCGTCATAAATGAGGTGTTGCAGGGTGCCTGGATGTCATCAGGGACAACTGGTTTAATAACCACCACTTTGTCTTGCAAAGCATTTGAGTACCTCCCCAGGAGGCAGCTGGTGTTGACTGACCTTGAAGCAAGGCTGGCAGACAAGAACATTTGCTTGACAAATGTTTCCATAGGTTTCGACTCCCTGCCTGGCAGGTTAGTGGGAAATGCACTGAGATTGAATATACTTGTAGACATCTACACAACCAGGCTTTCCAGGATGGGTGCTGCGTGAGGAAGTCTAGATTCCCAGGGCAAGATCTATGCCACCTTGCAATTTCTCTATTGACTTGGGCGAGACATTGGCTTTGCCCAGGCACCCAGTGGTAGGTCTGACAGGGCCTCATTAGAAGGGAGGAGAGGTTCCTGATTTGTGTGACCTGGGTGAAAGACCTCAGTAAGGATATTAGTTTTCATCTCTGTGGATGTTAGGGTAAGGTTCACACTTTTGCTGCCCTCTGAATCACCACAGTGAAGGAGGCAGATTCCACTAGCTGTTGCAGGATTAGGGGAAGCAAGACCAATGTCCAGACTATTGGTATCCTGCAAATCAAAGACTACGTTTTCATAATCATAACGGCTCTTATCTTCAGGGTTATCATCATAGTAATGGTGTTCAAGATCTGAATGGGGGTAATAGTGGGTTGCCTGTTACCTTGGGGGCAGTTGTGGTAGAGCTTCTGAATTTGATAAAACTATCTGCTCAGTTTCCAATATCGTTTTGATAACTTTATTTCGGTCATGGACAATAAAAGTGCGGATAAAATACATACAAAGCACAGTAATAAAATCCATAAATATAAACAGTTGGAATGTACAATAAAAAGTTATTAAACAATGAGTTATCAAAAGGAACCCAGGTTATACAAATTGTGTGTTAAAAAGAAACGAAGAGGAAGGGGTACAGTTAATTCAAATCATTTCCATTCTACCTTCAATAAAGCCTTTCCTTCTGCGCCACATACCATGTAAGAAACGGGAAACAGCAAAGACAATGAGGGGGGAGGTATCATATGTTAAGACCCTACACGCCTGCGCACATAGCTAAGTCTCAAGTTTCCAATATCAGTACTGGCATCAAGACTTGGGCTAAAAGTGTCAAACGTTGTGCCATGGCTGGATTCAGTGGAGCTGAGCTTGAAGATGAGGCGAGTCTCAAGTTGAGGTCAAGCGGCACAGTCTGTATTGGGAACGAGTTAGCTGGCAGTGACCTGACTGGAGGGATCCTCAGATCTACAGACCTGAAGGCACTCCAGAGGGATCCGAAGGAATATCAAAGATTTTATCTAGGGCCCTCTTCAGCTCACACAGTCGATGGCCTGCTGAGGTCAGGCACATCAGGAGCAGCATCAGAATCGGTTCCAAAATGAGGAATGACTCCGCAGACTGGAGGTACTCAGAATGTTGTGCAACTCTGAATGGTGCGAGTGCATGGGATGAAGGAGAGCCTTGTATGGACTTCTTATGTTTTTGGGACTTTTTACGTGGGCTTCATGACTACGATGAGGATCAGTTGCGAGATCGGTCTTAGTGTGGGAGCATTTCCACGCATAGAATTTGGCCGAGACCATGCCTTTTTTGACTTCCGTCAGAGTTCTGCGGCACCAAGTGTGGCTTTACGTATACGGATGGCCTTTCGGTTCATCTTTGTGTAGCAGTCACATGATGCGTGTTTGTAGCCGAGACACCAGAGATAAACTTTGTGGGTGTCTATCACCAACATTTGGCAGTCACAGTACATGTATGTTTCCGCTTCAACGTGGGGTGGAAAGGAGCAGGAGGTGAGCTGATCGCAGGTTGCGAGAGGTAGTGTACCTGAATATCGGGTTGTTTATGAATTTGAGATTATGACCATGCAGGGATTTGAAAATCAGACAACCATTTTCAAACGCGCAGCGTTGAGGGATGGAGAGCCAGTGCAGTTTCCTCATTAGAGGTGTCGCTGATTGCCATCTGGGTTGTCGAAGAATCATTCTGACTGTGATTCTGGACTATCTGCAACCGTTTGAGCAAGTAGAGTGGCATGCCCAGGTAAAGAGAGTTTGCATAGTCCAGGTGTGACAAGACGGTAGCTATTACAACCTGAGTCAAGGCTTCCTGCGTGAGTAAGCGATGAATCTTCCTGATCTTCACAGTTGGAAGAAGCATTTAGAGATTACCGAGCCAACCTGAATTTTTAGTGAGAGATCACTGTTTAAGGTGACACCGAGTGTTTTAGCCGAAGAGGAGGGAGTGGGCGGGGATCCTAGCTCTGACGACCAGTAGTGTGGGCCCCAGAACTTATGGCTGTCTCCTGTGAGGACTAGCTCCGTCTTGCCAGGATTTAGCTTAAGGCGGTTGAGGTCCATCCAATGTTGAATGTGCAGCATGGAGGCCTGAAATTCGGTGACTGAGCTGTGTGAGTTGTCGAACGTGAAGACCAGTTGCATGTCGTCCGCGTAATTGAAGACAGTCACCTTCCTATCTTTGAGAGACTGAATCAGGGGGAGGATGTAGAGATTGCACAGGAAAGGGGAGAGAGAGGAGCCTTGGGGAACACCTCACGTAGTTCTACGTTTAGGGGCCGTGAAGTGGCATGCGCAAACGGCCTGGGACCGGTCCTCCAGGAAGGAACTAAGTCAACTAGCAGCTGCGCCTGCCAAAATAGTGTGGTCGATCGTGTCAAAGGCGGCGGAGAGATCCATTAGTATCAGTGCCTTAGGGAAGATTCTGTCAGCGTTATCACGGATGGTGTCCAGGACAGCTAGTATCACTGTTTCCGTGGAGTGTGCAGGCCAGAAACCCTCCTGGTGGGAGTTGAGGTATTTAGATTCTTCCAGGAAGTTGGACAGGCATCTTGCTACATGGGCCTCTAGTACTTTCGCCGAAAAAGGGAGCATGGAGATGGGACGGTAGTTAGGTAGAAGCGTAGGGTCAGCTCCAGGTTTTTTCAGGAGAGGAACCACACTTTGAAGCTTCATGGTATCTCTCATCTGAATGTACCCTTTTAAATCGAGCTTAGGCAGCGCTGTCTCTTCGAGACATTGTATAAACTCTGTGGGCTTACAGGCAGCCCCACTGCCTTTTTATTCCTTAGTTCGATTGTCCTTCAAAAGAGCTTGCTTGCTAGTGGCTAATCTTTGCTCTTTGTCCCTCCTCGTCATAGGTTTCCTTCGACAGAGCATTGCCTAATTACTTTGGTGCTTATCTATTCGTTTTGGGGTACTACTTTATTCTTTGTTTCCTGCTCGTGTTCAGCGAGGCATCCCTTTTTTTTGGTTCCTCTTGCTTTTTGTGTTATTTGAAAGGCAGTGTGAAGGAATTTTCTGCGAATCTGCTGCTCGTCCTAAAGTGATCCTGTGTTTGTGAAGCGTTTTAAAAACACAATGTTTCCAATAATCAAGGTAGCATGTGTGTTCTTTCGATTTTTTTAAATTATTTTTATTTAAATGCATTGTGCTTGTCTTGCTTTGTTTCCTATCAACAAGGTAGCGTGTGTGCATGTTTGGAAATTATAATTTTTTTAATTTAAATGCATTGTGCTTGTCGGCAATGCAGTGCAATTGCAGTGCTCTCGATGATGAACAGGTAAAAACATCTGGCAGAATGCAGTCATTCATGATACTTTTTTCGGTCACATGCTGCCTCTCTTAGGTTTCCTCAGTATAGCCCATGGATGCGAGAAAGTGTTCTGATGAAAGGCTTGGAGAAAAGGGATGCAGGGTGATGTTTTAAGGAGAGCACAATTTCCTTTTGGGATTTCTCGCTCTGAGTGCAGTTATAAACAGTCCTGTAAATCATGTTTTTATGGACGCATCTTTGCTTATGGGCAGTAAAGTTGCCACTCAGCCGCAAAACGCTTGAGGAAGGAAATCGATTAGACAGCAGACTCCCCTAGCTCGCGCATTTCTGGGGCATTTTTTGCTGAATCTGGACTTCTCCTGGTGTCCCGTGGCCCCCCAGCAAACCTGTAGCAGCCTTCCCGCCGCTGCAGCTGACATCCCTACGGCCGCTGTGTGGAAGGCTCGGACTTCATCACCCAGGCACACCTGCGGTCAAGCCGCCACCTCCACCCGCACGCCTGGAGGCGCTTTAAATTCCGCTCATCTCCCGCGTCGCGGGACCGCGAGAGGGCCAAGCCCGGGCAAAGGGCGGGCCCCTCTGTGGCCCTCAGAGGCCGAAGGAGGCTGGGCTGGGCCACTCCCCTTGACTCAAAATCCACGGCCAGGACTTTTTGTGCTACACTCTAGTAAGCAGACATTCTATACCATTTGTCATTTAGCTTTTTGGATATTCAGTCTGTGTACTCAATTGTCTAATCTCACTTGTAAGGTTTAGTGTGGTTTAACCATTCTTCCATAATCTTTAGTACGCACTATGACTTTGCATCTCCCATAGGGAAAATCCTCAGTGGTAGGAGGGGTAAATAGAGGAACGCTAGATGACTATGTTATAAGGGCCATTTCAGGAATTGAAAGGGAACTCGCTCTTGCTGAGCGACGAGTATAGCGACGACGCTCTGTTGAGCTTATTAAGAACAAGCGCTCATCTTTGGGCCCGATACAGTTAGCGACTTCGCCACTCACCACGAATCATACTGAAAGTGAAGGACTTGATTTTTCTAGTAATGATAGCATTCCATTACTTCTGCGAGATAGAACTTCTTCACTCAATGTAAACAATGTAAATAGTGAATTGAACTTAAATGTTTCTGCTTCTTTATCGATACCAGAGTTAGAAGTTCTAGTAGATATGCCTTCACCAGTAGTGGTGACTGTGCAAAGAAAAAACCTTAAAATCCCTAAATCTTCTCGACACCAAGGCCCACCACCAAAAGGAGGAGTGGACCACAGAAAAGTAAGATCATTCGATCTGATTCTGGCACTTCTAAAAGCCCTCCCCCAAATGTATCACCGATACCTGCCATAATTACTCCACCACGTTACCCAGCGAAAGAAACATCTAGTAATGATTTACTGGGTAGTATTGAACTCCAAACACTCTAACCTCACAAAAGACCTGTTAGGGAGCATAGAGCAACTACTTAAATCACTAATATTACCTATAGTGCATAGGGTAAGAATAATTTCTGAAAAAATAGGGGACCTGGAAACGGCGTTATAGAGAAATACAGACCACACAAGGGAGCTAATAGTAAACACCTTTAAAACCCACTCCTGTAAAACACCTGTACCCGCCTCCAAACCAGGTAAAATCCAGAGAAAGGACGTGCAGCCCCCACTATCTAAGGAAAGCAAGCCTACTAACAACACGGACAAGGCACAAAATAGGTCCGAGGGTAAGATAGGGGAAGGACAGAACCAAAAGCTAGGAAATGTCCAATCTAGAAAAACTGGGATGGAGGATAGTAGGATCGAATCCAGTCCCAATCCTCGAAGGGAGCATAGAAGGAATGTAGATCTCCCCCCCACAGCCGCACCTTATGTAGTGATTTTAACGGGAGTTCCAGAATTAGTGGGTGGTAGAATTGAGGATTTTGGAACCCTGAAAAATAAGGTGATATACTGGTTGGCCAACAATAGGCCATTACCCTCACATATAAACGGGGAAATTTTACACGTCCGAAGAGTAGGATGGCTGGGCAACAGACCGAAGGCCTTAGCAGGGGACATAATCATAATAAACTTTAAGGACCCAAGAGTATCTAAACACATCGGGGAATGGTTTGATGACGGAGGTGGGGAAGGAATAACAACACGGGGTCTAACTTACTTCTACCCCCAGTCCCTGCTGGAGAGATTCTCTCGCCCGCCTATCTCACGTCCCCATAATGTCAATTACCCGAGTTTTAACATTCCCACATGCAATTGTTACTCTAGATTTGAGGTAATGGACGGAGTTGACTGACTCCAGCGCCAGCCTGCGGGGGACTTCCCTGCTTGTAATGACTCTATATATGTAGTATCACAGCCCACAGATAATATATGAATTTCACCTCAATCTTTAGGTACGGGTAGTCTAAGACTAAGCTCACAAAACAAGAGTAAGGGCACATATGTAGTAGATAATAGCACTGTTGACACGATAAGTGAGGGTGGACAAAAAATCCAACAAATCGAACCGACGCAACTGAGTGGCAATCGAGGGAATTCACCGTTCGTATCCAACCCTGTAATATTTCCCGTATACATCAAGGTTAATACTTGTAATGCAAGTAGGAATATCGAAGGGAATTTTAAACAGAGCATGGATTCAATTTCAACTTTAGCTGTATCCATTAACAACCAATATCTCCAAGGGGGATTGGAGGGCTCACTTGAGAAGCAGGTAGTAAACAAAGTCGTTCCTACTATCGGCATCTTATTTTGGAACGTCGCGGGGCTTCGCCAAAAGGTTGGGATTGGTCTTTGGACGGACTTCGTTACCAGATTTAGTATTCTATGCTTACAAGAAACATGGGGCCCTGCGGAGATCCATTTGGAGGGGTATAGAACATACTTTTCCCCAGCTACACCTTCTCCATCAGGAAGAGCAAAGGGAGGATTGTCCATTTTTGTTTCTAATCTCCTCCAATTTAAAAGCATAGTTCCCCTAAGACTGGACTCTAACTTCCAAATCCTTATCCTATATCCCTTTCAGTCTAAAGCCCTTGTGGTCGTCAACTTCTATAACAATCACCCCACAGCTGATTTAATTTATTCCCTAAAGCTGATAAGTGAAAGTCTCCATGAATTGCCAGTGGAGGCACGTAGGCGGGGACTTTAATCAGACCCTTTGTAAACAAAGTGCGGTTGTTGTATGTGGGATAGTGGATGAAGGTGGGAACCCTGTAACCCATTTTCCCCATACCGCTGTCGGCCAATGTCTGAATGAAATCTTATGAGGCTTAGAAATGGATTTGGCTAACGATCTGACGAATCCACCCACTACTGTCCTGCCAACGTTTAATGGTAGGGGTTGTTCGAGCACAATTGATTTCATATTTATTTCAGCAAAAGCTTCCAGGGACCTGATTAATTGTAAAACACATGACATAATTCTTAGCGACCATTTCCCAAATAGCATAACTCTTCAACTAGCCAAAAAACAAGAAGGGTTTAACATTAAGTCGATCCTAACACAAAACAACCTTTTATTGGACAGACTTAATGGATATTCTCTTAAGTGGGAATTGGTAGACCCTGAGGAAATGACCACAAAATTGGTCTCTAAGTTAATCCCAGTCTTTGAGAAATTCTTTGATTTAACCACTACTAGCGAGGAGATCTTGGCAAGTTTTTCGTCATTAACGTCAATAATCAGAGAATCTCTTTTTGTCAAAAAAAAGCTTACTGGGAATAAGATCAAGAAGGGCTGGTTCGATAGCGCTTGTACAAAAGCTTATCAGAACCTAAAACATGCGCTATACAAAAAAGATAGAAGCCCTAAGGAAATAGCCGTCCATAGAACTATTTACAAACAAGACCTTAGATCCTGGAAGAATTCGTTGAAAAAGGAGCTCTGGTCTCAACTACATTTGTCATGTGCCCTTAGAGATAGTGCTGCGTTTTGGAAGATTTTGAAGTCCCCTTTTTTAGCCAGTTCGGTGATGTCCCCTAGCATAGACGTTGCTATTGATGAACAATCGTGGGTTGATTATTTTGAGCGGATATTCAGCTCACCCTCATCTGCAACTGACTTAACTACTTCTAGCCAGGTCTCCCCCCTTTTCCAATGCCTATCGCCATAACCTATGAGGAGGTGGAGGCAGCTTTAATGGCTAGTAAAAATGGTAAAGCTCCGGGCCCCGACAGCGTTCCCATCGACCTTTTTAAATTCAAAACGGATTTATGGCTACCCATTTTAACTAGGGTCCTTCAGGCAACGTGCGAGATGGGTCCCATCGATTCATGGTCCCAGTCTACATTAGTGCCTATTTTTAAGAAAGGGGATCGCCAAGTACCTTCGTGCTACCGACCTATCTCCCTGTTGGACTCCTTAGGGAAAGTCGCTGGCCGGATTATATTAGATCGCTTGCAGCAATGGTCCACGGATAATAAGATTCTGTCCGACCTTCAGTTCGGCTTCCGTTAGGGATTGGGCACCGTGTAGCAAGCCCTTAACCTGTCCCTAATAATCGATAAATACGTCAGGCGAAGGGGGGGGCTATCTACATGGCATACGTAGATCTCTCATCGGCATTTAACTGTCATATTCATAATAAGCTGTGGACCATCCTAGCTGATATGGGAATGGATAAGTTTCTCTTAAGTTATTTTCGTGAACTTTATTCCAATGCCACAGCTAGAGTTAGATTTGGAGTCGGGGGCGAATTAACAAAACATTTTAGAGTAGTACGTGGCGTAAGGCAAGGTTGTGTCCTAGCCCCGTTTTTATTTAATCTGTATACCAATGGCCTGGAAAAGGTCATGGTTGCGGGCTCAAATGACCTCCCTATCATTAACAAGCGCCCTATACCAATTTTACTCTATGCGGATGACGCTGTTATACTAGCGCGTACTCCGCGAGAGCTTCAAAGTGCCCTAACAAAATATCCCAACTTCATGGCCAACCTGGACCTAAAGATAACCATTAAAAAAACCTTCATTATGTCTGCAGGCCCAAGGCTGAAGAATATTAAGCCAATCTTTATTGAAAGTCAGTAATTGGACTCAACAGCTACCTATCCCTATCTGGGAGTTTTAATTGACAGTAAATGCTCTTGGAAACCTGCCATTGAATCGAGGAAGCTTATTTTTAATGGGACTACAGCTGCCTTGGTCAATTTCGCAAATAAATTAGGCAGGCGTCCCCCAGTTAAACTTTTAGAAATTTACAACGCCAAATATATCTCAAGTGCAATTTACGGGTAGGGATCTGGGGATTTGTTAAGGTCGAGGAGCTCCAAAGGGTGGAAAATAGCTTTTTAAAATGCATTTTGGCCGTCCCAAAAGGGACTTCTAATTATGCATGCAACATGGAGTTAGGTTTAACGTTTATAACAGATCTGATAAAGATCCAACCCTTGCTCCTGAAGCAACGCATCTGGTCTACTACCGAAACCTCCCTTTGTAGGGAGATTATCGAGGACTGTATCTCCTTAGACAAGGGACTCCATATTCCCTGGTTAGCTTATGTCAAAAAATCCCTGTGTGACCTTGGTATGCAGCAGTATTTTAACTTACCTTCTACCATAGCTGGTATACCAAGGAAACAGTTTAAAAAGGCATGCTTGACTCATCTGGAATCTTTACGCTTGTCGAGTGAGGTACCCAAAACAACTGTGCAACACTCACTTATTTAACTTTTGAATTCACGGGTTATGAAAGGCGGTTGCTAACGAGGTTCAGGCTCGATACCTTCCACCATTTAGTAACTTTCCCTAATATCAACACTTGGGACAAATACCCTCAGCCCTGCCCCTGTGATGATTGCTCCACCCAAGCCACAATCCATACAGTACTTTTCTGTAAATTCTTTCAGGATCTGAGAACACTGTAGCTCACCCCTGTTTTAAAAACTATGGGTTTACGCAGGTGTCGTCCAGCATTTCTCGCCTTGCAATTTCTGGAAGTTGAACCTTTTGCTAAGTCAATTGTAAACTTCCTGAAATTGACAATTAAACATAGGCAGAACCTATAGCAACATTGAAACGCATTGAGTTCCCCTTTATCTAAAAACGGTTTAGTCTTATTTTTCTTTTTCTCTTTTTTCTTTCTTCCCCTTTCCTCGGTTAGTATGTACATGACGTATGGTATTTGATTTTTCTGAATGTGTAAGCTTTCTATTCTTCGATGATATGTTTCTTTTATTATTTCTAAAAATAATACATATTGTTTTTAAACGTATCTTTTAAATTGTTTTAAACATGTGCTTTAATGGATGTTTCATATACAACCGAATAAAGCTTGATTTGATTTGACTCCCCTAGTTCTGCATACTTGCCCATAACAGAAGATACGTGTGCAAGATTACAGTATGTGTGTAGGCAACGGGGATTTCAAACTGGTGCTCAGGCTATTGTATCCATGGGGGATACATGCTACACTAGAGCTGTATCGCCGAACTTGTTAAATTACTACCTGTGCATGCCTGTGGTGTCTCTCCCGTCTGGAACCTCACTGATGTGTTCCTTTGTGTATATATATATATTGATAGTTACAGCGAAGAGCTCGTAACACTAACCCAGCATCACGCTGTTCCCAGAGACTGTGTGCCTAAGATTATAGTTTAGTATGCAGGCAGCCTAGATCTGAATATATAGCTTCGTATAATGTGTTTTATGGGGCAGGAGGTTCCGGTAGCTTCATGTTAATGTGAGAGTTCTATGTACAATAATTATGTATTTTTTCCATTAGCGCATTATATCACATTTTCACAATTTTTAAGGCCGGTAAATCACAGATAATAATTGATGAGGCTTTGTCCGTACATTGCTTCGAGACTCAGATGTGAAAAGTAGTGTGGGCTTTGGCCGGTCATTCTTGGATTCCTTATTGAAGATATCTTTTTGCTTAATGTGTTTTAAGGAGAAACTGAGACAGTGCTGTGAGCAAACAACGTCCCTTTGTACATGAACAAAACAAGAAGCTGAGAAAATATTCAATATTTTGGTTTATGGCTACAGTTAATATCTTTATGGAGGAAATATATCTGCTCTAGAATTCGTTTAACAAGCGCATATAACTGTACATTTGTTCCCAACAAATGTGGCGTTGCCCATGATTACGGTCTGTGTGCAGGCAGCCGGGGTTTGATTGTATGGTTTCAACTAAAGTGTTTTATGGGGGGAAAACAGGCGTTTGTATCACAGTGCATGTTTTATACATATATTTGCCCCACAAAGAGGGGGGTGTCCAAGCGTACAATTAAATCCCTAATATCTTTAAGAAAAGAGTTGACCTATAAAAAAAACACAAATAAATAATATTGGAGAATTGTACAACACTATTTGATTATGATATATGGAAGCTTGACTGCATTTCTCAAAGCTGTTTCTAATGTCCCTTTCACAGTTTAGTTTTAACCCTCTACTTATCTATAATAAAAACAAGCTTCCTGTATGCAAGAACTATTGGCTTTGTCAATTTATTTTAGCCATGTTGTACAGCAGAGTGGCTGCCGTACAACATGGTAAACACAACATTGAAAAAGCCAATAGTTCTTACATAGGCATGTACTATTTATTGGCTTTGCCAATGCTTGTTTATGTTTTGTAGGCTTTGTGAAGTGCCATCATAATGCACCAAATAACTATTAACGTCCAGAATGGAAGGACTAAAGTGAGGAGACTGCTTGAGGAGAACAACAAAAGTATTTGTTCTGAAGTGGGGAGAATAAGAAAGGGCTGAAGGTTCAATTGTTTCAGTAGATGTAGCTCTATTTGAAGAAAGAATTACTCATGGACGTAGTAGTGAAACGCAGTCAAACCGCTAACGCAGAAGGAATATTTGTCAGGGAAGGGATTATGTCCTTAGCGGATAAAGCACAGGCTTTAGCCTTACTCGAGAAAGCTGACAAACTTTAATGTTCTCTCTCACTAAGCTTCCTTAGTAATTTCTTCAAATAAAAAATAGAACTATTTGCTACATAAAAGGGATCAAAGGCAGCTAATGCAAGCACAATTACTACCGCCCTGGCTTCTTTTCACAGTAGAAGTAGAAAATTGACCCTCAAATTAGTGATGTCAGACTAAATCAGGAGAAACACAATTTCTGGGAGTAACAATGTGCCATGATATTCCTTTATGCAACAAAAAAGGCATTTCGGTAAGACAGAAAATGTAAAAAAAAAAAGAAGAAGTAAGAAAACCGGAGGAAAAGGATACTGAAAACCATTGCAACAAAGGTCTCAAAATACTGAGTGTTCAAAGATCCTCCCATACAATGTGCAGAAATACCAAAAATGAGGAGTAGAATTTGGTGTGCAGCATGCTGACTTGCCTTTCATCTAGAGGAACCTACTTAAGGGGGGCTAGTAT
The DNA here is from genome assembly GCF_964261635.1 of Lissotriton helveticus. Lineage (NCBI taxonomy): Eukaryota > Metazoa > Chordata > Amphibia > Caudata > Salamandridae > Lissotriton > Lissotriton helveticus. The sequence continues at coordinate 272,181,542 of NC_136062.1, forward strand.
GGGTGACCTGATGGGCTACTTCATGCTCTCCTAGCCCATCTGGTCACAGCACAAAGCACAACTTTGTTTAGCAGCAGGTGAATCTTTGGGATTTCTTTCAAGAAGAAGCTTCCATAGTCCAGTTTAGAATACACATGAGATTGACTTACTAGCTTGAAATCTTTAAGTTTTAGAGGTATTGCATCTCAAAGAACTCTGCTGCAATTGGTTGAAAATTAGTAAAACTCAATTAAAGTGGTGTTTACTGGCTTAACCTATAATAGTGTCTTACTATATAGGATCCATATTTTCAATATTCATCTTTAGAACAAGGAAATCAAACATCACTGGACCTCCCTAAACTTAAACAGCTTTCATCATTTTCATAGAATTATTACTATAAATTGACATGGTAACCTACAGCGATGGAACCTTAATTACAACAGTGTAAATGTTCACCTTAAAAGACTGAGAGGCATCGCTCCAGGAGATTCAGTAGCTGGTACCGTCTCAGTATCAGTCACAGGAGTCGTAGCAGTGGTGGTGTCCTCCAATGAGCTGCTCATGAAAGAAGTAGTGCTAGAAGCAGATGGGCTGGTAGTCACTGGTGTTTGTGCCTGCTGGACATGATCATTTTCATCAGCTTGCTGGTCTACCTCTGGAAAAAAATACATATAAAAAATATGACATGCAGCACCACAAGCAACAATGTTCAAACTTAAAAGCAACAACACAGATTGTACAAAGTAACTTCAGCACTCTTAACTCCACTTAGCTACTCGTTTCATTGCCAGAGGTGATGATCTTTAGTGTACATCGTGTGATCACGAAATCTGGATACATAGCTTTTTTTAAACTCTTTTTATTGTAGTTTGTATAGCATAACACTTTTCTGACAGTATTTTTAACTGCAATCCCTCACCTTGTGAAAATCCCCAGGCAGGTGCAAGACTGAATCCTGAAACTTGGGCAACAGCTACCATGAAAGTAACACCCTTCACCCAACTTGGGCACCAGCTACCCTGAAAGTTACACCCTTCACCCAAGTTGCAACTCCATACCGCCTGAGGACATAACATAGAGCCAGATAAAGGCCCATCTCTGTGCACAAACATGAGTTCTTTTATTTCTGAACCCGAGGATTAGGATCTGTAGCTTGGGTTTTAAAGATGTTGGCTTTCACCAAATTTTCAAATTCTTCTTGTAAACTCTGGCAGTGTACACGACTGTCACCCCGAAGGCACCAGGTTTTAAGGTGCCATACATGTGCCAGAAGCCAATTTAGATGACTAAGCCACATGGCATCTGCTTATGGTGTCTAGGGATCAAGCATTTTTTTCATTCGTTTTCAGCTCAGCACATGTGTTACAGGAGGATATAGATTGGGTAGCAGTTACAAGTAATACATAGCTTTATATATGCATTGTTTGGTCAGGAGCACTTGATTAATTATTACACAACAGCCATACAAACATTAATAATCTACTGTCAGATCAAAACTGGGGAGGGGGTATTCACATTACATCTCTATGGGATAGAAATCAGTTACATTCTTTTGAGCAGTGCTTCGTCATTACTCCTCTACATTGAAAACAAGCACAACTAGCTGGCCTCGGAATCGAGCATGATTTTAAACTGTGCGACAAGAGTTGCTTGATGCCCTTCAAGGCCATCATGGACAGAGAGGCCTAGCTCTGGGTCTCAGAATACAATAAGAGGGGCAGATCTTAGTTAAGGTCGTTCTTGTCAGGTAGATTGCAGGTGAAACCAAGAGACAAAACTAGGGCAAGTCATGGAAGAAACACAAGAAGCATGACCCAAGATCCTAAACATCCAGGCTCTTACAATTCTGGAGGAGACTGCACAGTTTGCAGCTGTGACACCAGCATTTACCTCTGCGTCTGATTCCATTCCAACAATAGAGCTGATGTGCCTACAGTTTACTGGGCCACAGGCTAGTACCAATCCAAGAAGCAGTCATACCTACCAAACAGCACAGATATCTCCATGTAAGACAAGGCTGCAGTCTTCCATATTAAGTTGGCTCAATTGCTATCTATGCCTAGTAGAACAGAAGTAGTTGGAGAAGTAGGACAGGTGATTCTTCCCCTTGTAGACAAACAAAGTAACCAACAGGAAGTTGGGCCTAAGAAAGGCAGGGTCCATAAGTGGAGCTTTATATAGTTTTCCTTATCCCCGGAGACACCATCTGGCAGCATGAACACTGAAGTACAAGTTACTTACCTTCGGTAACGATGTATCTGGTGGAGACGATTCTAGCCGCAGCTTCCTTAACATAGAATTATCCCCAGACGTGAGACTGGATCTGGAAAACGTTTCTGTTCCCAGCATCTCTGTGCGCCGGGAGGGCGGTAGCGCGTGACTCCGCCCTGATGTCATCCACGGGCGTGACGTCCGTACATCAATTTTCTTCTGAGAACTTTTTCACGCCACAACGCGGAGCCATCACAAACAAAAAACTGTAGGAATATGGGAACAGTGTGCGAAACAGCAGATACATAGAGAGAAAGGAAGCGAATGGAGGAGAACAGCCCATTCGGGAGAGTGCCAGGAACCATGGCACCGAAAGTCATAGAAGGGAAGAGCAGTCACAGCCACTGCAAAGCAACCCTGCAAACAAATACAACATTCTCCCTGGAGACAGGAAAAACATACAAAAACACCGTGCAGCAGACGAGAAGCCTGCACCCACAGTCCATTAACAGTGAAAGACAGAAGAGCAACGACAATTCACCCCAGGCCAACACCACCAGGGAGAGTCGCGTCCCCTGAAAGGAGCCAAGGCTGAGGCCCAGCCAGAGTGTAGGGACGCCGGAGCACCCATTAATCTATCAGTCACGTACCAGAAGGGAGGAATGGATGCAACCCCACCAAACAAGCATCGCGCTAGGGAGGAGTGAAAGAGGGCACTCGCAGAAGACAAAGCACCCGGAGGCAGGCGAGTACGGAAGAGCAAGCTAAGGGCTCTCGCAGAACGGGGAGGAAGGATGGGTCATGAAGGAATCTGCGGCTAGAATTGTCTCTACCAGATACATTGTTACCGAAGGTAAGTAACTTGTACATCTGATAGAGACTACTAGCCGCAGATTCCTTAACATAGAAAAGATACCATAGCCATACCCATGGGGGAAGGAGGGTCTGCGAGAGGGAGGAACAGAAATCCATCTCAGCTCCAAAGACAGAGAGCTAGAAGGCAGAGAAGGCCCCGGGGACACCCCAGAAAGGGGTTCACACACACAACACAAAAAGACATGAAACCAGAGCCATGACGCAAGGCCGCAGACGGCAGGGCAGACCAGGGTAACAGCGCAGCGACCCCGAAGGAGGATACCCCGGGGCGCCACCACAGGCATTTCAAACACCGAGAGGGGAATTGCACCTCCAACGTACTTAAAACGCCAGGGGGAGCAGAGGCCCGAAGGTGACCACAACCTCCAAGCACAGAACAAGCTATATAACAGCTACCATTACCCCACCTAGGGTAAGTTAGTCCCAAGACATGGGAACCCTCTTAGGAAGAAACTTCCGCAGCAGAGGACAACAGAAAGAACCGCAGGAAAAAAGCCCCGCAGAAGGCTAAAGCAGCCAAAAGCAAACAACAGAAGGCCTAATCTCAGGGCCAACCAGGTGCATATAATCCAAGCAAGAACACACAGCAAAAAGGGCCGGCCAGCAGCCAAGAGAGCCACAATCCCAATAAAAGAGGACTCGCAGGCACATGAATCACACAGATCACACACCTGGGGCGACCCGCCCAGACGAAAGAGCAGCTGCCAAGAACCAGATTAACCTACAGGTCACTGAGGGGGAGGACTAGGAGGAGGAGGAGGAGGCCGAAGTCCCGCCAAGAACCTCTGGATGGCCAAGTCTGCCGGGGCGTGGAACAAAAGAGTGCCATCGAAGGGAAGATCCACCAGCCGTTCCCGGCTGTTTCAGGAACACACTGTCCCGGAGCCAGGCATGGCGGCGAAGGGCAACTGAAGACGCCATGGCACGACCCAGCATCTCCGAGATGTCCAGAGCGGAGAGGAGAATAAACGCCGCCAGCTCCCGACCAGCTAACGGGTGGAACACCAGCACCCTTCTGAGAAGCAGCAGATCCAAGGGACTCCGCTGAGTCGCACAAACAAGAGGTGGCCCTAGCCAACACACAAAGTGTTAAGGGCCAGAGTCGCACTGGTCGAAGCAAACGTATTGCTCCCCCAAGAATCCAGCTAACGTGCCTCCCATGATGGTGGAGACAATAGCGACAGCAGGGAGGGAAAGGCAGTCCGCAAAACGGGTCCACTGGCAGAGGGGTGAAGGGAAAGGCACACCTGGTCATGCGGTCCTGGAAGGTGCCGGTGCAGAAGGTGTTGGGGCACCGGATCCCCCTTGGCGGGGCGCCCCCCAAGCCCCCATCAGAGAAGAAAGGAGCGAACCCTCAAAGGGAAGCAGCTGCTCCCTCCCACCAGAGCCCTGGTGGAAAACCTCCAAAAGATGATCCGCGGGGAAATGAGCAGCCGGATCACCAAGGCGCAGAATTCCCACAGCTGTGGAAATAGCGGCGAAAGCAGCTCCTCTGTTGGCGACGGCTGCAAGCTAAGGCGGCCATCCCCTAAGCCAATCGGAGTGGGGAGAGGCCAGGTCCGGAAGGGAGAAAGAGGCGCAGAGGAGTGGGGGACCTGTGGTTCCTCTGGCGAAAACCGCAGCCGCGATGACGTTGAGGAGCCGGCCTTTGATGACGTCGTGGAAAAGGCCAAAACGCGTCAGCCCGTCTCCGGCGATGACGACACCAGCAGGCGCCCAACCTCCGGGGAAGAGGGGACGTCCAAAGATGAGTCCACGACCTGACGCCTGTCTAGTGCCGTAGAATGCGCAACCTGGAGCAGGGCGTCGTCGTTGTCCAGTGCCACCGGAGACGCCGGACAGGCCTCCGTCACATCACACAGCGCCGGAGACCGGTGCAGGCTGGAGCTGAGGCGGCTAAGGGGTGCCGGCTCGACCTCCAACAAGGCAGCCGCCTACATGGAGGGACGAGAGGCACCGGGGGAGTGGGAAGGAGTCCCCCGCCAGCCTCAACCCATGAGTGGACGACGGTGGCCCGCCAACCCACATGGCAGCACCAGGGCCGACTCGACCTCCGGCGAGGCGGCCGCCTGCGTGGAGGGACAAGAGGGTCCCGGAGAGGGACGAGGTGTCCGCCGCCAGCCTCAACCCATGACGGGACGAGGGGGGTCCGCCGACCCCTGTGGCGCCGCCAGGGCCAGCAGCTGCCGGTGCCGTAGCGGCATCACCTCAGCCTTAGACAGGATCACCTTGTCAAAGGGCAGAGAGGGGCTTGGGGATGCGGCCCAAGCCCCGGCGACCTCCTGCGACACCACAGGGACTCCCGCAGGAGTTTGCGGCAAAGCCGGGGCGCCGTGGTCTGAAGGAGGGTCCCCCGAAGGGCCGCACCCCAACTGCACCACATTCTCCAAGCCTGGATCTGAACCAGTCGGCGCCGGGCCCGGAGCAGCCGGCAACGCCGCGGAAGTCCCCGCACCGTGCAAGGTATCCATTGAAGTCACAGGAGGGGAAGGAGGAGGAGCCAGCGAGGCCTGCAAAGCCGCCACATACGTCTCCATCTGGGCTCTCGATGCCCCCTCACCGGGAAACGGTGGATAGGGGGACGATAAGCGGGGCCACATCACCCGCGGACAGGCCGGAAACTAGCCCTCGGGGACAAACTTCGACACTTACCGACAGGGGGAACAACGCTCTTGCGGCACAGGAGAGGGATGAGGGCGATGACTAGGACGGCTGCTTCGAAAACCTTCCACAGAAGCTGATCGAGGTGACGAAGCCGACCTAGACATGCGAGCCGAGGGAAGGGTTGGCACGACTCGCAGTCAGTGGAGACGTGATCTTCCCACAAACACCACATGCAAATGAGGTGAGGGTCCGTCGCGGACATCAGGCGTCCACAAGACGAACACGTTTTAAAGCCCGAAGGCATCCGAACACTGTTCCCACAAATTACTACGCAATAGCGAAGGGAAAGGCCTAAACAGGCCCAGAGCACAAACCGGAAAAGGAAAAAACTGATGTCAGCGCGCCGGGGTGGGGCTTATGTGACGCCGATGACGTCACGCCTGCGGATGTCAGGGCGGAGTCACGTGGTACCGCCCCCCGGCGCGCAGAGATGCTGGGAAAAGAAAAGTTTTCCAGATCCAGTCTCACGCCTGGGGATAATTCTAAGTTAAGGAATCTGCGGCTTGTAGTCTCTATCAGATTTGCAAATCCAGAATACCTGACATTATTGATAACTTGTAACTTGGTGCAGGCGTGTGTGCTCAGTCTCAAAAATAACATTTGTCTGGACTGGAGTGGAAGAATCAAGGATCTTTGTGGTTATACGAAAGGAAGAATTGTCATCCCATCGAGAGGGATTCAAAGCACAATGAAGATTCATCTGGAGGGGATACTGCATGAGGACCTCTCAATAAGACTTCTTGAAAGAAAACAAATTAAAAGTATGGACAAAAAAAGTATTCTATATTCTGGAAACACAGATTTATGGATGAGAACAAGAAAACACAAGGAGATGATGAACTATGCAAAATTCCAATTCCGAGTGTTTGCTTTGTTCGCCCTAATGTATGCCCAGAAGTGGGTCCCTTGCTCACTTTGCCAATGGATTCAAGCTAGCCTGGCTGATGAAGGGTGTTACCCAGAAACCGGTCCAAGGATGCATGTTTCCGGTTCAGGGAAGACCTGGCTTGGCAGTTCGGGCTGGACTGCTCCCATGAGGCATGGGGTCAAGACTAATTTGCATATAGCTGGGTCTGAATTGAGGTAGCGGAGTGAGCTAAAGAATGATGATGGATTCATCCCAAATCTGTGACTGGGGGTGAGTGTCTGAAAAGTTTCAGAGCTCCGTCCATCATCGCTTATATATAGAGTCATGTCGTCTGCATATAATGATATCAAAAGCCCCTAGAGCTAACTCCCAATCCCCTGGCAGCGTGATGTTGACGTATCTTGGTCGCTATCGGTTCCATCACTATAGCAAACAATAGCGGGGGCAGGGGGCAGGCCTGTCTTGTCCCGCGAGAAATGTTAAAAGGACTGGAGATCAAGCCGTTCATGCGCAGCCTTGCCGACAGTCTTGTGTACAAAAATGTTATTAGAGCTATGAAGTAGGAACTAAGACCAATCCTACCCAGGATGGTATACAGATAGGGCCATTCCAAAGCATTGAAGGCTTTCGTGGCGTCAAGGAACGCCACAAGCGCTTTAGTAGTTGGATTTAGATAATGTAGCACAGTGGAGAAGGTGCGGAGATTGTGAGCAGTAGATCTTCTGGGTATAAACCTGGACTGATCGGGTCTCGCGATCATGGGAAGCAAGGGCTGGAACCCATTGGCCAATAATTTCACTTAAATCTTTGCATCTATATTAATTAGGGATAGCGGCATGTACGAGTCCATCTCCTGACCAGGTTTCCCAGGCTTCACCAGTGTAAGTATTATCGCCTCATGCATTGAAGGAGGGAGCTCACCAGTATCTTGGGCTTCCTGAAAGACCGCTAATAATTGAGGTGCTAGGATATCCACGTACACCTTATAGAAATCGGTGGTTAACCCATCAGAGCCAGGGTTACCTGCAAAACGTCAGGAACAGTGAAGGGCTCATCTAGATATTCCCTATGCCCTGCTCAGCCACAACAGCTCTATGGACTCAAGAAAAGACAAAAGCACTTCCGGCTCTGCACGATGAGTGGCTGTATAGAGTTTGGTGTAGTATTTTTTCAATTCCTCAAGTACCTCACAGGGACCACTAATGATCTTGGAATTTGAGCCAGTACCTTCGGATATATAGGCAGCCATGTGTGACGGTCTCAGCAAGTTAGCTAGGGTTTTCCCCAGACGATCACCCTCCCCATAGCGCCTAGCTTGTGCATATTTTCCTAGAAAGTTTACCTCTCATTGCGCCTCCTACTCAAATTCAGATATGAGCTCCCGAATTCTCGGTAATATTGCAGGGTCTGCAGTTTTGAAACAATACGATTCTAGTTCTTGCCGTGTACTCGAGGCAGCGCACGACACGCAGAGCACACAGGCCGCTTAATGCAGAGCCGGCACGAGAGTGGCGTGCAGTCGCAGGGTCAGGCAGAGCTCGTCTTGCCCCACTTCACGTCGGGTGGTCAAATGTTGGCAAGATTATCACCCCAGGTGCGGATTAAGGATGGATTAATGTCGGATCTTGTCTCGGCCGGCTGAGCTCAATCAGGGAGCCGCCATTGCGCTGCGTGGCAAGACCACGCCCCCCATGTTGGTTAAGTAATAAAGGTCCCTTGAAGGTAAAGATCTTCTGAAGGTTGACTAGCTCCTCGACAGTGAACATCTTGAGGAAGATGCTATTAACACTGAAAATAATTCTCCTAATGGCACATAAATGCCAAACATCACCAGTGATGCTAGGATGATGGCCTCAGCATTCTTGAGAATAGAGACTTCAATGCTGAATGGAAGAAGGTTGAGGCCAAAGATGGAAATAGCAATGCTCTCAGGTGGAAAATGCTGCATATCGAAGGATATTTCTGTAGAGGTAGGTCTTCTCTCGCTTCCTGTTTTATGGCATCTGTAATAAAAGATCCTGGATTTTTTTTTTTCATCCCGCATTTTGGTGAGCTTCACATTATTGTTGGAATTCATGCTGCTTCAATGGGGGCAAATACTAATTCCAGTATCAACTCTCCAAATATAAAATGTACTTTTATTTGGATATTTGTAACCCACACCAACTAGCTAACATCCCTCACTTTCCTGTAAACTGGTATTGCCTTAATGAAATCTAGTTTTCTATGAGTATATCACAAAGGGCTAATGATTATGAAAACACCTAACAATTCTGCATTTAAGATCCAGCAAAAACATGAGAGCTGACATACTTCTTTTTACAATTTGTCAAACCAGCCATCTTGGTAAAAATACTAACTCTTCAGAGCAGATTACTTTTTATTTACTCGGGCAACAAAAGGAATGAGATATTTTACTTTCTTAAGACTTGGTAATAGACATGTTGCATACAGAAAAACTAGTAAAACACAGACATACATATGGCTTTTTAAAGCTTAACGTAAATCTTAACAAAAGGCAATCTAAACAAAGAGTTACCTTCAGTGCAGCATGAACAGTGGAGTAAAGCCCATCACTGGCCTTCTCTGCCCCCAAACTCCTTTCAGTCACAACTGTTGTGTTAATAGACTGCTAATATTTTAATTAAAGGTTCAGGAGTCGGGAGACAGAAAACATTACATTTATGGTCAGCTGATTTAATCCAGTGCTTGTTCATCGTCCTTCAAAAAAGGATGGGAATAAATTAACTTGAAAAGAACACATCACTTCAAAAGAATGAGTGCTACGTGTTTGAAAATATGGTCATACTCCTAAGCTTCACCTTGTGATCTAAAGTTGTTTCCAACTACCACATTCAGTTGCTACATGATTTTCTAGAATGCAAGACTGCAGTATAGTATATGTTGTTCTGAAGGATACTTCTACATGCATATTCCCCCCTTCTGAATATTTCAAGCATTAGTCTGGAAAGGGAATATTTTCAATTGCTCTCCCACACTGGTATTGGGCAGCTCAATCACGAGATTGCCTGCTGCGCTCTGTAACATCACTGGACCCATAAACCACCCCCATCAGCATGCTGACCTCAGCTCTGTTTTTTCTTGCAATTGACACGATCCGGAGGTCCTCAACAGAATTATTGTTATTCTGCTATTATTAGTTACTTTATTTTATTTAATGCAGTTTTCTTCAGTATTTTGCCACAGACATGATGTGGAATCAAGAATGCAAAAGTCAGACTTCGATCACAGACCCTCATTCCATCTGTCCACGGTGCCTTGAATACAACCTCCACAGTGTCTTGAATACGACCACCACATCAACCTTACAACTTCTGTCGAAAAATGTATCCCAAGGCACTCAAGGAACAGGAAGGAGAGATGTTTATGGCCAACGCACTGGATGGATGTATCCAGGGGCCATCGGAAATCTCACCCAAGATCAAAATTTCCATCACCTCATTCTTCAACGTAATGGAATAGAAAACATAAGAAAAAGAGACAACACAAATCCAGATAACGTTCTAGAAGAAGCATGTAACAGAGGCCCCCAACTTCTCTTCTTAAGTCGACCAATGGCAACCTGGTGAAGATTATCCAGCTCCCAATTGATGGTGGTGAATACAACGTGCCCGGCTCTAGTGGCTCTATCTGACCCCGTGCAGGCTCCAACCTGTGTTCTACCTATGCCACTGAATCCAAGGGCCCAGTCTGAACACCAATACCCACAGTTTCCAAACCCTGGGAGGGATCCATCACTATTTCTGAAGGTCACTTTTAGTATCTTCGGCAGGGCTATGATCCCCTCTGGCGTGCCAACTAGTCCCATAGGACAGATGGCATACTCCCTGTGAGTTGTTTTTGGTTCCCTGACAGCGGGCGTCCGTCACGCCCTTTCTGGTGTTGCCTCAATTGTCCTGGGCACCTACAAACCCAGTTGCTCCATTGCTTAATCTGGCTTCATCTCCTTCGATGTCGCAGCATATCTCCGGTGCCGCAGTCACCTCCAACAGCGCCGCACATGACGCCACTAGGCGTAACAAAAGACTCCGCAAGATCGGCTACCAACCCTGCCACATCCAGAAATCTTGCCTATCACACCTCATCTTTCTAGGCGGGAAGCACAGAAGCCTATATAAGAAGAGATTTTTTCTTTGGGAAAGAAGATCCTAAAGAAAATCAACTTTTTGTATAAGGTGCTGACTGAGCACATAATAATAGACCCTGAATTTGAAGGCTTGAAGGATGCAAGTGGACGCAACACTACCCTGGGTTGGAAACAGCTATCCACAATGGGCCTTCCTCTACATGAGGTACATCATATTTCCCTGTAGTGAGAAAAGCAGCAGAAATGCTTGACATACTAATTCCATCACAGAGCAGTAGCAGAAGCTTCTTGTTCTTCAAAACTGACTTCTGGATCATTTCCATCCACACTATCTGACCGGAAGTCAAAGATGATGGAACAATACATAAAAAGGTATTTTTGATGTGAAGTATGGATCTTAAACCCAGAGTTGCCATTTGCCTTATGGGAGAATAATTTAAAAAAAACTATTTTTAGAGTTTTTATATAGCACAAACTTGACCCGAATCGGGTATCAGAGCGCTTTACATAGCACCAGTTACGTTACATGAGGACACACATTCATTTTTTTGTTAGGCACAGGGAGATTAAGTGATTTGCCCAGAATCACAGGATGTTCAGTGTCATTGCCGAGACTCGAACCCAATTACCCAGATTCGAGGTCGACCGCCCTAGCCGTTAGGCCAACTCCTCTCCCCACGAGCTTCAGACTTAATTCAAAAAGTTCATAAATGATTGTCAGCCCACTGCAATCAGGTCAGACAATCTGGCCTTGACACTGCTGATTTGGTGGTAAGATATATGGGGAAATCAGTCTCCCACAGAAGGCAAGCCTGGTTAAGCAATTCAGGCTTCTCTCAGGACGTCCAGCAAACACTAACGAACTTACCGTTTGATAGGTCTAGTCTCATTGGTACTAAGGCGGACTTAGCAGTTGAAATATTTAAAGACAGAAAAGCACAGCGAGATCCCTTGGAATCTATGAATTATCAACAATTTCAGAATCTCCAGGGGTCTAGTACAAACTTCTCTTTTGAGGTTTGCCAACAATATTCTACTCAACAACAGCAGACAAGCCCCCTCTACAGGCGTAACAGAGGAAAGCAATGTGCCCTACCCGGTCTTCTCTTCTCCCTCAATCTCTTTGCCAGCAACAACTAGGAATCAGCCCTGATTTCGCTTTATCGGAGCACACACTACCCATTGGAGGACAGCTACCCTCCTTGTCACAATCGTGGAGGGCCATCACTTCAGACCTTTGGGTTTTGCTGATTGTGGAAAGGGTGAATTCCTTACTCTTCCAACAACCACCACCTCCCATCTCTCCCCGACCAGATGCACTCCTCTAAGACCATCTGCACATACTTCAACATAAGGTTTAATCATTGCTCAAACATGACGCAGTTGACTTGGTTCTATAGCAGGAACAGGGTTAAAGCTGTAACTTAAACTTCTTGATCCCCAACACAGACGGCGGTATCTGTCCGAATACAGACCTCACGTTTTAACTTGTTCCTCAAAAAGGAAAAAGTGAAAATGCTTTCTGTAGCTCAGGTTCTGCAGCCGTAGGAAGAAGAATACTGGAAGGTGTGGGGCGACCTGCAGGATGCTTGTTTCCACATCTCTCTTCTTCAATCACACAGGAAGTTCCTTTACTTCACGGTCGGATCAGAACATTACCAGTTTGGGGTCCTTTTGTTTGACCTAATTTCTTCACAAAGGTGTAGGTGGTGGTTGCAGTCCATTTTAGAAGGGCAGGAATCCTAGTAATCCCTTTCCTGGATGACTGGCTCATCAAAGCTAACTCTCCGGAGACGGTGTCTTCGCACCTGCAGGCGACAACCACATTGTTGTTGACCTGGGGTTTTCAATCAACAGGCCCAAATCTCACCTGGTGCCTTCTCAGCGCAAGTGGTTCTGAGGCAAAGTACTGGACCCCACTTCAAGCTGATCCTTCCCTTCTCTATAGAGCGTTGAAGATACTCAGGCTATGACTCCAATGTTTCACGATGGAGTGATCATTCCAGTCCTTATGCTCTTACGCATACTCTGTCTGCTAGCTTCTTCATTCTGCTGGTCACCCATTCCCGCTGGCACATGAGAGTCCTGCAGTGGAGCATCCACGGGTAGTAGTTCCAAAACAACAGAGATATAAAAGCCTGTATCAAGATTCCAGGGACAAATCAAGAAAGATGGAGTGTGAGCAGCAATCTTTCTCAAGGAAAGCTGTTTCACCCTCCTCTTCCAGTGACAACAGTGATCAGGACTGTCTACAATCTACAGTGGGGAGCTCATCTGTAGGAACTGGAGATCAGAGACCTCTGGTCACCAAAAGAACAGATGTTGAGCATACATCTGTTAGAATACAGGCCAAATGTCTGGTTCTCAAGGCCTTCCTCCCGTTCTTTTGCAAACAGGGAGGAGTGAAGTTGTATCTTCTCTGCAGAGACTCTACGATTCTGGTCCTGGGTTCAGGACCATTAGATTTGCTTGGTAGCAAATCACCTGGCAGGAGTACCAAATGTGGGAGCGGACAATCTCAGACAGCATCAGCATGCCAACCATGAGTGGTGGCTTCCCCAGAGGTAGTTCAGTCCATCTACCAATTGTCGGGGATGAAGGAAGCTGGCTCCGTATATACTATAACAAAGTAAGGTATAGTGTGCAGAGTCCAGTGGATCCCTAGAGGCTTTAACAAAGGCTAAAGGATAAGTTACTTACCTTAATGCCTTATCTGGTAGTGACATGATCTAGCCGCAGATTCCATGCCATTGTACTTCCCAGTCATTAGACTGGATCCATAAGATTTTTCTTGAGCTGTGCCCCTGTGCGCCAATAGGTCGACGCAGCGTGAAGTCGTCGGTGTTGTCTCCGTCATCATGACGTCCGTGTCGTCAATATAGGCGCCACTTCTGCACGCTGACGTCAGTACTTTTCACAACTTTTCACTCCTGAAGCGTGGAGCAATTAAGTTGACTGAAAGTAGTGTGTTTAAAACAGAAAGTCCTGTAGGACCGAACAGCCAAAAAGGCCATCCCTATGGACCTGATGAACAAGTTACTTACCTTCGGTAACGCTTTTTCTGGTGGATACAGTATCTGCCTGTGGATTCCTCACCTTGTGAATATCCCCTGCGCTAGCAGCATTCGGAATTTTTTTGTAGCTCTCCACGCCGAAGAGGACGACGTCACAGAAGCATAGCTCCGCTCGCGACTCTGCTGACGCCCCTGGAGCCATAAGAGAGCCTCATCGGCGTGATGACGTCAGTTCCGCCCTTTTTTCCTGCCTTCGAGGCACACGGATGGACCAATACAAATATATACAGTATACACAGCATTCAAACCAACACACAAAGTGTGAAATCAAAGCAAAAAGAATTAAACGCTTCCATTGAAAGCAACAGACATAAAATAACATCATTGTAGGTATACAAGGGTGGACAATGGGGAAGCGGGTGGGTCAGTAAGGAATCCACAGGCAGATACTGTATCCATCAGAAAAAGTGTTACAGAAGGTAAGTAACTTGTTCTTCTGATGGATACATCTGCCAGTGGATTCCTCACCTTGTGAATAGAGTCCCAGAGCAGTTCCCACCCTTTTATACCAAAAAATCCTGAAGGAAGGAACGCGCAAAGTGTCCGTCCCTCCTCACTTCGGAATCTAAGCAGTAATGCTTCGCGAAAGTGTGGAGGGAGGCCCAAGTTGCCGCTCTACAAATGTCCTCAACAGGAACACCTCTAGATAAGGCAGATGTAGAAGACTTTGCCCTGGTAGAATGTGCTATTAAACCCTCTGGAGGTACCTTACAGGCCAAAGAGTAACAAATCTTGATGCACAAGATAATCTATCTATAAAGTGTGCGCGTGTACACCGATCTGCCTTTTCGGCAGCCAGCAAAACCCACGAAGAGCTGGTCATCCACACGATAGTCTTTAGTCCTATTGAGGTAAAAACTCACCGCCCTCTTAAGGTCCAAACAGTGAAGACGCTCTACCTCCTTGGAAGGGTGAGGGCGAGGGTAGAAGGAAGGAAGGGTAATGGACTGCCCCAGATGGAAGGGAGTTACCACCTTAGGCAGAAAAGCAGCCCTGGTCCTGAGAACCATTCTATCAGCATGAATAGTCAAGAATGGGGGTTTTTAACTCAGAGCTTGAAGCTCACTTACCCTCCTTGCCGAGGTAATGGCAACAAGAAATACTATGTTTAAAGACAATAGTCTCAAGGGACACTTGTGTAAGGGTTCGAACGAAGAACCCATCAAGTAGGTTAAGACAAAATTTAAGTCCCATTGAGGTACAATAAATGGAGTGGGCGGATATTTGATGGTAAGGCCCTTAATGAATCGTAACACAATGGGCGATTTAAACAAAGACGGCTGGTCCTGCAAGCAAAGGAACGCCGACAAAGCCGATAAATAGTCCTTCACAGTAGCCACAGCAAAGCCCTGATGGGCTAGAGAAAGAGAAAATTGAAGGAGGTTGGATAAGCGAGCCCTCAAAGGGTCAATAGACTTCTCCCCACACCAATGAACACATTTGGACCACCTATAGGAATAGATAGACTTGGTGGTGAGACGTCTGGCGGACAAAATAAAGTCCACCACGTCAGAAGGAAGAGAAAAAGAATTCAGGTTGCCCCATTCAATCTCCAGGCATGAAGGTGAAACTCTGGAGGTGGGGGTGTAGAACCTGCCCCTGCGACTGCGAGAGGAGGTCTAACCTGAGAGGGAGACGGAGCGGAGGGCACGAGGAGAGGTGGAGAAGATCTGTATACCACATCCTTCTTGGCCAATCCGGGGCGATCCATATGACGTCCGGAAGACGTGACGAACCACTTCCGGATGAAGCCTCCACTCATGGTCTGCAGAGAACTGCCGACTGAGACTGTCTGCACGCACGTTCAGAACTCCGGCCAGATAATTTGCCATCAGACAAATCTGATGGTCCCGAACCCAGGACTAGAGACATAGAGCCTCTCTACAGAGACAATACGACCCCAATCCTCCCTGCTTGTTGACAGACCACATTGCGGTAGTGTTGTCCATCAGGACTTGAACCGACTGACCGCAAAGGGAATGGAGGAAGGCCTTGAGCGCTAAACGTATGCCCGCAACTCTAGAAGGTTGATGTGAAGCAACTTCTCCTCTGGAGACCAAAGACCGTTGATCTCCAGATCCCCCAGATGAGCACCCCACCCTAGAGTGGAGGCATCCGTAATCACTGTGGCCACCGATGGAGGTAGATGGAAGGGCTTTCCTTGAGACAGATTGCCCTCCACGTTACACCAAGACAAATCCGCAGAAGCATCTCTGGAGATCCTCACAGACTCCCTGAGATCTCCGTTGTGTTGATACCACTGCCTGTGGAGGCACCACTGGAGCGCCCTCATGTACCAGCGTGCATGGTCGACCAACAGAATGCAGGAAGCAAATCGACTGAGCAGACGAAGGACCTCAGGACTGGAACAACCGCTCCGCTGTGAAACAAAGGAATAATTTCCTGAATGTCGAGAATCCTTTGTGGTGGAGGGAATGCTTGACACACAGTAGTCTCCAGTACTGCCCCTATGAACAGGTTGTGCTGAGAGGGCACCAGGTGAGACTCGGGCACATTTATTGAGAAACCCAACTTATACAACAGCTGAGTTGTAACCTGCAGATGGTGAAGCACCTTCTCCTGCGACTCTGCTTTGATCAGCCAGTCGTCCAGATAGGGGAAAACCGGAATCCCCGATCTCCTGAAATGGGATGCCACTACCGCCATCACCTTGGTGAAGACTCGAGGTGCAGTAGTAAGTCCAAACGGGAGGACCGCAAACTGATAATGTTGCGATACTACCGTGAAACGGAGATACTTCCTGTGCGACTTCAGGATATGAAAATCCGCGCCCTGTAAGTCGATCGACACCATCTAATCTTCCTGTTGCAACGCTTGCAGAACCTGCGCAAGGGTGAGCATCTTGAACTTCTCCTGCTTTAGAAAAAGGTTTAAGATCCTGAGATCCAGGATTGGATGTAACCTGCCATCCTTCTTGAGTTTCGGGAAATACCGGGAGTAGCATCCCTGACCCCTTTCCAGCTCTATAACCACCTCTATCGCACCTTTTTTCAATAATGTTAGGACTTCCTCCTGCAGGAGAAGAAGGAGGTCCTCCGAGCAAGCCCCTTGGCAAGGAGGGTAATTTGGAGGGAATTCCCGAAAGGGAAGAGCATACCCATTCTCTACAAGATTGAGAACCCAAAGTTCTGTAGTGACCGATTCCCAATCTAGAAGAAAATGAGTAAGCCGACCCCCCACAGGACCAGCGAATCTTCCTCAGAACCCAAGGAATCAAGGGTATGGGAAGAAACGTGTAAAGGAGATGCGAGATGCGAGTCCCATCTCAACTGAAACGCGTCCCCCAACGCTCCCTGTAACGGATACTGGAGACTGCAGAATGAGGGGCAGTTAGCGTTCTCGTGAGTGGCAAACAGGTCCACCCGAGGAGTTCCCCACGTCCAGAAGATGTGACGAACCACCTCCGGATGAAGCCTCCACTCATGGTCTGCAGAGAACTGCCGACTGAGACTGTCTGCACGCACGTTCAGAACTCCGGCCAGATAATTTGCCATCAGACAAATCTGATGGTCCCGAACCCAGGACTAGAGACATAGAGCCTCTCTGCAGAGACAATGCGACCCCAATCCTCCCTGCTTGTTGACAGACCACATTGCGGTAGTGTTGTCCATCAGGACTTGAACCGACTGACCGCAAAGGGAATGGAGGAAGGCCTTGAGCGCTAAACGTATGCCCGCAACTCTAGAAGGTTGATGTGAAGCAACTTCTCCTCTGGAGACCAAAGACCGTTGATCTCCAGATCCCCCAGATGAGCACCCTACCCTAGAGTGGAGGCATCCGTAATCACTGTGGCCACCAATGGAGGTAGATGGAAGGGCGTGGTTGTCCATCAGGACTTGAACCGACTGACCACAAAGGGAATGGAGGAAGGCCTTGAGCGCTAAACGTATGCCCGCAACTCTAGAAGGTTGATGTGAAGCAACTTCTCCTCTGGAGACCAAAGACCGTTGATCTCCAGATCCCCCAGATGAGCACCCCACCCTAGAGTGGAGGCATCCGTAATCACTGTGGCCACCGATGGAGGTAGATGGAAGGGCTTTCCTTGAGACAGATTGCCCTCCACGTTCCACCAAGACAAATCCGCAGCAGCTTCTCTGGAGATCCTCACAGACTCCCTGAGATCTCCGTTGTGTTGATACCACTGCCTGTGGAGGCACCACTGGAGCGCCCTCATGTACCAGCATGCATGGTCGACCAACAGAATGCAGGAAGCAAATCGACTGAGCAGACGAAGGACCTCAGGACTGGAACAACCGCTCCGCTGTGAAACAAAGGAATCATTTCCTGAATGTCGAGAATCCTTTGTGGTGGAGGGAATGCTTGACACACAGTAGTCTCCAGTACTGCCCCTATGAACAGGTTGTGCTGAGAGGGCACCAGGTGAGACTCGGGCACATTTATTGAGAAACCCAACTTATACAACAGCTGAGTTGTAACCTGCAGATGGTGAAGCACCTTCTCCTGCGACTCTGCTAAGTCGATCGACACCATCTAATCTTCCTGTTGCAACGCTTGCAGAACCAGCGCAATGGTGAGCATCTTGAACTTCTCCTGCTTTAGAAAAAGGTTTAAGATCCTGAGATCCAGGATTGGATGTAACCTGCCATCCTTCTTGGGTATCGGGAAATACCGGGAGTAGCATCCCTGACCCCTTTCCCGTTCTGTAACCACCTCTATCGCACCTTTTTTCAATAATGTTAGGACTTCCTCCTGCAGGAGAAGAAGGAGGTCCTCCGAGCAAGCCCCTTGGCAAGGAGGGTAATTTGGAGGGAATTCCCGAAAGGGAAGAGCATACCCATTCTCTACAAGATTGAGAACCCAAAGTTCTGTAGTGACCGATTCCCAATCTAGAAGAAAATGAGTAAGCCGACCCCCCACAGGACCAGCATGATCCAGAATGGTGGATCTAGGGCTGCTTTGCTGTGGTAAGAGGAGGAGAGGTAGAGGAAGAGGAGGAGGGCTAACGGCCTCGTGGGCGACCTCTGTTCTTGCCCCTGTAGGATTTGTATAAGGTGTTTTGCTGCTGCTGTTGCTGCTGCTGAGGTTGTCTATAGGTCCGAAAGGACGACTTTCCAAATCCTCTGTACCTCCTGAATGATGAGCCTCTAGATTGAGCCTGAAGACCCAGAGATTTGGCTGCTGCTTTACTGTCTTTAAATCTCTCTAGAGCTCCATCCGCTTTTTTGCCAAAAATCCCAGAACCATCAAAAGGGAGGTCCAAAAGCGTAGCCTGAACATTTGAGGAGAACTCTGAAGATTTAAGCCATGCACTCCTTCTGGTAGCCACAGATGATCCCATGATTCTGGTGACAGAGTCAGCAGTGTCTAACCCACTTTGTATGACCTGACACGTGCAGCCGCTTGAGTATCTTGCAAGACCTCATTAAAATTTTGTCTGTCTTCTTCGGACAACTTAGGTGCGAGCTGTTTCGCCAAATCCATTAAAGCATGGATATAGCGACCCAAAAGGCAGGTGGAATTAGTGGACTTTAGGGCCATGCTTGCTGAAGAAAACACTTTTTTAGCAGACTGGTCGAGTTTCTTCGATTCCCTGTCAGCCGGAACTTGTGGAAATTCACCAGAAGATCTTTTTGAGCAAGCAGCTTGGACCACTAGGCTCTCAGGAGAAGGATGGGTTGTTAAAAAGTCCGGATCCCCTGGAGCTGCCCTGTATCTCCTGGCAATAGATTTAGAAACTGCAGGAGCTGAGAGGGCTTGCGCCAGACCTCCATTACAGGCTCAGTGATTGCCTCATTGAATGGCAGTAGATGTTCTATAACAGAAGAAGGCGAATGAATAACTTCTGTCAAAATGTTTGATTTAAATTCAGTAGTGGGAAGCTAAAGAACTAAAAGTTCTGCTGCCTTTTTTATCACTGTGTGGAAGGAGACCACATCCTTTGAAGAAGTATCAGATGTAGGGGAAAGTTCCCAGTCTGGAGACACATCAAGGCCACTTGCTTCCCTTAACTCTCCAAAATAATCATCTGAATCTTGAACCTCACCTTCCTCCATTTCTTCCAAACGAAACCTCTGCTCCTCTACAACCATCTAAGTTTCTCTCCTAGACCTCATTCTAGGTACCGGCGTCGGTGGAGCCAAGAACGACTCCGATGGATCCGGAGCTGGCGTCGTACACGGATCCGGCGGCACAGCCTGCGCCAATCGAGGTCAAGCTGACGGCGTCGATATCCTCGGCACTGGGAAATGCCAAGATGGCGCCGCCGGAAGAAATGGCATTAAGGGGGCCTGGGCATAGGCCTGAGAAACCCCCAGATTAAACGCTAATGGACCCATGGGACCCGAAGGTGCTCCAGAGGGGTACATAGCTCTATGGAAGACTCCATACATAGCATTAAGATAATGCGAGGGATCTTGACCCGGGCCAGGAAAAGGAGGATAGGCCCCCGGGACAGATTCCGGTGTAGGCGTTACCCTGTTCGGGCCAGCCAGCGCCGACGGCAGAGCCAATGGAGTCGCCTGCTCATCCGGCACAGGAACATCTTCCACTGGAGCCGGAGAATGTTCCGAAGTCGGTGAATGCACCAGCGTCGGAGATCGAGCTGGAGAAGCTGCAGGAGAAGCCGATCTTGCAGGAGAAGCTGGATTAGAGGGAGAAGGAGACACGAAGTCCTTACTGCATCGACGAGCTGGAGAGGTTGACTTTGGCACCAAATCTCTATCAGAATGGCGTTTTGAAGAATGCCTCTTCTTATTATTATGCTTCTTGGCTCTCAAAGCATGTCCCGACGTCCACTTCGAGCCTGACCTCAACCTTCTTCTACCTCTTTTCTCCTTTCTCATCTTAGCCATGAAGAGTTTTGCTTCTCTATCCTACAATGCCTTTGGATTAATTTTCCTACAGCAGGCACATCCTTCGACGTTGTGATCCGACGACAGGCACCAGACACAATCTTCATGCGGATCTGTGATGGGCATTTGTCCTCCGCACTCCCTGCAGGGCTTGAACCCGGACTTCCTCGACGACATCCTTGAAAGGAAACAATTAGTAGCACAGGAATACAGCCAGAAACACAAAGTAGCAAGTGAAACTACGGAGAGTCCTAGAAAAACCGTTAGCGTTGACGGCACGGAAAAAAGGGAACTGACGTCATCACGCCGACGAGGCTCTCTTATGGCTCCAGTGACGTCAGTGGAGTCGCGAGCAGAGTCAGGGTTCTGTGACATCGTCCTCGTCGGCGTGGAGAGCTACAAAAAAATTCTGAATGCTGCTGGGGCAGGGGGATATTCACAAGGTGAGGAATCCACTGGCAGAATAGCTTGCTTAATCTCCACTACGGCCCCTCGCGGCGGGATGCCTGGCTTTCACCTTGTGGACACCCTGCCGGCGTTTCTCACAGGGGAATACCAGGACGGGTTCCCTAAGCAAGCGCCAGGATGCCCTTTGGGTGACAGGTTTGCGCTATATAAGTACACCTACATTTACATTTACATTTACAGATGTATCCATCAGAATGTACAGGCAATGATGCTTGCCAAACGTGTGCAGGGATGCCCACGAGGCACCTGGCAGATGTCAAGGAGCCGGACACCATGCTGGAGAGCAATGATGACTGCCTTAGCTCTGGTAGAATGAGCTTGGACGCCTTCAGGAGCCTGTTTCCTTGCCAGAGCGTAACAGATCTTAATGCAGAGCATAACCCATTGGGAGATGGTCCTCTTCTGCACAGCACGTCCTTTCTTTGTTCCAATGTACCCCACAAAGAGTTGGTCGTCCAACTGAAACTCTTTAGTGCTCTTAAGGTAGAACGATAATGCTCTTCTTTGGTGCCAGACGGTGGAGGCGTTCTTTCCTTAAAATGATACGAAGGAACATAGAAAGTGGGCCTAGGTAAAAAGGTGTCACTACTTCAGGAAAAAAGAAGCCCTAGTGTGGAGCACTACCTTGTCTGGGAAGACGGTCAGGTAAAGAGGTTAGAAGTTACTGCCACTAAAAAGGCTGTCTTGATGGTGAGGAGCTAGAGGGGGCACTGTGCAGCAGCTCCAATGGTGCACACATTAAATGAGTGAAGATCAAGTTAAGGTCCCACTGCGGCATGATGAAAGGTGAAGTGGGAAACCAATTTGTAAGCCCCTTCAGAAATCTATGTACAATAGGGGACTTCAATAGTGATGGTTGGTCTAGCAAACATAGAAAAGCAGAAAGGCTGAAAGGTAACCCTTCAGAGTGCCAAGAGCAGAGCCCTGCTGGGCAAGAGACAGATGAAAAGGAGAATGTTAAAAAGGGAGGCAGACAAAGAGTCAATAGACTGTTCTGTACAATATTTACAAATTTTTTGTCATCGGCAGACTTATATCGACTTTGTGTAGGGACGCCTGGCTAACAGTATGTCATTGCATACTCCGGGAGGAAGTTTAAATGCGGTCAACTGTCGCCGCTCAATCGCCACGCAAGGATCCAGAGGTTTGACAGGTTGAGGTGGAGGACACTCCACTGCTGCTGCAACAGAAGTTCCTCCAAAAGGGTCAGCCTGATCGGAGGATCGATGCTCATTTGCGAAGTTCGGAATACCAAACTATCTGAGTCCAGTCCGGCGCTACAAGAATGACTTGTGCCCGATCGCTCCTGTTCTTCTTGAGCGTTATGGACAGGAGTGGTATGGGTGGTAAGGAGGACTCAGCTCCACTAAAGATGAAAAGCGTAGCAGAGTGAAAGCTGCCTTGGAAACTCCAACGTGCAAAATAGCTGACATTGTGTTCAGAGAACCAGCCAGGTGTTGAACCACCGGACAAATGCTCTGTTGGTCCAGCCAAGTCCAGAGATGCAGGGCCTCTTGACAGAGGGTCCACGACCCCACCCGCACTGCTTGTTGCAGTACTACATGGCAGTGGTGTTGTCCGTGAACACCTGAACTAGCCTTCCCTTGAGGGACGGTATGACGGCTTTCAGTGCCAATCGGATTGCACAAAGTTCCAATAGGTTGATGTGGAGCCCGGCTTCCGCCGGAGACCAAAATCCTCTGATCTCCACCTCCCCCAGATGACCGCCCCATCCAAGTAGTGACACATCCATCACCACTGTAAGATCTGGGTGGGGAAGCGAGAGGCGACTGCTTGTGACCCATTTGCGCTTTGTCAGCCACCACTGCAGATCTTGTGCAGTAACCTCCGAGATCCGGACTAGATTAGTGATGTTCCCTCAATGCTGCACCCATTGGAACTTCAGGTCCCACTGCAGGGCCTGCATATGCCCTCTGGCATGATTCACTAGCAGCATACAGGAGGCCAAGAGGCCCAGCAGTCTCAGAGTCAGTCTCACTGAAATACAGGATAGAGGCTGAAACATCCGTATCATAGCCTGAATATCCTGGACTCACCGTTTGGGAGGATAGGCCAGAAACTGCACCCTGTCCATTACAGCTGTGATGAAAGGGAGCACCTGGGAAGAAGTCAGGTGTGACTTCGACATGTTGATAGTGAACCCGTGAATGCATGAGGTTCGCCGTAGTCTGGAGGTGGGAGAAGACAGTGTGGGACGAGCCCTCCTTCAACGGCCAGTCGTCGCGATAGGGGAAGACTGGAACCCCTGATCTCCACAGATGGACTGCAACATCCACCATCACTCTGGTAAACACCCGAGGGGCACTAGTGAAGCCAAAAGGGAGCAGGGCAAACTGAAAATGCTCGTGGTCCACCATAAACCGCAGGCAGCGATGATGGGCAGGCAGAACAGGAATATGGAAGTAAGCGCCCTGCAAGTCCAGTGCTACCATCCAGTCTCCCGGCAGAGTGAGCCTGAGCCAGAGACAGCATCTTGAACTGAGGTGGAGGATAGGACAATGGCCTCGTTCTTTGTGGGAACCAGAAAGTAGCAGTAATAGCAACCACAGCCTACTTCTGGCACCGGAACCCTCTCTATGGCTCCCATGGCCAAGAGAGTCATTAATTCCTTTCAAATTAAAGTAAGGTGAACCTCCGTCCTCCGAATTTATGTAGGAGGCATGGAGGGAGGGGCAGTTTTGAATGGGAGGGAGAAGCCCATTCGGGCTATCTGTAGAACCCACCTGTCCGAGGTGATGTCCCGCCAGTGGTGGAGGAGATGGGGTATCCTACCACCAACTGGACCCCCATGATCTGGGAGAATGAATGAATGAAAGAAAATTTATAACGCGCAACTAAAACCCGAAGGCATCAAGGCGCCTATCAAAAAATGAATCACAAAAAGGCAGAGGCAAAACTAAGGGTAAGCTTTGGAAAATAGCCGTGTCTTCAGGGAGGATCGAACTTGGAGGTTTGGAGGTGGAGGAGGGGGGGTGGTTTTTGGCCTGCTCTGACCTCTGGCCACCTTACCCATTAAATCGGGGCGAGCAATGCACACGAACGCGCAGAGGTTGCAGAACTTGTGCAGTCCTCCGGCTAGGATATGGCTGGTGCAGCTTGAAGCCCCTTTTGTAGCCACAAAAGAAGCAAAGGGCAGATGCAGGACAGGATTACACAGAAAGGCCCAAGCAGTTTACTGTAGCCGTGACTCCTTGCAGCGCTCTAGTGCCAAGTCCGCCCTATCTCTATAGAGACGGGAGCCATCAAAGAGCATGTCCATAAGGTTGGCTTGGACATCCCCAGAGAAGCCAGACGTTCTCAGCCAGGCGTGGAGCCTAACAGCCACTGTTGAGGATATGGCTTTGCTCAGCAAGTTTGTTGTGTCAAGGCCACAGCAGATGGGAGTGACAGAAAAAGAGGCATGCTGTGTTTACCGACCAAATATTTTCCTTCCGAAGCTATCCAGACATCAGGGGGTGAGCAAGGGAATGCGCCATGGAAGGTAGAGGCTTGAGCCACCAAGGTCTCTGGTGTCGGGTGAAACTGAGAAAAGCAGTTGTGGCAGGTGATTGTTCTATTTACAGGGGCCACTGTGCTGGACATAGACCACATGCCCTCAGTTAAGGTCTCATTAAATGGCGGCAAGCGTTCCGAAGTGGAGACGCCAGGCTGCAGGACCTCAGTCAAAACATTGGTCTTGACCACCCAAGTAGGAAACTGCAGGTCCAAGACCTCCGCAGCACTAGGTACCCTCCTCCTCAGCCCCCGGAGCTCTCCTCCGTATCAGGTTAGGAGGGGAAAGCATGCAAAGCTCTGGAGAGGTAACCAAGCCAATGGCATCACGGAGTTCCTCAAAGCAGTCCATTTCTTCAGTCAAATGAGTGACTTCAAAGCGGTCCCAATGTTCCTCCAATCTGAGCCCTTCAAAATAAGGCTAAGGATGCAACAGAGTCAGAAGGCTCTGTCGGACCTGGTATCGATAGACGCCCTGCTGGCACCATGTTGTTGGGATGAGAATGTGGCTTACACAGCATCGCACGCGGCATCTGAGAAGGTCAAGGAGGTGTGACCAGCACTAGTCTGGATCCGGGAATGGATCCATGAAGAGCCACCGGGACCGGAGCTGCCAGCAGGGAACCCAATGGACCTCCTGCTGGGGCCCGGCTGCCCAAAAATGGCGCACATGGTGTTATAAAATTCTTTTAATTGGGCGGGGGTCGCTCCCGGTCCCAGAAAGGGAGGGAAACATGGAGCCGACCCCAGTACACGTTCTTCAGAATGAGGCCTCACACGTCGAGACTCCTCCGTCACGTCGAGTGACGGACAGCGTGAAGTCGAAGCACACTTGTGTTTTTTGTGGTGCTTCTTACCTGACCCCTTCAATGGCTTTGAATGGGAGGAAAAAGACTTGGAACCCCCAGAGCAGTGCTCGGACCTTCCTCTTGAAGGAGAATGGGAAGTGGAACGAGACCTCTGTAGAGACCTCCAAGGTGCCCGACACTGGACCGGCAGTTGGAGCACGACTTGGGGTCGTAGTCACGCTCCAGGCACCACAGACACACAAAGTGGGGATCCGTGACTGACATGGCGCAGTGACAGGCGCAGCATAGTTTGAATTCCAAGGTCTGTTTAGGCATGATTGAATACCTATAAACGGATGAAAACATTTCGACAAAAAGTCAGAAATGGTCTGTCAAAAAATGACAGGGGGTAGCTCTCAGATGGATCTGCGCTGGCTTGCATGGAAAGAAAACAAATGACATCAGCGCGTCGAGGTTGCGCCTATATTGACCACGATGACTGAGATGACGACGCCAATGTCATGCGATGCCAACCAACGTCACCTATCGGCGCACAGGGGTACTGCTCAAGGAAAATCTTCTTGTTCCAATCTGATGCCTTGGAAGTACAAACGTAAGTCACATTTTGAAACAGGTTTCTTCGAGGGCTGCAGGCAGGCCGGTAGGGCTAAGGCCAAGTCAGTTGTCATCTGGAGTCTTCACTGCTGCAATGCTCTTCTGTCCCTCTTCTTCTTTAGGTCACCAGGAATATGAGGCTCAAGGTTCAGGGGTGCCCTAATACTCATTTATGGGTGTTGCAAATACTGGGGTAGTAGCCAAGGGGCTACTTACCTTTAGGGTGACTACATTGAAGGAAAGTAGGATCTGATTTCATGGTCACCCACACTTTTTGCTGGTGTCATTATGTTTTTCTGACTAGTCTGACTGGGATCCTGCTAATCAGGACCCCAGTCTCTGTGCTTCTTCCCTAATTTGGACATGGTGAGCACTTAGGTATACTCCAGATTGGCTACTGGTGTATCCTGATAAGTCCCTACTACATGATACTGAGGTACACAGGGCATAGGTACACCAGGGGGTTTCCCATGGACTGAAGCATGGATTATGCCCCCCATGAGAGACCACTCAAATTGTGGCTACGGGCCTGCCATTGCAGCCTGTGTAAGCTGGTGCTAGAACCACTCACAACAGATATAGGGAGTGCAGGGAGGCACAGGATGTGGCTGCAGCATTGACATCTTTGGGGCTTAATTTACAATCCACTGCCCCCTCACACCAACTGGGCCATCTCCTGGATCCCATCTTTGCTAACTGGGAGGGCATTAAAGTCTCCTCTCCAGTCAGAATAATTTGGTCAGATCACTATATCATCCCGTTTTCTATAGAAAATATGCCTTTTGAAAATAGACTCACCAAACCCCTCCCCCTGAAGCGGAGAAAATGGAAAAATTTGAATCAGGAAGCATTTAAAAGTGCCCTATTAGAAAATCCCCCTCCCCATAGCAACTCTCTTCAGGAGGCTTGGAACAGCTATGAAAAATGGGTGTCCACTGCACTGGACGGGATAGCTCCCTGGACATCTAAGCCCCCTGCTAGGCAATCTAAAACCGCCCCCTGGTTTTCGGAGAAACTTAAACTTGCCAAAGCCAGATGCAAAATCTTAGAACGCAGTTGGAGGAAAAACTATAATCCTGAGGATAAATTACATTATAAAAGTGAACTGAATAAATACCAGAAATTAGTGAGATCAGAAAAAAGTTGCCATCTCAAGAGCAGAATTGACTTAGCGGATAACCCCACTAGAGAAATCTTTACCATCTATAGAGCGCTTACGGTCCCGACCAGACTTGAAGCCCAAGACACCTACTCGAGAGAGTTGTGTGACTCTATTGCCCATTTTTTTGTAGGCAAGATCGACAAAATCTATGCTACCTTCACAGAGGACGAGAACCACTCGAGTATACTTACAGAAGCCAAAGACACCTACACGGGAATTCTCGTCTCACTTGCTTTATAACACCTGAGAGACAGCAATTATTAAGCATCATCAACAGCATACAATCTGGCTCGCCTTGCGACGTCTGCCCGCCGGCTCGTTGCAAAGGAGTCATGGAGAGTACGATAATCGACCAGATTAGTCTCATTGTGTCGCTCTCCTTCAAAGAATGTCGGGTACTGGACCGTGGAAAACTGCCCAGGTCATTCCCCTTAAAAAGAAATCTAACATCCATATCTCCCAATTTCAAAATCTTCGCCCTATCTCCCTCCTCCCCTTTTGTGCAAAGATTGTGGAAAAGGTGGTTAATAGGCAGCTCATGTGGGATATTTGGAGGAACAATCTCTCCTGCACCCCTCCCAATCGGGTTTCAGAGTGGGCTACTCCACGGAGTCAGCCTTACTCTTCTCTACTGAGTGCCTTAGGCAAATAGTGGATGATGGAGAGACAGCAGCGTTGGTCTTATTAGATCTCAGTGCAGCCTTTGACACCATGCTGCACACAACGCTGCTGTCTCGGCTGTCTGATATGGGAGTGGAGGGACGGGCCTTGGCCTGGATTAAGTCTTTCTTGGCCAATAGGAGCTTTCAGATGCACTGCCCCCCTTTCAAATCCTCTCTTAGGAAAGCAAGCCATGGGGTTCCCCAGGGCTCGAGTCTGAGCCCTACCTTGTTCAATAACTATATGGAACCACTGGCTCACAAAGTTGAAGCATTTGGGGTGGGCATTGTCAGTTATGCTGATGACACCCAACTGATGTTCAAGCTCACGCCCGACCACAGTGAAGATGCCACTAATTTTTCTAACTGTCTGTCATCAGTGGCATCATGGATGAACAGCAATTGCCTGCGCCTCAATGGCGATAAAACCGAGCTGCTGGTGGTAGGGAAATCAGTTTCAGCATGGTCACACATGTGGTGGCCTGCGGAACTAGGTATCCCACCTCGTCCTGTGGATTCGGTGCGCAATCTGGGCATTACACTTGACTCAGATCTCTCCTATAAATCTCAGGTCAGTAAAGTGACAGCCAGGTGCTTCAAGCATACTGAATGTTCTCCGTAAGGTTTTAGATCTCCTTCCCATCGAATCCAGAAAGACCATAGTCCACGCCTTGGTGACCCCCCACCTTGATTACGGGAATGCTCTGCTTCTGGGCCTGAGCAAAAAAGGCCTACACCAACTCCAGTGTGCTCAGAATGCCGCCGCTTGCCTTGTGCTCAGACTGCCTCGCAGAGCATCTGGGAAATCCGCTCTGGCTAAACTCCACTGGCTCCCTATTAAGGAGCGAATCAAATTTAAGTCCCTTTGCTTTGTGCATCGGATCGCCCACGGCAAAGGTCCGGACTATTTGAAAAATCTCCTCACTATACATCGCCCCATCAGGAACCTGAGATCATCCGGAACGATGATGTTTAAACTCCCTAAAATCACCAGAGCCAGGATGGGTGGGTGTTCGTTCAGATACCTGGCTTCTAAATGCTGGAACTAACTCCCGCTCGACCTTCGGATGGAACCCTCTGAAACCAGGTTCCGGGGAAAACTTAAAACATTCCTTTTCCCCCTTGTTTAACCTCCCCTTCCTTCCTCTGCACCTTTTTGGCTCACTCTCGCTCTTACCTTTGGCGTTTTAGCAGTATTTAGCGCGGGGACACACTGTTTTGTGTAGCCAGGCGCTTTAAAAATGGTTTTATTATTATTATATAAGTGTCCTTATATCTGAGGCAACTGCACTTTAAACCTATAAGTCACCCCTAGGGCAGGCCTTTCAATCCTGAAGGCAGGATGCTCAGTTCTAAGTGCGAGGGTGCCCCTTCATGAGTGGGGCACCTCTACAACCTTCGGAGTCCATCCTCCTGGGTTGTAAGTGCAGCAGCCATTACGACATCTAGAGTGACCATGCGTCATTACGCAATTACCATCTCTAAACAGGCTGTAACAAACCCTGTCATGTTTGATATCAAACACTTTGGAATCATACCCCCACACAGTAAACAGTGTGGGAGGTATGATTCCATGCACTAAATAGCTCCTCCTGGAGGCCCTCAGTGCTCCTGGTACCAGTCTTCCAGAAGCAGACAGCAAGCTAGGGCTGCTGCTGGCCAGAGACCCGATTCTGCCCTCCTGCTGCGGAACCAAGCTCAAGCAGGGGAAGGAAGAACAATAGGTATCCTGTCACAGGGAGGTGTGACCACCTCCCAGACAGAGTTTAGTTTATTGGGACAGGGTGGGGGTGCTTGCCAGCACCACTGAGACTGCTTGTAGGGCACCTTTGGTGCCCTCCTCGCATACTCAAGTTCAAACCAGTTCAGGGAGCCATTGGCTCCCGCTCTGGCACTAAACTGGCCAAAGGAAATGGCAGTATCCTCCCCACTGTCCAGCCTCTCCTCTGGGAGGGACACCTGAATCGTCCCAACCCTTTCATAAGGGTACTGAAGGGCTTACCTGTTGGTGGGTCCTTAGATTCGTCGTGGGACAAGAATCAGATCACATACCTCCTAAACTTCGACCGTCTCGATACGCTGGACTTCGTTGGTCTTCGCTTTGGGAACTGAAACTGCACCGGGGAAGATTCCTGCTGCTCCTGGTCTCGTCATCCTGCTGGTCTTCTCCAAAATCTGTCTGTGCTCCACACAAGTTCACCAGGCCCGTGTTCATCCAAGACACCTGAAGGAATCTCCCTTGGAGGGAAGAAGTCCCTCCCCTGCATTTGCAGGCACCGCAACACAGATGACCGTTCTGACGATCCTGGTCTCCGAAAGGCTCAGAAACACAGGTTGTGGTTCTGCAACTCCTTGGAGGCCTGCACCGTCTTCATACTAAGTTTGAGGTCAGTATCCCTCATTGAACCACTGGAACACCACCCCTGTGCACCGCATCAATCTGCCCGTGCCAAGGCTTGTTGGCTATCTTTAGGCTCCAAGAGGCTCCAACCTGAAGCAACTCCTGCAGCCAAGATCTTCACCCTCACCGTTTCCTCTGCACTGTGGGCCTTCTTCATTGGTGAGCTGCTTGAGGTGCTCTTGCAACTCCTGTGCCATCGGCCCCTGGGTCCTATTGAGGGTCTTCTTTGGCTCCAGTGGGCTCCCCTCCTTGCTCAGGCCTTCTCCAACTTACCTGCTCGTAGTGAGTCCCTTGGACCTTGCTGGTCCCGACACTCCACCTTTTCCGTCTACCTCGTTGTCCGCATTACACTATTTTAGTATATGGTTTGGTCTCCCCCTGGAGACAACTTGCGTGTTCTATTGCCTAAATATTGTGTGTATTGTGTTTACATCTCCGGGTAGGAGATGCTACAATGTGCTAGTGAGTGTTTGTAATAAAATACATATTTTATACCTACACTGTGTGATTCGTTTTTACTTACGCACGCACAGACAGGTTCCCAGAGTGTTTGGGTTTACCCACGTTCAAGGTTATTTTGTTTAAGGAAGAGATTGTTGAATGTACCATCGAAGGCTTTCGTAAGCTTGGTTAAGATAAAGGATGGAACATGTCAGAATGTAGAGGGAACGTGGGAACTCTTCTTGCCCTGGAATGCTTGCATGGAAGGTAGCCAATTCCACTAAGTTTCCCTGGCACAGAGGGAACGACTCTCGAACCTTGTACTGTGTTTTGAGACTATAAAGCCAGAAAATCTTGGCAGGCAGTTTGGAGGCTCATTTGTGGGGGAGACATTTCGGCACAAAAGGACGGAACCTGAGTCCTGGTCGCGAGTCCATGCCTATCTGTCAACGGGCTCCTCCAGCTTGAGTTGGCAAGGATGTCGAGTGAACGACCAATGAGGTGATTTGTTTCTGACTAGTGCCATTGTGATGCGTGGCTGTGCAGTTTCCAGTTGCTGTGGTCATTTGAGGTGGTTTCTTTGTGATGTTTGAGTGAGTCAGAGTGCACATCCAATGTAATCATTTGATGTATTTAGTGTATATATCTTTCTGATTTCTTGCGGGACGTCCAGTACTATTTGCTGCTTGTTTATTCATTATTATTATTCATGCATCCAACAGTTATATTTGCCATGTGTGTTATTATTGCTTGCATATACATATATATCTCTATATACATTTGAATGTTGTTAATTTGACATCTGGGAAAGCCTTTCTACTAGAGAGCATTGCATAAATAAAACCCCGAGCCTTATTCTAAAACGAGAGTCTTTGATGCGTTTCATTTTATAAAGTGAAACCCCTTTTCTAGGTGGTGTTGTGTTATACGTCTCCTGCTTCGTCATGTTTGGGCCATCGTGTGGGAGTGGTATTTTTTGAGGGCGTAGCAAGACATGCTCTTGTGACATCAAATGTGTGAAGAGCCCTTTCTGCTATTGAATACGGTTGAGGGAAGGACACAGGTAACTCAAATGATTGGTTAATATGAAAAGCAGAAACTACTTTTGAAAGGAAATTTAGGTTTGTATGTAGAACCACTGTCTTTACGAAGCTGAAAGAAGGATACATCTAAAGTTTATGCCTGTAGCTCACTAACATGTCTTAATATAGTGATAGCAATTAGAAAGGCAATCTTCCATGAAATAAATTGTAATGAACAATTGTGTAGTAGGTCAAAAGGGGGACCCATGAGCCTTGTGAGAACCATGTTAAGGTTCCAAACTGGTGCAGGTGGTACCCTGGGTGGTATTACCCTTTTAAGTCTTTCCACAAAAGCTTTAATTCCAGGGACTTTGAACAAGGATAAATGATGTCTGTTTTGAAGATATGCGGCCTATGCCAAGTATAGCCGAAAGGATGTATGGGCTAATCCAACTCGCTGTAGATGCAAAAGGTAACAAATACTATTTTGTATAGACGCATCTAGCAGATCAATGATGTTGTTACAATAAATAACAAACCTCTTCCACTTTGCTGCATAACATGCTCTATTGGTAGGTTTTCTTACTTCTTTTTAGAATTGTCATAGAATCTGGTGGTAAGTTTAGGTATCCAAACTCTATGACTTAAGGAGCCAGAGCGCTAGGTTGAGCTCCTTGGGGTTTGGATGTCTGATTTCTCCACGGTTCTGTGAGAAGGCTGGAAGTGAGGTGCTGCTTTTGGTGTGGAACCACTGACAGTTCTAACAGTGTGGTGAACCATGGTTGACAAGCCCATGTAGGCACCACTAGAATCATTGTGAGTGATGTCTGCCTGAGTTGACGAGCCAGAAATGGAAGGAGAGGGAGACGTGGAAAAGTGTAAGCAAATATTCCTGACCCGTTCCTCCATTGGGCATTGCCTTTGAATATAGGGTGTGGGAACCTGAAGGCGAAGTCTTGGTATTTTGACTTCTCAGCTGTGGCAAAGAGATCTACCTGTGGGAATCTCCATTTTTGGAAATATGGATGTAGACCCTGCAGATGAAGTTCCCTTTTGTGAACTTGTTGCTGCATCCTGCTGAGGAGGTTGGCAATTTAGTTGTGCATGCTTGGAATGTGTTCTGTCAGAAGATGAATTATGTGATGTGCCAAATGGTCTGAGAGAGGAGTGACAGTTGTAGAGTGTGCCCCCCCGCCCCCCTGTTTTTGTACATAACATATAGCTGTCATATTGTCCATGCTGTCTGGGACAACTTTCCCTATGAAGTGAGGTTGAAAAGCTTTCAGTGATACATATACAGCTAGAAGCTCCAGATAATTGATGCAGAGACGTTTGTGTTTGTTGTCCCATAGGCCATGAATTGTTAGATTTTGTAGATGGGCACCGCAACCTGTGAGGAAGATGCATCCGCTGTTAGTACGACTTGTGGAATAGTGTTGATGAAGGGCTGCCCTTTTGATAGATTTTGTGTGGTCCACCACTGCAGAGAGCAATGACTAACTCTAGATCTGTTAATTGACCCTGTGCTCGACTCCACTGACGTGCCAAGCATTCCTGTGAAGGAAACATGTGTAATCTTGAATGAGACATTACTGCAATGCATGATGCCATCATCCCCAGTAGCTGCATGAAAGTCCTGACAGTTAGGCATTAATTGTTTTGAAATTATAGTAACAGGGTTAGAACATTGTGGGGGAAGTGGCTTGCGCCCGACGGCGATGGCAGCTACTAGTCGACTCTCCGGCGGCGGGAGCCGAGGAACAGCGAAAGCCGCTCATATGCCTGCACACGGATCCCAAGCAGAGGGACAGGACACATGAAGACATGGGGCTTCACCTGGTGTCCCCGTGGTGACTTTTCCTGGCAGGAATAAGGAGTTTGAGGCTTTTTACCCGCGGCGCGGCTCTGACGAGTTGCGGCCGCCATTTTGTTTTCAATCCGAGTCGCGGACGGAGTTTTTCTCCTAGCGACGTTGCCCTGCCTCCTACCATGCTGAGACCATGGAAACCGCTCCGCCATAGTCTTTGTCTTAGTTGCCTGCGACATGTGTCATGAAATGTTTGTTCTTTGCCTCTTTTTATGCTTTGAGGAATGTATTTATGCCTTTGGAATGGTTGTTCTCTATGCTTATCTTTGATCTAATATATACGTACTACTTACCTTGTATTGTCTCTTTGTCTTCATAGGTTGTATTCGCGTCTTGCCCCTCCCTTTCGTTATGCGGCACGTTCGTTCTGTCTTCCCTCCCGCCCTCCCTTGTGGTCCTTGGACATGTCATTGTTCCGTGTGGCCTTCCACCCCTCCGCCCTTCGTATGTTCTGGATTTCACGTAAGTTTCTTCTTTCAATTGGTTTCTTTCCTTTTTCTACAGTTTTTCTTCTTCTTTTTCTCTTTCCGCTCATGACTACTTTCTCCTATCCTATTCGAAATTCATAATTTTCCCTTCTTTCTCTCCTGGATCTATTTTTCTCTTTTCTTCCTTTTTCCTT
Organism: Lissotriton helveticus; assembly: GCF_964261635.1. NCBI lineage: Eukaryota > Metazoa > Chordata > Amphibia > Caudata > Salamandridae > Lissotriton > Lissotriton helveticus. The sequence goes on from NC_136062.1 coordinate 272,215,716, forward strand.
TTTCTTTCATTTTCCTCCTTTTATTCTTCATTCTTTATACAGTTGGTTGGTTATACACTGTTTTACAATTGACCTAAGATGTTCTTCTTACTGGGTCTTTTTATATTTTTTAATATATGTTCTATGTCGTTAAAGATTGTATCATGGAATGTCAGAGGTTTACATTCTCCCATTAAACGACAGAGGTTTTTGTCACACTTAGCCAAATTAGATACAGATATCGCATGCATTCAAGAATCTCATTTAACAAGTGATGAGTCTCTGAAACTCAAAAAAGGTTGGGTAGGGGAAATTTTCTTTTCCTCGGGGGATGGTAAGCATAATGGGGTAGTGATACTTTTTCACAAATCCCTTTCTATTAAATTATTATCACATTCTATTGATCAAATAGGTAGATGGGTGTTTGTCAATTTTATGTTGGATAACATTCCAGTTTCCCTACTGAATATTTATGCCACTGCAACTGGTGATCCCTCCTTTTAGACCTCACTAACCCAACAAATTACGCACTGCTACGATGATAATTTCATCCTCACAGGAGATTGTAATGACATTTTTTTATCCCTTCCTAGACCGCAATTCCTTGACCCTTTTCATACCTCACAAATCCCACAAGTCATTTGTCCATGCTATAAAACATTTTAAACTTATTGACGCCTGGAGACTTTGCAGCCCTGAGCTAAGGGAATATTCCTTTTATTCCCCAGCACATCATACACAGTCATGCTTAGATTATATTTTTGTTGCTCACAATATTACCCAATCATTGATGAAAGCTGATATTGGCTCTATTCTGATTTCTGATCATGCCCCTGTTTGCCATATGTCTGGATGTTTTACAAAAGCCTAATTTGCCTCGTAAATGGAGCTTTAATAACACTCTCCTCTTGGATACTGCTTTTACCTCTTCTTTTACTTCCTTTGCTAAAGAGTACTTCTTTATAAATCAGACGGAACATGTATCCTTCTCCACAGTTTGGGATGCATTTAAGGCCTCAGCTAGAGACTTCATTATTCGTTTTGTCTCCAACAAACGTAAAATAGCACAACAAAAAACTACTGCTCTTCCTACCTAAATTAAATCTTTGGAACCTTCTTATTATTCTTCCAAATCAAAAAATTGTTATTCTGAACTTTTGAAGTTTAAATTTCAATTCAATCGAGACACCACTAATAATGCATCTAATTATTTACTAAAGACGAGTGCAAAATTCTATGGCGGTCAGAATAAAGCTGGGAAGTTATTGGCTTATTACCTAAAAAACAAACAAAATAAACTTAATATAGAATCGGTTTATGGTGCTGACAATTCATTGAAATTTATTGATTAAGAAATTGTACAAGAGTTTCTTCACTTTTACAAAACATTGTATACTTCTGAAACTTTGTCGTCTGATCTTTCTATATCTCAATTTCTCTCTAAACTTACCCTTTCACCTGATTCTCGACCTGACTTTTCCTCTTTAGAATTTGATGTCACTCAAAAAGAACTTCATACTGCTCTAGCAACTCTTAAGAAGGATAAGGCTCCAGGGCCGGATGGCTTTACAGTAGAATTCTTTATTCATTTCACATCCCTATTGATTCCCAAATTACATTCCCTTACAATTACTTTTTTGCACTCTGGACACTCTATTGGTTCTTTTTCTGACACCCTTATTTGCCTTATTCCTAAGGAAGGCAAAGATTCTCAGTATTGCAAAAATTACAGACCGATTTCCGTGGTTAATGTCGATTATAAAATCTTTTCGAAAGCCTTGGCATTACGATTAGAGTACCAGCTACCCGAATTGTTAGGTACTGAGCAATCTGGTTTTGTCAAGGGAAGACTTATTACAGACAATACTCGTTTATTTTTTAACATTCTTTCCAAAGTATCTCATATCTCCCATCCTTTAGCCGCTGTAGCATTGCATGTGGAAAAGGCTTTTGATAGGGTCGAATGGCCTTATCTTTATCACACACTCAAATGGTTTGGTTTTGGCCCTAAAATTATTTCTTTAATTTCTTTCTTATATACCAACCCAAGGGCTGCCGTTGCTGCAAATGGACGGCTTTCTTCCTACTTTAATCTTGCACGGGGAGTTCGACAGGGTTGTCGTCTATCGCCATTTCTCTTTAATATCACCTTAGAACCATTTTTACTTAGAATTAGACAAAACGCAGATATACATGGCTTCACTTTCCAGGAAACAACATTAAAATGGCAGCGTACGCTGATGACGTTCTTCTATTTTTATCATAACCTCAGATTTCTTTGCCTGCTTTCATGGAAGAGGTGGATGCTTTTGCATCAATCTCTGGTTATAAATTAAACAAAGACAAGTGTGAAATGTTGCCCTTAACAAAATACACTTTTAGTGCTGATTTCAATGTTTCGGGTTTCTCGTGGAGTCCTCACTCCATTAAATATCTAGGTTTAAATTTTACTCCGTCTATTGCAGGGACGATAGCACGTTGTATGGAAAAATGCATTGACAGATTATCTTCCTTAACAGCAAAATGGCATCCCTTATACTTATCTTTGTGGGGTCGTTTAGACACCATCAAAATGATGCTCTCCCCTATTATTTTGTATGCCACCTCCAATATTCCGCTATCAATCCCTCTTAAATATTTTTACAAAATTAACTCCATCTTATCCTCCTTTTTATGGGGGGAAAAGGAATCACGCATGTGTATTTCTAAATTAATTCGCCCAAAATCGGAAGGGGGTACAAATTTTCCTGACTTCCCTCTCTATCACAAATCTTTTACACTTGCTCAATCTTCACGTTGGCTCTTTGATTCTTCTCTAAAATGTCCTCTTTGGACAACGCTGGAACGATCTTTTCTCTCACCCTTTTCCTTCCATGAATACTTATCCTTTACACGCAAACCCCAATGTGTCTCTACCCCTCTTCTTAAACATATTTCTAAACTTACCCCACCCTTCTGATACACCTTTTCTTGATTTTCCTATATGGAATAATACAAACATTCTGATTCATAACAAACCTTTTTTTTGGAAATCCTGGAGACGTCGAGGATTATTATGGGTCCATCAATTATATTGTCAGGATGCAATTATATCCTTTGCCCAAGCGAGTGATATTTTTAATCTTCCTTCCTCCTTCAATGTTAAATATTCACTCTTAACGGATGCCATCAAATCAGCCTCCTTGCAATATATTTCTTCTTCCTGTGATATCTCTCCTACTCCTACTCATGCAGATAACCTGCGTTCTCTGTTGCTTCGCAACTCTAAAGCTTGTTTGATTTATACATTTCTGCATTCTCCTTCTAACTCAAGAGCTTAATCTAAGACAGAGCTGTCCTGGGAGAAGGATTTAGATATTACTTGGAATGTGGCTTTTTGGGACAAAATATGGCTTAAGCTTCGTAAATCGTCTAGAGCTGCAAATACGACACAGACACTTTTTTTATTTACAATAGACTTTTATTCACCCCCTCTGTCCTTCGTACATATTGTTCCACCACTTCACATGCTTGTTGGTCTTGCTCGCTCCCACATGCTGATTTACTTCACATGCTCTTTGACTGTACATTTGTTCGGACTTTTTGGATAAGAGTATGGTCACAACTAAATTTAATTTTTCGTTCTAACCACCCCTTCTCTATTTTACATGTATTTTTATGCAGTTTATCTCCCATTTGGAAACCCGCTTTTGTGACTATAAAAATAATTGATTTATTAATTGTGGTAGCTTTCCAAAATATAACCAAAAATTGGAAAGATTTTACCAAACTTTCATACCAAGCATGGTGGTATGGTGTCTGTTATAATCATAGATTAGATACTACATTTGCTTATCCCGAATACTTAGCATCCAAACGTTTAGATTTATGGGAACCAGTTAATCATTCATTGACAATAGTACTAGGCACCTCTCCTCCTTTACTCCTCTGCAACAAGAAGTAGCTAAACCTCCATGACTTCCTTTATGTTATTACACAGTTTATTTTATATTCTTAGCTGTTATATTATCTCAAGCATTATTACTTCTTTTTACTCTTTATTGCACTATAATATATGCCTTTGATGTTTTGACTGTTTTACTAGACCTAATTTGCTTTTCTGTTTTTATTTTATGTATAACTTTTGCCCCAACTGATACAGATTGTATATTTCTAAGTTTTCTTTAATGTCTCTATATATTGAATATTATTGACTTTTTCCCCCCAATAAATTCTTTCTGAACTAAAAAGAGTCAGAACATTTTGAATCCTGGCTGCAATTGAGGAAGGTGTATTGTAGTTTGAATGTGTTGTAAATATTTGTTCTGTGTGTTGGCTTTGATGAGCCAATCATCTAGATATGGGCAGACATTAATTTGTTGTCTTCTTAGATGAGCTGCTACTACTGCTAGACATTTTGTGATCAATCTGGGTGCAGTAGTAACTCCGCATGGGAGCACTTTGAACTGATGGTAATTTCCTACTATCCCAAATTCGAGTTATTTGCGATGTGCTGGGTGAACAGGAATGTGGAAGTTTGCATCCTTTAAGTTTAGTGTTGACATAAAGTTGCCTTGTTGAAGAAGTGGAAGCACTTGTTGAAGTGTAACCATATAGAAGTGTTCTGATAGTATTTATAGGTTTAACGCTCTGAGATCTTAGATTGGTCTTAGGTCCCATCCTTTTCGGGGATTAGGAAGTACAGTGAGTAAACCCCTCATCTGTGGTATTGTAATGGAATTGGTTCTTCCTGTTTGAGGAGCTTTTGGTGCTGTAACAAAAGTTTGTGAGTGCGAGATGAAATATTGGGAGGATTGCTGGAAAGCTCCAGGCAATAACAATGATTGATAATGTCTAACACCCATTTGTTATTGATTGCCAAATGGAAAAGAATTGTTGTAGTCTTTCCTAGACAGGTGTAAAATGTTCGGGAGGGAATTGCAGGCAAGTCACTGTTTACTGAAGACGGAGAGGTACATGAAGGTCTGCCTTTGAAATTATTTCCTCTGTACCCACCTTTAGAGAAACATCTAGCTAGAGAAGATTATGTATTTGATTTGTATGAGGACCCTCTAGGATCCGAGGAATTACCTTTGGATCCTCCTTTATAAAATGAGCGGCAAAGGGAGCCTCTATTGGATTTTAACTGAAGAGCTCCTATTGATTTCATTACTTCTGTGTCCTTCATTTTCTCAAGTGACTCGTCAAGTTGAGGTCCAAAAAGGTTTTGTTTGTCAAAGGGAGTATTAAGGATGGATTGCTGAACCTATGGTTTAAAGCCAGTGATTCTGACCCATGCATGTCTTTTAAGAAGAACGCTGGTGTTGACTCCCCTTGCTGCAGTATCAGCTGCATCTAGTGTACATCTGATAAAATATTTAGAAATGAATTTCCTCTCCTGCACTAATTCTTGCCCTTTTTTCCTTTGTTCTTCTGGGAGATGTTGGAGCAGTTGCTCAATTTCATCCCAGTGAGCCCTGTTATACCTTGCCAATTAGGCTTGTGTGTTGGCTATACAGCAATGAATGGCGGTTTGAGCAGCAACCTGCTTCCCTGATGCATCTATTAAATTAGACTCCTTGTATGCATCTGCTGTAGTTTAGAAATATGCTCTTTTCCGAGCATTAGATACTACCAAGGAATTTAAATGCAACTGACCTCTAATAAATTTGGATCAGTTGGAGGAGGTTTGTACTTTTTAGCAACCCTAGGTGGTAAAGAACAAGTTACTTACCTTTGGTAACGATATATCTGTAAGAGACATAGATCAGTGATAGATTACGTACCTTGTTAATTACCCCAAGACGTCAGACTGGATCCGGATCAGCAGTACCTCTGCGTGTCGAAAGGTGGCGTCGGTTGGCTCCACATTTGTCGCTGGCGTCGTGGTCGCCAGGATGACATCGCGGCAGCTACTTAGAGGTCGCCCTCGCGCGCTGACGTCCGTTCTTTCTTTTTCCGCACCAGCCAGCGCAGATCTGGAGAGAGCTTTACCTCCAGACACTTTTTTGAATTTTTTGCCCTCGCGTGCTGACGTCAGTTCTTGTATATGACATTCCACGCCAGAAGCACAGAGCCATGGAAGACACTGGCCACTGGTGCACAAAACTAGGGCCCTGAAAGGAAGTCCTTGACCCTTAAAGTCAGTTCGCAGAACTGGGAGGATGGGTGGGGCGGTAAGGAATCTATAACTAATCTATGTCGCTTTCAGATATATCATTACCAAAGGTAAGTAACTTGTTCATCAGAAAGAGACAATTAAGTTATAGATTTCTTACCTTGTGAATAGATACCCCAGCAATATCAACCCCGAGGTGGGTATGAGAATTAAGTTCACACCAGAAAGTCCTGGAGTACAGAACGGCCAAAGAAGCCGTCCCTCCAGACTTGGCTGTCCAGGCAGTAGTGCTTTGTAAATGTGTGCAAAGATTCCAAAGTAGCTGCCTGACAGATGTCATTAAGAGGAACACCATGCCCTAAAGCAGTAGTAGCTGCCGTCGCCATGGTGGAATGGGCGCGCAACCACAATAGAGGCACCTTCTTTGCCAATGAATAGTAAGCTTTGATACACAAAACAACCCATCTAGAGATGGTCCATTTGTGCATGGTCCGACGTTTTTTGGCACCCACGTAGCAGACAAAGAGCTGGTCCTCCACCCGGATTTGTTTTGTGCAATCCAAATAAAATAAAAGCGCACATTTTGGATCCAGACGGTGGAGCCTCATTCCTCCTTAGAAGGATGGGGAGGCAGAAAAAAGGTGGGCAAAGGGATGGTTTGACCAATGTGGAAAGAAGTAACCACCTTGGAAAGAAAGGAAGGTCTGGTTCGTAGGACGACCTTGTCCGGATGAACAGCCAGAAAAGGAGGTTTTGAAGAAAGAGCTTGGAGTTCAATCAACCTGCGAGCAGAGGTGATGGCAACCAGAAAGGCAGTCTTTAAAATAAGAAGTCTGAGAGGACAATTATGGAGCGGCTCAAAAGGAGCGCAAATATGGTAAGAACCAAGTTCAAGTCCCACTGAGGCATTACGAAGGGTACAGGAGGAAAAAGATGAGTAATGCCCCTAAGAAAGTGATTTATAACAGGGGACTTGAAAAGAGAAGGCTGATCAGGAAGCCTAAGAAAGGCTGAAATGGCCGAGAGGTAGCCCTTAATTGTGCCCAGAGCAGAGGCCTGCTGGGCCAAAGAAAGAAGTAACAAGAGAACCACAAAAAGAGGGGCAGAAAGGGGATGCACAGACTTTGCTGAGCATCATGCCACAAATTTATACCATCTACAGGCATATACTGTCTTAGTGGAGGGACGCCTGTCTGACAAGATAACATCACAAACTTCGGGAGGCAGGTCAAAAGCCATCAACTGCCGCTGCTCAATCACAATGCAAGGAGGTGTAGGCTGGCCAGGTTCAGGTGGAGGACCGTTCCCTGCTGCTGCGACGACGATCCTCCCGAAGAGGCAGTCTGATCGGAGGATCTATAGCCATGTGTAGCAGCTCGGGATACCAGACTCTTTGTGCCCAATCCGGAGCCACAAGAATGACTTGGGCCCAGTCGCGCTTGATCTTCTTCAGCACTCTGGGCAGAAGTGGTATAGGCGGAAAGCCGTATAGAGTCCTGCCAAGTACCACACATCATGCGTTCGACTAAGGCATTTTGGTGTTGTGGTCCGCATCACTGCACCAAAATGCGAAGTCACGCATTTATAGCGCCTCCTGAAGTTGGCTGGAAAAGAAAATAAGAAATAGAAATAAGAAAAGCATGACTGCGCGCTGCTCTGGCAGGCAGCCTGAGCCCACAGTGTGTGACAAAGACTGCACTACTATGTGCAGTTGCTGCTCTGCTCCGGTGTTTATGATGTGTTTACAATCCATCTCACCTTCTAGCCAGGAGGTGGTTCCAAACGCACCGCCCAGGCTGGTTCAACTTTGCTTTCATGAGTCAGCTAAGTGGGAGCGGCGAGTGGGCGGAAGTTTGTAAGTTTACTTGCAGACTGCCCGGCCGCTTCTCGCACCCCAGCCTGTGCCTTTCATATCATGATGCCATGCAACTAGACCAGACAAGAGTCCTCGTCTCGGCCGTGGGTCACAGTCTCTGCCTCAGGACCGTCTACAGGCTCGTACTGCCACTGAGGTTAGTGCGAGTAAAAATAACACCACGGCATGGCGTCCCTATGCAGGCTGCACTCATGTCTTGTCAAGTGCTTGTGCTGTGGGGGTGATGTGCACTCTCCCGTGCTGAGGTTCTATTCAGGATCTGCAAGAGCACAGCCAGTGTCCTCGTGTCTGTGCTCAAGGTGCATGACCGCCGTGCACTGCACAACCACTTGCTGTGCTCCATTCACGGCCTGCGGGCATGAGACAGCATGACTCCTATTTGTGAAGTGTGAGAGCCATGCACTCACACGCACGTGCAGGGGCTTTTTTTCATGGCCTGAGAGAGCAGGCCCTAAGAAAATAGCATCATCTGGGAATAGGATTGCTGACGTCAGCTCTATATCCTGCGTGCACTAGGAGCATGTTGATCACAGGGACCTTGATCATTTTCGGCGGCTACTCGCAGGATCACACAGAAATTAAATACTTACTTGCTCTGAGAGAATATCACCTAGAAATGACCCACAGTGGCTAGTGTACATGTTAATGGGGATGGATGGATGTTGGGTTGGAGATGGATGGAGAGGGGTAGATGGATGTGTGAGGGGTGAATGGATGAATGCATGTATGGATGGTTGACTGGGGTGGATGGAGCACGGATTGAAGGATGAATTCGTGGGGAGAACTCACTGATAGCTATAACTATGGCTGTATCTGCTCGCACATCCATTCCTTGATCCACCACCGTTCCATTGACAGATCACCTAATTCAGCAATCCTTCTATTCCAATGTTAAATTATGCGCTGACATATGCATCCATTAGTTCGCTTCCACAACTATCTATCCAACTCCCCATGTCTCTGTTCATTCATTCATCTACTCATACACACACGCAGACATGCCGAACTTTTTCATCGCTTCTCACATGCATTCATCTATTCAGCTACCTACCCACCTGCCCAAGGATCATATCCCCCACCCAGGCGTCATTTATGCAATAAGGAGTCCATTACGCATCCAGTTATTTATCCTTCTAGTGCCATTGTTGTGCAGCATTACTGCACTATTAGCACTAGGACGCTTGCTATGGGTTTTAGGAATGTGCAAACACCCCAGCAAAGAAACGGTTAGCTACACCTAGACAATGGAGCCCTTCTGTCTTAGTTTCATTTTATTTTGTTGAATGGCAGTGGCACAGGTCAGTCCACTGGGAACTTTCAGTTAGCTGAAGGGAAAAACTCCACGTGCCATACATTTGCTTTTAGAATGTCACTCGTATGTACAATGATACAATGGAAATGTTATTCTGAAAACTTAGCAGCTATGAGCTTCTTGTTGCTCAAAAGGGTGTCATTTCTGATGTTTATGTTTCCCTTCTCTTCATTGCTTGATTTTGCTCCAGGGAAAGTGTCACTCATAGTCGTCGAATGTCACTCATATTTACACTTAAGTTATGAAACTGTCACACATGGCAATCTGAAACCTTGGCAGCTATGCGTATAGAAGACCGCAACTCCACTCATGACGAAAAGCGTTGCCTACCGAGTGCCGCCTTGGAAATTCCCACGCCTAGAATTGCTGACATTGCGCGTTCTCTTCGGTGGTGAATACATCTAACCAAGGCTCTCCCTACTGCCGAAAGAGATCCTGCGTAACGTCCGAGTTAAGATGCCATTCGTGATCCATTATGCACCTGCGGCTGAGTTCGTCCGCCCGGATGTTCAGAGAACCTTCCATGTGTTGAACCACCAGGGACATGCCCTGATGTTCCAGCCACATCCAGAGACAGAGAGCGTCTTGACATAGGATCCACGATCCCACCCCGCCCTGTTTGTTGCAGTACCACATGGCGGTGGTGGTGTCCGTGAACACCTGCACCACTCTTTCCCCTACAGAGGGAAGGAATGCATTTAGTGCAAGACGGAATACCCGGAGCCAAAGGTTGATGTGGAGCCCGAACTCTGCCTGAGACCAGAGGCCTCCGATCTCCGCCTCTCCCTCATGGCTTCCCCATCCCAGAAGTGATGCGTCCGTCACCACTGTGTACACTGGTTGGGGATGGGAGAGGGATCTGCTGTCGACCCGATACCGGTTTGTTAGCCACCACTGCAATTGTTGTGCAGTGCCCTCTGAGATCTGGACGCAATTGGACAGATTCCCTTGATGCTGCGATCACAGGAACTTCAGGTCCCACTGCAGGATGCAGAAGGCCATGAGGCCCAGCAGCCTCGGTCATTGTGACCGAAACCCGGGAGAAAGGCTGAAAGATCGAAATCATAGCCCAAATATCCCAGACTCGCTGCTCGGGAGGATAGACCTGAAACTGCGTTGTGTCCAGAACCGCTCCGATGGAAAGGAGCATCTGAGAGGGGGTAAGGTGTGACTTCGGCACATTGATAGTGAACCCCAGCGAATGCAGGAGGTCTGCAGTAGTCTGGAGGTGGGAGATGACTTCCTGGGGTGAGCCCGTCTTAAACAGCCAGTCGTCGAGATAGGGTAAGACTGGAACCCCTGATCTGTGCAGATGAGCTGCGACCACCGCCATCACTTTCGTGAACACCCGAGGGGCGCTGGTAAGGCCAAAGGGGAGCACGGTAAACTGAAGTCCTCGGAGCCTACCCTGAACCGCAGGTAACGCCGGCAGGATGGGGATGTGTAAATAAGCGTCCTGCAAGTCCAACGCTACCATCCAGTTTCCAGAATTGAGAGCAGACAGCTCCTGAGCAAGCGTCAACATTTTGAACTTCTTCCGGAGGAAGCGGGTGACATTCCTGAGCTCCAAGATAGGACACAGGCCTTTGTCCTTCTTGGGCACCAGAAAGTAGTGGGAATAGCAACCACAACCTACTTCTGGGGCAGGAACTCGCTTGATGGCTCCCTTGGCCAAGAGAGCTGTAACTCCCTGCTGGAGAAGGGCCAGATGATCCTACGACATGCAATGGTACTGAGGTGGCATAGATGGAGGGGTAGTCTTGAAGGGGAGGGAGAGGCCCCTTCGGACTATCTGCAAAACCGACCTGTCCAACGTTATACTGCGCCAGTGGGGGAGGTGATGGAGAATCCTGCCGCCCACTGGCGATTGGTGGCCTTGAAAAGTCAGACAAGGAGGGTTTGGAGGCTGCTGCAGAGGGAGCGGTAGTGGACTGGCCTGCTGGCTGTCCCCAAAGTCCACGACGGTGAGTCCAATGTCACCAGCCGTGCAGGGGCTGAGTAGCGTGAGAAGGCCTGTGGCTCTGGGTGGAACGTAGTGGGGCACCCCTTCCGTAGCCACAAAAGGGGCGAAAGGCAGACTGTGCAGGACGGGTGGTGGAGAGGCCCAAGGACTTGGCCGTAGCCCAGGAGTCCTTGAAGCGCTCTAGTGCACTGTCTGCCTTGTCGCCGAATAGGTGACGGCCATCAAAGGGCATGTCCATCAGGGTACTTTGGACATCCACAGAGAAACCAGTCGACCTCAGCCAGGTGTAGCCTTGAAGCGCTATCGACGTTGAAATAGTTCTGCCTAGCGAGTCGGCGATGTCCAGTCCACAACTAATCGTAAACTTGGCTGCGTCTCTTCCCTCAGCGACAGCACCGGAGAGCACTGCCTGGGCCTCCTCCAGGCACTGAGGCAGCATGTGCGCCACTGTATCCCACACAGAGTGGGTGTAACGGCCCAACAGACATGTGGTGTATACGAACCGCAGTCCCAAGCTGGAGGAAGAGAACATCTTCCCAAGATGGTCCAGCTTTTTGGATTACCTATTAGGTGGTGCAGTAGGGAAGGCGCAAAGTGTATATACTAGCTAAACAGTACTCCAAGATTAAAATGGCTGTAGAAGACAAAGCCTAAACATAAGAACCCTTCTGGTAGTTTGGACTCTCAAGTCCACCACTGAAGGGCCTCCAGAACTTAACTGGGAAATTAAATCTTCTAGACAGTCAGGAGACTGTATGCAAGTATTTCCCAAGATGGTGCTACAAAACCTGTAATTCACGTACAGTCAGAAGAAATCAGTGGAAAAGTCATTGCAGCTTACCGAGGGCCATATTCAAGAAACTGGTAAAGAACTTGGAGAAGGAATGGCCTATCCCACAAAGGTATATTGAGAAAGAAACTTGAAGAGCCACACTACTATGAATATTTGATAGAACACGTGTCTAGTGAAATAGGGTTTCAATAATCTGTGGACGTGCTGGAAAAGGTGAATGATAATTGGGGGATTGATATTTGTGGCTAAATGTAGAATTCTTATAAAAGTTATTTGCTAGACAATTATGTGGGGGCCGAGTCTGTGGCAATAAACGGTAACTAGTGGATAGATCAAGATCATATTTTTTTGGGTGTAGGTTACACAAGAAGAAAGGTAAACTCCAGTACGGTGAAGTAGAGTTCCTCATTGCCCACACTGAGTCACAGGGCAAATTTGTTTATCAAGCAAAAACCTGCTGTCCTGCGGTGAGGAATGGTTTAAAGGGATTTTCCGTGTGTTTAGTTCTGGTTGCTGTCTGAAATGATGAGTGAGTTTGTCAGAAGGAAGGCACTAACATTTTAACATAGAAGGTATGGAACACATGATAAAGAGCTCAAACAATTCTCCTAAATACTGAAATTTAACTGGTCCATCACGTCACATAAAAGCATGATGTTACATCTCCACTGTAATATATTATATCTGTTATTTTCACCTAAGAAAATCATTTCTTAAACTTAAGGCACCATTTCAAATTAACCCTTTGTGACCAAGAGGAGCACCTTCCTGGAGAAGGGTACAGAGAAGGTCTGTGGAAATCAGGGTAACATGAGAGGAAGTCCAGAAAAGGAAGTCAACTTGGATACATTTTAGGACCCAATGATCTGACATGATCGTTGGTCACCGCTGTAGGCAAAGTTGACTCCGGACTCCAAATAGGAGCAGCTGTCCGCTTTAAGGTAGCAAAAGCAACTTTGAAGTGTTGCCTGGCGGCACAAGAGGAATAAGGCTTATGCTGCTGTACCTAACTCTTAGTACCGCCTCAGCCCCCAGTGCCATTAAAAGGCTGCATAGTTTACTGGAAGGGTTGCAAAGTCTGATACATACAAAAGGCAACGCTCCCAGGTTAGCCTCTGAACCTACTGTACTGCTGTGGAACTGGCGGGCTGGAGAAAATAAAACTTGTGTTCTAAAGCCAAACTAGCCCCATCAGAAGGAATGTCCATTCAGGAAACTTGGACATCCCTGGAAGATCCATTGGAGAGCATCCAGGTGTGTTTGGTGACGCTGGTTCCCATGCAAGGGCCAGAACATAAGATCTTCCTGGCCAAACCGGACTGTTTGAGCAAAGGAATTGAAACAAAACCTCTCATGTTATGTCCTAGAAAGCGTGAAAATGTATTGTTCATTGCATCAATAAGTTTATACTCTTGTCTGGCGGAGCTAGTTTGGATTGACGTTACAAGTACAAGCTTATTCAACAAGGCTCTCTGGTGTAAGGTGCTATGTAAGAAACTGCCAGTCTCCAGGACCTGGACACACAACCGAGCTACAAAGGGTTTTGACAGGGCTGCTAAAATTGGGTCTACCAAAGCCTTATTGAATGGTAACAAAGGCACAAAAGGAGAAGGTTTGGGTTGAAGTATCTGTCAACATATTAAATATAGCCTTCCCACTGCAACTTTAAAACCTCTGACCCGGAGGAGGGGCTTCGCGCGATTCCAAGATGGACGCGTGAGCTAAGAGCTCCTGGGACCCCTTCCGCCTCCGGCGACTATCCTGTCATCTATCCTGATTCTGACGACGGATATCTTTCATTGACGACCTGCTGATGCCAGTGCTCTTTTCGTGACTTGTTTTGGCCGTCGCACGTTGGACTTACTGCGACCTGAACTTTGGGGCCTACCACGTATGCCAACCGGGGGCTCGAGTCCCCGAGGTACCCAGGTGGCAATTGAACAACAGCGGCTGGTGGGCCACGCCCTCTTCCCTTGGTGTGCTTTCGGTTTCGTTTCTGCTTCTAGTGCTAGCCCACTTCCCGATTGGAGTTCTTCCTCTGCGACTGCTGGCCTGGTCTTGTGCTGTGCCCTTCTTTCCTCGCACTTCGGCGCCTGCCGCGACGGAGGCTGTTTTGTCCGAGTTTCGCAATTCCAGTTGAAGTTTCTCCCCGGTCATGACGGGCAGGACAGTGGTCGAGAGACGCGGCGCAAGAGGCTCGTCCCGAGGGGGGGCCACCCAATCTCAGACCATTGATCGCTTTACTCGACCCAAGGGCTCCCCGGGCGGATCGAGTGGTGCCCTGGAGGAAGCTGGGGACGGTGCTCCTGATGGCGAGGAGCCTACCCTGAAAGACGTGATGGGCGCCATTGCGAGTATTCAATCCAGCATGGGCCAGCAGTATGAAACCCTGGCTGCTAAAATAGACACAGTGGCGGTTGATGTTTCCCTTATCAGAGCGGACCTTGGGAAAACTAACAAGCGTGTCAAATCTCTTGATCTTAAGACCGCTAGTCTGACCACGGATGTCTCGGACCTCCTGACTACGGTCCGTAATCTCCGGACCACTTGTGACCTATTTGCCAATCGGTTGGAGGATTTTGAGGGCCGGGCCAGGCGCAACAACGTCCGCATCGTTGGTGTCCCGGAGACTTCTGCCGATATGCCTGTTGATATCCTGGTGGAAGACCTTGTGTTGAAGCATCTGGCGGCGCAGGGCCTAAGTAAATTTTTTGCGGTCGAAAGGGCCCATCGTGTTCCGGGAGGCAAGCCGAAGCTGGGTGCCGCTCCACGGCCTATTATAGCTAGACTATTTAACTTTCGCGATAGGGACGCTATCCTGCAGGCATCGCGAACCACTGGGCCCATTAAATTTGAGAACGCCTCCATAAGTTTCTATCCAGATTTCACGCAAGCCGTCCAGAAACAGAGGATGGGCTTTACGGGTGTGAAGAGGCGCCTCAGGGATCTGGGACTGAAGTATGCCATGCTTTTCCCGGGCCGCCTGAGGATCGAACATGCTGAGCGTGCCTTTTTCTTCGACCGCCCTGAGGTGGTGAGTGACTGGTTGGACACTTTACCGAAGCGTACCGATGGCCCGGAAGACTCAGGAGGGGCAGAGGGAAGAGTGGAGGACCAGGAGCAGTGAGTCTACGTTGGCGAGCCGGATTACATCGCATGGGCTGCCGGACTGTGTTTTGAGTATTATGTGACTGCCCGGGGGTGTGAGGGGGTCTGAGGGGTCTTCCTCCTCTGGGGATTTCTTTCTCTCTTTCTGTAGGTTAGTTTAATGGGGCGACAGGCACACTGCAAGTTGGGGTGTCTTTTGGGTCTACCGCAGGGGTGCAGGGTGGGGGGGTTCGACACTGTTGGGTTCCTTGGGGGTGGGGGGGGGGCTTTTTTCTTCTTGTTTGGTTCGAGGCTGTGCTCTGTTTATCACTTGCTTTTACATGACTGTTTCGAGGTGGGGAGTGCGGTCGGTTTGCTTCAGGGATGGGGGGTAGGGGGCTTAGAGTTTTGAGCTGGAATGTTAATGGTCTTGGGGACAGGATAAAACGTGGGATTGTGCTGCAATACTTGAAGAGG
This sequence comes from Lissotriton helveticus, assembly GCF_964261635.1. Lineage (NCBI taxonomy): Eukaryota > Metazoa > Chordata > Amphibia > Caudata > Salamandridae > Lissotriton > Lissotriton helveticus. Next base: position 272,231,300 of record NC_136062.1, read on the forward strand.
TGCTCCCCGGATGTGGTCCTGCTTCAGGAGACCCATTTGGTGGGCAACACGTGCCGCGCTTTGAACAGGAGAGGCTATCGTCTGGTGGCGCACTCCGGCTTCACCTCGGGATCGAGGGGGGCTGGTATCCTGGTCAGGAATTCCCTTCCCTTGGAGGTGGAACCTGCACTGTTAGATGATAGGGGCCGCTATGCTGGCGTTACCGGGAGATGGGAGGGGAAATTGATCTCCATACTGTCTATCTATGTTCCGCCTGGGCTGCAGTCTACCACGTTCGCTGACTTGGGCAAGGTCATTCTGGGCCTGCCCGAGGGCCTGCTTGTGCTGGGTGGTGATTTCAATTCAGTGGCGAATGGTGAGAGTGATCGTAGCCCCCCCCGGCTCCTCCCTGCATCGCAGTTGTGGTTGGGGAAATTCCTTGATGCCTTTGGGTTGGCTGATTGTTGGAGGCAGCTGCACCCTGGCCAACTTCAGTATACCTTTCATTCGGGGGCTCACGGAAGTCTCTCGAGACTTGATTATATTGTCGTGCCTATGGTCCAGTTGGCCTCGGTGCGTGAAATCAGACACTTGGCTAGGGGGATCTCGGACCACTCCCCGATATGGTTTCACTTAGACATTGGTTTGGGAACGGGGGGCCGTATCGCCCCCATCAATCCGTGGCACTTCCAGAACCCTAGACTCAGATCCGAGGTGGTCAAATGTGTGGACTACTACTTTGCAGAAAATGAGGGTTCTGTCTCCTCCCCGGTTTCATTGTGGGAGGCCTACAAGACGGTGATCCGAGGTCAGACCTTGTCCCTTGTGGCCGATGAGAAGCGGCGTAACCAAGAGGAGGTGGTGCGTTTGGAATCTGAGATTGCAATGCTTGAGGGGCGGTTGGAGGCTGGAGTGACGCCTGAGATTCTGCATGTTTTGGCTCTTAAGCAAACTGAATATAGGGCACTTGTGACTGCCGCTGCTGAGGCGATGCATCGCATGCAGCAAGGGCGACTTTATGATGTGGGTGATAAGGCCGGGAAATTGCTTGCGTGGCTGGACAGGAGAGACAGATTGAATCGTGTGGTGCCAGTGATTGAGAGAGATGATGGAGTGCGAGTCGTGGACCCGGTGGAGATAGTTGAGGTGTTTGCTCAGCATTTTCGGGTCGTATATGCCCCGGTTTCCGGCCTCCCGGAGGAGGACTCGTGCTTGTTACTTCGTGACCTTGTGTTGCCCAGTCTCTCGGAGTCGGACGAGGTGTTACTGGAGGCTGATTTTTCCGTCGATGAGGTTGCGCTTGCCATTCGCTCCCTTCGCTCGGGGAAGGCTTCGGGCCCTAATGGTATACCAGTTGAGTTGTATAAATTGTGTCCGGACAAAATGGCGCCGTATTTGTTGCGTATGTTTGCGGCCTCGCGAGATCTTGGTTCTCTTCCCAGGGACCAGAGGTTGGCTTCCATTGTGGTCATTCATAAAGATGGTAAGCCCCGCGAGGGTTGCTCATCGTATCGTCCGATCTCCCTTCTGAACGCTGAACCGAAGATACTGGCAAAAATACTGGCAAATCGACTGGTCACGGTGATCGGCGGACTGGTTCACCCGGATCAGTCCGGTTTTATCCCTCAGCGCAATACTGCTCTCAATCTTCGCCGTTTACATGGCGTCGTTGCGAGGGCGGGATCTCTTCGTGAGCCGGCCATCTTGGTTTCTCTTGATGCTTCGATGGCCTTTGACACGGTTGAGTGGCCGTATCTGTGGGCCGCCCTCGCCAAGTTCGGTTTTGGCCCTAAATTCATCACTTGGGTTAAACTCCTGAACAGCCACTCGGCAGGTGGTGGTTAATGGCAGAGCCTCGGCGCCCTTCGCTCTCGGGCGTGGCACGAGGCAGGGTTGTCCTTTGTCGCCGTTGTTGTTTGCGCTTGAACCGCTGGCCGCCTGGCTTCGGTGGGAACCCTCTTTGAAAGGTATACGCTGGTCCCCGGATTTCGAAGACCGAGTCTCTCTCTATGCTGATGACATCCTGTTATATTTGACGTCCCCCCGTAAATCGCTCGGAGTTCTTATTGAAGTATTGCGCTCTTTTGGTCGCAACTCCGGGTTGGTTATCAATTGGTCTAAATCCTGTATCTTCCCGCTCACTAGCGACCCACTTTCTCTGCCCCGAATATGTCCGATCCCGGTCTGCATTGATGGCTTTAAATATTTGGGGATTTATATTTCACTTGACCCTGTGCTGCGTTATGATCGGAATTTGCTGCCTCCGCTCGCTCGGCTCCGGTCGGACGTTGCGGCGTGGTGCACTCTGCCTCTCTCCCCCTTGGGACGTGCGGCGCTGTTTAAAATGATGTCCCTCCCCCGGTTCCTGTATGCCGTACAAAATACGCTAGATTTGGTGCCGGCTCACTATTTTCGTGAAATAGAGTGCCTCCAGAGGAAGCTGGTGTGGGCTGGTCGGCCCCGTATAGCACTGGCTAAACTCACGCTACCCTGGTATGACGGGGGCATTGCCTTACCCGACATACGACGATATTATTGGGCATCTCAGTTAAGTGCTGTGAATCATGCTATGTATGGTCCTGTCCCGAACCCGGCTTTTGAAATGGACCGGTGGCTCTTACCTGGGGGGGGACTACTATAGGGCATTTTATTCTAGGAGTGCTAGGAGGAACTTGACGGGTCCCACGGCAGTGGCGGTGCGGGTTTGGAGCAGCGCGACCGCGGCTACTGGGTGGTCGGATAGGCTTACCAGGGCGACCCCTTTATTTGCTGCGGAGAGACTGGGTGAATTATGGACGTCGAAGGGGTTCGATAGATGGGACCTCATCGGGATTAGTAAATTGAGCGATCTTTGGGTTAAGGATAGAGTGAAGACCTTTGCGGAACTACAGCAAGAGTATGGTCTGCATGACTCGGAATTTTTTCGATATCTTCAGGTTCGCCATGCCGTTGGGTCGGTTTTTCCGACCGGTTCTGATGTACCGGAGAGTTCCCCTTTGGAGGATAGGGTGCTGGACGGTCATGTTCCAGACAGCACTATTTCTCTTATTTACAAAAAACTTATTAATGTTCGGTCGGACTTGCTTGTCCATTTGCGTGGCGCCTGGACTGCCGATGGGCTGGAGCTAGACGATGAGGATTGGCAGGCTGCGGTGTCCTCTCCTAAAGAGGTCGCGATTCCGGCGCGCCTGCGACTTGTTCAGCTGAAAGTCCTGCACCGAGTCTATGTCACTGGTCCCCGACTGATGCGTATGGGTTTTTCTGAGGATGGACTGTGTCGGCGGGGTTGTGGTATGCTTGCTACTTTCCTCCATATTGTATGGGAGTGCCCGGTGGTTGAGTCCTTCTGGAGGGGAGTGCATGAAGTGATGAATGAAGTCACGAATGTTCGGCTGCTACCTGAATCTAAGCGCTGTCTATTGAATGTGTGGGAACCGACCGACTGTAATGTTGCTCAGACTCAATGGGTGACTCTGGGCAACATGATCGCGAAGAGGGACATTGCGCAGTTATGGGGGTCTCAGAGGGCACCCTTGGTTTCTGGGTGGGAAGATAACATGGACTGGTGTATGTTCAGAGAGAAAATTGTCTACATTTCCCGTGGCAGGCCCCGAAAGTGGGGTAGGATATGGAACCAGTGGAATGCATTCCGTGGGGACATTTGTGAACCCCCCCTTGTGGATCCCCCTGATACTCCTTGTTCCCCTTGACTGTACACTTCGGCTCTCATATGTACAGATATATCGATATTTCCATTTGCTCTGGGCTCCCGTTTTGTCCCTCCCTCCCTGAATCTTCTCCTGTCTACCGTATTGTTTCCTGACCGCTTCTTCCTGCCACATATGCAATGACCATACTGATCGGAGTGCAGCCTTGTTTCTTTTGTTGTTTGAATGTTATAAAATGAAACCGCTCGTATCCTGTCGTTTGGAACTTAACGAATTTCTTACCATGGCTGCCGGACCCCTGGTTGTCGGCTGATGAGCTGTGTATTATGCTATACCTTGTGCTGTTTTCTTGGCCGGCCCGAGGGGTTGTAGGCGAGAATCTGTATTTCCATACTTTGTTAAATAAAGGTTTTTTTCAACAAAAAAAAAAAAAACAAAAAAAAAAAAACTCTGACCCACTACAGCAAATGAGGTGCTTTCCTCAGTTAAGGGCCCCCCGAAATGAATCTAATGAGGATTTAGGAAAAGTATAGTCCACTGGTTGTAAATCAAGGTAAATACCATTATCAGTATAACAAGAAGGAGCACATTTTATGTCTGCTCATTATTATACACATTGAGTCAGTTTGGAAGAAAGCCTTGATTAGCATCTGAATTTACAAAAGATGGCTTTGAGTCTCCTTAAATATATCTGTCCAGGACGGATGAGGCTGCTCTTTTGTAAAGATGTAGCATGACAGGGGGGCACATTTAGGCCAAATACAGATACAAATCTGAGGCTGACACCGAAACAGGAACCAATGTCACAGAAGCCAGCAGCGGCACCACTTATGAAACAACAGCAAAGTCTGCGGCTGACAAATTGATACATGGCCTGGCGCTTGCAGCGGAACAGGTCAACTTCATGTGGCGAGGGCTGGTCCACCAGCAGAAGTGTAACTTCAGGTCACAAAGGATCTCTGGGGCTAGAAGGGAGCAGGAGTGAAGATCTGAAGCCTATTTTTCTTGAAGGTTGCAGTCTGCTGCAGAGTCCACAATGACCTGGGGAATTTGGGCGCATCAGCTCCAGAATCTGCATCTGCACTGAAAAAGACTGAAAAACTGGAGTCTGATTACTGGAATGCTGACTGTTAAACCTCAACTGTGGTGAGGGAGCATCTAGTTCTCAAAAATTTGTGCTTCCTGTGTAATTTCTTCAACAGTATCGGAACCAACTTGTTTGATGTGTTCTGCAACACAGAGTTACCTTCTGGCTCCATGAGTGTGTTTGGGTGCATCAGTGAGCATTTCTCGCAGGACTTGGCGTCATTCTTGGAACCGTGACAAAGACAAAAATTGTGTGGGTCCTTGCCACACTTGTTTGTGACACACATGACATAGTGTGAACAATATCGTATTTGGGAGATATCACTGTAAACTGTCAAATGTTAATGAGAGGAGAACACTTCAATAAAATAAATGGTGCAAAAAAAGAGGAAGTAAGACCAGGAAGCACATCTAGAGGAGAGACAGAATAGTGACATAAGCCAAATGTTACAGGACCTACTGAGAGCAATTCTGAATCCAGTTGGATGCCTGGAAGATTAGTAAAGTGATGAATCTGCAGTTAGAAGTATACCAGAAAATCATCTACAATATGAAATGGGGGTAAAGCTACAATTAAGGCTCTGCTCATCAACAGGTATAGTACATTATCTTTTCTTTTGATCTCTCTCAATAAATCAGTGCACCACCTGTTCTAAACAGTCTCTCAGATTAGCAAACTCACTCACGTACTCCTAAGAAATCTTTATTACTTTTATAAATTTGCTTGTCTCTGTTGTATTTTTCCGAAACCTCAACAGCCGTTGCATTGCTGAATAGTGAATATAAACAGATGTAGATGTAAGCAACCAGAAAAATTTAGCATAGTGTCATTGATTCATAACAGCTTTGTAATGCTTTTGCAAGCGTAAATGGGTGTATTACCATGCACACTGGAAATTTGCTGGTTCATTAGCCACACTAACAGTAACAAAAACAGTCTAGTATGCAAGTCTTAGGAATGTACATTTACCTTGCTTGATTCTGCCACCAAACTGGTCCTCCAGTAGTCCATGAACCACAAGCTTGTATATAATGGCTTGTGCTCGCTCCAGGTCAGCCAATCCCAGTGCTCTCTTAATTGGTGATCGCATGACGGCCCGTTTAACCATGTGACGCATAAGGAATTGAAGAGCAGCTCGCATTTCAACATCTTCATGGACAACTGGAGAGCTAGCACAGTCAGAATTGTGACCATTTTCTGCAAGGGCCTTTGGTATTAGCAATAATTCAGCATATTTGCTGCAACTAAGCAGTGCACTAAGTGATTTCATTGCCCCAAGGTAGATATAGGATAACTGCACTGCTCGGTTTTCAGATTGCACAATATCATGGTTTCTTACGGTGTGTTCATGATTTTTTCTTTTTCCTTCCATGGGAAGATGTGGGACATCAACACCCAGAGGTGGGGCATCTAAGGAAAATGAAGCAATTTCATTTTCAAGCTTGGAAGTTGCTGTGCAGTTACCTCTGGCCTCCTCAAACCCGGACCCAGGACGGAGGTCACATGTATACTCGCCGTCTGTCTTCTGCTCTGTGTCACATTTCTCCTCAGACTCATGCCTGTGCTTCTTATCATGTCGTTTGGTAGTCTGCTTGCCCAGGTCCTCATGTATGCCGGTGAGAAAGGTTAGGTCCAGTAGCACAGAAGCAGTTAGCCCACGGAATCTTGAGACATCAAAGGGCATCGGCTCACAGGGCTCCAGGTTATACAACGGTGTGTCACTAGGCGACCAAAAAGTTGGGAAGCTTTAATAAAGATCAGAATGACACAGGAAGAAGCAAGTGAGGGATAGACAAGAGGAAAGTACAGGAAATAATGAAACACATACAGAAGCAATAACCACAAATGGTAACCAAATAAAGGAGCGTACAGGAACCAGAATAAAAGAAAAGGTAGTGAGCTCACATAATTAAAACAAAAAAGTGACACAAAGGTAGAAAGAAAACAGTTGTTTAGGTAAGAATATATACACACACACATTTATACATTAGGTAAGAATATATACACACTCACACATACATATACAGACACACATTACTTTAGTGGCATTAATGGTACCTTCTTAAATTACACATGCTAGTATGGGTGATACCTGTGGATCTGCAATGCGTTCTAATACAGTAATTCAAATTTTAAGGCATTTACACATTTGAGAAAACAGAGCATAGGCACACTACAAGCCTAACAACATAAAATATTAAAAGCTTACTCCAGAAGTCTTTAAGGTAGGTAAATTAATTTAGGTACATAAATCATCTGGGATCTGTTACACTGTTATATCACAGTAAAACACTTTGCTCCACACATGTTCTTCCTCCCGTTTATAAGCTTAGAATAATTATGCCTTCCTAGAAAAAACCTAGATGACATTTTCACCAAACTCAAGTTGCCGAAAGGTAGTTGCCTTCCTTTAGGCAGGAATCTCAGCACTGTGGGAGAAGCAAACTTCATGCTTGCATGTGTTTTCATACAAGTTTTCAAAGTTAGCCTTTTTTTTCCCTCAAAGATATTTTGACATGCTCCAAATTTGCTATTTTTTGCTTTTATGAGATAGTGCCTACAAATACCCAGTACGTTTGCACCAAGATACTAATGGGAAATTTAATACTGTGCGCAGGGCCACCCCAATTCAGCGCTGGAACATGCTGACCAGAATCAGCATAGAGAAAAAAAACACAAATATTCAGACCCAGGGTGAATACATGTACTCATGAGTCACCATGCAGGTGCACGTGTAAGACTCATGATGTGGCAGCAGCCATTTTTCAAAGGGTGATGCCCATCCTGGAGAAGTAAATTAAAGAAAAATTAAAAAGTGTTGCAAAGTGCATTAGAAAGAAAACAGTAGCATGTGCCAAATTACAGCTGCTGGGCTGCAAAATAATGCAAAGAAAGGGTGAGGGAACAACACAGGAGCAATGGGTGGTTATAGAAGCAGCTAGAAAGGTAGAGAGCACGAAAACACATGCACTTTCAAAGAGTGCTCAAAAAGAACAAATTGCTTACCTTCCGTAACGATCTCTCTGGTGGATAATCTAACCAGAAATTCATCACCTAGAGATTATCTCCTGGTACCAGACTGGATCCAGTAGACTGTTTTGCATAATCCCTACGTGCTAGTAGGTGGCGTCACATGGCTTGGCGTTGACTCTACTCCACCCCTGAAGTGACAGCTGGAGCCACCTATAGGTGCCACCCAAGGGAGTATTTCTGGACATAGTCCATGCCTTCAGACAGTGTCGGCTCACCACTGCACAAAATGAAAAATAAAATGACAATAATGTAGCGTTATCATCATTTTATTTGTCCTTTTGCATGCAGTCAGTCGCCTTGTTCAATGTGGGGTGGGGCTGGCCAGAGCAGCGGAGGAGAGATCTGCACTCCCTAAGTGCGCATGACTGTTTGGCTGGCCCACTGGGGTCGGCCAAGCAGTTCATAATTACTTTGCATGTTCCCTACCAGGCTGGGGAACATGCACAGTTTCCTTGTCCCCGTCTGAGCGCTGAAGCACAGAGAGAAGTCTGTGTGCTCGGGTGCTTCCTGCTGCCGGCTGGGACTGGAGACAGAAAGATGACAGGAGAGGCGGCGGCTGGCCGTTCCAAGGTAAGTGTTTTTTTTCCCCCTTAATCCTACCTAACCCGCCCCACAACCCCCGTCTGGTTGCAGCCGTTACTGCCTTCAGACACAGAGCCCAAAAACCAATCATTCATGCCAGTATGTAAATCTCTAATTTGGGACCTTTAAGATGGAAAAGAGTCCAATCAACATAATGGAGAGGTGCCCGGGAGTGAGAAATCTGCAGTTAGACATAGTATCCACCAGAACAGATCGTCCCTGAAGGTAAGCAACTTGCTCTGCTGATGGATATTTCCAACCGCAGATTTCTCACCTTTACAATAGATAAAGCAGTACCTTCCTTCCTCTATGTACCCTGCAGGACCGAACAGCCAACATACCCTTCCCGTCAGAACTGGCTGTCAAGGAAATAATGTAATGTGAACTTGTGCACTGATGCCCATGATGCAGCCTGACAAACATACAGGACAAGTACTCTAGGTGGTAATTCAGTGGTAGCAGCCTTCGCACCGGTGGAACGGGCTCTAATCCCTTTTAGGGGTCATAAATAGCCCATATCACAGCATACTTTAATACAGAGGATTGGACACTAACAAAGTCAGCTTCTGCACAGCCCAGCCTTTCTTTGCCTCGGAGAATCCCACAAAAAGCTGATCGTCCACAAAGTGGTCTTTGGTTCAATTGATGTAAAAGCTGAGGGCTCTTTTGAAATCTAAATGACAGAGTGTTTCTTTCTGTTTCAACGGGTTCAAGGTGGGTAGAAACTTCGGAAGACTGATTGACTTCCAACATGACAGGCAGTCAAAACGTTCAGTTCTCAGCACAAGTTTGCCCAGAAAGAAGGTTGTGCAGTGCAGCTGGACAGAAAAATCTTGAAGCTCACAAGAGAAGACGAAGTTATTGCAATGAGAAAGATGTATTCAGGGTCAGAAGACAAAGGCCAGCTATGCAGCAGCTCACAAATGGTGCTGAAAAGAAATAAACAAATTGAGGTCCCACTGTGGTATCACAAAGGATTTGAGGGAAACATTTGGGCCAAGCCTTTGAGAAAATTCATCACAACAGGTGATTTGAACAAGTACCGTTGGTCCGGTAAATTCGAAAAAGGCAGAGGAAGCTGAGAGAGAACCTTTAACAGTGCCCACAGGAAGTCCTTGCTAGGCTAAAGGCTGAAAAATACCCTTAATACATTCAACCGTTTACCTTGTAACAAGTCAGTGCTACAGACGCCACATTAAGCCACCATCCTGTCCCAGCGAACTGCATACACAGATTTTGTAGAAGAAGCCTGAACACCAGGATGACATCACCTACTTCGGAAGTCAACTAGCAATGCTCAAGCTGCACGCATGGATGTGTAGATTGCACAGGCCTGGGCTCACTACCTTGCCCTTCTGGCGTGACAGAAGGTCCTCCCGAAGCAGGAGCAGGATTGGAGGATGGATGTACATGAGAGAAGTTTCAGGTGCCACACTCTCCTGGCCCATCTACAGCCAGTAGGATCAATTGGACTTGGTTGTTCTGAATCTTCTCCAGAACTTGAGACAAGAGAGGCAAATGCAGGAAAGATTTACAAACTTCACTTTAGGTGGATTGCATCTCCAAGACAGCAGTATTGTGAACTTCAGCAAAAGTGCTGACATTGCACGTTATCGGCAGTGACTAAGCGATTGAACCAGGGTTTCCACGTCAGTGCTAGGAGATGCCCTGAGCCACCTCGGGCGTAATGTGATAGGTGTCACTGGCTGAGTTCATCTTTTCTGCCGTCTAAAGTTCCTGCCAGGTGGTTCACGAGCAAGGAAATGTTCTGGCAATTTAACCAGGTTCAAAGGTGAAGAGCCTTCTTGCACAGGATCCGGTACCACACACCACCCTGCTTTTTTGTAATACCACATGTCTTGGTGTTGTCAATAAGAACATGAACCAGCCTCCCCTTGATAGACAGCAGGAAGGCGGTTAATGCCAAGCAAATGGTCCGCACATCCAGAAGGCTGATATGGAGGAGCGCCTCCCCCTGGATACCAGAGCCACCTGATATCCATCTCTCTCAGATGGCCTCTCCAATCCACTAGCGATGCATCCGTCACCACTGTCAGCTCTTGGCGAGGCTAGACGAGGGATCTGCCGCTGGTCCAATTGCAGTTTAACAGCCACCAAAGCAGATCTTTTGCAGTCTCCACTGAAATATGGATGGAGCCAAATAGGTTTTTTGGTGCTGGGCCCACAGGTGCCATCTGGGATGGTCGACATGCAGGCTACTGGAGGCCAGTAAGCCAAAGAAACTGGGTCATCTTCAATGAGACCCAGGACTGAGACTGAAACATCGAGATCACACCCTGAATGTCCTGGACTTGTTGTTCCAAAGGAAAGGCTCAAAGTGCACCGTAGCTAGGGTGGCCTGAAGAAGGGGAGACTCTGCGAAACAGTCAGATGAGACTTTCGTACAGTGGTTGTCAGTCCCAGTGATGTAAGGAGAATCGTTGTCTACAACGGACTATGCTGAGCGTGCCTTTTGCAGCAAGTCCTTGAGGCAAGGAAGACTGGTACCGCTGACCTCAGAAGGTATGCTGTGACCATCACCTTCGTGAACACCTAATAGGCACAAGTGCCGCCGAAAGGAAGCACAGCAAACTGTAAATGCTCGTGGACAAACTTGAAATGCAGATAGCACCTTTGGGACTGAAGGATGGCAATATGGAAACGGCATCCTGCAGGCCAACGCTAAAATTCAGCATCCTAGATTCAAGGCACATAAAACCTGGCCAGCATGAGCATCTTGAATTTGTTCTCCCACAGGAATAACTGGACAGGTGGAAGTTCTAAAATAGGATAACGTCTTCCAGTATTTTGGAGCACTAGGAAATAATGAGACTAACATCCAATTCTGATGTCCGAGGTCGGGACTCTCGAAGGTTCCTTTCCCCAAGACAACCTAGACTTGCTGCTGCAAAATGGACAAATGAGCTCCCCAAACCAATATACGGGTGAACAGAGAGAATTTGCCCGCCTTCCCATAGAGGGTGGGACCAGGCAGGGTTGCCTCATGTCCCTTTTACTCTTTGCGCACTATATGGAGCTTTCTGCAGAACGAATACGGACCAATGCACAAGCGTCAGGCATCTCGATGGGATGGAGGGAACACAAGATCATGCTATATCCTTATGATGTTCTATTGACTAACAGAACCAAATACATCCCTAGCGGCCATTACATCGGAGGTGAACATGTTTGGAGAAGCCTCCGGCTTCAAAACCAACCCTCGAAAGTCTCTGATCCTTGGCCGGACTGTCCCTGAAGCAGAAAGTGCTCGGCTCCTTACTCAATTTCTTTTTCAATGGGCAGAGGGAGGAATTCCATATCTGGGGATACAGATACATTCTACACTTACAGCCACTGCCGCATACTACTATGGGAACCTCCTAGCAACCACAAGAAATGATCTTACCAGTGGAAGTCCCACGGATTAACATGGCTGGGGCGCATAGCAGCCGTCAAAATTACACTCTTCCCTAAACTTCTATATGTCATGCAAATATTGCCCCTTCATCCCCCCACGGATACTGGACAGAATACAATCACTAATATGGGACTTCATTTGGGAGGGTAAAAGAGCACATATAGCCAAAGCACAGGTGTTTCTTCCAATGTCGGCGGGTGGCCTGGGAATTCCGAACCTATGCTGCTACTACCAAGCGGCACAGCTACCCTACATGGTGGAATGGTCCCGTACTCTCACAGAAATACATTGGTGCTTTATAGATCAGGCAATTGCAGCCACGCATATCTGGAAAATACCCTGGCTGCACTTTTGCGACACAGCCTTTCCACACCTATCTCCCCATAAACGTCGCTGATAGGTAATCCAGACTTCCTACCGGCAGCCACGGGGTCGGCGTTTAAGGTATGGCAGGAAGCTAACTGTAAACGAGTGGGGGATCTAGTCGATACAGAGGGGTTTATGGACTTCCCAACACTACAGACATGTTACAACATTCCAGACAAAGCACATTGGCCATACCGGCCAGCAACACTCTGGGTGTCTCAGCCATGGATCGGTCCGCATGCTGGCAGGATATTGACAACATTTGAGAAGTGGATACTCACGCGATTCACCGATAAGAAGGTACACTCGGATCTTTACACCTTTAAGAAAGTACCCCTGAGCCCCATAGCCTCGCCTGCCCGAGCTAGATTGGAAGGAGAGTGTGAACGCAACTTCACGGACAAAGAAGGGTACAACATCCTACACCGAGCACGTATCTCCGCCCTCAACACCACTAGCAAAAGAAATGCTCCTAAAGATCGCACACTACTGGTATCTCACACCTGCAGGATAGCTAACTGGAATCCCACGGGAGACGAGCAATGTTGGTGACACTGTGGGCACCAGTGCACCCTCACGCATATTCTCTGGCACTGCCCCAACGTGAAATCTTTTTGGTTCAGGGTACTGGATGCAATAAATGCTATGTTTCGAACGGATATACCCAAATTCCTGAGTTATTTACTTACCCACTCACCTACAAACGGTGATCGCACAGAGGTAGAGTGATCACCTTAGAGTTAGGGGTAGAAAAACAGATTCTCCTCGCCAGATGGGGTACAGAAATAATGCCCACACACACAGATTGGCTCCTTAAAATGTGGGACATACTGGGGATGGAGAAACTAACAGCTGTTGCTACACAACAACTACCCCGCTTTAACAAGATGAGGCAACTCTGCATACAGTACCTGTCTGATAGATTTTGAGAGATATCTTGCCCCCAGTACCTGCGGATTTTGCATTTGACATCCACAATGCAAGCTGCAGAGCACAAGAGCAGTGATCTCGGAAACGTAGGCGCCAGACACGACCCTCCCACACCTCCCTCCACACTGTGCCTTAACTATTTACTAATTCTTTTCTTATTCCTCTATCTTCTCTATTGTTACGCGATGAATACCAACATTGAAACACCACCAGCCGTTGGATGTAGGTGGGCAGTTCTGTATCGTGTCTCCACAAAATTAATTACATAGATGTAATTTCTAAAATAGACAAATGGTCTCTGAAATCTCCTCCAATGTAGGAGAAAGAGGAGACAGAATAGAAAGGAATGGCAGGGCATAGCCCCAGTGGACTACCTGCAGTACCCATCTGTCGGACATTATTGCCTGGCACCTGTGGAGAAAATATTTGCTCCTGTCCCCCACATGGTGGACGTTTGCCGGTAAGGGCAAGTTAAAGTGGCTAGAAGGCTGATGCCAGAGGAGCGGGGGACTGGGAAGCCTCTTGACTCTGTGATCCTAGATCCTGGGATGGTTGCTGCTGGAGTAGTGGGCCTTTATGTTTCCTGTAGGTGAAACCCCTTGAGATGTTATGTGAAACAACCTTGTTGAGCGCACAGCTACCCAACAATGGGCGTCCCCGTGCTGACAGCAAGAGTCAAACTGAATCACAGGGTTCTTTAAAAGAATGTAATCTGAAAATTATCAGATGAGGTGGGTTTTTAGTTACTTCCTAAAACAAATTATTGTTTGACCTGATCTGAACAGGGAGAGAGGGTGTTTCATAATTTAGCGGTGAGGTAGGCAAATGAGCAACCTCCTACTCTTGCTCTCTTGATTCTGGGGACGTCAAGAAGAGAGAGGTTGTTCAAGCTCAGTGTTCTGGGAGCTGTGTGCCGGGTGGTGAGGTGCTGAAGGATATGTGTGCCTGGTGAGTATTTTAACTAATGAGCAGTGCATAGGGACTTAAATTCTATTCTTTTTTTTTACCAGCAGCCAGGGAAGTTATGTGAGCACCGGGCATGGAGATTTCATTTTTGGCACACCTAGTAAGGCCTGTGCTGCTGCGTTTTTAGTGACCTGCAATTTTTTAGGACTTAAGCTCGGCTATTCAAATACAAGGAATTGCCACAGTGCAGGAGTGAAAGAATTAGGCCTTAGAGCACCATTCTCCGACACTCCAGAGGAAGCCATTTAATCATTTTCCTAAGGAATCTTAGCAGCCTGAAGCACATGCCTGCCACCTTCTTTACCTGGGAAACCATGGTCCGGTACTTTTAACTTCAAGTTTAGAATTAGGGGTTCTCCCAAACAAGGGGGCTATAGGAGTTGGTCCCAGAGCGAAAGGTTGTTTCCAACCATCAACGGCTCTGTTTTTTCCTTCCCCAATCAACTTTAGATGGCTTGCCGCCATCCAGCTAGCCACCTGTTCCATGTATGTAGTAAGCTTCTAAGAGGTGGAATTGGTATCAGATGACAAAATGAAAACAATCTGCGTGATGTCTGCATAGGATACCATTGTGAAGCCACAGGAGCAGATGATGTCAGAGAGAGGATGAACATATATGTTGAAGAGTGCAGGGCTCAAAGAAGAGCCCTGCGGTACTTCAAAACCCAGCTTATGTGTTTCTGACAAGAAAGGCCCTTTGGTAACTTGAAAAATGTATTTGGCTAGAAAGGACGTTTGCCATTTTAGTGCTGTCACAGGAGGATTGTTTATGTAGTAGCACCTCCGTCAGTATATTTGTAAACAGGAGCTCTAATATTGAACCCAATTATTCAACTCTACTCTGACACATGGGTTCGAGTGAAGTTAGGGTCCGGCTCGCACCTCTTGTGAAAAATCATGACCTCACGCGGTGTCAAGCAGGGATGCGTGCTGGCCCCTCTTCTCTTTAACCTATTTATATCCGACCTGTCAAGTACTCTGGACAGGGTAAATAGTCATCCACCCAAAATAGGAGGCGCGGCATTATGTAACCTTTTATATGCCGACGATTTGGCCCTGTTTAGCCTCACTAGAGTAGGGTTACAAAGGCTCCTTGTTGCATTATCGCAATACACACTTGGCAATCAATTAGAAATTAATATGGAGAAAACCCTGATAGTCCCATTTGGTAAGAAACACTACAGCGGCGGTGGTTGGCCAATTAATAAAACAAATCTTTCGATTGGCCAATCATACACATATTTAGGCGTCCACTTGGACACAAGGGGCAGCTTTTCAAAGCAAAGCAGTGTGATCGCAGTTAAAACTACGGCCCTAGTGGTATCCTTGGCCAAGCTATCGATGAAACTCAGGTCCAACCTTTGCCCCTTTATTAGAAGTCCTTAGAGCTAAAATTGGGCCAACACTTTCTTATGGCATTGAGACCTTTAAAGGCAAAATGAATACTGCCCTAAAAAAATATACAACTAAAATCTATAGAAAGGTACTTCATTTACCGAGCACTGCTTCCCCGGCCCAGATTAGGTTAGAGCTGGGATTAACCAGCTATGAAGCTTCCAACGTGGGTACTTACCTTAAGCTATGTCACAAATTAAGACAGGCCGATCCAGGAACACTAGAATCCTTAATCTGGAAAGAAATTAATGAGACTAATCCAGGGGGAACATTCGGGCGCCTTCTGATTGATTACATCCATCAAATGTCAGTTGCCGACCTTTGGGCTCTTAACCCCAGTCAGACTGTTTTTAAAAATATGATCAAAACATGTGTAAGACTGAAATCTCTGGCTTTAGACAAACCTCTTGCCATGAAACGTAGTCATTCCTGGGCGGTAGTCAACTCCTACAAACGATTGACCCCTGCTGCCTACCGCTCCACGACATTTTCACTTTATCTAAAGCGCTGCCTGATTGCCCTAAGATTGGGAGATTGGCGCTTTCTCCAAAATCTACCCACCTGGCGCCGTAAGAAGGAAGACACAACATGCAGAGGATGCGGGTTAGCAACAGAAACAATCTTGCATGTGCTCTGCATCTGTCCCTTATTTAATTTCCAACGCAGATGTCTGCTTAAGTCAGAATGGAACAGGCTGAGAGTTCGGACCTGTAGGCATGCCCTTATCGCTGCTCTGTCTCCAGATAATATTGTTTTAAACATAAACTTGTCCAAATTCATCCAGCACGTGTATCGCAACCTAGATAAAACAGACATTGCTGAGGCCGTACTGCTGAGTGACAAGATCGAACATGTACTTTAATAGAACTTGCAATGACCGGGAGGGCTAATCTACAAATTGAAACGTTTTAACTAGTATGCTTACGGTTACATTTTATTCTTTTACCATTTTTTATTCATAAAACTGTACATAATGTGATTTGTGTAATCTTTTAAAGATATGGTTTTATATCTAAATAAAGAATTATTACTACTACTAAAAATGCTGAAAAGGAGCTCTAAGACCTTGGCAGCCGATCTAATTACCATGGCAAATGAGGCAGATTTTTCAGTGGAACGGCCACGGAAAGAGAACAGCTCTACGTCAGGTGAAGTGTCCGGCACACTGGCTTCTTTCAGCTCCATTTAAAATATATCTTCATCATAACGCAAGTCAAACTTATCCCCACCATCATCACCAAAAGGTGGTTGGCTCTGGTCAGAGTCTAACCTGAACAATTGTTGAGGCACTTTGCTCCTAGGCAAAAGTATTACCTTATCAAAGCCACAAAGTATGGTGGAGCAGGCGTGCAGCAGCTGAGCTCAGAGTGTCTTTGGTTGAGGCAGACTGGCTTGGAGTTGGATAGTACTATGGGATTAGCGTCTTCCTACGCCGCTTCGACAGCAGAACCAAGCATAGGTATGGTGCTAGTTGTGGAGTTGGCTCCAGAGTCTGAACTGAACCTGAAACGGGCTCAAGAGGAGAAACAGCAGCAAGGGCAGACCCGTATGCAGTATTTTAGCTGCTGCCTCCACGGATCCATGCTGCCAAAAGGTGCACCAGAGGGAATTGGTAGGGCTCCAAAAATGTTGAGCATGGCCTCATTTAACACCTCGACTTGCTGCGGTGTCGCAGATGGACCCGGAAAATCAGGGTGCATCGGTTTCAACTGTGAAACTGATTACTCAGTCAGGGATAGGGAACGAGACCGTGGGGCACATTACCATCTTTGTGACTTCACAGGGGGAGAGCGGCAAGGCTAGGACGAGGCCTGCTAGAACTTCTTGTTTATTTTTCTTTCCTTTTGACAAACCTGAAGATTTGGATCGGGCGTGGCTTAGCAAGCCATCATGGCGGAAGTGTGCTAAGCGAGCTCCGTCCAGCCCGCTTTTCATCTTGCAATTATCCTGGTTCCTCTGACCCCAAAGTGATCCTGGAGGAGTCTCCACAGCGCTAATTCCCCCTAGCAGTCACCCGATGTGCTTTTGAGGCGCCGACGCAGGTTACCGGCGGAGGAGCCGGGGTGTTTTGCGTGGTGATCTCCGGAGGGCGCTAAGTGCTGTGTGCCTATCTGGGTCCCGCACGCAGGCGGAGTCGACTATCTGGCGAGCCTGGAGACTTCGGGGGACGGCGGCGTTGACGGGAAGATTGCCTGCAGTCCTGTAGCCTTGCATTGAGACCGGCGGCAAGACTACAGGGGGTCGGACGGAGGCCGGATCGGCCGCACTGGTGAGGAGAGCCGTAGCGAGGCCGGAGCAACGGCGGTGGTCTGGACCCCTGCTCATTGGAGTGCTTCTCAGCGGTTGGTGCCACGGTGGGGGGGGAGACCAGCGACGCTAGTACTGAGGCGGCCTATATGGATCCCCCCCCCCCCCTGCCTAGGGCCGCAGTGCGGGATCGCCGGCACAGCCGGGCGGCGTGGGGAAGGACTGTGTGCTTGGCTTTTGGGCCCCTCCCTCCTCTTGAGCACCCATGGCAGTGGCCCGTAAGATCTTGGCCCCTGCCCGCGCGTTTGGTGGTTCACCCCTGAGGCCCTGGAGACATCGTGGGTCGGAGGAGGCGGCCTCTAGGGTTGGCTGCCCCATCTCAGCTCTGTAGAGCGGCCGGATCGGAGAGGGCGGCACAGCGGTCAAGCCGGGCCAAGCAGGTGAGGAGAGAGGCGGAGAAACGAGCGCTGTCGTCTGTGGTGGAGTCTCCTGGTGTGGGCTAAGAGAAGGCTTGTTACGGCAGTTCCCCCCATATGCAGGGCTGCAACCAGGGATCAGTAGGATGGCCTGGCAGCAAGGGATCGGCAGCACAGCCGGGCCGCGTGGTGTACGACTGGGTGCTCCGTTATCCCGCCTTGGGGACACCTACATCAGCAGCTAACCAGACCGCAGAGCCCTGGAAGTTGGAGATTGCTGCAATCAGTTGGCGCATTCAGTCTGGGACGTGCTTGGGACCCCCTCCCCCCACCCATCATCTCACAAGCGTACTAACATTGGCGGTTGGTCGGCCCACGCACACATTGCGGGGGGCCCCTAGTGGACTCAGGCCCAGGGGGCAACTCATCGGCCCTAACACCGCAGCGACCCTGATAGACGCCTATCGGGGATTCAGATCGAAGTGTGTGGGCCTGCCCTGAAGAGGATCTTAGCAGTTATACCTGGCCCAGCTGTTCCCGGGTCTGCGAGGGGACCCTATGGGCAGCAATGACGAGGGACAAGGGTGGCAGCGGCGCGACCAAGCATGGGCCCATTGACAAATTCACCGGTCCGGGAGCAGCGGCTGGTGCTGCCAGGGGCCAACCGGAGGCTGTTCCAGACAACGCAGCCCTCCTGGCGCCTATCATCCAATCCAGGGACATGCTGGATGCTAAAATCGGGGCAGTAAGGTCTGACGTTATGCTGCTGAGGCAGGACTTGCATAATGCAGTGGCCCGTATCACCAAAGCTGAGACCCGCATCTCGGGAGTGGAAGATTACATCACGATACTAAAGCAGAAAATGGCAAATATGGAGACGGTTCAGAAGGGTCTGGCGCTCCGTGTTGAGGATGCAGAGGGGCGAGCCCGACGTAATAACCTGAGATTTGTAGGATTTCCGGAGGGCTGCGAAGAGCGCAATATGGAACGCTTCCGCACGCAGTGGTTGGAAAGCTGCCTCCCGCCCAGAAGCTATGTCACAGTGCTTTGTAGTGGAGCAGGCCCACAGAGCGCTCATGCAGAAACCACCGCCAGAAACTCGCCCACGGCCATTGATATCAAAGCTCCTGAACGATGCCATACTGAAACAGGCCCGGCCAAGGAACCTCTGCTCTTTGACAATGTGCGCATCTTAATTTTTCCTGATTATACGCGGCAAGTGCAGCAACAGCGCCAACTGTTCATGGCCGCGAAGGCCTGTGAGAGACCTTAAGCTCCCATACACCCTCTTGTTTCCCGCTCGCCTGCGGATGGTATACCGATCCCGCACCCACTTCTTTGACACCCCGGAGATCTTCAAATGGACAGACGAAACAGTACGAGTGAGGGCGCACACGCCGCCCGGGAGGGAGTCGGATTCCTCCTCCAGTGAGGTGGCCCGGAGGGGTCTCAGGAGACAGCAGCAGATGGGCACTAGACGGTCACGATCCCGTGAGCGCTCCTTGTCCTGCAGGGCCTCATCTAAGGGGGGCCCTACTCCTGGGCACAGGCATTGGAACCCTGACATCCGGGGCTGATATAGTGATGTGGTGTTCTCTTTGGTTCAGCATGTACTCTGATGCGTAATTGGCGGGGGAATCTGAATGTGGGATGGATCTCTGCCAGTCTCGTGCTGGTCGGGGTCATGCCCGAGGAACAAGGGCTATAATTTGGGGATCCATTGGCTGGGGCGGTACTTGTTCCCTCGTTGGAGTTCGGAACCTAGCACCGCCGCGACAGATACTTCAGTGTTTTTGAGGTGTGGGGTGTTTTTTTTTTGGGGGGGGGAGTTGTTTGAGGTTCCGAGTCGCACTTCCGTTATGGGTCCACTATTCTATACACACACGTCGCCACGGTCTTCTATCAGTGCTGCAGGAAGATTCCCTCCCCTATGGCTAGCGCTTTTCATAGAGTTCAGGTGATTCCGGGTACTCTCCGCATTGTAAGCTGGAGCGTGCGTGGGGCTCTGGACAAAATTAAACGTGGGGCTACACTACATCAGGCAAAGAGGGCTAGGGTTGATATCCTTATGTTACAGGAAACACACCTCATGGGAACGAAGGCACTCTGCTTGCAGCGATATGGGTTTCAGCAAGTCTTCCATGCAGGATTCACGAGGGGCTCCAGGGGAGTAGCGATTCTGGTGCACCGCAGGGTCCCATACATACACGCGCAACAGTGGACCGACACACAGGGACGGTACCTGTTTATCCGGGGCAAGATTGGGTAGGACCCCTTGGTTATAGGCTGTGTATATGTCCCCCTCCCCTTACAGTGGACTCTCGTGGTGAGGTTGCTTGCCCTATGGGCGGATATACCCGATGCGCTCTCAGTGGTGGGCGGGGACTAGAATGATGTTATGGACTTGGCCATGGACATGATTGGGGCTGGGGGTGGCCCAGGGAGTGGACATCCCACGAAATTACACTCGCTGGTGACCGGTCTTGACTGGGTTGATGTGTGGCGGCGTGCCCATGGTGATAGGCGGGAATACACGTACCTCTCAGTGGTTGATAAGTCCTTCTCCAGGCTCGACTACCTCTTTATTCCCCGAGCAATGGTTAGTGGGGTGGCTGTGGCTGAGTTTCTATCCCGCGGCCTCTCGAATCACTCCCCGGTGTCCCTTGAGCTCTATATGGGCAGGGGGCAACAACCCTTTAGGTGGCGCCTCTCGGTGTGGCACCTACAGAATGAAGAGTATGATACGCATATGAGGGACGCTATTGATCAATGCCGAACCACAAATGAGGGGTCGGTGTCTAGCACCGAGACTTTATGGGAGGCTCTGAAGCCTACTCTGGGAGGCGTGGACATATCCTGGTGCACGGCGGCCCGCAGAAAGAGTAAGGAGGAATTGACTTGGGTGGAGGCCGACGTAGAGGCACTGGAGGCACCGGACTCGGGAGGAAGGGGGAGGACGGTATGTGAGACAACTGCTCCTGGCTCAACAGTCCTGTGCCGCCCTCCTGCTGGATGAGGCCCGACAAGTTTGGGTGGGCGACGCGCAGCAGGATATATCAATGGGGGGACAAGTCTGGTAAGATGCTACAGAGGCTTTGTCGGGGCACCTTTCACTCCTAGGCCCTTCTGGGTGTTCTGGATGAGGTGGGAGCACCGATTACTGACCCTATCACTATAGCAGACAATGTTTGCCAGCATCCACCGTTGACAAATTCTTAGCCGATTTACCGTCCATAGCAGTGTCGGACGAGGTGCGTGACCAATTGGAGCTACCCCTGACTGACGAGGAGCTGGGCACAGCCCTGGGTGAGCTCAATTCCGGGAAGGCTCCTGGACCCAATGGATTCCCGAGTGAATTCTTCAGACGCTATAATACACAGTTGGCCCCTTATTATTGGGCGGTGGTAGAGGAGGCCAGGGAAAAGGGCCTGCTTCCCCTGGATTGGAGGCACGCGGAGGTGGTTTTGGTGTTTAAGCCTGGCCGGTCCCCGGAATAACGGGCCTAATATCGCCCCATCTCCCTCCTAAACGTAGAGGCTTAAATCTTGGCCAAGGCGTTGGCCAATCGCCTCCTGCCCCACATCTCGACGTTCATACATCCCGATCAGTCTGGGTTTATGACCCAGAGGACGACCAGGCATAATATAAGGCGGGCACATTTGGCGGTTGTTCGACAGACGGGGGAATCAGCGGCACTCCTTTTAGCCGACATTACCTTCGGTAATGCTTTTTCTGGTGGATACAGTATCTGCCTGTGGATTCCTCAACTTGTGAATATCCCCTGCGCCAGCAGCATTCGGAAATTTTGGAGCTCTCCACGCCGAAGTGGGCGACGTCACAGAAGCATGGCTCCGCTCGCGACTCTGCTGACGTCACTGGAGCCATAAGAGAGCCTCGTCGGCGTGATGACGTCAGTTCCGCCCTTTTTTTCCATGCCTTCGAGGCACACAGACGGACCGACACAAATATATACAGTATACACAGCACACAGTATTCAAACCAACACACAAAGTGTGAAATCAATGCAGTAAAGCAAAAAGAATTAAACACTTCCATTGAAAGCAACAGACATAAAATAACAGCATTGTAGGTATACAAGGGTGACAATGGGGAGGCGGGTGGGTCAGTGAGGAATCCACAAGCAGATACTGTATCCATTAGAAAAAGCGTTACCGAAGGTAAGTAACTTGTTCTTCTGATGGATACATCTGCCAGTGGATTCCTCACCTTGTGAATAGAGTCCCACAGCAGTCCCCACTCCCAGAGGAGGGTGTCCACCCTTCTATACCAAAAAGTCCTGTAGGACGGAACGCGCAAAGTGACCGTCCCTCCTCACCTCAGAATCTAAGCAGAAATGCTTTGAGAAGGTGTGGAGGGAGGCCCAAGTTGCCTCTCTACAAATGTCCTCCACAGGAACACCTCTAGATAAGGCAGATGTTGAAGACTTAGCTCTAGTAGAATGAGCCCTTATACCCTCTGGAGGATCCTTACCAGCCAAAGAGTAAAAGATCTTGATGCACAAGATAATCCATCTAGAAAGGGTCCAAGCGGTGAAGTCGCTCCTCTTCCTTGGAAGGGTGGGGGGGGGGATAGAAAGAAGGAAGGGTAATGGACTGTCCCGGATGAAACGGAGTTACCACCTTAGGCAGAAAAGCAGCCCTGGTCCTGAGAACCATTCTATCAGCATGAATAGTCAGGAATGGGGGTTTTGAACTCAGAGCTTGAAGCTCACTCACCCTCCTTGCCGAGGTAATGGCAACTAGAAATACAGTCTTTAAAGACAATAGTCTCAATGGACACTTGTGCAAGGGCTCAAAAGGAGAATCCATCAAGAAGGTTAAGACAAGATTTAGTCCCATTGAGGCACAATAAATGGAGTGGGCGGATACTTGTTGGTAAGGCCCTTAATGAATCGTAACACAATGGGTGGTTTAAACAAAGACGGCTGGTCCGGCAAGCAAAGGAACGCCGACATAGCTGATAAGGAAAATGCTACTTACCAGTATGCATCTGTTCTTGGCATGTAGAGCTGCAGAGTTGTACACTATGCATTAGATCGCCACCTGGTGTTGGGCTCGGATGATTGCAGGTTGTTGTCTTCTTGGAAGAAGTCTTTGTAGTCACGAGATAGGTGACTCCTCCCTTGGACAATACTGCACATGGGCATCGGCCCCATCATTAGATTGTTTTTCGCCATGATGGGCAATGATGGAGCTAGTAGAAGTAAAGAAAGAAGGATGTCCATGCGTGTGCATCTAAGATGAAAAACTGGAACGGATACAAGTCCCGGGGAGGCGGGAGGGCGTGTACAACTCTGCAGCTCTACATGCCAAGAACAGATGCATACTGGTAAGTAGCATTTTCCGTTCGAGGCAGATGAGCTGCAGATTGTACACTATGCATTGATTGCACAGCAGTGTCTCCCTTAGCGGTGGTCACCTGTATCCGTTGCAGTAGTTTGAAAGAGTTTTCTAAGGACAGCCTGGCCTACAGCAGCTTGCTTCTTGGCTTGCACATCAACACAATAGTGTTTGGTGAATGTGTGTGGTGTAGACCATGTTGCTACCTTGCATATCTCCTCTAGGAGTATGTTTCCTAAGAAAGCCATAGAGGCTCCTAGTTTGTGAGTGGAGTGCGCTCTAGGAGGAACTGTTAATGTACGTTTAGCTTTAATATAGCATATTTGTATACGCTTTACAATCCACCGTGCAATCCCACCCTTTGAGATGGGGTTGCCCTTGTGTGGAGGAGAGAAAGATACAATCCGTTGTTTTGTCTTTCAAAAGGATTTAGTTCTATCTATATAGTATAAGAGAGCCCTCTTAACATCTAATGTGTGTAAAGCCTTTTCCGCTACAGAGTATGGGTTTTGGAAAAACACCGGTAACTCTACAGATTGATTTAGGTGAAAAGGAGTGATAACCTTTGGAAGAAATCTTAGATTAGATCTAAGAACCACTTTGTTGGGATGTATTTGAAAAAATGGTTCTTGTATAGTGAAAGCTTGTATCTCACTTACTATTCTGAGAGAAGTAATGGCAACAAGGAAAGCTGTTTTCCTTGTTAGGAATTGCAGTTCACATTTATGTAGCGGCTCGAAAGGGGGCCCCATTAGTCTTGTAAGGACAAGATTGAGGTTCTACACAGGAGAAGGTGGCAATCTGGGTGGGATTATTCTTTTTAATCCTTCCATGAATGCTTTGACTGCAGGTACTCTGAAGAGAGACAGATGTTGCCTGTGTAAATAGGCTGCAATTGCTGCAAGGTGCAGGAGTATGTAAGAATATGCCAAATTAGACCTTTGTAAATGTAAAAGGTAGCAAATGATATTCTGGATGGAAGCATCCAGGGGATCAATTTGATTATTGTTGCAATAAATGGCAAATCTTTTCCATTTAGCGGCATAACACGCTCTGGTAGTGGGTCTCCTAGCCTCTTTAATGATGTTTATACAGTCTGGTGGTAGGTTTAGATAACCAAACTCTAAGACTTCAGGAGCCAGATTGCCAAATTCAGTTGGTTTGGGTCTGGGTGTCTGATTTCTCCATGGTTCTGTGTTAACAGGGAGGGTGTGAGCCGTAGCTTTTGATGTGGAACTAGAGAGAGATCCAGTAGTGTGGTGAACCACGGTTGGCGTGCCCATGTGGGAGCTACTAGGATCAGTGTGAGCGACTGTTGTCTGAGCTTGCGCACTACTAATGGAATGAGTGGGAGAGGCGGAAAAGCGTACGCAAATCTGCCTGACCAGTTCATCCATATCGCATTGCCTTCGGACAGTGGGTGTGGAAACCTGGCGGCGAAGGCTGGGCATTTTGCATTTTCGTGTGTGGCAAACAAGTCTATGTGTGGGTGACCCCACCTTTGGAAGAATGGCTGAAGAACTTGTGGATGTAGTTCCCATTTGTGAATCTGTTGTGACTGCCGACTTAACAGATCTGCTATCTGATTGTTAACTCCTGGAAGGTGTTCCGCTAACAGATAAATGTTTTCAGGAATGGCCCATCTCCAAATGTTCTGCGCAAGTTGGGACAGTTGCAGAGTGTGTGCCCCCCCTGTTTTTAGGTCGAGGACCGAAAGGCTGCAGTTGCGCAGTCTCCAGTCGGAGATTTAATGATTTTTAGTATGGGGCTTGAACCCGCCTCTCTCTTCCATTGGCTGGCTCCCTAAACGGAGGCCAGCCATTGGATGAGAGGAGCAACTCTCAGTTCAAGCCCCGTCTCTTTCGGATTCGGGGGCATGTTTTTTTGCGTTCTTTCGACTGACGTCATCAGTCACTCAGAACGCCAAAAACACGCCCCGAATCCGAACTTTTCGGATGCTTGCGGCCGCCATTTTTTTTTCTTTCTCAGCCTTGTAACTCCTGTTTCTGGGAAAACGTGCCAGGAATATCCCCTTGTTTGCTATTCACTTTCGGAAAGTCTATATTTTGGTGGCAAAATGTCCGAAGTTGTGCCTCCATGTTCTTTCATGCTCCGCACAATAAGCGCCTTCCTGAACGGACTCCGCTTAAACGAGCTCCCCTACCTGTGACGGCTTGAAATGTCTGACACTGGCTGTCGCATGTCGCCTCTCTTCCACCTCGGGCTGCAGGCGTGGGTGACCGCGATGAGCTCTCGCCGCATCTGGAGCCGCGCCGCCTCCACCTGATGCAGCGAGGCCGCCCCCGGGCCCGCCCCCCACCCGAGCCCGCCCACACCGCCAGGATCCTCGGGTAAGCAATGGTGCTGCTGAAAGCTACGCATTGCGGCCTGGGGTGGAGGCTACTGAGGCGGCCGAGTCCAGGCGGCTGCGCGAAGCACCGTTCGTAGGAGGAATTGTTGCTCCCACCTTTAAAGGAGAAGGGGCGCAAGCGGTCCTGACCCCCTCCGGTGCTGGTGATGTAACCCAGTTGCATTGTACTCCGCCCCCTCCATTGAGTTTTTTCTTTCTGCGTGCACCATGTAAATAAAAGGACCATTATGTAATGAGGCCGAGCTAGGGCGCCTGACAAGTCCACGACCCCCGGGGGGCGGAGGGGTGAGCGGGGTTGTACCTCATTTGTTCTGCAGAGATACCTGGGATGTGCATGGTGTGCACCATCGCCAGGTACACCCTAATAATGGACCCTGTGTTGATATAAGTAAACGAGGCCCCGCGTGGAGGCACATAGGGAGCATGTGGGCACTGTACCCCGTGTTTGTTTACAGAGCCCAACTGTTGTAAGGAGGGGGTGGGTGTACGTCAGTGTTTGTTTACCTAAACTCTGTCGGTGGGTATACAATTATGTAGGGAGTGTGGCCTGGGGTCACGCGTACGTACTGCTGGCTCTGCACCTGTATGTTATGCAGTGGGCCCCTCAGTATCCCTATAGACAGGCCGGTTTCGACAGCGCACCCATTTCCACTACGTAATCCAGAGCCAATGCATGTCACCGACATGAGCATCAGCCGTGCTTAGGCTGCATGACGTAACCCGGTGTCCCTGCCAGGCGGGGGACGGGCGGCACTGACAGCTCGCAGCATGCCACCTTCTAGCTCGGTCCTCCATGGGGCATCCATCTGTTACTTCTTTGCTGTACTTAGACTAATTTCTACATTTTCAAAAGTTTCGTTTTTGATTAACACTCGTGTTTCTTTTGTACTGTGTTTGGGGACCCTTCGTCTGGTTGTTATTGACATCTTGCATGTTTTGATTTTGAGCCAGGACATGGCTTCTTCCTCTTGTAAATTTTTGATAAATCTTAGTTTGAGTTTGTAAGAAAACCACTCTATCTCTCACTGAGCTAATTTCCCCTTAATAGTTGTTAAGTGTTTGGAACAAAAGTAATTTGCTGGTGAAGCCTTTTTCTAAGTATTGTTTGTCGTTAGTTACAATCCAGTCTTCAAGATAAATAGACCGATATGCCCAGCTTTGAACCTCAATTTTATTGAGGCAATGTGCTGCCATATAGACAGGTTATTAGATAGTTTCGACTAGAAAGGATCTTTATCGCTGTGTTAGCGTTCTGAGATTTTGTTTTGTTTGAAACGCCTTTGAGCTTACATATATCTCTCTTTGTTTTCATCCTGCATTGGCACCAGAATGCCACTTGTTCTCAGCACAGGGAAGCTAGAGCATGTGCTGTGTATAGGTATTGTCAGCAATGACAGTTAACTTCACCAAATGAGGTAGGCAGCCTTTCATGTGATATGAATAAGATTTGGAGTCAATAAAACATAGCTTTGAGTTTGTGTATTAAATCCATGGTTTCGCTTTAATAGAAGTTGCGAATTGCACAGAACATTTCGCTGTGAATTGACCCCAAAAATATTTGTGGAATGCTATAGCGAACGATCGATGCATTATGGTGTGCCAACTGTGAATTCATATGCTTTTGCAAACTTCACTTCCTCTTATTTCTTTATATCTTAAGACCGTACATCCATATTAATAGAAAAAGAAGTGAAACAATTGTTTACTTTTAGACTGTTTCTATTGGTTGTTCATATAGAATGGGTGCTGGCTTGTAGAGAATGGCATGGGACTCGGCAGAGGAATACTAGGGATCATGGTCCTGACGAAAGCCAGACACCCCCCTTCTTGGGTTAATTGGAAGACTGAAACATGTTGACCTAGCAGATGCTGGTGCAAAATTATCTTGCATGCATTCCATTAAGTTTTTTAATGATCCCACTGCTCTCATAATTAAAGCGAGCAATTCATAGGTAAGGTTTTTGAGATTAGCATTTCTTCTAATGGCTCCTTTTCCTCACTCTTTTATAGAAACGCTCTCAGTGATGTCAGAGAGCTCACCCATCACTAGACTTCTTTGGCGAGTGCGGGTGGCCAATAAAGAAGTGACACTCTGGGTGGTGTGTGAGGCTGTTCCTTACATTTTATTTTGTAATTCTTGGGTCCTGTTTAGGAGATAAACTCATAGCAAGATCCTCAGTGAAAGGGTAAAGCCCACAATAAGGACACTGAGGAATTACAATTCTAACAGTTGCATTTCCTACTTGTGATTTAGACATAATTTAACTACAACTAACAAACAAATCCAGCAATAAAGTTCTTCCTTTCAGAGCACGATTGCCTATTCATGTCGCCTTCAGCCTTCCTTAACATTTGATTTACTATCGCTCATCACCTACTATAATGTACTGTAACAGAGTTGGAGATGGTTGCTGAGAGAATGCAGCATACTTCTGTGGCTGCGACTTGCTGCAGCAACTCAGACAATCACAGAGACATATTCAGCTTCCTCAGGCCACTTCTTGGCATTTTTCTCACAAAGAGAGAAAGGCCAACCTTGCTGTGATTGAGGTGTGATGTCGCCTTCCAAAGGGGTGAAGATGAAACAAACAAAACAAAAAAAAATAATGTCAGGTCGCTAAATGGTCTCTTTTCTAAGGGTGCTACCTTCACCAGCTTGTGTTGCCACAAGAGTGAGGGAACAAGGTGTGGGGTATTATTTATATGTGTGCCCCCCTCCTTTTCTTTTTCCCCACCCCCTCCCTTCTCTTTGGCCTCCCGCAATCCTCCCAGTCTTCTTAGCTTCTGAAATAGATTTGTCCAGTACACTTGAACGTCCTCCAACTTGATGAGTTTCTCCCATCTGCTGTCTCGCCCTCCCTTTAAATCATTAGTTTTGTATCACTCCTAACCATTCTCACTAAAAGGAGCCAGATCCTCTGCCTGCACTAGAAAATAAATCCACGCTCCTAGGAGAGCCCACCAACAACATTGTGCTGCATGTTATACCTTCAGTATGGACAATGGTGCGTTAGACTGCCGCCATTTCTAAAGATGTTATGGATGTGATCTTTATAGAGAATGGAAACAAAAAGCAAAGGGACGTGCCTTCACAATCATCCAGCAAAGCAATAAGTAGATGTAGGAGATTCCTATTTGCTATAGTTATTTGACTCTGGCTCTGTGTGGGTGGCTCTGTATGTGTGTGTGGGTGGCTTTGTGTGTGTGGCTCTGTGTGGGTGTAAATCCAATAGGTCATGCATTTGCCAGCGATTAAGCTATTGGCATTGTAAATGACAATGCCATTTATTTAACGATTAAGCTATTGGCAATGTAAATGACAATGCCATTTATTTAGGATTTAAAAAAAAAAAAAAAATGTCATGAGCAATGCCAATAGCTCTACCTTTAATAATGCCGAGACCATTACATTGTAAATGCTTGTTGTATATAGTACATGCTGTCATATTGTCCGTCCGGATTAGGACTGCTTTGTTTTGTACTTGAAGTTGAAAAGTCTTGAGTGCTAAGAATATTGCTAGCAGCTCTAGATGGTTCATATGGAGCAGTTTTTGTTGATTGGTCCATTGGCCCTGAGTTGTGTGTTTGTAAGAGATGGGCTCCCCACCCTGTAAGGGATGCGTCTGTTGTGAGCACTACTTGTGGAACAGGCTCGAGGAACGGCCACCCCTTTGTCAATTTTTGGGTGTTCCACCACTGCAGCGAGCGATGCGTGCGGCTGTCTACCAACACCAGGTCTGTTAGTTGACCTTGAGCTTGGTTCCACTGTTGTGCTAGGCATTCTTGTAATGGGCTCATTTGGAATCGTGCGTGTGGTACTATGAGGATGCAAGATGCCATAATGCCTATTAGTCTCATAAACACCCTGGCTTGCAGAGATTGTTGGTGTTGAAATGCTGTGACTAAGGCTTGAATGCTCTGTATCCTTGCTGGACTGGGATACGCTAGAGCTGTAGACGTGTTTATTGTAGCCCCAAGATACTGATGTACATGAGAAGGCTGCAGGTGCGACTTGGTGTAGTTTATTGTAAACCCTAAGTCGTGCAATGTTTGAATTGTCTGATGTGTGTGTTGGACACACTGATTGAATGACTTGGCTTTTATGAGCCAGTCGTCCAGATAAGGGAAGACATGTATTTGTTGTCTTCTGAGATGTACTGCTACCACTGCTAGACATTTTGTAAATACTCTTGGTGCCGTTGACACTCCGAATGGGAGGACTTTGAACTGGTAGTGTTGTCCTTCCAGTACAAACTTTAGATACTTTCTGTGGGCAGGATCTATGGGGATATGGAAGTAGGCGTCCTTTAGATCTAGGGCTGTAAGGAAGTTGCCTTGTTGCAGCAGTGGAAGCACTTGTTGTAGAGTGATCATATGAACATGATCTGATTGTATGTAATGGTTGAGGGGCCTGAGGTCGAGAATTGGCCTTAATGTTCCGTCCTTTTTGGGAATTAGAAAGTACAGAGAGTAAACCCCTGTTCCTTGTTCTTCTAAAGGAACTATCTGAATAGCATCTTTTTGTAGAAGTGATAGAACCTCCTGTTGAAGCAGAGTCAGATGGTCTGTAGACATTGGACGCTGCATGGGAGGTATGAGTGGAGGGGTTGCTTTAAGTTCTAGGCAGTAGCCATATTGGATAGTCTGTCTTACCCACTTGTCTGTTGTAATGGAGTTCCAGACAGGTAGGAACTGTGTTAATCTGCCCCCTACAGGAGTGGAATGCTGTGGGGGGAGCAGAGGGAAGTCACTGTTTTGTGGTGGAAGAGGATCAGTTGTTATTGTTACCGCGACCTCTTCCTTTGTTATTATTGCCTCTGTATCCTCCTGTAAAGTATCCCTTGTTAGAGGATGTTTGGGATTTGAAAGATGTTGTAGTGTATGCTCCAGTTTGTTTGGAGCCTCCTCTGTAAGAGGAGCGACGAAAGGAGCTTCTAGCTGGTGTGGACTGTAAAACCCCCATAGTCTTTGCGGTGTCTGTGTCTTTCTACTTCTGGGCCAAATAACTGGTTGTGATTAAATGGTTGGTTTAAAATGGTGGTTTGCACTTCTTGTTTAAACCCTGAAATGTGTAAAAACGCATGTCTCCTGAGTATGACACTGGTGTGTACAGCTCTAGATGCTGTGTCTGCGACATCTAGCGCGCATTTTATTGAGGAATTGGATATTAACTTGCCTTCCTGTATAAGGTCATTTGCTTGATCATTGTAGTGATCTGGTAGGTGCTCAAGTAGTTTTTCTAATTGGCCATAATGAGCCCTATCGTAACGAGAGAGGAGGGCTTATGTATTTGCTATACGCCAGATGTTTGTAGCTTGTGCAGCTATTCTCTTACCTGACGCGTCAATTACTTTTGATTCTTTGTCAGGTGGGGGTGCTTCGCCAGAAGCTTGAGAGTTTGCCCTCTTCCTAGCATTGGCCACAACTAATGGATCTAGTGGCAGATGTCCTGAAGTATGACGGGATCTGTGGGTGTTGGTCTATATTCTTTCTCGATTCTAGGGTTTAATATTCTAGAGCGTACAGGGTCTTTAAATACCTCTGGAGGGTGTTTTATAACCCCCCTGATCATGGGAAGAATTTGAGCAGACCGCTGAGACTGCTCAAAGGTATCTAGGAGAATATCTTCTTCTATGCTATCGGAATGCATAGGGACTCCATGGTAAAGAGCAGCTCTGTTTAACAGCTGACCAAAACCAATGGTATCTTCTGGAGGGGAAGGCTTTGATGGGTATGACTGCGGTTCAGGGATGTCAGGCACATTTTGTGGGTTTGTAAAATCCCATATAGGTACAGTTTTTGGGTTTGAAAAATCCCATACACCCTCATCTACCTGGTATGAATCAAGGTCTTGCATGTCCTCCCCTCCACCCAAATTGTATTCATCATCATTCTGCTGTGGGGAATGTGATGATAATGGAGAATGTACAGGAGAGATTTGAAGTGATATGTGAGGAGGAACAGGAGAAGAAGGAAAGAAAGGTATAGGAGAGGAAGGGTGCATAGGAGATGTTGCACAGTCCTTCTTTTTGGCAGGAACCACAGGTGTGGGTGGTGCATCTGCTGGTCTCTTCTTGTTAGGTGTAGCACCTACATGACCTGTTTTTGGGTCTATGTAGATCTTCTTTTGTTGAGGATCTGGTCTAAAAAGTTCTTCCTGCTCTACAACCTTCTTGGGTGTCGATTTTTTCGGTTCCAGAGGAGGTTGTCGTTTGTCTTTAGCCTTGGGAGGTGTTATAACGTCCTGTGGCATATTTTTTGGTGCCGAAGGTGTTGTTTTCGGCTTTATAGGCATGTTTGAGGATTTGGGCACCTCGGAATCAGGCTTTGAGTTCTTCGGCGTCGAAGGTATAGAAGTAGACGGCTTCGGAGCCGGTGCTTCTTTCGGGACCGGTACATCTTTATGTTTCGGTGCCGGTACTGGTTTAGGCTTTGATGCCGACGGGTCTTTTGGCTTCGGTGCCGAAGGGTCATTTGGCTTCGGTGCCAAAGGGTCTTTTGGCTTCGGTGTCGAATGGGTCTTTTGGCTTCGGCGCCGAGGCGTCTTCATTTTTTGGTGCCCATGGAAGAGGCTTGCTCGGTGTTGAGGCACTAGAAGGCTTAGTTGGTTTGTTCGGAGCCGGGCTGGAAAGCGGGGCTTTCGAAGCAGGTATACGGTCTCGACTGGGCTCTTTGGGCGGAGTGCTGACCTTTGTCTTCGGTTTGGGCAGAATATGTGGTGCAGGGGCAGTAGTACTCACGCGCTGACCCGATGGAATGGAGTCACCTGAGTAGTTTGCCTCTGATACGATCTGGAGATCAGCTGAGTCTTCTTCGGGAACAAGGGGAACCTCTTCGTCGAAGAGGTCTTCCGGTACTAGAGCTGATCTCCTCATTTCGTGTCGACGTGCTCTCTGATCCTGGATGGTTTTCTTCGATCGGAAGGATACACAAGCTGTGCAGGTCGACTCGTCGTGTTCCGGCGATAGACCGAGGTTGCAGACCTCGTGGTGGTCGCTATGTGGAAACTTTGCTTGACATACCGGGCATCTCTTGAACGGAGTTCTTTCCATGTGGTGTAGGCCGCGCGGCGTCGATAGGCCTAACGGCCCACTTCGATGACCGGAATGGAAACGATGGCGTCGAAAAGTATTGTAAGTCGATGTCGAAGGTAGTTATTGTAAGTTTGTGTGAGTTCTGCACTTCGAAGTTGCTGAAAAGTGTTTTTCTAGCCGGAGCGGAGAAACTTTCATCCGAACCCAGTGGCGGAAAAAAACAATCTAAGGATGGAGACGATGCCCATGCGCAGTATTGTCCAAGGGAGGAGACACCTATCTCGTGACTACAAAGACTTCTTCCAAGAAGACAACAACCTGCAATCATACGAGCCCAACCCCAGGTGGCGATCTAATGCATAGTGTACAATCTGCAGCTCATATGCCTCGAACATAGCACTTCACAGGAGCCACAGCAATGCCCCTTTGGGCTAGAGAAAGAGCAAATTGAATGATGTTGGATAAGCTAGCCCTCAAAGGGTCAATAGACTTCTACCCACACCAATGAACAAATTTGGACCACCTATAGGAATTGATAGACTTGGTGGAGAGACGTCTGGCGGACAGAATAGCGTCCACCACGTCAGAAGGAAGAGAAAAAGAATTCAGGTTGCCCAGTTCAATCTCCAGGCATGAAGGTGTAAGCTCTGGAGGTGGGGGTGTAGAACCTGCCCCTGCGACTGCGAGAGGAGGTCTGCCCTGAGAGGGAGACGGAGCGGAGGGCACGAGGAGAGGTGGAGAAGATCTGTGTACCACACCCTTCTTGTCCAATCCGGGGCGATCAATATGACTTGGGCCCGGTCTTGGCGAATCTTCCTCAGAACTCCAGATATCAAGGGTATGGGAGGAAACGCGTAAAGGAGTTGTGATCCCCAACTCAACTGAAACGTGTCCACCAGCACTCCCTGCAATGGATACTGGAGACTGCAGAATGACGGGCAGTGAGCGTTCTCGTGAGTGGCAAACAGGTCCACCTGAGGAGTTCCCCACGTCTGGAGGAAGTGACGAACCACCTCTGGATGAAGCCTCCACCCGTGGTCGACGGAGAACTGTCGACTGAGACTGTCTGCACGCACGTTCAGAACTCCGGCCAGATGGTTTGCCATCAGACAAATCTGGTGGTCCTAAACCCAAGACCAAAGACGCAGAGCCTCTCTGCAGAGACAATGCAACCCTACTCCTCCCTGCTTGTTGACATACCACATCGCGGTAGTGTTGTCCTTCAGGAAGGGAAGGGAAGGGAGGAAGGCCTTGAGCGCCATACCCATTCTCTACAAGATTGAGAACCCAAAGGTCTGTGGTGACCGATTCCCAATCTTGAAGAAAATGAGTAAGCCGACCCCCCACAGGACCAACATGATCCAGAAAGATTGATCTAGGGCTGCTTTGCTGTGGTAAGAGGGGGGGGGGGGGTAGAGGAAGAGGAGGAGGAGGAGGAAGGCTGATGGCCTCATGGGCGACCTCTGTTCTTGCCCCTGTAGGACCTGTATAAGGTGTTTTACTACTGCTGCTGCTGCTATGGCTGTCTATAGGTCCGAAAGTACGATCTCCCAAAACCCCTGTACTTCCTGTGCAAAGATCCTCTAAGCTGAGTCTGAAGGCCCAAAGACTTGGCAGTGACTTTACTGTCCTTAAACCTTTCCAAGGCTGCATCCGCTTTCTTTCCAAACAGCCCTGAACCATCAAAAGGGAGATCATTTCTTAGACTCCCTATCGCCAGGTACCTGAGGAAAAGCCCCATAAGACCTTTTGGAACAGCCAGCTTGAACCACCAGACTCTCAAGAGAAGGATAGGAAGTTAAAAAGTCCGGGTCTCCAGGAGCTGCCTTGTATCTCCTGGCAACAGACTTGGAAACATCCGGAGTTGAAAAGGGCTTACGCCAAACTTCCATTACAGGCTCAGTGATGGCATCATTGAATGGTAGCAAAGGCTCCACGACAGTAGAAGGTGAATGAAGAACTTCCGTCAAGATGTTTGACTTAAATTCAGCCGTGGGAAGCTGGAGGTCTAAAAGTTCTGCTGCCTTCCTTATCACTGTGTGGTAAGGAGCCACATCCTTTGAAGGAGCATCAGATGGAGGTGAAAGCTCCCATTCTGGAGACGTATCAAGGCCACTTGCCTCCTTCAGTTCAACAAAAAAGTAATCCGACTCCTCAATCTGACCTTCCTTCATTTCCTCCAAACGATACCTCTGCTCTTCTAAAATCCTCTGAGCCTCTCTCCTAGAGCTCATTCTTGGCACCTGCGTCGATGGAGTAGGACAAGACTCCAACGGAGCCAGAGCCGGCGTCGAACACGGATCCGGAGGCACAGCCTGCGCCGAATGAGGTCGAGCTGACGGTGCCAGAGATGAGGGGAATGGCGTTGGCGTCCTACGCGCCGGGAAATGCCAAGACGGAACCGCTGGCAGAAATGGCATAAAGGGAGCCTGAGCAAAGGCTTGAGGAACCCCCAGATTAAATGCCATAGGACCCATGGGACCCGAAGGTGCTCCAGAGGGGTACATAGCTTTTGTAAAGACTCCATACATTGCATTCAAGTAATGCGATGGATCTTGCCCCTGGCCAGGGAAAGGTGGTTAAGCGTCTGGAGAAGGCTCAGGTGCATGCATTACCGGACACGGGCCTCTCGGCACCGACGGTGGAGCCACTGGAGTCGAAAACTCATCTGGCACTGGAACTTCTTCCTCCGGAGCCGGAGAATGAGCCGAAGTCGGGGATGGAGCCGGCGTCGGAGAATGAGCAGGCGAAGCCGATCTTACTAGAGAACCTAGATTGGAGGGAGAAGGTGAAACGAAGTCTTTACGACGTCGAGGTCGACTTCGGAGCCATATCTTTATCTGAATGGCGTCTTGAACCATGCCTCTTCTTCTTATGCTTCTTGGATATAGAAGCATGCCCCGACATTGACTTCGAGCCCGACCTCGACCTCAACCTGGAACGAGACCTCAACCTTCTCCTACCTCGTTTCTCCTTCCTCATCTTCGCCATGAAGAGTTTTGCTTCTCTTTCCTTTAACGCCTTCGGGTTCATTTTTCTAAAGCAGGCACATCCCTCGACGTCGTGATCCGACGACAGGCACCAGACGCAATCTTCAAATGGATCTGTAATGGACATGTGTCCTCCACATTCCCTGCAGGGCTTGAACCCGGACTTCCTCGACGACATCCTCGTAAAGGAAACAAGAAGAAGATCAGAAATACAAGTAGAAACACAAAGTAGCAAGTGAAACTACGGAGAGTTCAAGAAAAACCGTTAGCGTTGACGGCGCAAAAAAGGGAACTGACTTCATCACACGGACGAGGCTCTCTTATGGCTCCAGTGACGTCAGTGGAGTCGCGAGCGGAGCCATGCTTCTGTGACATCATCCTCGTCGGCGTGGAGAGCTACAAAAAATTTCAGAATGCTCCTGGCGCAGGGGATATTCACAAGATGAGGAATCCACTGGCAGATTTATCCATCAGAATTGGGTATACCTATTTGCATTACTGCGCAGACTTAACCTCGGCCCACGTTTCCTTTCTTACCTAATTCTTCTATATACAGGTCTGACGGTGACAGTGCGGGTGACGGGTGCGATCTCTTCCACCTTCTCGATTCAGAGGGGTACAAGACAGGGATGCCCCCTGTCTCCGTATTTATTTGCCATAGCCATGGAGCCATTGGCAGCATGGGTGCGCATCGATGCGCAGCTCCAGGGCTTCGAGTGGGCTCCGTGTCTGTCCGACAGGATCGCACCATACGCAGACTACGTTCTGTTTTTCCTCACAGCTTTGGACAGGAAGGAGCTGCGACTCCTACGGGTCATGCAGATCTTTGGAGAGACATCGGGATTATATATGAACCCCCGCAAATCTACACTGTGGGTTCTGGGAAATCGTACGAGGGTGGGCGATTGGGCGAACACGATCCAGTTGGCCGTTGGGGGTTTGAAATACTTAGGGGTGTTCCTCTCAGACGTGCCGGCCATCTCTTGGGAGCGGAACATGGCCCCGGTACGGGAGCGAGTCCGTGCAGATCGCAAGTCCTGGGCTCGTATGCCTTCTACATTATACGGCAGATCAGCAAATTTCAAGATGGTGGCGCTTCCTCGGCTGCTCTACCAGCTACCGAATCACCCGTGCCCGATCCCGCCCAGATGGTTCCAGCTGGTAAATTCTGTGCTTGGGCAGTTTATGTGGGAGGGGGTAAAGTGGGTGTGGCTCTACGAACATGCTTTCTATCCACTTACTGTGGAGGTATTGCGTCCTCGGACATTCTCTCGTATTACCAGGCCTCACACCTACTTGTCCTCAATGAATGGTGGTACGGCGACAGGAGGGACCTGGCATATGAGCTGGAACGACGACTCATGGGGCCCAATACACTGCATATTATTTTGTACTCGGCGCCGCTGCGAGGCGGTATGCCGCCGGCCACGTGGGTGGTATTCCTGATCTGGAGGCAGGCGCTGCGGCGCATGGGTTGGTGGAATACCCTGACTAGGGAGACCCCCCTTTGGAACCATGGGCGCCTGCCCGACCTGGCAGCCTTACAGGGCTTCCGGGGATGGGATGATATTGGTATTTCATCTCTGGGGTATGTTATGAGGGGCACAACACTCAAGTCTGTCCGGGACCTACAGAGGGAATTTCTTATGCCCCAGTCACAATTCTACAGGTACCTTCAGTTTCGCCATGCTCTGTTCCCTAGTCTGTAAGGGTTGGAATCTCTCCCTGAATTCAGTCCACTGGAGGCGAGGGTCTTTATGGGGGATCTGGAGACCAAAAAGATCTCCCGGATCTATCAATCTCTAGTCACGCATTGCTCCACCACACTTCAGAAGCTGCGAGGGGACTGGGAGAAAGATGTGGGCACATTGGAGGAGGAGGACTGGAGGGAGGCCCTGGCGGCACCACAGGAAGCGGCTATAGCGATGCGCCTTTGCCTCATCCAGTTTAAATAGTTGCACAGGGTCTATTTTACCTGGCTTTGACTGTGCCAAGTGGGTTTGATTGTCTCCCCGGAGTGTCTTAGATGTGGTCGGGAGAAGGGCACATTCATACATACTATCTGGCAGTGCCTTTCCCTGGATCGTTTTTGGAGAGGGGTGTCTCCTGCCTATCGGTTTTTGTAGCCAGGGGATGTCCACGCAAACATTACAAAATATGGAAAAGATGGGCGGATTACCGGGGTCTGTGGTAGAGCCGCAAACTGCTGTAGAGGTTCATCAAGTGGGATGATTTCTGATGTACACGGGGATGTGGTAGTGCAGGGTAGGGGGATCCGGGGTGGTGGGTGTTATCGTGCTAGGACTCCGTTGTTCTGTATAAAGGCTGTCGCCAGGACTATGCGGACTCTGTGCGACTTCAAGGGAGAGGGAGGGGGGAGTTGGGAGGGAGGAGTTGGGGGTAGGGGGATTGGTTGTATTCATTTGTTCATCTCCATTATCTATCTTGATGTCACCCACAAAAGTCATTTTTTTCTGTGGCAATGTATGGTTTGATTCGGCAGATGTCTCTGGTGTGCAGAGCCCTGGGATGTACGTGCAATTGACAAATAAAAATATGTTTAAAAAAAAAAAAACACCTGAAAATTTGGACCTCACCGATGACCTGCAGCAGGACCGGACCGATAACTTGTCCAGGTCCATGGCCTTGATTTTGAATGGACGCTGCCTTTATGCGACTTCCAATATTGCTAAGCTTCAAGCTCCTAGATCGCTTTAGAGACCGTGGTTTGTGATGGTCGCTACAAAGCTTAAGCTATGGAGTTTTAGGAGGGGCATGTCCCCTTGCTCACTGATAAAAGATTAGACAAAAAGTGCTCGTCATAGGATGAGAAAAATGTAGAATTTAGCTCTGAATCGACGTATAAAGTCGTGAAAAGAAAAGTTCTGGCGCGAGTGCAGTGCCATGGTGCCTATATGCAGCTCCAGCTGTCATTTTCTGGGGCAAAGCGGAGTCTGAAGTGGAGGCGCACAATGCCACCGACTGGCACATGACATGGGGTATCAAGAAAAAGTGT
Source organism: Lissotriton helveticus (assembly GCF_964261635.1). Taxonomy (NCBI): domain Eukaryota; kingdom Metazoa; phylum Chordata; class Amphibia; order Caudata; family Salamandridae; genus Lissotriton; species Lissotriton helveticus. The sequence goes on from NC_136062.1 coordinate 272,270,158, forward strand.
CTAGAGCCAGTCTTGCAAATAGGGATATTCCAAAGGTTAGCACTCTGTGGTAAGAAGAATCCATCAGAAAAGATAAAACTAGCAAGCTGTGGAAGAAAAGATGTCATTCACTTAGAAGAATAGTACAGTATGGTTCAGGGAAGGGACAAATACAAGAATTGGAAAAAAATGGGCTGACCCTAAGCCCGCTAGAAGTACACAATAGGTCTTTCGACAGACAGTTAAAGGTGCCTATAGCCAATAAGGAAAAAGTAACATCTACTTTGAATCAGATTATGAATCTGTTGGGATTTCTTCTACCTAGAATGGTGGGACGTTGCTAGGTGATTAGAATGTTATAATGTGAATTACAGACAGTACAAAGAAAGCTGTGGAAGGAGCTGGAGGTCTCTTCACTTCTGACTAATAAAGATTTACTTCAACTATACTTCCTGCATTGAAGTCAACTTCTTTACATTGGCGACGAGGGAACCCTATTTACTCTGGCAGGGGCAGAGATTGGAATTGACCTCCACCCCTGGATGGTACTACAACTGGATTGGACTGTAGTATACAAATTGCTCCTCCAACTTTACTTCATACCTTTCTTCTCAAGACAGCAACGCTGTGGTATGTACATTTATTCATTCAGCATATTGCTCTCTATGTAAATCTTGAAACTAAATAGATAGATTGAGTTTTATTTAAATTATTTTGACTGACAAAGGAGTCAAGATTTCTAAACTCATCGTCTTACCACCTTAACGCTTAATTTCGAACAATTATTGAAGCGTTTTTATCCCTATGTTGCTGAAGCTAAATACTTGAAGAAGTTTTAAACGTTTTTACACTTTTCCTGAAATTGCATTATTCAAGTTGTGCCTGCTTACTTAATCGCGTGCATGATTCAAAACCGCCACCTTTAGAAGCCTCGAGACTCACTCCCGCCTCCGAACCTGTGGATGTCACCATATTGATTGTGTAGCTCTGTCAAGCCGCTGAACCCGCTCCAGCCTCTGAACCTGCTATCGTCATCGGATTAATTGCGCACCACCGTACCTAAAAGACGTCAATTACGTACCCCTACGTGGCGGCCATTTTGCTTTGGGTTACCTTCGAAGCACCAGCGCAGAAACGTCATTCCATGATCTAACCAACGTGGCGACCATCTTAGTTCCCCAGGAAACTTCTTTGGTGTTTGCAACATGTCTAGTGTTTAAAGCTGTTTCTCTTTTAGCAAGCTATCGTCCAGTTGAACACAGCTGAACTGCCACACACCTAAACTGCCAAATTACTCCCCGCTTGAACTGAAATCCGGCTGAAGCTACTCCCTCTTCCCTAATAAGACAGTAACTTGAATATTGAATGTTTGAATTTAAATATTTATTTATTTGCTGTTATAATCGTTTTTAATTCAAAAGACAAGAGGAGTCAATGTGCCATTGATTATTTAGGGAAGTGTAATTAATTACTTACAAATGTGCTATTAATTATTTACAAAAGTGTTACAAATTGCTTACAAAGGTGTTTTTGACCACGCACTATGGGGGATCAGACCTTTTCTACTCCCCCTTCCTTCCTCCCTACTCCTGGTGAACCCCCAATACCTTGGAAAGAATGGAAGAAATTGTTCCTCACATATATTTTAGCGTCTGGAGCGGACAAGTATGGTCCAATTCGCAAACAAGCCATTCTTCTTCACAATTTGGGAGTAGAAGGGAGAAGGCTATATGAAGATTTGCCCGAGATATCCTTGGGCGTAGGAGATGGTCATGCTGCTAATGTCTATGATATGAGCATGTTGATGCTAGAGAAAAGGTTCATTGCAAAAATCAATACTCTCTTAGAAAGACACAAATTCTTTTGTCGTGCTCAAAGAGTAGATGAAGATATTGCAACTTATGTAGCAGCCTTACGGGGATTGTCACTTAATTGTCAATTCAAAGATTTGACAGATGCCTTGATCCGTGATCAAATAGTTAGGTGCACTAATAATAAAAGAGTGCGAGAGAAGTTACTAAGTAAAGATTGTAACTTAGAAGAAGTCATTGAAATTGTTAAAGCTATAGAAAATACTGACTTATGGATAAAGGAAATGGATAAATGTTCTAGTACTGTAATATCGAAAGATAATATGACAAAAGATTCTAATTCGAATGTGAAGTCTCAAACTCAAGCATTTGTTGATGAAACTAAAGTTATTAAAAATGTTGGGAAGTTTGATTCTAAAAACAATAAGCTATCAAATTACCATTCCCCTAATTATCGTCCTCCTAATTTTACACAGAAAGGTAATTTGCGTCTTGTGAAATGTTATAGGTGCGGATCTCCAGGACATATTGCATCAAGTCCTCGCTGCACAGCTAGAAATGCCATTTGCAGAGGATGTGGAAAGAGGGGTCATGTAGTTAAAGCTTGTAATGCAAAAACTCAATATGTAAATGAAATTGATGACTCTTGCGATAATATTGAAAATCTGATGCTATGTGTAGATGGGCTAGTTTTGAAAGAAAGCTATCCTTGCACACAAGATCCTATTTGTCTTGTTGATATAGCCACTGAGAGTACTGATAAGCTTGAGAAGCCGCATTGTTTAATTAATTTTGATTCTAGAGATCCTACACATTCTCAAACTAGAAATGTTAACATGCTAGTAGATTCTGGAAGTCTTTACACTTTATTGTCCAAGGATATGTATATCCAAATTTGGGACTGTGATATGGATCTCGAATCTTGGACCCTTCCTGATATAAGAGCTGTGGGATATGGTGGAAAGACCATTGACATCTTAGGTCTTAAATGGATGGTAATCACATTTCAAAACAAAAAAGTATTTGGAAGAGTATATCTTACTAAGCAAGGGTCTAACTTACTTGGCTGGCGTCACCAAAAGGATCTGGGAATTGTGCTAAACCCCAATGCTCCTGAACCTGTATCCTCATTCTCTGTTCTTAGCATTGATACTTTCGAAACAAATGTAATGAGGAAATTTCCTAATGTTTTTACAGAAAAGTTAGGAAAACTGAAGGGATTCTCTCACAAGATTATTCTTAAGAGAAATGCAGTGGCTGTGGTCCATAAAGTAAGAAATGTACCACACCTGATGAGAGAACCCCTTAAAGTGGAATTGGACAAACTATTAGACTTGAAGATTATAGAGCCTATTGAGGCATCTGAATGGCTCGCCCCCATTGTGGTCGCGCCTAAGGATGGTGGGACCAAAATTCGTCTATGTGTAGACTTACGCGATCTGAATAGGAATATATGGGTTGATAGGCAACCACTGCCCAATATTTCCAAAATGTTAAGTGCCATGGGTGGTGGTGTGATATTTAGCGTAATTGACATGTCGGCAGCCTACCACCAAATTGATTTGGATGAGAAATCTAGACACCTTACCTCATTTGTAACACCACTGGGAGCATTTCGCTTTTGCAGGATGCCATTTGGCTTAGCCTCGGCGTCAGCAGTGTTTCAAAGAGTGATGGAAAGAGTATTGGGGGGTATCAAGAATGTATTATGTTTCCAGGATGACGTATTAGTGGTTGGGAAAGATTGTCAACATCATGATAGAATTTTAACGCAAGTTTTAGAGCGCATGGAAATCAATGGTCTGACCATAAAGAAGGAAAAATGCCAATTGAAGAGAGATTGTGTAACATATCTAGGTCATGAAATTTCAGGATTAAGTATTAAACAAAAAAAAGTATAATCTCTGCAATTAATGATGCTCCTACACCTACGACCAAAGATCAGTTAAGATCTTTCTTAGAGTTAGCTGAATACTGCTCTAAATTTATTAGAAATTTTTCGGATGTGGTTGAGCCTTTAAGACAATTGATGAAGAATGGTGTGGTTTTTGAATGGAACCAAGTATGTGAGGATGCTTTCAAGCGTGTGAAAGAAGGTATTACTCATGCTCCTACTTTAGGTCATTTTGATGTTAAAGCAAAGACTTTGCTTACCACTGATGCCAGTGCTGTGGGACTTGGAGCTGTGCTTTCTCAGTTATCTAATGGTGAAGAAAGAATTATAGGCTTTGCTTCTAGAAGACTACAAGGTGCTGAAGTATCTTACTCGGTGATAGAGAGGGAAGCTCTTGCTTGCACTTGGGGAATCAAACACTTTAGATATTTTCTTTGGGGATTGCCTTTCAGAGTGCGCACAGATCATAAGCCTTTAGTGCATTTATTTAAAGGAGGTAGAGGATTGGAAGGTAATGTCACCCCTAGAATATCGAAATGGATTTTATCAGTGCTTGATTATAATTTTCAGATGGAATATGTGAAAGGAGAGAAAAATGTTATTGCGGATTGTCTATCCAGGATGCCTGTAGACCTACTGGACCTGGTTGAAGTTGAAGACCCTGTAAATAGTTGAAATGAAATGAAATTTAGGTCTTATATAGCGCATGGCTGCCCGTGAGCGTCCCAGCGCTGAAATTGCAGAACTTCTGAGGGTGAAGACGGGGAAAGGAAGGAAGTTATTGCGGGAAGAGATGAGTTTTTAGATGCTTACGGAATTTCAGAAGATTGGACTCAGAACGAAGATGAAATGGCAGGGCATTCCAAGAGATGGCCACAGTAACCGAGAAACGGCGTCCTCCAGTTCGGGCTTTTCTAATTTTTTGGACTGTGGCCAGATGACCTTGAGCTGATCGTAGGGGCCTATTGGGTCTGTATGGAAAGATCATATCTTTTAGCATTGGAGGCCCTTGATTTTGCAAAGCTTTATGGGCCGTGCAAAGTGCCTTAAATTTGACCCTTTCGCGGATCGGCAGCCAATGTAGAGCCTTAAGGGCGGGTTTGGCTGAGACTCTGCGAGAGGTCCCAGTGAGAATCCTAGCTGCAGCATTCTGTGTTCTTTGAAGAATGTTGATCGTGGATTCCGGGGCAGCAAGAAAGAGAGCATTGCAGTAATCTAGTCTTGATAGGACTAGACCTTGAACAAGCAATTTCTGGGAGGGTCCTGGAAGTAAAGGGAGGATCTTTCTGATGGAACGCATTAGCCCCACACATGTGCCAGCTGTTTTTTCCGCTTGCGTTTTGAGGGATAGGTCCTGTTCGAGCCAGAAACCCAGACTTTTTAATTCAGTCTTGGGTTGAGGGAGGGGGCCTAAGCATGCTGGCCACATGGCAGATGGAAGAGAAGATATTTTGTTTCCCAACAGCATGAGCTCAGTTTTCGAGCCATTGAGCTTAAGCCTTGAGGCAGACATCCAGGCATGAATACCCTCTAGACAGTCATGAAGGTTTTTTACCTTATCCTCTTCCAGAGAAAATGAAACGATCATTTGGGTGTCGTCAGCGTATGTGACGGCTTTTATCCCAAAAGGAGAGACCACGTCATCCAGGGGGGCCATGTATGTGTTAAAAAGCGTAGGGCTCAATGAAGAGCCCTGGGGGACCCCACACTGGAGGGGGAGACTATCGGATCGCACATTCCCTTCGCAGACCTGAAATGTTCTGTCTTTTAGGAATGAGGAGAGCCAGCAGAGGGCTGTGCCCCTTACTCCCAGACTGAAGAGGCGCTTAATGAGGGTTTTGTGGTCCACCGTATCGAATGCAGCGCTTAGATCCAGGAGGATCAGTAACACTGATCCTCCCGAATCCAGGATGTATCTAGCCTCTTCAACTACCTTTAAAAGGGCTGTTTCCGTCCCTTGGCCTGGCCGGAAGCCTGTCTGTGTGGGACGAAGGAGATTGTTGGTTTCAAGGAAGGCAGACAATTGCTTGTTGACTACCTTCTCTGCAATCTTACTTAGTCCAGGAAGGAGTGAAATTGGGCGGAGGTTAGTCAGATCTGTAGGGTCCATACCCGGTTTTTTCTGAAGTGCCTTAACAATGGCATGTTTCCAATCAGGAGGGACCACTCCCTGGTTCAACGAGGCGTTAATAAGATTGGTGGCCAGATGCGAGATGGTGGGTCCAACCTGTTTGAGAATGTGGATAGGAGCGGGATCGTTAGGGGAACCACTTTTCAAGTCTGAAAGAGTTTTTAAGAAATCGTCCTCAGAAAGTTGGCTGAAACTGTCTAATGTTGGACCACTGACAGAGACTGATAAAGCGGTCAGGGAGTTATCATCGTTTAAAGGAGGAAGTGACTGTAGGATCTTGATGATTTTATTTTGGAAAAAACAGGCTATTTGGTTGCATTTGTCAATTGTGGGTTGTAGATAAGGGAGGGTGTTCGGTATAGTTAGGAGCTCTTTAACTATTTTATAGGTCTCCCGAGAAGAGTTAGAGGCAGCTTTGATTTTTTTTATCAAAGAAGGAGGCTTGGGCTGCTTTTCGCGCCGCTTTATAAGTCCTCATCGCTGATTTATATTCTTCCTTGGTGGTGGGGTCCCATGTTTTCCTCCATTTACGCTCATGGCTTTTACAGATTTTCTTAAGGTTCCTGAGTTCCTGTGAGAACCATGGTGATTTAAAAGTGGTACTTCTTTTCTTTAAGTCGATCTTCGGGGCGACTATATCCAAGGTGGAGGTGATCCAATTAGTGAAATTATCATTGGCTAGCACAGGATCAGGATCAGCTAGGGGGGTAGATCGTGACAACTCCTGTGTCCAGTCTTCAAGGGGTATTTTGGACCATGGTCTGTCCCGTCCTCTAGGAGTTTGCAATTGGCCAGTGATTTTGCCAATTTGCCACATAAACGGGATGAGGAAGTGATCAGACCAAGGGAGAGGGAGTGCAGGGCGAGCTTCAATTTTTATGAGATTGGCAAATAAGGGATCCAGAAGGTGACCCTTGGTGTGGGTTGCCTCTGAGTTGATCAGATGAAGGTCGAGTACTTTTAATTCTGAGATAAGGTCCCCAGCAGTTTTATTAGTACTGTCCTCAAGATGTAGGTTTAGATCGCCAAGCAGGATAAAATTGGGGGTCAAAGTACAAGAAGAAGTGGTGGTGTCCAGTAATGATCTTACAAAGTTACCTGTGGCCCCCGGCGGGCGGTAAATCAGAAGACCTGACAGGGATTTATTAGGGGTTAGTTGAAGTGAGAAGTGGGCACTTTCGCAGTCCTCAATCCCTCCTTCTTGTAGCCTACAAGTGATGGAATTCCTGTAAATAATCGCTAGTCCGCCTCCTATGCCTTTTATTCTATTTTGATGGTGTATGAGGTAATCCTTTGGTAACATACTCACAATATCAGCATCTGAATGAGGCGTAAGCCAGGTTTCCGTGAGGAAAAGAATATCTAATTGTAGGTCCAGAATAAGCGTTTTTATCTCTAACGCATGCTTGACAGCTGATCTACAGTTCAATAATGCCAGACTGAAGCTGTTGGTTGTCTGGTTGGAGGATATCCCGGGAGCATCGTTGTGGAAGGTAATTAAAGGGATCGGGGTTGGGAGTGAATTTGCCGCGCAAAATTGTAACAAGTAGTCCCTTGTATGTCTAATACGATGCTCATGCAAAACGGGCATGGTGGGTGGCCCTGTGCCCGGCCTGGCCCGGACGGGCACAGACGGGCGTGCCTTTGGCGCGCCTTCGGCGCGCCCGCTGCGCCCGCCCGCTGCGCGGACTTGCAAGTCGGTTATTTTTATACATGGTGGGGGGAGAGGGAGGAGGGTGGGAGGGGCGGTCAACTGGACCGTCGACCTTCCCTACCCAAGATGGCGGGTCCGTTCGGTGATGCGGTTACCAGCGCCTGTCCCGAAGATGCTGCCTGGCGAAGCAATCTCGCTGCAGGTAAGGCAAGTCCGAGTCTAAAACAGCAACTGTTAAAATATATACAATATTTTAAAATTAACTCGGCTCCAACTAGCGTGTGCTCTAGCACGACTGCCCAGACGAGTCTGTGCTCCAAATGGTGTTCCGATCAGGTATTATTTAAATAATTACACAGAGTGCGCAAGAGAGCGCAAAGGGCCCCGGCTTCCGCCTCAGGGTAAAGATTTTATTAAAGTTCAGCAAAAGTCACTAAGGGGAAAGGGGCCGCCCTTAAGTATCCAGGGAGGGCGGGAGGGGCGGTCAACTGGACCGTCGACCTTCCCTACCCAAGATGGCGGGTCCGTTCGGTGATGCGGTTACCAGCGCCTGTCCCGAAGATGCTGCCTGGCGAAGCAATCTCGCTGCAGGTAAGGCAAGTCCGAGTCTAAAACAGCAACTGTTAAAATATATACAATATTTTAAAATTAACTCGGCTCCAACTAGCGTGTGCTCTAGCACGACTGCCCAGACGAGTCTGTGCTCCAAATGGTGTTCCGATCAGGTATTATTTAAATAATTACACAGAGTGCGCAAGAGAGCGCAAAGGGCCCCGGCTTCCGCCTCAGGGTAAAGATTTTATTAAAGTTCAGCAAAAGTCACTAAGGGGAAAGGGGCCGCCCTTAAGTATCCAGGGAGGGCGGGAGGGGCGGTCAACTGGACCGTCGACCTTCCCTACCCAAGATGGCGGGTCCGTTCGGTGATGCGGTTACCAGCGCCTGTCCCGAAGATGCTGCCTGGCGAAGCAATCTCGCTGCAGGTAAGGCAAGTCCGAGTCTAAAACAGCAACTGTTAAAATATATACAATATTTTAAAATTAACTCGGCTCCAACTAGCGTGTGCTCTAGCACGACTGCCCAGACGAGTCTGTGCTCCAAATGGTGTTCCGATCAGGTATTATTTAAATAATTACACAGAGTGCGCAAGAGAGCGCAAAGGGCCCCGGCTTCCGCCTCAGGGTAAAGATTTTATTAAAGTTCAGCAAAAGTCACTAAGGGGAAAGGGGCCGCCCTTAAGTATCCAGGGAGGGCGGGAGGGGCGGTCAACTGGACCGTCGACCTTCCCTACCCAAGATGGCGGGTCCGTTCGGTGATGCGGTTACCAGCGCCTGTCCCGAAGATGCTGCCTGGCGAAGCAATCTCGCTGCAGGTAAGGCAAGTCCGAGTCTAAAACAGCAACTGTTAAAATATATACAATATTTTAAAATTAACTCGGCTCCAACTAGCGTGTGCTCTAGCACGACTGCCCAGACGAGTCTGTGCTCCAAATGGTGTTCCGATCAGGTATTATTTAAATAATTACACAGAGTGCGCAAGAGAGCGCAAAGGGCCCCGGCTTCCGCCTCAGGGTAAAGATTTTATTAAAGTTCAGCAAAAGTCACTAAGGGGAAAGGGGCCGCCCTTAAGTATCCAGGGAGGGCGGGAGGGGCGGTCAACTGGACCGTCGACCTTCCCTACCCAAGATGGCGGGTCCGTTCGGTGATGCGGTTACCAGCGCCTGTCCCGAAGATGCTGCCTGGCGAAGCAATCTCGCTGCAGGTAAGGCAAGTCCGAGTCTAAAACAGCAACTGTTAAAATATATACAATATTTTAAAATTAACTCGGCTCCAACTAGCGTGTGCTCTAGCACGACTGCCCAGACGAGTCTGTGCTCCAAATGGTGTTCCGATCAGGTATTATTTAAATAATTACACAGAGTGCGCAAGAGAGCGCAAAGGGCCCCGGCTTCCGCCTCAGGGTAAAGATTTTATTAAAGTTCAGCAAAAGTCACTAAGGGGAAAGGGGTCGCCCTTAAGTATCCAGGGAGGGCGGGAGGGGCGGTCAACTGGACCGTCGACCTTCCCTACCCAAGATGGCGGGTCCGTTCGGTGATGCGGTTACCAGCGCCTGTCCCGAAGATGCTGCCTGGCGAAGCAATCTCGCTGCAGGTAAGGCAAGTCCGAGTCTAAAACAGCAACTGTTAAAATATATACAATATTTTAAAATTAACTCGGCTCCAACTAGCGTGTGCTCTAGCACGACTGCCCAGACGAGTCTGTGCTCCAAATGGTGTTCCGATCAGGTATTATTTAAATAATTACACAGAGTGCGCAAGAGAGCGCAAAGGGCCCCGGCTTCCGCCTCAGGGTAAAGATTTTATTAAAGTTCAGCAAAAGTCACTAAGGGGAAAGGGGCCGCCCTTAAGTATCCAGGGAGGGCGGGAGGGGCGGTCAACTGGACCGTCGACCTTCCCTACCCAAGATGGCGGGTCCGTTCGGTGATGCGGTTACCAGCGCCTGTCCCGAAGATGCTGCCTGGCGAAGCAATCTCGCTGCAGGTAAGGCAAGTCCGAGTCTAAAACAGCAACTGTTAAAATATATACAATATTTTAAAATTAACTCGGCTCCAACTAGCGTGTGCTCTAGCACGACTGCCCAGACGAGTCTGTGCTCCAAATGGTGTTCCGATCAGGTATTATTTAAATAATTACACAGAGTGCGCAAGAGAGCGCAAAGGGCCCCGGCTTCCGCCTCAGGGTAAAGATTTTATTAAAGTTCAGCAAAAGTCACTAAGGGGAAAGGGGCCGCCCTTAAGTATCCAGGGAGGGCGGGAGGGGCGGTCAACTGGACCGTCGACCTTCCCTACCCAAGATGGCGGGTCCGTTCGGTGATGCGGTTACCAGCGCCTGTCCCGAAGATGCTGCCTGGCGAAGCAATCTCGCTGCAGGTAAGGCAAGTCCGAGTCTAAAACAGCAACTGTTAAAATATATACAATATTTTAAAATTAACTCGGCTCCAACTAGCGTGTGCTCTAGCACGACTGCCCAGACGAGTCTGTGCTCCAAATGGTGTTCCGATCAGGTATTATTTAAATAATTACACAGAGTGCGCAAGAGAGCGCAAAGGGCCCCGGCTTCCGCCTCAGGGTAAAGATTTTATTAAAGTTCAGCAAAAGTCACTAAGGGGAAAGGGGCCGCCCTTAAGTATCCAGGGAGGGCGGGAGGGGCGGTCAACTGGACCGTCGACCTTCCCTACCCAAGATGGCGGGTCCGTTCGGTGATGCGGTTACCAGCGCCTGTCCCGAAGATGCTGCCTGGCGAAGCAATCTCGCTGCAGGTAAGGCAAGTCCGAGTCTAAAACAGCAACTGTTAAAATATATACAATATTTTAAAATTAACTCGGCTCCAACTAGCGTGTGCTCTAGCACGACTGCCCAGACGAGTCTGTGCTCCAAATGGTGTTCCGATCAGGTATTATTTAAATAATTACACAGAGTGCGCAAGAGAGCGCAAAGGGCCCCGGCTTCCGCCTCAGGGTAAAGATTTTATTAAAGTTCAGCAAAAGTCACTAAGGGGAAAGGGGCCGCCCTTAAGTATCCAGGGAGGGCGGGAGGGGCGGTCAACTGGACCGTCGACCTTCCCTACCCAAGATGGCGGGTCCGTTCGGTGATGCGGTTACCAGCGCCTGTCCCGAAGATGCTGCCTGGCGAAGCAATCTCGCTGCAGGTAAGGCAAGTCCGAGTCTAAAACAGCAACTGTTAAAATATATACAATATTTTAAAATTAACTCGGCTCCAACTAGCGTGTGCTCTAGCACGACTGCCCAGACGAGTCTGTGCTCCAAATGGTGTTCCGATCAGGTATTATTTAAATAATTACACAGAGTGCGCAAGAGAGCGCAAAGGGCCCCGGCTTCCGCCTCAGGGTAAAGATTTTATTAAAGTTCAGCAAAAGTCACTAAGGGGAAAGGGGCCGCCCTTAAGTATCCAGGGAGGGCGGGAGGGGCGGTCAACTGGACCGTCGACCTTCCCTACCCAAGATGGCGGGTCCGTTCGGTGATGCGGTTACCAGCGCCTGTCCCGAAGATGCTGCCTGGCGAAGCAATCTCGCTGCAGGTAAGGCAAGTCCGAGTCTAAAACAGCAACTGTTAAAATATATACAATATTTTAAAATTAACTCGGCTCCAACTAGCGTGTGCTCTAGCACGACTGCCCAGACGAGTCTGTGCTCCAAATGGTGTTCCGATCAGGTATTATTTAAATAATTACACAGAGTGCGCAAGAGAGCGCAAAGGGCCCCGGCTTCCGCCTCAGGGTAAAGATTTTATTAAAGTTCAGCAAAAGTCACTAAGGGGAAAGGGGCCGCCCTTAAGTATCCAGGGAGGGCGGGAGGGGCGGTCAACTGGACCGTCGACCTTCCCTACCCAAGATGGCGGGTCCGTTCGGTGATGCGGTTACCAGCGCCTGTCCCGAAGATGCTGCCTGGCGAAGCAATCTCGCTGCAGGTAAGGCAAGTCCGAGTCTAAAACAGCAACTGTTAAAATATATACAATATTTTAAAATTAACTCGGCTCCAACTAGCGTGTGCTCTAGCACGACTGCCCAGACGAGTCTGTGCTCCAAATGGTGTTCCGATCAGGTATTATTTAAATAATTACACAGAGTGCGCAAAGGGCCCCGGCTTCCGCCTCAGGGTAAAGATTTTATTAAAGTTCAGCAAAAGTCACTAAGGGGAAAGGGGCCGCCCTTAAGTATCCAGGGAGGGCGGGAGGGGCGGTCAACTGGACCGTCGACCTTCCCTACCCAAGATGGCGGGTCCGTTCGGTGATGCGGTTACCAGCGCCTGTCCCGAAGATGCTGCCTGGCGAAGCAATCTCGCTGCAGGTAAGGCAAGTCCGAGTCTAAAACAGCAACTGTTAAAATATATACAATATTTTAAAATTAACTCGGCTCCAACTAGCGTGTGCTCTAGCACGACTGCCCAGACGAGTCTGTGCTCCAAATGGTGTTCCGATCAGGTATTATTTAAATAATTACACAGAGTGCGCAAGAGAGCGCAAAGGGCCCCGGCTTCCGCCTCAGGGTAATGATTTTATTAAAGTTCAGCAAAAGTCACTAAGGGGAAAGGGGCCGCCCTTAAGTATCCAGGGAGGGCGGGAGGGGCGGTCAACTGGACCGTCGACCTTCCCTACCCAAGATGGCGGGTCCGTTCGGTGATGCGGTTACCAGCGCCTGTCCCGAAGATGCTGCCTGGCGAAGCAATCTCGCTGCAGGTAAGGCAAGTCCGAGTCTAAAACAGCAACTGTTAAAATATATACAATATTTTAAAATTAACTCGGCTCCAACTAGCGTGTGCTCTAGCACGACTGCCCAGACGAGTCTGTGCTCCAAATGGTGTTCCGATCAGGTATTATTTAAATAATTACACAGAGTGCGCAAGAGAGCGCAAAGGGCCCCGGCTTCCGCCTCAGGGTAAAGATTTTATTAAAGTTCAGCAAAAGTCACTAAGGGGAAAGGGGCCGCCCTTAAGTATCCAGGGAGGGCGGGAGGGGCGGTCAACTGGACCGTCGACCTTCCCTACCCAAGATGGCGGGTCCGTTCGGTGATGCGGTTACCAGCGCCTGTCCCGAAGATGCTGCCTGGCGAAGCAATCTCGCTGCAGGTAAGGCAAGTCCGAGTCTAAAACAGCAACTGTTAAAATATATACAATATTTTAAAATTAACTCGGCTCCAACTAGCGTGTGCTCTAGCACGACTGCCCAGACGAGTCTGTGCTCCAAATGGTGTTCCGATCAGGTATTATTTAAATAATTACACAGAGTGCGCAAGAGAGCGCAAAGGGCCCCGGCTTCCGCCTCAGGGTAAAGATTTTATTAAAGTTCAGCAAAAGTCACTAAGGGGAAAGGGGCCGCCCTTAAGTATCCAGGGAGGGCGGGAGGGGCGGTCAACTGGACCGTCGACCTTCCCTACCCAAGATGGCGGGTCCGTTCGGTGATGCGGTTACCAGCGCCTGTCCCGAAGATGCTGCCTGGCGAAGCAATCTCGCTGCAGGTAAGGCAAGTCCGAGTCTAAAACAGCAACTGTTAAAATATATACAATATTTTAAAATTAACTCGGCTCCAACTAGCGTGTGCTCTAGCACGACTGCCCAGACGAGTCTGTGCTCCAAATGGTGTTCCGATCAGGTATTATTTAAATAATTACACAGAGTGCGCAAGAGAGCGCAAAGGGCCCCGGCTTCCGCCTCAGGGTAAAGATTTTATTAAAGTTCAGCAAAAGTCACTAAGGGGAAAGGGGCCGCCCTTAAGTATCCAGGGAGGGCGGGAGGGGCGGTCAACTGGACCGTCGACCTTCCCTACCCAAGATGGCGGGTCCGTTCGGTGATGCGGTTACCAGCGCCTGTCCCGAAGATGCTGCCTGGCGAAGCAATCTCGCTGCAGGTAAGGCAAGTCCGAGTCTAAAACAGCAACTGTTAAAATATATACAATATTTTAAAATTAACTCGGCTCCAACTAGCGTGTGCTCTAGCACGACTGCCCAGACGAGTCTGTGCTCCAAATGGTGTTCCGATCAGGTATTATTTAAATAATTACACAGAGTGCGCAAGAGAGCGCAAAGGGCCCCGGCTTCCGCCTCAGGGTAAAGATTTTATTAAAGTTCAGCAAAAGTCACTAAGGGGAAAGGGGCCGCCCTTAAGTATCCAGGGAGGGCGGGAGGGGCGGTCAACTGGACCGTCGACCTTCCCTACCCAAGATGGCGGGTCCGTTCGGTGATGCGGTTACCAGCGCCTGTCCCGAAGATGCTGCCTGGCGAAGCAATCTCGCTGCAGGTAAGGCAAGTCCGAGTCTAAAACAGCAACTGTTAAAATATATACAATATTTTAAAATTAACTCGGCTCCAACTAGCGTGTGCTCTAGCACGACTGCCCAGACGAGTCTGTGCTCCAAATGGTGTTCCGATCAGGTATTATTTAAATAATTACACAGAGTGCGCAAGAGAGCGCAAAGGGCCCCGGCTTCCGCCTCAGGGTAAAGATTTTATTAAAGTTCAGCAAACATTGATTTGGAAACACCAATAAGATTTATCTAAGTAAAACACAATGTGCGTGGCAGCAAACATGATATGCGTTGTGATGAAATTCTTGCTTTTGATAAAAGTCATTGGGAGTCTGCCATGGCTGATGATCAAGTAATTCCATTGGTTATGAAACATGTTTCCGAGGGGTGGTCTAGAGAATCTTTTAATGACACTCGCTTGAAGGGTTTTTCTAATGTAGAAGCTGAATTGAGTGTGTCTGAGGGGAAATTGTGGAGGAGGAATCGTTTGGTACCACCGTACAATCTCAGATCAAAGATCATGAACATAGCTCATGAAGGTCACTTGGGGAGAAACATGACCAAAAGGAGAATTCGTGAATCATATTGGTGGCCAAGAATGGACAGTGAGATTGATGAGTTAGTTAGAAATTGTCATGCGTGTGCTGCTAGCGATAAAACGAAAATTATTAGACAGCCTTCACTTTCCTGCGTTGAGTTTCCAATACGGCCTTGGGAGAAATTAGCCATTGATTTCTTGGGACCAATTTCCAAATTGGGCATTCGGAATAGATTCATAATGGTTCTTGTGGATTATCATTCTAAATGGTTCGTAATGGAGTCCACTGAAAGTATTGACACAAAGAGAGTAATAAACTTCTTGGAAAGAACATTTTTAAATGAAGGTATTCCAAAAACTTTAGTGTCGGACAACGGTGTGCAGCTAGTGTCGAGGCAAATGAAGGAATTTTTGGATGGTATGGGAATTTGTTGTTATTGTTATTGTTAATTTCGATTTATAGCGCGCCCAATCACCTGCAGGCCTCTAGGCGCTTGGAAATCGATGTCATACAATAACTTGGTTCACTCCTGAGAGAGATGCAGCTACAGAACTACACTGTGGTCAAGGCTCTTCTAAACAGCAAGGTTTTCAGAGACTTCCTGAACCGTAGGAGATTCATCTCCCTGCGTATCCCCTCGGGCAGCTTGTTCCATAATTGGGGGGCCAGGACAGAGAAGGCTCTCCCTCCCTTAGTCACTAATTTGTAGCGGGGGCAGACCAGTAACTGAGCGTCTGATGATCTGAGTGCTCTAGTCGGGTTGTACACTTCCAGGCGGGCTTTAATATAAGCCGGCGCATGGCCGTAAATCGCCTTATGCGCTATACAGAGGCTCTTGAATTCAACCCTCTCCTTAACAGGGAGCCAGTGAAGGTTTTGAAGAAGAGGGGAAGCCTTTGTTCGTCTGGGCACTCTGAAAATTAGCCGTGCGGCGTCGTTCATTACGACCTGGAGTCTGTTTATCGACATTTTTGGGAGGCCGAGGTACAGGGCATTCCCATAGTCGATCCGGGAGATGACAGTTGCTGCTACAATTGAGCGCATCATCGAATGAGAGAGGAAGGGGGCTATCTTTCTTAGTTGTCTGATGATATTCGTACACGTTCCAACAACAGCGGAAACTTGACTGCACATTGACAGATCGCAGTCTAATTTAATCCCCAGACTCTTTACGTTGGCACTGGGCTTTGGGGCTGATCCAAGCTCAGCAGGCCAGTACAGATCACTCCACGGTGAGGTGGTAGATGGAATTACCAATACCTCGGTCTTATCCGGGTTGATCTTTAGTAGGTTTTTCGTCATCCAGCCTACAATGTACCTCAGGATGTTTTGGGCTTGGATTTGTGCTGTCCCTGTATTATCGATACTCAGCACTAGCTGAGTATCGTCAGCATAGTTGTAGACTCTGCAGCCCAACTCAGCCAGGGATGCAATCAAAGGCTGCAGGTAAAGATTGAACAGAAGTGGGGACAGTGCGGAGCCCTGTCATGAGAAGGTTGCATTATTTAGACCACAAGCCAATGGGCTTGTGGAAAGGATCAATAGGTTGTTGATGGAGAACATTCAGTTGTCATTAGCGAATGGTTTAGTGTGGGCTGAGGAACTTAAGAAGATGGTTTGGTCCTACAGGATAACTCCACATTCGGTCACTGGCATCTCTCCTTTTGTTTCTCTAAAGGGACGTGAGCCTGGTTTGAAAGAAGTTCCAGGTTGGCTGAAGAACAAGGAATGTGTGTGGGTCGACCGATCAAGTGTGAGAGATAGTGTTGTTACTAGGCAGCGCGATTCTACGCACTTATACAATCTCAGGATGAGGACAAAAGATCCAAATATATGTGTTGGTGATTGGGTGGTGTCAAAGAAATGCGGTATTGTAACTAAGGGAGAAAGTAAATATTCTCAACCAAAACAAGTCAAGTTGGTTAAGAAAAATGTTCTCATTTTAGATGATGGTTCTACTTGGAGCTGTGGCAACGTTGCAAAATGTAATGCTCCATAAACTTTTCTTATTTGTATTGCATGCTATGTTTTCTCTTTATATTATTTGATTTGTGCATTTTCTTCTGATATTATAATGGGGGAGATATGTTGGGATTTCTTCTACCTAGAATGGTGGGACGTTGCTAGGTGATTAGAATGTTATAATGTGAATTACAGACAGTACAAAGAAAGCTGTGGAAGGAGCTGGAGGTCTCTTCACTTCTGACTAATAAAGATTTACTTCAACTATACTTCCTGCATTGAAGTCAACTTCTTTACAGAATCTTACAAACGTTTTGCTGGTTTTAGTGAAAATGTAACCTGCTCTGGTGTTTTTGTTTTTTCCTCATGCTCCACAGGGTTAAGCAACTCTAGGTCTTGGCTCTTAAAGAGTGAAAATCATGTCAGCTTGCTCAGCCAAAACAGTTCACATTTCTGTTACAAGTGAAGGCCACCCTCTGCTTGTAACGAGCTCAGCTAGAGGACCCGGCACTCATTGTCTGAGAATGTGGTTATGTGATCAATGCTAGAAGAAAACAAATTACTTACCTGTAACTTTGGTTCCCCAGTATAGGTAACTTTCATAGATTCCCATGCTTTGTATCATTCCCCGACGTCAGCCTGGGAGCCTCGGTAAATAGAAAAATACCATAGCAGTAGGTACAAAAGAGAAAATGAGGCCTAGGCATCATCTCCTTTTGTAGCCTATCTCCCTCTTTTTATAAAAGAGGCGAAAACTTTGCAACAACCAATCAGATTAGCCTCACCCCATAGAACCCTCAGGAGGGAGCCTCAGAGCCTCACATTTTCGCAGCCGTTGTGTAACAGTAACCACTTTTGCTGAAGGCTGAGCTTTCCCCGGGGAGGAGGGTGGGCGCATGGGAATCTATGAAAGTTACCAATTCTGTGGAACCAAAGTTACAGGTAAGTAACTTGTTTTCTTGCCCTAGTATTGGAACTTTCATAGATTCCCATGCTTTGTATCAGAGTAAACAGCAGTAAATCACCAATGCACACGATGTTACAATCGTATCCCAACATTTCAGCATAAACATTCTCCTATAAGCATACATACTTTGTAACAATACATGCAGAAAACGTATGCATTACAAAATGTGCAATCATAGGAAGGAGGGATAGTAGGGAAAGCTCACCTCTCATTGGAAAAGATTCCTCAGTACTGCTTGTCCTACTGCCGCTTCGCTCCTCATGAAAGAGTCCAGGCAGTAATGTTTTGTGAAGGTATGGGCACTGCTCCATGTGGCTGCCCTACAAATGTCCTTTATAGGGACTTCAGCGAAGAGAGCTACTGAAGATTAAACTGATCTTGTGGAGTGAGCTCGTACCTGTCTCTCCTGTGGTTTTCCTGCCGTCTTGTGGCAGTAATTAATCGTGCTTGTAATTCAGCGTGAAATCCCTTGCTTTGAGAGAGGAAGTTCTTTCCGAGGTGCACTAAAAGCCACAAAAAATTGAAAAGATTTTCTAAAATCCTTCGTCCTTCCAAGATAAAATTTTAGACATCTCTGGACATCCAAGGAATGAAGAGATTGTTCTGCAGGCGTCGTAGGATGAGGAAAAAATTATTTTAGAACCACTGGTTCGTTCAAATGGAAATCCGAAGGGACCTTTGGGATAAATTTCGAATTGGTCCTTAAAAACATAGAATCCTTCTTGAACTGTAGAAAAGGTTCTAGAATGGAGAGAGCTTGCAATTCTCCCACTTTCCTCGCTGAGGTAATAGCCAGAAGGAGAGCAAATTTCCAAGACAAGAATTTCAAATCCGCTCTGTAAATTGGCACGAACGGATGTCTCATAAAATGAGTCAGAACTAGATTAAGATTCCAGGTCAGAGGTGGCGGCCGAACTGGTGGAAAAACCCTAAGAAGACCTTTCAGAAATTGCTTGATAACTCTAGCTGACCAAAGAGATGGACCCAAAGTTGACCTTCTGTACCTCGAAATAGCCGCCAGATGAACTTTGATGTAAGAATAAGAAAGGCCTGATTTAGCCAGTGATAAAATGTATGGCAGTATCTGATGGGGAGCTGAAGAGAATGGATGGATGTGCTCCCGATGACACCACAGGCAGAAACGTTTCCATTTGGCACGGTAAGTCTTATTCGTACTTGGTGCGTGAGCTTGAGATAAAATCTCTCTACATTCCTGAGGAATATCTAGAGTGTGGAATTCTCTGCGCTCAGGAGCCAGGCTTTCAAATGTAGAGAGGTTGGATCTGGATGAACCACCTGTCCCTGGGACATAGTCAACAGAGATGGGATGGGACAAAGGTGATATGGATGATCCTGGGAAAGAAGGAGGAGTTCCGTGAACCAGAATTGGCGAGGCCACGTTGGTGCTATTAAGAGCATCCTGCAAGGTTCCATCTTTATTTTCCTGAGAAGCCGTGGAATTAGGGGAATTGGCGGAAAGGCAGAAACAAATGCGCCTAACCAAGACATCAAAAGCATTCCCCAGCGACCCTCGATGGCGATCCCTGCTTGCATAGAGAATGATTTTCCTGTTTTCTGGAGTCCTGAACAGGTCTATTTCCGGAGTTCCCCAACGCCAAAACACTTCCTCCAGAGTGTCTTGATCTAATTCCCACTTGTGACAGGAAGATTTTAGACGACTCAGGGTGTCTGCTGTTGTGTTGAGAGTGCCTGGTAGGTGTTCTGCTGAAAGCACTACATTGTGGAGAATCGCCCATTCCCAGAACATCTGAGCCTCTTTTGAGAGCAGAACCACCCTGCTTGTTTATGTAATGCATGGCCGTTGTGTTGTCCGTCCTGACCAGCACCGTTGTATTTTGAACCCTCGGTTTGAAAGCCTGCAAGGCTAGGCGAATTGCTCTGAGTTCCAAGAGATTAATATGAAGACAACGCTCTTCTGCCTTCCAGTGATTGCTTACTTGGAGATCTTGTAAGACTGCGCCCAGCCTTCCGTTGATGCGTCTGTGGTTAGAACCAGAGGGGATGGAATCATTCTGAAAGAGAGACCTATCGAGATATTCTGCTTGACAGCCCACCAACCTGCTGCTTTCCGTATGAGAGGAGTGACCTTTATCTTGTCCTCGAAAGAGCCTTCCACCTGGCACCATTGCATGTCTAGTTGTTCTTGCAAGGGGTGCATTCGTAGTCTGCAATGCAGAACTAATGGTATGCAAGATGAAATCAATCCTAGAAAAGACTTGTAAAGACGAACTGACAGGGATCTTCTTCCTTGAAACCGGATTGCTGAGGAGATCAGCTTTTTCTGCCTCTCTTCCTAAGGAAAAGCTTTGCTGTTCTTTGCATCCAGAATGAAGCCTAGGAACTTGGCCCTCCTGGATGGAACAACGACTGACTTGTCCTTGTTGAGAGGCAGACCCAGGCATCTGAAAAGTTAGATGCAATTCTCGACTGCCTCTGAGAAGACAGTACCTTTATCAACCAATCGTCTAGGTAAGAGAAAACTTCTAGCGATTGTTTCCTTAGGAATGCCGCTACCGGGGCCAATACCTTAGTGAGAATCGGAGCGGATCTGAGCCCGAAGGGTAGGACCTTGAACTGAAAGTGGCTCTTGGCTACTGTGAAGTGTAAGAATTTCCTGTGAGCTGGGTGGATCGGAATGTGGAAATATGCGTCCTGAAGATCCAGAGTCACCAAGTAATCCCCTGAGTTTAGAAGACGTAAGACGTCTTGAAGGGAGATCATTCGAAAGGAGAGTTTTATGAGAAAGGTGTTTAGCCTCCTCAGACCTAAGATTGGGCGCCACTTTTCTTCCGTCTTCTAAATGAGAAAAAATCTGAAATAGAATCCTTTTCCTCTTTGCGAGAGTGGCACTGGTTCTATCGCTCCCTTGGTGAGTAAATGAGAGACTTCGAGACGGAGAAGGTGCAGATGTTTTGATTCTGTGGCGCGAGGGCTCTTGGAGGTGGTAGGTTTTGGAATTCTAATGTATGGCCAAATTGAACGATCTGTAGGACCCACTGATCTGTTGTTATGATCTTCCAGCAATCGAGAACATTTGTAATCCTTCCCACTATCTTTGGAAGAAGAGGTGAAGTACCAGTAGGCAGAGCCAGGAAGCCGCTATTGGTGTTTAGAGGTATCTCTACTCTGACGCCCCTGTCTACCTCTGGAAGATTGGCGAGAGAAAGACGCCGATGGATTTTGCCGCTGAGAGTACTGAAGCTTAAATGATTGAGAGGATTGCAAATAGGAGGAGTATCGTTGCTGATAGCCTCCCCTATAAGTAGAGAATCCTTTGCCTCTTGCACCCCCGAAAGGCACCTTTCGGTATTGAAGCGTGCCCAAGGATTTTGCCGTTTCGGTGTCCTTTTTAATGTCCTGCAAAGCGTCATCTACATGCTTGCCAAACAGCATGTCTCCATCAAAAGGGAGATCCAGGATTTTATTCTGTACCTCTGGGCAAAACCAGGTACATCTCAGCCAACCTTGACGCCTCAGGACCGCTGATCCCGGTAAGGCACGAAAAGCCATTGTAGCAACGTCCATTGTACAATCTATAATTTCCGATGAAGATCTTTCCCCTTCTTCTAGAATCTTTCCCGCTTCCGTCTTGGCACTCTCCAGAAGCTGTTCAATGAAAGGAGAGAGATCGCACCACATTTGGCGATCATATCGTCCCAAAATTGCGAGTGCATTCGAGGCCCTAACCAGGAGGCTAGAAATAGAAGAAATGAAATGAAATGAAAAATTGCATTTGTATAGCGCATAACTGCCCTGGGGCCTCGCAGCGCTTGAAGAGAACCTCTTCCCTACATTATCCAAGCGCCTGCCTTCTTCCAAGTCTGGCAGTGTCATCAGGGGTGCCGTTGGGTTTCTTGATTTTCATTGGGCTGCCTGAGAAATAACAGAGTCCAGTTTAGGCTGGCCAATAAGACATGCAGGAATGTCATCTGGCACCTTATATTTCTTCTCCAGCCGGGGTAGAACCGGAGATACGGTAGCTAGAGACTGCATCACTTTCTTTGCCTCATTCCAAACATGTTCTACTATTGGTATGGAACGGATCGATTTCTTGTAGGGCTCTTTAAAATCTTAGAGGAAACAGTCTGACTATAAGACAGGAACAGGAAGGCCAAATCGTTTAGAAGCCCTTTCCATAAGGTTATGTAAGCCCCCTAAGTCCACTGGAGGCGCATCCACAGGGTCCGGTGATGGTGATGCTGTATCTGGGATAACATAATCATCCCATTCTGTGTCAGGATTTTGAACATGTTCTCTATCTTGGTCCTCATCTGAAGAGTCGTCATCAACATCGGGCACTGTAATCACATCATGTCCTTCTGTCACAGGCTGTTCACTTTGCCTCTGAGAGGTTAATGCTACAGGAGTAGATGAAGCTTGCTGAGGCGGAGGAGGCTGAATGGTTTCAGAGGTCTGAGACGGGAACCTCTTCTTATAATCTAATAACATCCACTGCAGGTCGTTTATTAATGAAGACGGCATGGCCACCATACCTTGGCCAGATGTTTGCTGATGTGAGACCTGAGGAGAGAGTTGAGATTCTGGATGATGTTGTGAAGGACTATATGCCCCCATATGGACTTTCCTCATCATCAGAATATTCCTGCTCCAGTAGGAGAGGTGGAGGCAATGGTGTTACCCTACAGGGTGATGTCATTTCCGGCGTTATTAGTCTTTTCCTGATGGATATGTTTACTTTTTGGATCGTCGATGGTGTCGTCGACGAGGGAATCGTCATCGCTGGAAGCATAGTCGACGGCGGAGTAATCGTCGACGGAGGGCTGATCTTCGACAGTACCGTCAACGAGGTCGACGTCAGGATCATCGTCACGGTAGCGATCGACGTTGTTGTTCTCGTCGCCGTCAAGGCTATCGTCGGTGACATCACAGTCGACGTTGTCAGTCTCGTCGACGTGGGATGTAACGTCGATGCAGTCATCGTCGACGATGTCGTCGGCGAAGCTCTCGACGACAGGCCCGTCGACGGAGCAGAAATCGAAACCACTTGAGCCTTTGACGTCGTCGCCAACGTACCTGAGGAGATTGTCGTCGACGGACGAATTTTCTTTTCTCCTTTCGCTTCCTGAGGCGTACTCGAAAGTTTCTTAAAGATCTTCTCCTTTTCTGATGGCGAAGAGGCAATAGAAAAGCCTTGACTTCCATGTGATACCCCAGGAAGATGTCCATCTTTCTCCTTTGAGTGGTGAGGAGATTTTTTGGGACTAAGCCTTTTAGACCTTTCAGAGGTCTTTTGAGAGGCTTTAGCAGGAGGTTCGGCTGAAGTGGAAGGGGAAGACCTACCCCTTTTTGTAGACCTCCTCGAAGATGTTGCTGAGGAGGAATCCTCACTATCACTGGACAGAACCTTTTTCTGAGACTTCATTTTCTGTAGCCAAGTCAGAAGTCTTCCTTCCCGGTCTCTCAGAGTCTTAGTTGAGAAGGTCCTGCAGATCTTGCACTCAGTGGCTTTGTGGTCTGGGTATAAGCAATAAATACAATCTTTATGCTTATCCTCCACATAAAGTCTTTTCTTTGAGCAAGTAGCACAGGCTTTGAATAAAGCTTTCTTTTCAGACATCCTGAAGAGAAAAAAGGGTGAAGAAATCCAATTGAAGAGAAAACTGAGCAGAGCTCAGTGGAGACTCCCTTAGCACAACTTGCATTAGAAAATCTGAGGCTCTGAGCCTCTCTCCTGAGGGTTCTATGGGGTGAGGCTAATCTGATTGGTTGTTGTAAAGTTTTGGTCTCTTTTACAAAAAGAGGGAGATAGGCTACAAAAGGAGATGAGGCCTTGGCCTTACTTTCTCTTTTGTTCACACTGCTATGGTATTTTTCTATTTACCGAGGCTCCCAGGCTGACAACGGGTAATGATATAAAGCATGGGAATCTATGAAAGTTCCAATACTGGGGCAAGCTTGTATTCTCTCATTGAGATTTCATCCACTGCTGATTTTAAGGGATCTCCTTGTCAGTGGTCGCTGTAATTCGTGGACTAATAATTCTTCTTTTGTCAACAAACCTTTTCAGACTCTGGGCCAGATGTATCAAGCTTTTTCCTGTTTGCAAACGGGTCGAATCGCAGAATCAGCCTTTTGGGAGGTATCATCCAAGAAGGCAATCACGAAATAGGGAATTACAATTTTTGCGTTTACCTATTGTGCGAATGCATTTAGAGAACATCAATTTGCGATTCCCTAAATGCAATAAAGGAAGCACTTTTAAATTTGCGACCCTGCTTTAAGGAATCGAATTTTACCACTGATTTCAAGTTGGTGGTAATTTGCAAATCCTTAGAAAAATGCACAATTTCGCATTTTTCTAAATGCCATGTGGCTCACGAATGTGCCAGGGGTGCAATAGGGTGTTCTTTTGGTACCCTTTCACCCTTAAAATTGCATGCGCAATTTGAGAGTACCTATTGCGTACTAGCTAATTGTGCATGCAATTACTATTCATTCCTATGGGCCACTAAGCCCATAGAAATGAATGGGAAGCCATTCCTCCTTTGTGACTCGCAATGAAGGAATGCGTAGGAATCGCAAAATATTTGCAGAAACCTACATACATTGCATTTTGCAAGTCTATAATAGCGAATCAAAATTCAATTTTCATACATCTGGCCCTCTGAGTTTTGCGTGGGTGGATATTTATTCAACACTATTACATGTTCACAATACTTTTCGGTAGCTCAATACAATTAAAGCATTATAATGTTTTGACGTAATAAGGATCAACTCTGAGATATATGTTTCACTGTTTGATAGCTCTGATTAAATGTTGGGTTTTCAGACTATTCGTGCTGTGTACACATTGCTTGACTAGGCGAACATCTAATCATGCACCTGCTCACCATTTGTTTATATCCCAAGGCCTACCAATCAGTGCAAGTAATGCTTGCCGCACAAGTTACTACTTGTGTAACGATATATCTGTAAGAGACATTAGTTAGTAT
Source organism: Lissotriton helveticus (assembly GCF_964261635.1). Taxonomy (NCBI): domain Eukaryota; kingdom Metazoa; phylum Chordata; class Amphibia; order Caudata; family Salamandridae; genus Lissotriton; species Lissotriton helveticus. The sequence continues at coordinate 272,294,881 of NC_136062.1, forward strand.
TAGATTCCTTACCTTAGAATATCCCCAGGCGTCAGACTGGATCCGGAAACTTTTGCGTAGCAGTACCCTTGCGCGTCGGTAGGCGTCGTCTGCGGCTCCGCGTCCGTGGGCGCCGTGATGACGTCGTCGGAGTACTTAGACGCCGCCTCCGCGTGCTGACGTCAGTTCTTAGACACAGCTTTTCCGCGCCAGAAACGCAGAGCCGTGTCAAAAAACCAACACTGGTGCCATTGAAACTAGGGCCCTGAAAGGGGTAAACCCTAACCCTAGATATCGGTTCGCAGAACGGGGAGGATGGGTGGGTCGGTAAGGTATCTAATACTAACCAATGTCTCTTACAGATATATTGTTACACAAGTAGTAACTTGTGCATCTGAAAGAGACACGTTAGTATTAGATTCCTTACCTTAGAATAGATACCCCAGCAATACCAACACCGGTGGTGGGTCTGCGAACCAATAATCACACCAGAAAGTCCTGGAGGACAGAACGGCCAAAGAAGCCATCCCTCCGGACTTGGCTGTCTAGGCAGTAGTGTCTTGGAAACGTGTGCAGCGATGCACACGTAGCTGCCTGACAGATGTCTTGTAAGGGCACTCCCCGGCCCAGGACAGTTGTAGTCGCCGTGGCTCGGGTAGAGTGAGCCCGCAATCCAACAGGGGGCTCCTTTTTAGCCAAGGAGTAGCATGCCTGGATACACAAGATGATCCACCGGGAGATGGTCCTCTTGTGCACCGCTTTCCCCTTCTTCGCACCCACGTAACCAACAAAGAGTTGGTCATCCACCCGGAACTGGCGTGTGCGATCCAAGTAAAATGAGAGCGCACGTTTTGGGTCCAGACGGTGGAGCCGCTCTTCCTCTTTAGAGGGATGCGGTGGCGGAAAGAAGGTTGGCAAGGTGATAGACCGCCCGATGTGGAAGGCCGTGACAACCTTGGGCAGGAAAGATGGCTTAGTACGCAACACCACTTTGTCCGGATGGACAGAAAGGAAAGGTGGAGTACAAGAGAGGGCCTGGAGCTCACTCACTCTCCTGGCAGAGGTGATGGCAACCAGGAAAGCAGTCTTCAGAGTTAGAAGGCGTAGAGGACAGTTGTGAAGTGGCTCAAAGGGAGCGCACATCAGAAATGTAAGAACCAGGTTCAAGTCCCACTGAGGCATCACAAACGGAACAGGAGGAAACGTGTGTGTGATGCCCTTAAGAAATCTATTTACAATAGGGGACTTGAACAAAAAAGGTTGATCAGGCAGCCTCAGAAAGGCTGAAAGAGCAGAAAGGTAGCCCTTGATAGTGCCCAGAGCAGAGCCCTGCTGGGCAAGAGAAAGAAGGAAGAGAAGAACCTCAGAAAGAGGTGCAGCAAGAGGATCCACAGCCTCTGCTGTGCACCATGCCACATATCTGTTCCACCTGCAGGCGTATACCGACTTTGTGGAGGGCCGCCTGGCCGCCAGAATGACGTTACAGACTTCAGGAGGCAAGTCAAATGGCCTCAACTGTCGCCGCTCAATCTCCAAGCATGGAGGTGGAGACTGGACAGGTTCGGGTGGAGGACCGTCCCCTGCTGCTGCGACAGAAGGTCCTCCTGAAGAGGCAGACGAACCGGGGGATCGACTGACATACTGAGTAGCTCTGGATACCAGTACCTTCGTGCCCAGTCCGGAGCCACAAGGATGACATGGGCCCGGTTGCGCTTGATCTTCTTCAGCACTCTGGGCAGAAGTGGTATAGGCGGAAAGGCGTACAGTAGACCGCAGCTCCACTCGCGACGAAAAGCGTCTCCGAGCGAGTGCCGCCTTGGAAATTCCAACGCGCAGAACAGATGACATTGCGCGTTCTCTTCGGTGGCGAATAGATCTAACCAAGGCTCCCCCCATTGCTGAAAGAGGCCTTGCGCCACGTCCGAGTTCAGACGCCATTCGTGATCCATCATGCACCGACGGCTGAGCTCGTCCGCCCTGGCGTTCAGAGAACCTGCCAGGTGTTGAGCCACCAGGGTCACGCCCTGGCGTTCCAGCCATTACCAGAGGCGCAGAGCCTCCTGGCAAAGGGTCCACGACCCCACCCCGCCCTGTTTGTTGCAGTACTACATGGCGGTGGTGTTGTCCGTGAACACCTGCACTACACTCCCCCGGGCCGAGGGGAGGAATGCTTTCAGTGTTAGACGAATCGCCCGTAACTCCAACAGGTTGATGTGGAGCCGGGCCTCCGCCGGAGACCAGAGGACTCTGATCTCCGCCTCTCCCATGTGGCCTCCGCAGCCCTGGAGGGACGCATCCGTCACAACTACGTGCTCCGGTTGGGGAAGGGAGAGGGATCTGCCGCTGACCCAATCGCGGTCCGTGAGCCACCACTGCAGCTGTCTCGCAGTGCCCTCCGAGATCAGGACATGGTCGGATAGGTTGCCCTGATGCTGGGCCCACTGAAACTTCAGGTCCCACTGCAGAGCCCGCATCCGCCACCTGGCGTGATGCACCAGCAGGATGCAGGAGGCCATCAGCCCCAGAAGCCGCAGCGTCAACCTGACCGAGACCCGGGATAACGGCTGAAAGATGGGAATCAGAGCCTGAATATCCCGGACCCGCTGCTCGGGTGGATAAACCCGAAACTGCGCTGAGTCGAGAACCGCTCCGATGAAAAGGAGCTTCTGAGAGGGACACAGGTGTGACTTCGGCACATTGATTGAGAACCCCAGCCGATGCAGGAGATCTGCCGTAGTCTGGAGGTGGCTGACGACTGTCTGGGGCGAGCCCGCCTTCAACAACCAGTCGTCGAGGTAGGGGAAGACTGAAGCCCCTAACCTGCGCAGATGAGCTGCGACCACCGCCATCACCTTCGTGAACACCCGTGGGGCGCTGGTAAGGCCGAAGGGGAGCACGGTAAACTGAAAGTGCTCGTGGCCAACCGTGAACCGCAGGTAGCGCCGGTGGGCCAGCAGGACGGGGAGGTGGAAATAGGCGTCCTGCAAGTCCAACGCTACCATCCAGTCTCCTGGGTCCAGGGCAGCTAGGACCTGAGCCAGTGTAGGCATCTTGAACTTCTCCTTCCGGAGGAAGCCGTTGACGTTCCGTAGGTCCAAGATAGGGCGTAGGCCCCCTTTGCCCTTCTTGGGTACCAGAAAGTAGTGGGAGTAGCAACCACACCCTACTTCTGGCCCAGGAACGCGCTCGATGGCCCCCTTGGCCAAGAGGGCCGTTACTTCCTCCTGCAGAAGTCGCAAATGATCCCCCGATACACGGTGGTTCTGCGGTGGCATGGCTGGAGGAGACGCCTCGAAGGGGAAGGAGTAGCCCCTTCGGACGATCTGCAGCACCCACCTGTCCGAAGTGACGGTGCGCCAGTGGAGGTGGTGATGGCGAACCCTGCCCCCCACTGGCGTCACATGGGCCTGAAAACACGGACTAAGAGGGTTTTGAGGCGGATGCTGCGGGGGAAGGTGTGGACTGACCTCGCCGTTGTCCCCGACCGCCGGGACGGCGGTTCCCACGGCCGCCACCGCGTTGGGTATTACCCTGCGGTGCGTGGCTGGCAGCACGTGTGGGTACACCCCTTCCGTGGCCACGAAAAGAGTGAAAAGCAGCCGATTGCTGGCGCGGGGCCGAGAGGCCCAAGGACTTGGCCGTAGCCCTGGAGTCCTTAAAGCGCTCAAGCACATGGTCTGCCTTGTCGCCAAAGAGGCGACGGCCATCAAACGGCATGTCCATCAGTGTGTTTTGGACATCGGCCGAAAAGTTGGCGGACCTCAACCAGGTGTGGCGTCTGACCGCCACCATCGTTGCCATCGCTCTACCCAGTGAGTCGGTGGTATCCAGCCCACACCGAATGGAATATTTGGCTGCATCCCGGCCCTCCACAAGGGCTTGGCCGAGTTTGGCCCGTACCTCCAACGGACACTCTGGCAGCATGTCCGCGACCGTATCCCACAGAGAGTGGGTGTAGCGGCCCAAGAGGCATGCGGTGTTGGAAGACCGCAGTCCTAGACTAAGGGACGAGAAGATCTTTTTGCCGTACTGCTCGTACCTCTTGGATTCCCTGTCCGGCGGTGCCGACGGGAATGCGGTCTGGGAATTAGAGGCCTGGATGACCAGGCTCTCGGGGGTAGGGTGGGTGGACAGGAAACATGGGTCGCCCGGGGCGGGCGGTGGCGTCTGGCCACGTTCCTTTCTACGGGCGAACCCGTAGCGTGCTTGGACCAAGTGCCCAGAAGAACGTCGGTCAAGGCCTCATTAAAGGGCAGCAGAGGCTCGGCCGAGCTTGACTGCGGTTTAAGGACCTCAGTGAGGAGATTAGTCCTCACGGCCGCGACGGGGAGCTCAAGGCCCAAGACCTTGGCAGCCCTCATCAACACCACACTGTAGGTTGCCCCCTCCTCTGAAGCCACGCTAGGAGGGGAGACAAAACCAGTGTCTGGAGAGGTGTCCAAGCCACTGGCCTCCCCAAGGTCTCCTGCCCAGTCCTCATGAGACTGACACTCTCTGGTCAGAGGGTTCTCAGACCCCTCCCAATCCTCTTCATCACCCATCTCCTGAAACTCAGGGTTCTCAACTAATGGGGCCTGTTCATAGAAATGAAACTCCCCAAACGACGTCTGGAGCGGCGCCCATCGGGGGCGTCCCGACGTCGGAACAGGAATGAAGGGGGCATCGGGGACGGCGCCGCCCGAGGACGGCGCCGGAGGCGACACCTGATGGTCCGACGCCGGGGAGGTCGTAAGGTCCACCGGCGACGATCCAGAACCCGAAGAAGGTCTAGCGGCGTTCCGCGGCGCCGGTCCCGAAGGCGCCGGGACAACTGGACCCCGTGGTGCCGGGTCCGAAGGCGCCGTCGCCGTCGGGAGAACGGGAACCTGCGGCGCCGGGCCCGAAGGCGCCGGCGGCGTTGGGGAAGAAACCCCCGACCCGCCAGGGGTCGCCAGGGGTCCAAGACGGGTTCGCTGGGCCCGAAGGCGCCGCGGAGCCCGTCGGAGGAGAGAGTTTCCTCATGGCCATGAGGAAGCGCTCGATCTCCTCCGGCGTCGCGTTGAGCCCGGGGACCGGAGGGTGTGGGGCTGAACGCGGCGCCCGCGACTCCGACGGAGCCGCGTGGGCGGTGTCACCCGAACCCCCGGCCGCATCGCGCGAGCGTCGGGGGGAGTCCGCAGACCGATGACGCCTCTTGGACTTCTTGTGCCTCTTACCTGACGACGACTTCGACCCGGAGGAGTGCGGCCTACCCTCGGAGCTGTGGTGGCTCCGAGCCCGCGACCTGTCCCTCGACCTCCCGTGGGACCGAGACCTCTCGCGGCGCGGGACCGACTGCCGGAGTTCGAGTCGCCTGCGGGACCGCTCCCGCCTGGCTTTCGAAGAGAGGGCCCGGCAGTCGGAGCAGGCCTTTTCGTCGTGATCGACGCCTAGACAGGTTAAACACAGGTGGTGAGGATCCGTCACCGACATCAGGCGGTCGCAATCCTCGCAGTGCTTAAAGCCTGGCATCCCTACAGCACCAATCGGAGTCGAAAGACTTCGAAAAATGATCAAAAGCGATCAAAAAAGTTAGTCAAAAATTGACTAGGGTTACTGCTTTTTCCATATCTGCGCTTGCTGGCGCGGAAAAAAGAAGAACTGACGTCAGCATGCGGAGGCGGCGTCTAAGTACTCCGACGACGTCATCACGGCGCCCACGACGCCGAACGCGGAGCCGCATACGATGCCTACCGACGTGCAAGGGTACTGCTACGCAAAAGTTTCCGGATCCAGTCTGACGCCTGGGGATATTCTAAGGTAAGGAATCTAATACTAACGTGTCCCTTTCAGATTTCATTTTACTTATGATAAACACTGTATAATAATGAACAAGTTACTTACCTTTGGTAATGCCTTATTTGGTAGAGACAGGATCTAACCGCAGATTCCTTGCCTTTGAAATCTCCCGAGAAGCCAGACTGGATACGGAAAAAATTTTCACAGTACCTCTGCGTGTCGGTACAGGGCACTGTGTGACTTCGTAGTGACGTCGACCTTTGGATGTGATGTCGATGTCCCTTCCCGATGCACTGATGTAAGTTTCTTCGGTGACTACATTCTGTGCCAAAAACATGGAGCCACTTACAGAAACTGGGCAAGGAAATAGTGTGCCAATAGATCTCTCTGCCTCGGTTAATGCAGACGTATCTGCCAGGAGTCTATCAATATCAAGCTGGAGAAATATCCCAATATCAAGCTGGATATGAAAGATATGAATAAATAAGTTTGCAGAGCAGGGAGGCTTGGTAAGAATTTTGCTGCTAGATCTTTTCTCTACCAGATAATGCATTAACAAAGGTAATCAACTTGTTCATCTGATAAAGCCATCTAGCTGCAGATTCCTTACCTTTGAATCAGATACCAAAGCAAAAATATCCATGGAGGAGGGCATGCAAATTGATTGGATCTAAATCCCTGATTAGAATTAGCCCTGCAGCCCAAGAACTGTGGTAGGAACCACAGATAACAAAAGCAGAAGAAGAAAAAGCATATAATTACTTCTGACAGAGGTAGAGAATTTTGTCCGAAGATAACATACAACATGGCCCCAAAATGAGCGCACAGGCACTGCAGAACCTGAAAGATTTTACATCTATTGTACACAAGATCATTTCAGTGGTGAATTTGGGTTGACTTTCCTTTAAGATGGTTAAGAAATGTGTGGTGTCTTATATACGTGGTCATATTTTGTACGATTGGTTGCAAGTGCTTGTCCAAGTATTGTCCCACTGGTTCATGAATGGTATTAACGGTGGAAACAATTGGTCTGCATGGAGGCTTGGTCGGATGTTTGTGGATTTTAGGGATCATATATACATATGGTAAGGCTGGATTGTTTTTGATTAAAAATTCCTTTTCTTTCTTCCCGATGGTACCTTTTTCAATGGCTTTGTCGATGATATTATTGAGTACTTGAGTGAATTCTTTGTTGGGGTCAGTGGTCATTTTGGTGTACGTGTTAACGTCGTTAAAATGTTCATTAACATTTGTGAGATAAAATTCCATGTCCATGATCACCATGGCCCCCCCTTTGTCAGCTTGTCGTATGGTGATGGATTTGTTATTGGCTAATTGTTTCAACGCTTCCATTTCTTTTCTGGTCATATTGGTTATTTTCAACTTGGGTTCCTTGAAGATCTTCTCCACATCTTTGGAAACCACTCTTTCAAATGTGTCTATAACCTTATGGCTAATGGGTGGCAAGAATTTGCTTTTTCTTCTCTATCCCATAAGAGTATCAGGATTTTGATCCTCTGATTTTTCCACAATGTTAATAAAGAAATGTCTTAATCTTAGTGATCTTATGAACTTGAAGATGGATACTTGGGCCTCAAGTAGATTGGAATGATACGTGGTGACAAATGACGAACCTTTTTGTAGTACTTTCAATTGAAAATCTGTGATCTTGTGTTTGGATATGTGTGTTACGAGATTTTTTGACTCCTGGTATTTTTTGCTATGGCGTCTGATTGAGTGGAGCTTTTTTCTACTACCCCTCCTGGTTCTTCTGTGGTTATTTGACCTGTTTCTAAAAAAGGAACACTGATTGTTTGAGGTTGGGTAGATTTTGAAGGTGTTGCTTCACTCTGGATTGCCATACTATTCCTCGATCTATACCTAAAACATTCGCCTTAGGTTTACAGCTTTTTTCCGGAAAAACGTTTGCCATCTATCCGGGCACCTGTAAGTTCACTCAATTGCGGGACTCACTTTATCATGTTGCACTTTCTGTGCATGTTGCACTTTAACGTTTTTTCCCTTTCCTCTTCTAGGTTAGAAAATATCCATACTAGATTAATAATAGCGGCCACGTTTGGACCCCGCATTTTTCATGTAAGCTGTTCTACTTTAAATTCACTGGTTCACAGGTTCACGTGTTTTCGCTGATCATACTCACCTCGGGTGTTGCACGCCATCAGTTGCACCGTTTAAACCCTTACTTTTTCACCGTTATTTGATCCAAATATCACATGGAGTCATGGCTTGACAAAATTGTTTATTTGTTCATTTATGGTTTCACGCTACTACGTCCATAAAACACTAACACCACACGTTTTGATACCTATCGGATATCATTGTGCTTGCAGCCTGGATACTATATCATTTAACTGCTTATTTAACTGTTGTTTTGAGAATCCATATTTACATTGTTTGTGTTGTTTTTGTAAATGTCACCCATTACATTATCTGTGTATTCTACTTCTTTCAGAAATGTAAAAGTCCCCTGATGAAGGGCTCCGTCCCAAAATGCATTGGGCACACATGTGATGATTATGATTGAAATAATCCGAAAAAAACATGATGAACTGAAAAAATGAAATAATAAAAACTCAGAACAACCACGAAAACAATCGTTGAATCATTTGAACTTTATTTTTGAATTAGGAAAACAGGAGGCTCCTTCTTAGCCAAGGAGTAGCAAACCTTGATGCACAAGACGACCCACCGAGAGATGGTTCGTTTGTGCACCGCCCGTCCCTTCTGCGCGTCCACGTAACCAACAAAGAGCTGGCCATCCACCCGGAACTGGCGTGTGCGGTCCAGATAGAAAGAGAGCGCACGTTTTGGGTCCAGACGGTGGAGCCTCTCTTCCTCTTTCGAGGGATGCAGAGGCAGAAAGAAGGTGGGCAAGGTGACAGACTGCCCAATGTGGAGGGCTGTGACTACCTTGGGCAGGAAAGAGGGACGAGTTCTCAAAACAACCTTATCCAGATGGACAGAAAGGAAAGTAGGTTTAGAAGAAAGAGCCTGGAGCTCACTCACTCTCCTGGCAAAGGTATTGGCAACCAGGAATGCAGTCAGTTTTTTTTTTTTTGTAAATGTCATCCATTACATTAGCTGTGTATTCTACTTCTTTCAGAAATGTAAAAGCCCCCTGATGAAGGGCTCCGTCCCGAAATGCATTGGGCACACATGTGATGATTATGATTGAAATAATCCGAAAAAAACATGATGAACTGAAAAAATGAAATAATAAAAACTCAGAACAACCACGAAAACAATTGTTGAATCATTTGAACTTTATTTTTGAATTAGGAAAACTTTATTGAACTATTACTTCAGAGTGCGATCAGGAGACATTACCCACAGTTGGGATAACGCTTACCCAGTCTTTCCCCTCTTAAAACAGAGGTAGAAAACAAAGCACAATCGACCCTCAAAGAGGATGACCACAAGGGGATCAGAACCCTGAGGCAGTAGAGCAGACTGAAGGGAAGGGAACTGGAGAGGAAAACAAATCTTCCTGTGAATCAAAGGCACCATATAACAGAAAAGAAGTCCCTCAGCAGAGGTTAACTGTATATGAAAGCACCCAGGGGAGTGCAACAATCGGAACCCCCCTCACGATATAACCCAATGACAACTGAAGAGGCCAGCGGAGAACACCACCAGACAAGGTCCTCGCAGAACGGGGAGGCTGGGTAAACGTTAAGGAATCTGCGGCTAGACAATGTCTCTACCAGATGAACAAGTTACTTACCTTCGGTAACAATATATCTGTAAGAAATAATAGTTAGTTAGATTCCTTACCTTAGAATAATCCCCAGGCTTCAGACTGGATCCAGAAAAGTTTGCGACCCTTGCGCGTCGGTAGGCGTCGCCTGTGGCTCCGCGTCCGTCGTCGGCGCCGGGATGATGTCGTAGGAGTACTTAGATGCAGCCCTAGCGCCCTGATGTCAGTTCTTATACACAGCTTTTCCGCGTCAGAAACGCAGAGTCATGATAAAAACCGACACTGGTGCCATGAAACTAGGGCCCGGAAAGGGATGACCTTAACCCTAGATATCGGTTCGCAGAACGGGGAGGACGGGTGGGGCGGTAAGGAATCTAACTAACTAAGGATCCTTATAGATATATCGTTACCGAAGGTAAGTAACTTGTTCATCTGAAAGAAACACGTTAGTTAGATTCCTTACCTTAGAATAGATATCCCAGCAATACCAACCCTGGTGGTGGGTCTGCGAACCAAAATCACACCAGAAAGTCCTGGAGAACGGAACGGCCAAAGTAGCCATCTCTCCGGACTTGGCTGTCCAGGCAGTAGTGTCTAGCAAACGTGTGCAGTGAGGCCCACGTAGCTGCCTGTCAGATGTCCTGCAAGGGGACTCCCCGACAAAGGGCAGTAGTAGCTGCCATGGCCCGAGTGGAATGGGCACGCATCCCCACAGGAGGCTCCTTCTTAGCCAAGGAGTAGCAAACCTTGATGCACAAGACGACCCACCGAGAGATGGCTCATTTGAGCACCGCCCGTCTATTCTTCGTGCCCACGTAACCAACAAAGAGCTGGCCACCCACCCGGAACTGGCGTGTGCGGTCTAGATAGAAAGAGAGCGCACGTTTTCGGTCCAGACGGTGAAGCCTCTCTTCCTCTTTCGAGGGATGCTGAGGCGGAAAGAAGGTGGGCAAGGTGACAGACTGCCCGATGTGGAAGGCTGTGACTACCTTGGGCAGGAATGAGGGACGAGTTCTTAAAATAACCTTATCCGGATGGACAGAAAGGAAAGGAGGTTTAGAAGAAATAGCCTGGAGCTCACTCACTCTCCTGGCAGAGGTAATGGCAACCAGGAATGCAGTCTTAAGAGTTAGACGACGAAGAGGGCAATTGTGAAGTGGCTCGAAAGGAGAGCACATCAAAAAGGTCAAGTCCCACTGAGGCATCACGAAAGGAACAGGAGGAAACATGTGAGTGATGCCCTTCAAGAATCTATTGACAACCGGGGACTTGAAAAGAGAAGGCTGATTAGGAAGCCGTAAGAAGGCTTAAATGGCAGAGAGGTAGCCTTTGATAGTGCCCAGAGCAGAGCCCTGCTGGGCAGGAGAAAGAAGAAAGAGGAGAACCTCTGAAAGAGGTGCAGAAAGGGGATCCACAGCCTTTGCTGTGCACCATGCCACAAATTTGTTTCACCTGCAGGCGTACACCGTTCTTGTGGAGGGACGCCTGGCTGCCAGAATGACATCACAGACTTCAGGAGGCAAGTCAAATGGCCTCAATTGCCGCCGCCGCTCAATCTCCACGCATGGAGGTGGAGGCTGGACAGGTTCGGTTGGAGGACCGTCCCCTGCTGCTGCGACAGAAGATCCTCCTGAAGAGGCAGACAAATCGGGGGATCGACTGAAATGCTGAGTAGCTCGGGATACCAGTACCTTCGTGCCCAATCCGGAGCCTCAAGGATGACTTGGGCCCGGTCGCGCCTGATCTTCTTCAGCACTCTGGGCAGAAGTGGTATAGGCGGAAAGGAGTACAACAGACCGCAACTCCACTCGCGACGAAAAGCGTCTCTGAGCGAGTGCCGCCTTGGTAATTCCAATGCGCAGAACTGATGACATTGCGTTCTCTTCTGTGTCTGCCTAGTAAAACGCTGGTGTTAACTGCCCTAGAGGCAGTATCTGCTGCATCGAGTGCACACCGAATAGAGGTGTTTGTGATGTTTTCCCCCTCTTGGATAAGCTTGTTTGCTCTATCATTGTACTTGTCAGGGAGGTGCCTCATTAATGACTCTAGTTCGTCATAAAGTGCCCTGTCATACCTGGCTAATATTGCCTGTGTATAGGCGATACGCCACATGTTTGCTGCTTGAGACGCTGTTCTTTTCCCTGATGCGTCAAGTAGCTTAGACTCCTTATCTGGTGGTGCAGCCTCCCCTGATGTCTGTGAGTTTGCTCTCTTGCGTGCATTGGAAACTACAAGTGAGTCTAATGGTACTGGACCTTTAATATATGCTGGGTCTGAGGGAGCTGCTTTATATTTTTTCTCTGTACGAGGATTAATGACCCGAGTCTGACTGGGTCCTTGAAGACTTTGGGAGCATGCTTGATCACTCCTTTGAACATTGGTAAAATGGATGAGGACCTTTGTGCGTTATCAAAGGTATCCATTAAGAAGTCTTTCTCAACAGGGTCTGTATGTATGTCCACCCCATGATATTGTGCAGCCCTGTGAATTAAATCATTAAATCCTATAGTGTCTTCTGGTGGGGAAGGCCTTGGGGGGTATAAGTCATCCTGAAAGACATTTGGGACATCTGGAGTGGTATAATCAACCCACGGGTCAGGGGATCCTGTAGGTGTGGCTGGATCAGGTATGTTACCCCCACATATCATCAGAGCGCTTCATCCCTATCTGGTATGATAGAGGATGCTGGGGAATGCTGTGGTATGGGAGGATGTGGTGATGGTACAAGTGAAAGAGAAGGGGAAGGCAGTCTTAGGGGAGAGGTAGCCATGTCCTTCTTCTTTGAATGCAGAGCTGGAGCTGGTGTGTCCAGTAGTCGCTTTTTTTAATCCAAAATTAAGTGTCCAGTGATTGAATCCTTAGCTAGAGTCTTTAAAGCAGGGTCTGGATAAGGTAAATCCTCTGCAGGAGGGTGATCTTTGGTGCGGAGGAAGGCTTGGGCACCGAAATTGCTTGTTTTGGTTTTTTGACAATGTCTTTCACTGGGGAAGTAGGAGTCTTTTTCGGCTCCGAGGCTTTTCTCGGTTCAGAGGATTTTTTCAGTTCCGTTTGGATCCGATGGTTTTTTCGGATGCGATGGTTTTTTCGGTTCCGGTGGTTGTTTGGAATCCAAAGCGGGTTTGCTTGGTTCCGACCTGGGTTTCGGTGCCGAAGGAGTGGTGGTATGTTTCGGCGCCGAGGGTTTGGATGTAGGTGTAGTCGGTGCTGTTGTCTTTTTCAGTGCCGGTAGATGTGCTACGGTACCGTGTGAAGGCTGACTCGAGCCAGAGTCGCCTGAAGGCTTAATTGGCTTCTTAGCCAGGCCCGAAGGTGGGGCAGCAGAAGCAGAGTGCCGGTGTGCACCCGAGCGCGAGGGTGTGACCGGGGCCTTCTGTGTCGAGGAAGAGTCGGGGTCAACGGCCTTACTTACTACCCGCTGCGCTGGAGTGATGTCCTCGACCTCGGAATCTTCTGCCTCGGAGCTGCTGTTGACGTCGTGCTGTTCTGGAACGTTGACGAGCTCTTCGAAGATGTCGTCTGGAATCGGAGCTGAAGATCTTTGAGCCATTGTTCTCCTCCCTCTTCGGTCCCGTATGGTCTTTTTGGGGCGGAAAGCGGCACAAGCTGAACACTCCTTTGCCTCGTGCTCCGGAGAGAGGCAGAGGTTACACACCTCATTAAGGTCGGTGTGGGGAAACTTTGACCCACATTGAGGACACTTTTTGAATGGCGTCCTTTCCATGAGCTGGAGTCAAGGCCCAGCTAGGTCCGAAGGCTGTCGACGACGACCGGAATCGAGATCCTCGATGTTGAAGAGTAGCGTCGACTGGAAAGCGTTCGAAACGAAGTTTTGTAAGTTAGTGAGGATTGCGCGCCGAAGGAAATCGATTCCAACACGGAGCGCTGGAAACACATCCGAGCCCGGTGGCGGAAAAAAACAATCTGGGGATGGAGCCGATGCCCATGCGCAGTATCATCCAAAGGAGGAGTGACTTCCAAAGACTTTTCTACAACAAAACAAACTGCAAACATCCGGGCCCAACACTAGGTGGCCATCTATGCATAGTGTGTAATCTGCAGCTTATATGCCTCGAACACAAAGGTTACAAGGACATTATAGTTAGGAAATGGAGTACAAAAAACCTTAGAAATTCACTGAAAAATCCAAAGGTTACAGAGATGTTATAGTTCGGCTCAGGTTTCACTTGCACAAAACCAGAGAAATTTATCAGTTATAGTTAGATGAGCTAACTATAACTCGCGCCCCCACAAAGCACGACTTATGACCTCACATATTACATCACTGATGACATCATCCACAGAATCTCACACACCCACTCACACCCCAATATTACCTTTCATTCACCCACTTCTACCTCCACACAACCATTCTCAAAACCATTGACACAACCATACCAGTACGTACACACCCACTCTCTGATTCATAAGTCCACAGACACATCCACTCAGTCACCCACACAGCTACTCAAACACCAACTCACTCATTTATACAGCCCCTGATATATCCACTCATACACCCTTACAGCCAATCACACGCTGTCAATCACCCAAAGAGCTACTCACACACCTACTTACGCACCCATAGATTCAATTACATAGCCACTTACTCACCTATGCAGTTAAACGCACACAAAAACGAAGAGCAGACTCCCGCGATCCGTTTCCTTTAGGGCCCTGGGTGGGACAGGTTTCTGGGGCAATCAAAAACAGTGATGCAGGGGCCCACGCGGTCCTGTGCAGCCCCGGGGAACACCACCTCCCTGGGGAAAAATTTGTGAAATGCGGGTGAACCATGCAGCGCCCTCCCCCCCAGCAGCCCTGGGGACCACCACCTCCTAGGGCCAAGTTTCGAAAAGGAAAGGGGGCCGCGCGGCTCCTGGAGCTGTAAATGGCCCTGGGGACCGCCACACCCCAAGGCCGGCTCCAGCAATATACTGAGGTGCCACCCCCAACACATTAAAGATTGCTATGGGGTGGCGGGAGCCCATAGTAAATAATTGCTCAAGCTGCATCCTGGCAGCTCCCTGGGGGTAAAAAGCAATGCCGGCTTCCGTAGGAGCCGGGAGCCGGCAGGGACCACGGGAGCCTTCAGGCTCCCCCCGGGGGATGGGGTCCCCAGGGCCAAAAATGGCCCGGAAGGGAGGCCACTCAGCCCCCCTCCCTTAAAATATATTTTTTTTTAAAAAGGAATGGCCTGGCCCCGGGAGATGGGGTCCTCGGGGCTTAAAAAGAAAAAAAGAAATGCCATGCCCCGGGGGATGGGGAGGGGAGGGACACACGACCCCCTTCCCCTTTATAAGTAAAAATAAAAAGAAAGGCCTTGCCCCGGGGGATGGGGTCCTCGGGCCTAATTCATCATCTGGAGGGGGCTACCCCCTTTCTCACTCCCTTTTTTTTTAAAAGGGTCAGCCCCAGGGATGGGGTCCCCGAGACCCAAAGGAGTCAAGGGGGGGACGGGGGGGGGGCACACAGCCCCCCTTCTTAAAATGAAGGGAAAAAAACAATGCCGGAAACTCGCCAAGTCCCAGCCCCCTGTCTCCACTACTCTGCAAACGCGCCTCCTGGCACGCTCTTGGTTGGGGGATAAAGTCCCCTTGCCTCTTGAGGGTCCCTGTGGGCCAACTAGCCCACCTGTTACCTCCGGTAAGCCCCACACAGTGGGATTGCTGAGAGGTGGTCGGAGGCCAGGCCCCTTTTCCCACCACTCTGAAAACATGCCTCTTGGTGCGCTGCTGGTGGGGCGATGGTGTTGACCCACAGCAGTGAGGGGGACTTCATCCCCAATCCAAGAATGCTCCAGGAAGCATGTTTGCAGACTGGTGGAGAAAGGGGGCATTGCCTGCTATAAAAAATAAGCAATCCTGCTGTGTGGGCCTTACTGGAGGTAAAAGTAGGGTTAGTTGGCCCCCCAAGGACGTCCTTCAGGGCCAACTACCCCTTGTGTTACCTCTAGTAAGTCCCACACAGTGGGATTGCTAAGAAGTCTTCGGAGGCCACGCACCTCTTTTGCCACACTCTGTAAACGCATTTCCTGGCGCACTACTAGTTGGGGGATGAAGTCCACTTTACTCCTGAGGGACCTTGGGGCCAAGAAGCCTCCTGGTACCTCCTGTAAGTCCTACGCAGTGGAATTCCTGAGAGCTGGTTGGAGGCCCAGCCCCCCTTTTCCACCATTCTGCAAAGTGACTGCTGGTTAAAAAAAAGACAAAGGTTACAGGGAGGTTATAGTTAGGAATTAGCATTTTTTTTTAAAACCTTAGAAATTCACTGAAAAAAAACAAAGGTTACCGGGACATTGTAGCTAGCAAATAGAACTGAAAAAACTTTAGAAATTGTCTAAAAAATACCCAAAGGTTACAGGGACGTTATAGTTAGGGTCAGATTTTACTCATACAAAACCAGAGAAATTCAGCCGTTATAGTTAGCTGAGTTAACTATAACTCGCGCCCCCGCAATGCACTGCTTATGAACTCACATATTACATCACTCATGACATGGTCAGTGACATCACTGATGATATCTCAAATGAAATCACTCATGACATTATGGATGACATCATCCAGTGACTGTGAGTGTTTTTAAAATGTTTGAGTGTTAAATATATATACCAAGGTGCATTGGTGAATCAGTAGGTGTATGAGTGACTGTATGGATGACTCAGTGGGTGCAAAATCTGACCCTAGCTATAACGTCCTTGTAACCTTGAAACCTTTGCTTTTTGTGTGTGTCAATATATATATATATATATATATATATATACATATATATATATATATATATATATATATATATATTTTCCCAACAGTTCTCCGAGCAAAGGAGCAATACACCCTACAGGGCGGCCTCAGAACATCAGGCACGGAGCAGCCTGACCATTTCACATCCAACGAAGCACCACATGAGGCCCAATACCGGATTGAAAGGCATTTATTGACAAGCTCAGCAGCACAAAATGTCTCCTTTCCTTACGCGTTTCGGCGTCAGCCTTGCTCACAGGGTAAAAGTGTCATTTGCAAAGTGCTTAGAGCGCGCTTTTAAAATATTCAAAGTCACGTGACAAGCATAAAAATACAAGTCCCATGATGCATTGCACTGGTAGTCAAAAATCACATCACATCTTAATAGATCGTTTTTTCATTTTGTTCTTCAAGTGTCCATTTATATTCAGTGCAAGTTTCAATAATAGTGGGATAATAACTCACATTGTCACGTTAGTATTTGTAAGTTTGCATGGTGCTTACAATCCTTGATTGCTTGAAAAAATGCCTACGCTCCGGCACGATCAGAGTGAGAGAGTCCCCCTCTCTCTGAATCCCTTCCTGCAGCCGCCGTGTTTGAGCAGAATAGCTTTCCTTAATAAGGGTCACGGTGGCGAGTGGGTCTTGCTCCAGATTAAACATTTTCCCAACAGTTCTCCGAGCAAAGGAGCAATACACCCTACAGGGCGGCCTCAGAACATCAGGCACGGAGCAGCCTGACCATTTCACATCCAACGAAGCACCACATGAGGCCCAATACCGGATTGAAAGGCATTTATTGACAAGCTCAGCAGCGCAAAATGTCTCCTTTCCTTACGCGTTTCGGCGTCAGCCTTGCTCACAGGGTAAGAGTGTCGTTTCGGCGTCAGCCTTGCTCACAGGGTAAGAGTGTCATTTGCAAAGTGCTTAGAGCGCGCTTTTAAAATATTCAAAGTCACGTGACAAGCATAAAAATACAAGTCCCATGATGCATTGCACTGGTAGTCAAAAATCACATCACATCTTAATAGATCGTTTTTTCATTTTGTTCTTCAAGTGTCCATTTATATTCAGTGCAAGTTTCAATAATAGTGGGATAATAACTCACATTGTCACGTTAGTATTTGTAAGTTTGCATGGTGCTTACAATCCTTGATTGCTTGAAAAAATGCCTCCGCTCCGGCACGATCAGAGTGAGAGAGTCCCCCTCTCTCTGAATCCCTTCCTGCAGCCGCCGTGTTTGAGCAGAATAGCTTTCCTTAATAAGGGTCACGGTGGCGAGTGGGTCTTGCTCCAGATTAAACATTTTCCCAACAGTTCTCCGAGCAAAGGAGCAATACACCCTACAGGGCGGCCTCAGAACATCAGGCACGGAGCAGCCTGACCATTTCACATCCAACGAAGCACCACATGAGGCCCAATACCGGATTGAAAGGCATTTATTGACAAGCTCAGCAGCGCAAAATGTCTCCTTTCCTTACGCGTTTCGGCGTCAGCCTTGCTCACAGGGTAAGAGTGTCATTTGCAAAGTGCTTAGAGCGCGCTTTTAAAATATTCAAAGTCACGTGACAAGCATAAAAATACAAGTCCCATGATGCATTGCACTGGTAGTCAAAAATCACATCACATCTTAATAGATCGTTTTTTCATTTTGTTCTTCAAGTGTCCATTTATATTCAGTGCAAGTTTCAATAATAGTGGGATAATAACTCACATTGTCATATATATATATATGACCAGTGACCAAGGACACAGTCGGTGTCCGAAACGCGTCTCCTGACATGCACCCTATGGTCTAAATAAATCTGCTTTTCTACAACGGCAAACCAGCTTATTTTGTGTCCGTGATTCCGCCCGTGTGCTTGATTGCACTTGGATGTTGCCAGTATATATATATATATATATATATATATATCAAAATCCTATATAACTGAGCAGGCTCAGGGACACTCCCTTCACACGAAGCGTGGTAGAAACTCTGTGGGAGTTAAGCCTCTGTGGGGAGTGTACCGAGGGTGCAGTCGCCCGATTGGCTGGAGTTTGGTTCTTGCCTAATGATGTGGATAAGTTACTGAAGTGAATTGTTTTTAGCCCCTCTGGGCTATATGTAAATTGTACTGCTTTTTCTATTGGACAGTGGGACTCCCACTTCGATGACGGGCAATGATTCAAGCATGTGAATCTATGAAAGATCCAATACTGGAGAATAATATGCTTTCCCCATAGGGATATTATACCATCTAGTCCTTGCATAAAAATGCTCTAATCTTCCTGTAAAAAAGTTTCCAGTTTAGGAGGCTCTTCATGCAGGTTTTTTTATACAGAAGTGTTCTCTTGTCTAGAGGTCCTTGGTAATGGATCAAGAACAGTAACTGAGCTTTTGCCATCAAATAATCTTGCTTCTGTTCCAAAACAATATCAAACTTATGTGGTTCTGTGTTGTTGTCCTCTATACCTAAAATATTTTGTTTGATATGTATTGTTGATCTGTTTGCAGTTACTGAAGCAAGTTCTAGACTTTGGGCCTGATTTAGAGTTTGGCCAGATGGGATACACATGACGGATATCCAGCCCCCATTATAAGTGAAATATACCCTATGGCACTTGTATTATGCCTGGCAGGATATCGCTAACCTTTGTGATGGAGTATCCCATCCGCCACACTCAAAATCAGGCCTATAATCTGTGATCAATGTTGGCGCTGATTCTAGGTTTATTTTGAAATGTTAGAGTGTTTTTTAAGTCTGGCATGTCCATTCTCAAATACTGCACGAAAGAAGGAATTTCTGACCCAGCTGTGTATCTTCAACTTGATAAGCACTGTTGGCATAGTATCCAAGCAAGTGGACTTGAAACAGCTAGCTAATCTTAGCACCCTGATCTTATCTGTGGGCCATGGTTTAGCATGTTTTAATATCTTGGGTACTGAGCTGCCATTCCCTCATTTAGGATTCCCATGAGACGCTGTTTCCTGGAAAGCATCCTCATCACATTCCCTCCTTCACTGATAAAGTGTTCAGCTTTAAACGCTGTTTAACAGTACTTGAGACTAAACTTTGACCTACTGACACAGCGTATAAGGGCAACACTTGACTCAGAATTTCTTGTGCTTCAGGATTGACTTGTGCACCGGCAGAACTTAAATGCTTCACATTAAAACCTTCTAAAGTACAAACTCCCAACATTAAAAACATTACCAACAATCTAGTATGTTTAGCTCTGTTGTTGGAGTCAAAGTAAAATGCTGAGTAGATTATCTTTGGGAAAGTGTTCTGTTGAGTGATGTTTCTGCAAACACAGAAGTATTTCTACCAGCAATAAATCCCAATGATTGGAAATAAAATCTACAAAAGGCACGGATGAGTTGGGCATTGAGAAGCAGAAATCTATGTCATAGAGTATTCTCATTACAGACACTTCCATGGCACACATCCATGATATAAAACGTTGAGGAAAAACAAGTTGAATTGTTACAACACACCACTAGAAAGCAGGATGTGCACAGATTATTAATCTTACTGTTGACCCCACCTAGCCAGTATGACCTTCTCAAATCATTCCAAGGTAACAATCAAAATAAATCTGTCGACAGCAGAGGTACAGCCTAGATTTTAAAAGCTAGGAAACTGAAAAGTACCATGTATACTGATTACCAACAGAAGCCTGGAAATTGGAAAACTGGCATAGAAATGGTCTGAGGAGTTCTGAATGTGACAATTAGGGAACACTTGATAGCAGTAGTGGCCCAGAAAAGACAAATGAAGACCCCCCATGTAGAATGAGATAAGTTGAGTTGACTACATTTGACAAATTCCTAGTTATTTCCTAAAAAAACTGCTGCACTCTCCAGGAATAGACTCTTCACCATTATTAGCACACCAACTTCCTTCATGGTTACACCCTTGTTAAACATCTTTTAACGTTCTTATTTAATTCTAAACCCAATCAGATGAGAGCAACTGAAACATGATTGCTAAAGCAAGACATAACATTCCTCCACATTTGATTGCTTATATATTTGTTAATTTTAGTAAAAACAACATCAACAAAGAAGCAATATTTCTTTGCATCAGTGGTCTAAATATTTTTCATGCACTTTGACAACAGATTTTTTAAACACACCTGATAGTAATTTCTGCTTCATCCCACTGGACCTTAGCAGACGTACTTCCCTCTTTGACAACACCAAGCAAGGTGGCATGACGTCCAGTTTGTTTATGAATGCAACGACCACCAACTCGAAGACCAGCATCGACCCCACCAATAACTGCCATCACAGGCCAAACATCAGTACACAGCATCTTGAGCTGCAGTTCTGAGAGGTCTGCAAGATTGTGCCTGCTGTGTTTCACTTTCTCTTCTTCTTTAGTCTCTTCTCTTGCGTCATGCTCTTCTCTGCTTTGAACTGAACGACTCTTTTTAAGTTTTTGACCAGCTTCTTTTATGCAAGTTTTGATTTTGTAAAGTCTCTCCACCATTTTTTTGTTAATACAATGTGTCCACCTATCTGTACGGTGAAGGATGCGGATGAGTTGTACGGTGGCCTCTGCAAGCACTGCAGCTACAGGGCTGCAGATAGGCTCACCAGGAAGTAAGTCTCTGGGTGTGCCCCGCATTTGCATATCGCAAATCTTCACCTGTAGTAGACATAAAACACAATTTTAAGAAAGCTATGTTATACTGTGCAACCAACTTAACAATATCAAAATATTACAGTGCTATGCCTCAAACTCCAATATTTAGTATTTATGTTCTTACCAACTACCAAATATTGGGAATTGCTGCAACATGAAACTACTCCTTAGGCTGTCAATTATTACTTTAAACTCATAACTGATCCCTGAGCTCATAGGCGTATTGAGCCATCACCATCTTCAGCATGGTATTCAGCTGATTTTAATGATGAGTCAGCCAACAGACCTGGCGCAGATCAGTCATGGATGGACACTGGAAACAGGAATGCCATACAACAATGTGGGAAAGAGTTACTGGATAACCACCTTTCTCCAACTTCACTCACAATCTCTATTCTATTTGCAACTACTAAGAAAGTAGTAGGCAGATCTGGGAGGTTGTGACAATACAGATTTAAACCTATCTTCAAAAGAAGAAGTTGCAAATAACTTAGTCAAACTTATTAATCAGAGATCTACAAATATTTTGCAGTGATTCTCAAAAACGTAAATGGATTTAAAACGTGTCCATGTTTGGTGTAAATCAATACAGACATTTTTTCTGTGTTGTCCTGTGTCATTGAAACAAAATTTGTATGGGAGTTTGAATGACGATGCAACTTTTGGAATCCTGCATTTATAAACCTCCTCATGAGTAATCTGCATGAAATTGAATTAGTCTTCCAGTATTAAATGCTAAGCCATAAATAGAAATGTAATTAATGTTCAGCAAATGGGGCCGAAGTTATTTGCATTTAGACATACCATTTATTTTTATTTATTTTTTTGTAAAATTTTTATTTTTATTTTCAGTGTGCAAAACACAAAAGAAAACAGTACAACGAGCGACACTTCTGAAATACAGACTACACATGGGCAACGCACTTTAGTAGGAAGAGCCTCAACGGCAGTGCAGCATAGATAATCCAATGTCAGAGTCTAAATTCCAGTCTAGGAGGGCAGCCGGAGCTGAGGCAAGCTGTCCCGTGCACAAATTGCTGAACCCAACTAAAGGTGCAATGAATGTCGCATAATAGGATCAACCCACAAAGAACCCCCCTCCCAAACCCCCCCCCCGTGGTGATGACAGCCATTCATACATACAGACATAGTTGAAATAGGTGGAGCGCGCGCACCGAGGAGGGGCAGACTGCCGAGGGCAATCCACGTGAAAGGAATCGGACTAGAGGGCCCCAGCGAAAGATGAAGTTCTTAAAGTTCCCCAGGAAGATGTCCGCCACTCTCTCCACACTCAGGAGTCTCCACAGTCTCGCGTGCCAGAGGGAGATCGCTGGAGCAGCTGGCATCTTCCATGCTGCCGCAAGGGTGAGTTTAGCCGCCCCAAGGCAGAGCCAAAGAATCTGCTTGTCGGCTCTCGTTTGGTGTGCAAGATCTGGGTCCCGAAGCCCGAGTAGGACATGTTCCAGCGAGGTAGATATTGGATAGCCAAGGATGTCCTTGAGGTGGGACAAGATCTCCTCCCAATAAGGGCGAATGATCGGGCAGTCCCACCAGATATGGCGGAAATCCCCCAGGAAACCACAGCCTCTCCAGCAGCGGTCTGAAGAGGACGGAAAGATGCGGTGTAGTTTGGATGGGTACAAGTACCAGTCCATCATTGTTTTGAGGTGGGCTTCTCGCAGCGCCACCGAGCGATTGTGCGCCGTGATGTCCCGCCACAGGCCTGCCCATTCGGCATCGGTGATGTCTCGTCCGAGCGTTTCCTCCCAATGTCCCATATAGCGTGGGCGGGGCGATGCCGCCGTAGAGAGCAGCAATTTATAGAGAAAGGAGATGGCCCCTTTCATGGTGGTAGTGCGCAGGAGGTAGGCCTCGAAGGTGGAAGGCGGTCTCGTAGCTGCATCATCCGTCCCGGCGGAGGTAGCCCAGTGGAGGAGCTGGAGATGGTGATATCTTTCAGACGGGGGGACCCCATAGTCTCTCATGCAATTAGCGAAGGTGAGCGGAACGGTACCGTGGAAAAGGTGAGTAAGTGCTCGACAGCCTCCCTCGCGCCACAATCGGAAGGGACCCTCTTGCAATGCTGGGGGGAAGGCCGGGTTGAAATGAATGGGGGTGAAGGGCGACGGGAACGTCGTCCAACGATCATCACCTGAGACCGTGTCCCACACTTTCAGCACTGTGCTGGTGGGGGTACTGATATAGGCATTCCTGGGCCTATCTCCCTTGGGCTTCCAAGCCAGATCCCATACGGACCGACCCGCGACACTCCTGTCCATATGCAGCCAGTGTTTTTATGAGAGTTGCTGGGACCATTCCACAAGGACTCGTAGTTGTGCCGCTTTATAATACAGGTGCATATCAGGAAGACCCACTCCCCCTTCCGACCGTAAGCGGCGCAATGTAAAAAAGGAGAAACGGGCGCGCCCGTCTTGCCAGATGAAGCGGAGCATCAAAGTTTTGAGGCGTCTAAAAAAGTCTAGATCCAGCGGAATGGGAAGGGCCTGAAAAAGGTAGAGGAACTTAGGGAGAAGAACCATCTTAATGGCGTGTATTCTGCCTAGCCATGAGATGTATTTGGGCCTCCAGCGGGCTAAGTCAGCCCGTATGGACGTCAGCAGCGGGGGGAAATTTGCAGAGAACAGGCCCCTCACGGTAGGTGTCAAGTGGACCCCCAGATACATGAGGGAGCCGGTCGCCCAAGACAGGGGGGTCAAAAGCCGGACCCGTTCCATTTCAGCCGGCAACAGTGTGAGGTTTAGGATGTACGACTTCCCAAAGTTAACCTTAAACCCGGCTACCTCCTCAAACTCGGACAGGACCCTCTGGACATGTGGGAGCAAGCGACCAGGGTCTTCTATGGACAGTAGAACGTCATCCGCGAAGAGCGAGATCTTGTGTTGCTCTCCCGTGAAGGGGAGGCCCCGAATCCCCTCATGCTCCCTTACCACCAACGCCAGCGGTTCAATGCTAAGCGCAAAGAGCAGAGGGGAAAGGGGACAGCCCTGCCTGGTTCCACGGGAGTGAGAGAAAAAAGGTGACAAGTGTCCATTAACGGCTACTCTGGAGCGGGGAGTACTGTAGTTCGCCCGGATCATCGTGATGAATTTATCCGAGAATCCGAAGGCCGCCAGGGTACGAAACAAAAACCCCCAATTCACCCGATCGAAGGCCTTCTCCGCATCCAATCCCACTAGCACCGCCGGGATGCGGAATCTATCGGCCTTTTCGATCAAATGGATCACCCGACGTAAGTTATCGTGGGTCTGTCGTCCCGCAATAAAGCCCGACTGGTCTGGGTGGATGAGGACCGGCATCAGATCCTGGAGGCGCCGTGCAATAATAGCTGAATATAATTTCGCATCGATGTTCAAAAGGGCAATCGGTCGGTAGGAAGAGCAACTAGCGGGGTCCTTCCCGGGTTTAGGAATGACCGAGATCACCGCCTCGGCCATAGAGTCAGAGATGCAGCCAGTCTCGGCCATCGCATTGAAGAGATCAACTAGGTGGTCACAGATCTCGGTGGAGAAGGTCTAATAAAAAAGGGCGGTATATCCATCTGGCCCCGGCGCCTTGTGAGGCTTCAGGGTTTTGATGGCGTCTAGAATTTCCTCCCGGGAGAAGGGGGCCGTTAAGAGTTCGTTTCGGTCAGCAGAGACTTGAGGTAGTGATAAGTCTGCCAGATATCGCCTTTGCGCTTCAGGATCGTGATCGTCACTTCTATAGAGGTCAGCGTAAAAGCGGCCAAACAAGGCCGCCTTCTCCTCGTCACGGTGAAGGGGGTCCCCCGCTCCGTCCCGCATGCTCCCAATGTATTCTCTCTCTCGTTTGTCCCGAAGTTGTCGGGCTAAATGTCTCCCCACCTTGTCACTCTGCGCGTAGGAGGTGTGGCGCAGCCGTAGTAGAGTAAATTCCGCTCTGTTGTTGTAGTGGGCCCTCAGCTTCCCCCGCACCGCCGTAAGGGGGCGAAGGGTGAGTCGGGAGGGGTTCAACTTATGCGCCGATTCCAGGACGGCCAGCTCAGCTTCTAGCGCCTCCCGTTCCGCCCTCCGCAATTTGTTAAGATTAGCGTTTAGTGCGAGGCACGTGCCCCTCAAGGAAGCCTTGGAGGCATCCCAAGTTGTGAAGATAGAGGTGTCCGAGACCGGGTTGAGGGCCCAGAAATCATGGATGGCCGTTCGCAATGCTTTGCAAGAAGTGTCATCTCGCATTAAGGCAGCAGGGAAATACCATTTGCGCAATCCATCCCCCCTCGCCGACCAGCGCAACCCAAGGACCAGCAAGCTGTGATCTGAGACAGAGAGTGGAAAGATGCTGGAGTCGCGGACATCACCCCGAAGGGCCTGGCTTAGAAAGACATGGTCGAGCCGGGAATAGGAGCGATGGACAGCAGAAAAGAAAGTGTAGTCTCGGGAGTGGGGGTGCAGTGCGCGCCAACCATCAATCAAACCCATTTCACGTATCTTACGCTGCGTGGCTGAAGAGAACGAGCCGGCATCGGCTCTAAGGGTGCCAGAACTATCCAGGGTTTTGTCCCACACTAAGTTAAAATCACCGAGAAGAATCAAATGACCCTCAACAAAGTTCTCAATTTTTCGCAGCAGATCTTGGAGAAAACTATTCTGCCCTGAATTAGGAGCATACACCACCACAAACGTACAAATCCTTTCATGCAGCAATCCTTTGACCATCAACCAACGGCCCTCCTTGTCACTCTGCATCCCCATTGGTTGAAAATGAAGGGCTGCTCGAAACAGAAGGGCCACCCCCCTATGTTTGGTGGAGGCCGAGGACCTATACATAAGCGGAAAGTGCCTATGCCTAAGGCGGAGCTCATCTTTACGCGCCAAGTGGGTTTCCTGCAGGCCCACCACGTCCAGCTGATGGTCAGTCAGGTATTTCCCAATTTTCTGGCGCTTTTGTGGAGAGTTCAAGCCCTTCACATTCCAAGTAGCAATATTAAGTGGCATAGAGATAAAGTAGATTCACCCGCTCTGCAGTCACCCCAACCACCCGCCTCCCCGAACCAGGCAGCACATCAGACCAATTCCCCCAGTCTCTCCAGTACTCAGCGCCCCTCACACCGACATCAGCACGCACAACAATCCACGCATTCCTGTCATCACCACCCTTTCGAACAGCCCACCTAACTACCCCAACCCCACCTTCCCCCCCAACAGCCCCTCCCGCATTCAACACTGCCAAACCCCAACAACCCTCAAAAGCGGACAAACAGTCCCAGATCCCAACGGACCCCCCCTCAATCAACCCCCAAGGCCCTCTCGTCCCCCCCCTTCCCAACCCCAACCCAAAAACAAAAACAGTGTACTTAGCAGTCCCATCGGGGAATAAGTTGTAGTGGTCCTCTTGGGCTGGGGATGTGGTGTCCAAGGTGGGACCCCACAGGCCACGGTACGGGGTGTCTTCTCCAAAAGTACACTAAAACCCACGTTACCTGGCAGGACGTGCCCCTCCGGCACCAACCAGCTGGCGGCTCAAGAATCAAGCGGCACCGGAGCTTTGCTGGGATGGCGCCAAAGTCGCTGAGGCCACCGATGCCACTGCATCCCCTCTCTCTTGTAAGCTAGCCACACGGTCAGGCCGCCCACGATCCGCGGCCGGGCCCACTCTCTGCCATGAGGAACAACGCCTGCGTCGTCGCGGCGGCGATCTGCCAGAATCCTGCGAGGGAGTCTCATCGTTCAGCCCCAACAGGTCTTTCGCCACCTGGAGAGACCGAATCTGCGCAAGCCTGTTCTCCCACCGGAAGATGATGCGGAAGGGATGACCCCACGAATAGGAGATGTTGTGTTCCCGAAGGAAGGTGGTCACTGGGCGGAACTCCCGCCGCTTCTGGAGGGTCGATGCCGCCAAGTCCTGGTACAGCTGCGGATGGTGTCCTCTGAATTGCAAGGAAGGGATAGTTTGCGCCTTCCGTAGGATCCTCTCTTTTAGCTGGAAATCGTGCACACAGGCGAGGATGTCCAGGGGCGGCCCCCCACCCCTTCGAGGGAGACCGACCCTGTGCACTCTGTCCATTCTGACTTCCTGAACATCGGCGTCGTCCAGAACTTGCAAGAAAAGAGCTTGGACATAACCCCGCAGATCGCCTGCTTCTCCGTCCCAGGGTACCGCCCGAATACGGATGTTGTTCCGGCGGGAACGGTTTTCCAGATCCTCCGTATGGGCCTGAAGATCCAAGTTCTGCTCCGTGAGCCTAATTACATCTTGCTGCAGCTGATGGACATCGTTCGCCACGTTCGGGTCGTGGTCCTCCAACGTGGCCACTCTCTCTCCGAGGCCATCCACGTCCCTCCGGACTTCACGGAGGTCCGACGCTAGTTGGGCGCGAAGTTCAGAAATGTCCTCCTTGATAGAGGCAAAGAGTTCCGTCATAAAGGCCTTGGTTGCAGGGGCCTCATCGTCCGAATTCTTGGGTGATACGCTGGGTCCGGGCGACGGCGGTTGTTGAGAGTTCTTCGCTGCGCTATCTTTCCCAGGCTTTCCCTTGCGTAGTGTGGAGGACATCGCGACACCCCTGGGGAGGGTAGCAGTCACCTCACCGGTATGCACAAGGCACCTCAGCCCCAGCACGGAAGAGCAGATCTGTTGTCGGTCCCCCCCCCGTCGGGGTTCTCCAAGGGCAGGTCCCAGTCCGAATCTCAGGCGTCCGCCTCTGGCACTCCGTCTCTGGGGGCTGCTCCGCCGTTATCACTGCTAGGGTCCCAAGGGCAGGGGACCCCCCGCGCTCACGGTCTCGGCCTACGTCCAGCCCCGCCGCGGCCAGGCGGCGCCGCACAGCTCACCACGCAGTACTCGAGGTGCAATGCTCTCCAGCCGGCTCCCAAGGAAGGACACCTCCGTGACGGACCGGCACCGCAGGGCACAGATGTCTCAGGGAGCTGCGCTTCAGCTGGGCCTTCCCAACCTCCCGGGCTCTTCAGGGATGCGGTGGGGGAAAGATGGCGCTGTTGCTGGGGCCCCTATTGGCTGCTGGTCCACCTCTACGGTCCCCACTCTCCGGCTACGCCGCACATCCACCCTCTGCTCGGAGCAGCTCCCCAGAGCTGCGGGGGGTAGGCGCCAGCCCAAAGGTCTGGAGTCCCCACCGCCGCAGTTCCACCTTCACGTCCCCTTTCTCCACGTACTGTGCCCGGGACCCGAGCCCGCCAGGCTCCCAGGGCCTGGTATCACGAGACTCGAGCTGCTAGGGAGGGTGCTCCCCCGTCGCCCCGCACGGCGCTCCCGCCAGATGGCCGCCCGACAGGGCAGAACGCCAAGAGTCTAGTCCGCCGCAGCCCCTCTCCTATGGGTCCACACCGCCTCTTCGGAGCAGGGAGCCCGGGTCCCTCAGTTAGGCCAGGCCGGGGATCTCTAGGCCTCGGGTCGCCAAGTCTTCGCAGCTCCCTCCAGGGCCCCCGGTGGTCACCAAGCCAACCACGCCGTTAGGGGCCCATAACAGGAGCTCGCCCGGTGAACTTGCGTGGCCGGGCGGACCCCGTGGAACAGGTCAAATCAGAGGCGGCGGGGGGGGGGGGTGCAGCACCGCGGCCGCCGTGCTCGCTGGTCCCAGCCGGCCCCTCTTACCGGCACTTGTCCGTCGACCGCTACGGGACCCCCAGGGCGGCCACCTCTCCCCAGGCGCGTGTGCAGCCTCCAGCAAGCGGCGGGGCGAGAGCCGAGAGCTCCGAGTCCGCCGCGGCTCCACGCTTGTGTTCTTGCCGCGCTGCCGCAGAGCAGGCAGTCCGGCCCCTCTCCTACGCAAGGCCGAGGCTCGCAGGGCCGCAGTCCGCCGCCGCTCCCAAGACCGCCTCCAGGCAGCTTCCGCTCTCGGTCGCAGGACCGGACCCTACCCCTCCGTGTCGGGGGTCTACCGCTGGCCTCCGATAGTCGAACAGCACGCCGCTAAGTATGCTGGAAAAGGCTATGCTGGGTTTGGCGTCGGAGGGACTCGAGAGAGCGTCTCACTCCGTCGCCATCTTGGCCACGCCCCCCTATACCATTTATTTTGTTGTACTCTTATTGGCCATAACTAGAGAGGCCAATGTTGTGCTTGTTTCCTTGAACTCCCTATTGGATTTTGTTGGAAAACGTTTGAGGACCTTTATAATACTTCAACCTCATTAACTAATCTGCACCAATCTTTCTAAGTTCAAATAATCACAAATGCACTGTATCACAAAGCACAAAACTATAATCAGCCACATGAGTTTGCTAGATTCAAAGACGCCTTTTTATAAAAACAAACTTCATGTTTTAAAAAATTTGATCAATTAAGATACATTTTTATCATAACCTTTTTCAAGCTTGTGGAACAGGCATACACTATAACACCACCCAGCCTTTTATTTTGTAGTCTATGCTAATTCTCTGAAGTGCAGTGTAGTAAATCTAAATCTGATTAGTAGTTACCAAAAAATTAGGCTGCCAGGAAAGTGGGAGGAAGACCTATGATATTTTCATAACTGTCCTACAAACCATGTACCAATCAACAATTAGGATATTCAGCAGATGCAAAACTGGGAGAATTTAGTAGCAGTGCTCCTGCATGCTGCTAAGCACCATCATGTGGCTCCACGATGATTCCCATACGGCCCCAGAAATGATGGGGCAGAGCCACATATAGTAAGCACAGCCACCACACACTGATGTCAGCTTCTTGTCTTTTCCCTTTTCACACCCTCAAGCTAGCAAGAACAATTGTTGTTAACAGTGTGGTAAGTACTAACTTGGCAGCCTTTTAGATATTAAAAAGAGGCTACTCCACAGAACGGGTAGATGGGAGAGTAGTGAGAGATCTGCAGTTAGAGTATCCTCAATAAAGTGATTATCAAAGCTAAGTAACATATTCTTCTGATGGATACTTCTAACCACGTAGCCCTGGCCTTAGACTAGATATCAAAGCAGTGCCTCCCCAAGGTGGAGGCTATAAACCGAGGGTGCAAACCAAAAACACTTGCAGAACCAAGCACCTCGTGTATTTCCCTCTAGATATGGCTGTCAAGGTAGTAGTGCTTTGTGGTCATATGCACCTATGCCTAGGTCACAGTCTTGCAGATATACATGAAAGGCACCTCTTGCACCAATAATGTCCTTAGACATGGTTGAATGAACTCTCAGAACATCTGCCAGCTGCATTTTGGTCAGGGCATAGCAGATCTAAATGCAAAAGTCTGCCCATCATAACAGGGCCCTCTTCTCACAGCCTTCCCTTTCTTTGTTCTGGAGAATCCCATAAAAAGTTGATTGTCAACTCAATGGTTCATGGTACAATCTATGTAAAAGCTTAAAGTCCTTTTGCTCCAAATGATGGAGCCTCTCTTCCTCTTTCAAGTCGTGAGGTAAATGAAACAACGCAGGCAGTTTGATGGATTGCCCAAAGTGGAAGGGAGTCACAACTTTCGTTAATAAGGCAGCTTGAGTCGTCTGCACCAGAAAAACCTGATGTAGGCCGGTTCCACTGACAGTACCTGTAATTGACTCATGTCGAGAACGGATGCAATCGCAATGAGAAAGACTGTCTTCAAGGTCAGATGACGCAGCTATGTATAGGCTCCATAGGCGTACACATGACGGAATGCCAAGTCTCACTGTGGCATTACAAAAGGCTTGGGAGTGAGCGTCTGTCAAACGTTAAAATGGACGGTTGGTCCAGTAAATGCAAAAAGACCAAAAGGCCTGATAACCTTTTACAGTGCCCACTGCAAGGCCTTCATGCGTTTATGACCAAACAAATAAAAGGACGTCCAACAGCCTTGTCTGTTCCAAGCACCACACCAGGCTACAAATGAGCTTCAATGCCCGACATAAATGGATTATCGTGAGGGGCATCGGGTGGCAAGGATGACATCTTCAGGTGGCAGACTAAAGCAATTAAAACCAAGCTCAATCTACACATATGGAGGTGATGTATACCTTTTGTAGATTTGGGTGGAGGACCCTGCCCTGCTTCTGAGACAGGAAGTACTCCCATAGCAATAGCCTGATTGTAGGACAGATGCTCATGCTCAGAAGATCCAGGTATCATACTCTCCTGACACAATCTGGAGCCCCAAGGGATGACTTCGGCCCGATCTCTCTGGACTTTCTTCAAGTAGGTAGTCCTTGGTATGCGAACAGGAATCCCTTGTTTCATGAAAACTAGAATACATCAGTTAAGTAGTACGAAAATTGTAGATACTGTGAGTTCTCAATGGTGGTAAAAAGATCCAGACATTCTGAGGAAGATGCACTGCACTACCTTAGGATCTAGACATCCCTTCTGATGTGCCAGACTAGGTCTGCTTAGCTTGCCAGCCTAGGCATCCATGGACCTTGCCAGGGGGTTGGCAACCAGAAAGATGCCCTGGCACTCTAGCCACCTCCAGAGAAGCAATGTCTCATGGCACAGGACCTAGGAACCCACACCACTGTTTGTTGCAGTACCATGTTATCTGTGAGAACCTGTGCCAGCCTTCCCTTGAGGGACAGTAGGAAGGCCTTGAGGGCTGGACACATGACCTCTGATGCCCACCAGTCCCAGATCCCTCTACAACCTACTGAGGTGCATCTATCAATCTATGTGGGGGAGGCGAGAGGTCTGCCACTGTCCCAATCAAGGTCTAGTAGTCACGACTCAGAAATCTGAGGAAACTAGTAAGGTGCCACAAATGTGCTGCATGGCCTCACTGAAATCTTCCTTTTGCTGTGATTTCACAAACAGACACAACATGAGGTGAATTTGTACGAGACTGACTCAAATGGAGATCTGGAGTGAGAACAGGAGGCACACGAAAGAATGCTGGAGTTCCAGGGGATCACCATTTGGATGTTTTCTGCTCTTTCTTGGACTCACCCGAAGAATTCAACAGAGACCATGATCTGCCCCGATTACGACTTCGGGAATGCAAACGAGACCTTCCTTTTAACATTGACCGGTCGTGGCGTGGCGTGGAGTTATCCTATTTATTTATTTATTTTTAAAGTTTTATATAGCGCTGGCTAGACCCGGAGGTATCAGAGAGTTTGGTGACGTGAAGTTTATCCTTGCAGTACTGTATGGCCTTCGGATTCACGCATGGTCACGCCCCATTTTTGCCTGACATCTGATGCAACCCGACTTGATGTACCCTGGGACCCTGCCAATCAGGTTGCAGGGGCCGGTGTTCTTTCCCAAAATTGTACCTATGTATCCACAATTGGCACATACCTGGCCACAGGTAAGCCCCATGCAAAAGGTACCATGGGTACCAAGGCACTGTGACCAAGGAAGACCTCTGAGGGCTGCAGCACCCATTGTGCCACCGTTAGGGGTCTTGCATCTTAACCTACACACTGCCACAGCAGACTGTGTGTTTTGGTGCAGAGAAAAGTAAAGAGTCGACATGGCACACACCCCTGCGTGCCATGCCTGCAATCCACTGCCTAAGGCCTAGGTAAGTCACCCCTCTAGCAGGATGCACTATTCCTAAGGTGAGGGTATAGAGGCATGAGCCCTGTACCCCCAGAGTATTCATTCATAGAGAATGTAAGTGTAGTAAATTGAACCCCACAGCTCCATAATGGCTTTTACTAAAAACTGGTATGTTTGGTAGCAAACATCTCAGCATATTAAACCCCCACTGATGCCAGAGTGGGATTTAATATAAAATGCACTCAGAGGGCATCTTAGAGATGCCCCCTGAAAACCGACCAGCTCTGGTGTGGTTCCTGAATGGCGGCATGCCATTGACACCACAAAACAGGTGAGGGAAGTGAGGTGAAGCACACATCTGATGCAGAGCCAGCTTCCTACACATGGGCACAGTCATCACAGGCCCTGGAGTTGTGCTCTGACCCCAGGCACCAAACACACATCTCGTTAGCATCTGTCACAGACATTGTTTGTAACAGTCCCTTAGTGAGTGACATTTTCTTTTGCACACTGTTAAGATGTTACACAAAATGGGTGTTTAATATGAAGTAGAAGCTTCAGATACACATCTGAAGGCACGGAAAGAAAGGAACTGACATCTGTGAGCATGGCTGAAGCTTACATGCAGCTCTGTTCATCATTTGCAGAGCAGAACGATGTTGGCTCTGACTTGCACAACACCACCTACCAGCTTAAAGGAGTACTGCTTTAAAAATGTCCAGTCCAAGTCTGACTCGTGGTGAATATTCACAAAGTGAGAAATCTGCAGTAAGATGTATCCACCATAAAATAGTAGGCAAGTACTGAATCAAAAGTTCTGCAGCTACTGTAACAGTTGTAAGTGTAATAACATTTCATTTAAGTATAACAGCTCAACTTTTCCTCATAAATAGTTCTTAAAAAGAAAACTTTAACAATAAGTAAGTTACCTTTTCTCCTGGGTTACTGCTATAAAACATGACACATGGGTACAATTCTGCTGCATCCACATCTTCAAATGCAAGTTTGGGCTCCTAGGGAAATGCAAGGTAAACTGTATCTTAAAAAATGCTTAACCGCAATAAACGATTAGAACTGTCAGGGCCATTTTCATTCAACGTGTTATACTGAAAAGTTTTTCAAAGAGACAATCTCAACTTTACCTAAACAATAAATGGTAAACAACTATTTGACCAATGTGCCTGTTTTACGATGCCCACATTTCCACTTAGCATTAGAAAGCAAGGTCCTACAGAACATGTTATGGTAATAATTACTGCACTCTATTTAGGTCTTGTATAAATATTATTAGCACAACTCACATCTATATCATAAAAACATGAATTTAATTAGATGATAAAGGTTACCTCTCCATTTTTACCAAATGAAATAGTTCTTGCTTCCATGTCTAACACACAGGTGATGAAATCTCCTTGTGTAAAACTTGATAATGTCAAAGTCTGCTCGCTGTTGTGGTACAGATTGCCACTGTAAGCTCTATATAGCCACATGTCCGAGGTAGTGCGATGGTTAAAGTCGTGCACTGGCCACCGGGAAACTCCTACACAGGTACCTTCATTGCCACGGTTTTCTTTCACAATATAAAACTTGAAAGATAGTAAGTATATTAGTAACAGAGAAAATATCTAAACCAAATACTATGATCAAGCAATGTAACATTTGTGTGCAAAGCTTAGATAAAGCAACAGTGGTAGCTCTGACTACTATTCTTTTATAGAAGCAGGCTTAAAGCACATGGAGAGATACAATTATGCAAATGTGCCCTTCGTATCAAACTAGAGCTAGTGATTGCTAAGATTCAAAAGTCCAAAGGAAGGAGCGTCTTGATATTGTAACACAGGTAGCACTGAGTAGGTTGACAGTTTCGCCTAAAATAATGTAAACGATACCTTGTGCATGTCTTTTCGTCCACAAAATTACAATAAATCTCATGCATTCAACTCTCCTTATACTAGAGGAAACTATTCTAGAATTATACCCATCTTATTTCAATTGTATAGGTTTTAACAGGAGAGAAAAGAACAGCCATATATAGAAGGATAGTGGTGCAACCCTTAGTTTTTCAGGCCTTTTTAGGTCTCGGCCTAGCGTACACTGTGCAGCAGTGTCGCGCAGCCGAGATTTAATGTTTTCCTAGAGTAGGGCTTGAACCCGCC
Organism: Lissotriton helveticus; assembly: GCF_964261635.1. Lineage (NCBI taxonomy): Eukaryota > Metazoa > Chordata > Amphibia > Caudata > Salamandridae > Lissotriton > Lissotriton helveticus. Next base: position 272,329,254 of record NC_136062.1, read on the forward strand.
TCTCTTCTCCATTGGCTGGCTTCCTAAACGGAGGCCAGCCATTGGAGGAGAGGGGCATCACTACGTTCAAGCCCCGTCTTTTTGGGATTCGGGGGTGTGTATTTAACTTTCTTTCTCTCCTCTTTCCATTGGCTGGAATTTTACCTTCCAGCCAATGGGAAGAGGAGAGAACGAAAACCACGCCCCCGAACCCCAAAATGAAGATGCTTTCTCTGAGGCATTCCTGCTTCGCCTCGGAGAAAGATGGTGGTGTCATGGCGTTGTCTGGCCCCGCAACAGACAGAGACCCCCCCCACCCCCCCGAACAGGTACGTTTTTGGGCGTCTGTTCCCTCGTGCTTCCCCCCCCTCGTTGTGCGTCTGTTCCCTCGTGTTTTCCGCCCCCCCTCGTTGTGCGTCTGTTCCCTCGTGCTTTCCGCCCCCCTCGTTGTGAGTCTGTTCCCTCTTGCCGCCCCCTCGTTGTGCTTGCTTTCCAGCCCCAGACTGCTGCTGAAGGCCGAGGTGTGACTGGAAGCGGCGTGGAGGAAAATCGAGAGGCCTGAGGACAGAGCACTATCGGCGGAGAGTGAAAGCTGCTGAGGCGAGGTAAGCACAGACCGCTTTCCCCCTGGAGGCCGCGTGGTGACAGGGATCGCCAGTGAGCCTGGGTGGCTGGCTGGGAACGCCAAGGCGGGCTGGCTGCTGCACTTCGAGGCCGCAGGCCCTGCCCTTTCGCTTTGCTGGCTGCGCAGGTGGCTTGAGGATCGGGCCTCCATGGCTGTAGGGGTAGGCCCGATGTCCGGGGGCTGTAGAAGCTGGGAGACAACGTGTGCACCAGTAGGGGAGAAGTCCCCCTCCAATATTGGACCTGCGCGGGCTGGCGCGGCCTCCTCCCCTTTCAGGGACTCAGCAACTGCTGTCGGCATACTGTGCCGGAGCACAAACATTGAGCTGCGTGGTCGCACACTGCATCGATACCTTGCCCCAGCTGCAAAGCAACTGCTGAGAGCACAGTGGGGTCCAGTTGGGGCAGGAGGGAACTGTGATTGCTTTCCTGCCCCCCCTCATTGTGCTTGCTTTCCTGCCCCCCCTCGTTGTGCTTGCTTTCCTGCCCCCCTCGTTGTGCTTGCTTTCCTGCCCCCCTCGTTGTGCTTGCTTTCCTGCCCCCTCGTTGTGCTTGCTTTCCTGCCCCCCTTGTTGTGCTTGCTTTCCTGCCCCCCCTCGTTGTGCTTGCTTTCCTGCCCCCATCATTGTGCTGGCTCTCCTGCCCCCTCGTTGTGCTGGCTCTCCTGTCCCCTCGTTGGTTGTGCTTGCTCTCCTGCCCCCTCGTTGGTTGTGCTGGCTCTCCTGCCCCCTCGTTGGTTGTGCTTGCTCTCCTGCCCCCTCGTTGGTTGTGCTTGCTCTCCTTCCCCCTCGTTGGTTGTGCGTGCTCTCCTGCCCCTGCCCCCTCGTTGGTTGTGCGTGCTCTCCTGCCCCCTCGTTGGTTGTGCTTGCACTCCTGCCCCGCCCCCTCATTGGTTATGCTTGCACTCCTGCCCCCGCCCCCGCATTGGTTGTGCTTGCTCTCCTCCCCCCGCCCCCTCGTTGGTTCTGCTTGCTCTCCTGTCCCGCCCCCTCGTTGGTTGTGCTTGCTCTCCTGCCCCCGACCCCTCGTTGGTTGTGTTTGCTCTCCTGCCCCCTCATTGGTTGTGCTTGCTCTCCTGCCCCCTCGTTGGTTGTGCTTGCTCTCCTATCCCCTCGTTGGTTGTGCATGCTCCCCTGACCCCTCGTTGGTTGCGCTTGCTCCCCTGCCCCTTGTTGGTTGTGCTTGCTCCCCTGCCCCCTTGTTGGTTGTGCTTGCTCTCCTGCCCCCTCGCTGGTTGTGCTTGCTCTCCTTCCCCCTCGTTGGTTGTGCAGGCTCTCCTGCCCCTGCCCCCTCGTTGGTTGTGCTTGCTCTCCTGCAACTGCCCCCTCGTTGGTTGTGCTTGCTCTCCTGCCCCGCCCCCTCATTGGTTGTGCTTGCTCTCCTGCCCCCGCCCCCGCATTGGTTGTGCTTGCTCTCCAGCCCCCGCCCCCTCGTTGGTTCTACTTGCTCTCCTGTCCTGCCCCCTCATTGGTTGTGCTTGCTCTCCTGCCCCCGCCCCCTCGTTGGTTGTGCTTGCTCTCCTGCCTCCGCCCCCTCGTTAGTTGTGCTTGCTCTCCTGCCCCCGCCCCCTTGTTGGTTGTGCTTGCTCTCCTGCCCCCTCATTGGTTGTGCTTGCTCTCCTGCCCCCTCGTTGGTTGTGCTTGCTCTCCTACCCCCTCATTGGTTGTGCATGCTCCCCTGCCCTCTCGTTGGTTGTGCGTGCTCCCCTGCCCCTTGTTGGTTATGCTTGCTCCCCTGCCCCCTTGTTGGTTGTGCTTGCTCTCCTGCCCCTGCCCCCTCGTTGGTTGTGCTCGTTAAATTTGTATTGGGAAGGAGCCTGAAAAATTGGCTATTTTTCCCTCCACAGCCAAGTCCACAAACAATAACAAGCTGGTGACGATAGCTGTCACTCTGGATTCTCTAAGGGGATTTTTAAAATCAGAAATCAAAAGGAGCAGTCTCTCTAGCAGGCAATTTTCAATAAAAACAAGATAAATCCACTCATTAAAAGCTTTATCTGTAACTATACTTCTGATTTCTGCAGATTGACATCTTCAGTTTCTGATAAAACCAAGATGAATATCATGCACTTGGAAACACAGCAGCTGATCATGCCAGAGCGTAAACAAAGGAAATATGGGAAGAAAGAATGACTCTAGTATATGATAGGGATATGAGAATAGAGATTAATGAATATGCTACTTACCAGTATGCATCTGTTCTTGGCATGTAGGGCTGCTGATATTCATATCTATAGCATAGATCGCCACCTAGTGTTGGGTCCGGATGATTGCACATTGTTGTCCTGGAAGAGTCTTCGAAGTATCACGAGATAGGTGGCTCCTCCCCTGGACTACAGTGCGCATGGGCATCGACTCCATCCCCAGATTGTTTTTAGCCATTGTGGCGAAGATGGAGTGTAACAGTGTGAGCGATGACCAAGAGTAAGTGTAAATTCTGCAGCCGCTACAGGCGCCGGGGAGGAGGGTGGGCGATATGAATGTCAGCAGCCCTACTTGCCAAGAACAGATGCATACTGGTAAGTAGCATATTCAGTTCGAGGCATGTGGGCTGCTGAATTCATATCTATAGCATAGAATACATAGCAGTCCCTCCATTATTGGCGTTCGCCTGTGCCGGTTGCAGATGTTTGAAAAAGTGTCTTCAGAACAGCCTGCCCTACAGCTGCTTGGAGTGCACATCTACACAGTATTGTTTAGTAAATGTGTGTGGGGTAGACCATGTGGCTGCTCTACAAATGTCTTCCAAAGGGATATTACCAAGGAAAGCCATTGGAGGCCCCCAACTTGCGGGTGGAGTGGGCTCTGGGGGGGACCGTTAAAGTGCGCTTAGCTTTTTGATAACAAATCTGGATACACTTAACGATCCACCTGGCTATACCTGCTTTGGAAATGGGGTTGCCCTTGTGCTGGGCAGAAAAGGCAACAAAGAGTTTTGTTGATTTCCTAAAATCTTTGGTCCTATCAATGTAGTACATCAAAGCTCGTTTGACGTCAAGAGTGTGGAGCATTCTTTGAGCCACAGTCTCTGGGTTTTGAAAGAACACAGGTAGTTCAATGGTCTGATTGACGTGGAACTGTGAAACTACTTTAGGAAGGAATTTAGGGTTAGTGCGCAGCACCACCCTGTTTGAGTGAATCTGTATGAATGGCTCCTGTACAATGAGCGCTTGGAGTTCACTTACACGTCGCAGCGACGTGATGGCTATTAGGAAAGCCACTTTCCATGTTAAGAACTGAACCTCGCAAGAATGCAGAGGCTCAAAAGGGGGGCCCATCAGCCTGGTGAGGACCACATAAGGTTCCATACAGGAGCTGGTGGGGTCCTGGGAGGAATGACTTGTTTCAACCCTTCCAGAAAAGCCTTAACGGCAGGCACTCTGAAAACTGAGAGACGCTGCCTGTTTTGGAGATAAGCCGCTATGGCGGATAAGTGTATCCGAATGGAAGCATATGCTAGATTGCATTTGTAAAGATGTAACAAATAACAAATGATGTCGTGAGTAGATGCATCTAGCGGGTTGATGTTGTGTTCTGCACAGTAAATGACAAAACGCGTCCATTTTGCTGCATAGCAAGCTCTGGTGGTAGGCTTCCACGTCATCCAGTATGATATCCATGCAGTCGGGAGGCAAGTTAAGGTAGCCAAATTCTAAGACTTCAGGAGCCAGATCGCCAGGTTGAGCTGTTGCGGATCTGGATGCTGAATGTCGCCATGGTTCTGCGTCAAAAGCCTGGGTGTGAGGTGGAGCCTTTGATGCGGTACCACAGAGAGTTCTAGAAACGTGGTGTACCATGGTTGGTGTGCCCACGTTGGAGCAACCAGGATGAGTGTCATCGAGTGTTGCTTTAGCTTTCATGCCACTAGCGGTATGAGAGGTGCTGGGGGAAAAGCGTACGCAAATCTGCCTGGCCAGTTCATCCATATCGCATTGCCCTGCGACTGTGGGTGCGGGAACCTGGCGGCAAAGCTTTGGCATTTGGCGTTTTCCCTTGTGGCCAACAGGTCTATCTCTGGATGACCCCACTGCTGGAAGTACGGGCGGAGTACTGATGGATGTATCTCCCACTCGTGCATTTGGTGGCTGTACCTGCTGAGCAGATCCGCCATCTGATTGTCCTTGCCCGGGAGGTGTTCCGCCATGAGGAAGATGTTCCTCTGAATGGCCCACTTCCACATGCTCTGAGCCAGATGAGACAACTGTGGAGAGTGTGTACCTCCCTGCTTTTGAATGTAGTACATGGCCGTCATGTTGTCCGTCCGGATCAACACTACCTTGTTGCACAGATGTACCTTGAATGCCTTCAGTGCCATGAAGATTGCCATCAGTTCCAGGTAGTTGATGTGCATCTTCGTTTGCTGCGTTGCCCATAGTCCCTGCACCGTGTAGTGGAGTACATGAGCTCCCCATCCCTGGAGAGATGCGTCCGTCGTCAGGATAATCTGTGGCACAGGCTCTTGGAACGATCGGCCCTTGCAAAGGTCGCGTGGATTCCACCAATGCAGAGAGCTGTATGCCCGACCGGTCACCAACACTAGGTCGTTCAACTGCCCTTGAGCCCGAGTCCACTGATGAGCCAAACATTCTTGGAGCGGACGCATATGTAGCCTCGCGTGCGGGACTATGAAGATGCAGGAGGCCATCATGCCTATCAACTGCATGAACAGTGTTGCGGTCTGAACTTCTGGATCAGTGCCTGAATGCTGTCGATCCTCACAGAAGTTGGCTGAGCTGTGGCTGCCAGAGTATTTATTGTCGCGCCCAAATACTGCCGCACATGGGCTGGCTGAAGGTGCGACTTCGAATAATTCAGTGAGAATCCCAGATTGTGAAGGAGGTGAATGGTGTGGGACATGTTGGCGGCGCACTGCTGGGCCGACTTTGCTTGGACAAGCCAGTCGTCCAGATAAGGGTAGACGTGAAAGTTTTGTCTCCTGAGGTGCGCAGCCACTGTCGCCAGGCATTTTGTGAACACCCTGGGCGCTGTGGTCACCCCGAAAGGGAGGACCTTGAATTGATAATGCTGATTCTGAATGGTGAATCTGAGGTATTTTCTGTGTGATGGATGTAGTGGAATGTGAAAATATGCATCCTTGAGATCCAAGGTTGCGAGGAAGTCCCCTTGATTGAGCAACGGAAGAACCTGCTGCAGTGTTAGCATGTGAAAATGTTCTGAGAGAATATACTGGTTTAGGGGTCTGAGGTCCAGTATGGGTCTGAGGGACCCGTCCTTCTTCGGGATTAAGAAGTACAGGGAGTACACTCCTGTGCCTTCTTCCTCCACTGGCACGAGCTTGATCGCCCCTTTTTGCAGCATGACGAGTACCTCTTGCTGCAATAAGTGCAAATGCTCTGTGGACGTAGGACGGTGTTTTGGTGGCAAGTTGGGTGGAGTGGTAGTTAACTCCAGACAATAACCGTACTGGATACGTTTTCTGACCCACCTGTCTGTGGTGATGGATTTCCAGACCGGCAGGAACGGCTGCAGTCTCCCCCCGACACGTGTTGTATGGTCAGGGGGCAGTGACAGGGCGTCACTGTTTGTTGGTGGCAGAGGAGAGGGAGTTGTTGTTTCCACGACCTCTGCCCTTGGTGCTGTTGCCCCGATAGCCGCCTCTACTGTGCTTGGTGTAAGAGGACTGCGCCCCACCTTTAGTGTATTGCGTTTGCTGGGACATCTGGCCTCTGGAAACACCTCTATTGCCGGAGCGACGAAAAGTAGTGCCCTGAAACTGTTGGGACTGGAAAGCCCCCATGGACTTTGCAGTCTCGGTATCCTTTTTTATTTTTTCCAGGGTGGTATCCACCTCAGGACCAAATAGTCTATCAGGGTTTACAGGCTGATTGAGGATGGTGGTTTGTATCTCCGGCTTGAACCCGGAGATTCTGAGCCAGGCCTGACGTCGCAACATGACACTAGTGTTAATGGCCCTTGCCGCGGTGTCCGCCACATCCAGTGCATATTTAATCGAAGCGTTGGAGACGAGCTTCCCTTCCTGAATGAGCATCTCCGCTGCCTCTTTATACTGATCTGGTAGATGTTGTAACAGGCTCTCTAGTGTATCATAGTGTGCCCTGTCATATCTGGCCAAGAGTGCCTGAGTGTTTGAAATGCGCCAGATATTGGCCGCTTGAGCCGCCACCCTCTTCCCTGATGCTTCTAGCACTTTAGATTCCTTGTCAGGGGGAGGAGCATCACCAGTGGACTGTGAATTTGCCCTCTTCCGGGCATTAGAAACAACCAGAGAGTCCAAAGGCAACTGGCCCTTGATGTAGTTAGGGTCGCCAGGTGCCGGTCTATACTTTTTTCAATCCTAGGGTTGATAACCCTGGCACGTGTGGGTTCTTTAAAAATGTCCGCAGCATGTTTCAGAACCCCTTTAAGCATTGGGAGAGTCTTGACAGTCTTTTCTGCTGTGGAAAAGGTATCAAAGAGGAAGTCCACCTCAATAGGGTCAGCATGCAGCTCGACGTCGTGGTTTTTAGCCGCCCTCTCAATTAGGGCATTAAATGCTGCAGAATCCTCTGTAGGAGAGGTTTTGACATTGTACACCTGAGTGTCCGGGGCAGTGTGCTGATCCCCTGGGTCCACTGCATCCACCCAAGAGTCCTGGTGATCCTCAGGATCAGTGTTGGCAGGGAAATTATACTCCTCCTCATCACCTTCCCTAGCCTCCCCATCCGAATAAGTGGGGGAGGGTGTAGTAACTGTTTGAGTCCGTGGGGCAAGTGGCTCAACCAAAACCGGGGAATCCGTAGAAGGCTTCTTGCGCTTCAAAGGAATCGTGTAGGACTCCATAGGCTGCGCCGCCGTGATCTTCCTCTTGTAGAGGGTAAGTTTACCGGTGTCGGCGTCGATAAAGTGTTCCGACTGCTCTTCCATCATGGGTCGATGCTTCGAGCTCACCAGTGGCTGAGAAGGCTTCGACCCCGCAGACACCTGCACGTGCGCGTCGTCGACCGGCTTCGGTGCGAACGCCTTCGGTGCCACCTTCGGCGGTAACATGAACAGGAGTGGCGCAGAGGACTTCGGCGTTTTGGTAACTTGCTTTGGGGCGGAAGCATCCTTCGGATCGACCGCAGAAGCCTTGTTCCTGATGCGTTGCAAAGAGTCCGACACCTGCTTTGTGAAGGATGCGGACGGTTTCGTCGACCCGACAGACGGCCTCGATCCACCAGCGTGTGCAGACTCGAGCGTCGATGCCGTGGCTTTCTCCGGCCGATGCGCGGGATCAGCCCTCTTAGGTGCGCCGTGTCCTCCGACTGTGTCGACGGCCTTCCGCGCCGGCGGCTTCGGGTCGGCGGGCTTGACAGCTGGTTTTTGTGGCTCAGTCTTAGGCTCGACGCCCTTGAGCGATTTGGGATCGACGCCCTTGACCGACTTCGGCTCGACGCCCTTGGTCGACTTCACCTGGTCGACAGCCTTCTTCGGCTTTGGCTGCGCCGACTTGTCGGAAGACGAGGAGGCGGCCAGAGGGACAGATGTCTTCGCTTTCGATGGCGTCTCCATCACTTTTGTTTTCGTCGACACCGAAGCTTTCACTTTCAGTTTCGGTTTGACCAACGGCGGCTCCGCAGAAGTGTCCGTAGCCGGGCCCGTAGGCGAGGCCGTGGAACTGGGTGTAAGGTCTTGGGTAAGGCCATGTGGCGATCCCTCGACCTGAGCCTTAGTGATTGTCCGAACGGGGCATAGCTCTTCCCCTGAGCTATCTTCCGTGGCCCCATAGGCCTCATTGTCGTCTCCTACCTCGTCGATGACTTCTTCAGTATCTAGCACTTCGACGTCTGCGTCGTAGGTGTAGTCGATCTCCTCCGCAGGAGTGGAAATCGGCTCTTGATCTTCTGGCTCGTCTGTTTCTTCCCTCTCGAAGATGTCCACCAGTGCCGGGGCCGACTGCTGGGCTTCCATGTGCGCCGAAGTCGAATCGTCTTCTTAGATCGAAAACGGGAACAAGCCATACAGTTGGCTTCATCGTGATCCAGCGAGAGGCACTTGTTGCACACCGGGTGGACGTCGATGTGGGGATACTTCGATCCGCACACGGGACATTTCTTGAACGGGCTCCGTTCCATGATGAATGTTGGTTGCGTTGACTGGGCCTCGAGCACCGAAGAGGCACGCGACTCTTCTGGATGTCCGACTCGGGAACTGAGCCGGAACAGAGCTGGGCACCGAACGCAAGACAATACCGACGGTATAGGAAAAGGCCTTTGGGCCTTAAGAAAAGTCTATATCGATTCCGAACTGGAGATGTCGAATATACATCCGAACCCAATGGCGGAAAAAAACAATCTGGGGATGGAGTCGATGCCCATGCGCACTGTAGTCCAGGGGAGGAGCCACCTATCTCGTGATACTTCCAAGACTCTTCCAGGACAACAATGTGCAATCATCCGGACCCAACACTAGGCGGCGATCTATGCTATAGATATGAATTCAGCAGCCCACATGCCTCGAACCAGAATTTACTCATCCGTTCTACCTCCATGTTTGTGCCCATCACAAGTGAAAGTCATAGCATTACTCACATCAACAATAACCACAAATTAAGGAAAATATTATATTTTTAAAAATCACCTTAATGCCCAAAGTAGTAAGAGTCCAAGTATCTCTATCCACAGTGATATGCAGTAAAAAAATAACCTTGCAGAGTACATAAAGCTGTAGTAAAGGAAAGAAGGGTAGTCCTATTATCTGCTCTTAGCCACATCTAAAGCAGACACAAATAATGTTCTTAAAACCTAAGCACTCCATTTCTCAACAATGGTAGATGACAAAAAGGCTGTACCTGAACAAGCTGGAGCAATGGGGGGTGGTAAGGAGGATTTCTGTTCACGGAGGAGGGGATTACATCTAAACTTAAATTAGAAAGGATCCATTCACAAAATGTTCTGCGCAAAAATGCAACTTTTGTTTAACAGCGGAATTTCTAGTGTGAAATCCCAGGTTTCAATTCACAAAATAAGAATCTTTGAAGACTGCATTAAGATTTGTGGAAAATCTATACGCTAGCAGATCCATGCACCTTCATAAGTGTGAGCTAGTGGTAAAAAAATGGGTTCTCCGATAGAATTAGTAAATGTGGTGATCACGGGCACAAAGCCTGAACATTTCATAGATTAAGCATCCTTAATAACTTTAAATATAAATCTGAAGTTATGTATACCAGCAACTGAATTCTGCCGCTAGCACATCTCTAATTACATTACTTATATACCATGCCATCTGACAGCAACCTCCTGAGGCGGAAGCCAGGAGACGCATAGATCGTACTTTAAAAAAAAAAACTGTGATTTAATTTGTACTTTTAACTCTTACCGATTCCCTCCTGGGCACTTTCCATTTCTTGTGAGCACTTACAAGGCATTCCCCGCGCAGCGGATTTATTGCTGCCGCGGGTTTAAGACAAATCTTGCCGCCATTTCCTGGGACTCCCCAGGCCACGCCCATAGTGTTGGCCACGCCCCCCCCCGCAACAACTACTTAACCCGCGCTGATCACAAGCGCCAGTATCTGACAGCAACCTCCTGAGGCGGAAGCCGGGAGACGCATAGATCGTACTTTTTTAAAAAAAACTGTGATTTAATTTGTACTTTTAACTCTTACCGATTCCCTCCTGGGCACTTTCCATTTCTTGTGAGCACTTACAAGGCATTCCCCGCGCAGCGGATTTATTGCTGCCGCGGGTTTAAGACAAATCTTGCCGCCATTTCCTGGGACTCCCCAGGCCACGCCCATAGTGTTGGCCACGCCCCCCCCCGCAACAACTACTTAACCCGCGCTGATCACAAGCGCCAGTATCTGACAGCAACCTCCTGAGGCGGAAGCCGGGAGACGCATAGATCGTACTTTTTTAAAAAAAACTGTGATTTAATTTGTACTTTTAACTCTTACCGATCCCCTCCTGGGCACTTTCCATTTCTTGTGAGCACTTACGAGGCATCCCCCGCGCAGCGGATTTATCGCTGCCGCGGGTTTAAGACAAATCTTGCCGCCATTTCCTGGGACTCCCCAGGCCACGCCCATAGTGTTGGCCACGCCCCCCACAACAACTACTTAACCCGCCCTGATCACAAGCGTCAGTATCTGACAGCAACCTCCTGAGGCGGAAGCCGGGAGACGCATAGATCGTACTTTTTTAAAAAAAACTGTGATTTAATTTGTAATTTTAACTCTTACCGATCCCCTCCTGGGCACTTTCCATATCTTGTGAGCACTTACGAGGCATCCCCCGCGCAGCGGATTTATCGCTGCCGCGGGTATAAGACAAATCTTGCCGCCATTTCCTGGGACTCCCCAGGCCACGCCCATAGTGTTGGCCACGCCCCCCCCCCCGCAACAACTACTTAACCCGCGCTGATCACAAGCGCCAGTATCTGACAGCAACCTCCTGAGGCGGAAGCCGGGAGACGCATAGATCGTACTTTTTAAAAAAAAAACTGTGATTTAATTTGTACTTTTAACTCTTACCGATCCCCTCCTGGGCACTTTCCATTTCTTGTGAGCACTTACAAGGCATCCCCCGCGCAGCGGATTTATCGCTGCCGCGGGTTTAAGACAAATCTTGCCGCCATTTCCTGGGACTCCCCAGGCCACGCCCATAGTGTTGGCCACGCCCCCCACAACAACTACTTAACCCGCCCTGATCACAAGCGCCAGTATCTGACAGCAACCTCCTGAGGCGGAAGCCGGGAGACGCATAGATCGTACTTTTTTTAAAAAAACTGTGATTTAATTTGTACTTTTAACTCTTACCGATCCCCTCCTGGGCACTTTCCATTTCTTGTGAGCACTTACGAGGCATCCCCCGCGCAGCGGATTTATCGCTGCCGTGGGTTTAAGACAAATCTTGCCGCCATTTCCTGGGACTCCCCAGGCCACGCCCATAGTGTTGGCCACGCCCTCTCCCCTCCGTCACCCCTCGCCATAAAACATGTGCATCTACCGAACGCGCAGCGGGCACGCCGAAGGCGCGCCAAATGCAAGCCCGTCCGAGCCCGTCTGCGCCCGACCGAGCCCTGAGCCCAGGACCTCTGCATCTCGCATCCCCCCCCTCACGGAGGTACACTCAAGAAACTCTTCTCAAACTCAGGGACTTTCCTTCCTCTCCCTGCTGCACCACCATTTTCTTAGAGAAAGGACAATCCTGTTGCTCAAACTGTCCATACAGGCTCACACCGCGACTCCCTCTGAAACCACGCTGGATCAAGATGGCCCTACTCAATTGCAGATCCCTCCCGAAACACCAAGCAGAAATTCATATGCTCCTGCAAGATTCCGAGATTGAGATCCTCTTTCTCACCGAAACATGGATCAATTCCAATTCAGACCCAGACATAGTCCAATCACTCCCCCCAGGGTACCTAATCAAGCACCAGGACAGACCCTCCGGGACAGGGGGTGGAATTGCGATCATCTACCAAAAAAACCTGTCCTGCCACTTTAAGGGCAGTCCAATTCAGGACTGCAAAAATGTCCAGTTCTCTATCCGCCTAGCCCCATCCACAACCCTCTCGGGTATTCTTGTCTATCGCCCCCCAGGACAGCCAGGTCCTTTCTGTAAATTCCTATTAGAAAGCATCTCCTCTCTTGCGTGTCTGTCTCCCAACTTTACGGTCCTAGGAGATTTAAATCTCCACTTTGACGATCCAACAAACAAAACCGCCGCTGACCTCAAGGAAGACCTAGCTTCCCTTAACCTTCATTTGAAATGCAATCACCCCACCCATTCCAAGGGCCACTTGTTGGACCCCATATTCACCAACCTCCCGAGCCTAATAGTGAATAATCCCCTCCCTATCCCGTGGTCAGACCACCACCTAATCCCCTTTCAGTTTCAACTCTCGTGCGAAGCGCCGGAGAGATCTCCTCCCCAAGTACCATCCCGTCCGTGGCAAAAACTGGACAAGGCCGCATGGATTCAAGCACTGGCTTCCACTACACCGGTGCTCGACTCAGATCCCTCCAGAGCAGACTTCCAACTCCGCTCCTGGATTGAACAATCCCTTGACGCTATCCTTCCCGCCAAACCTCTCCCCTGTAAAAAGGCATCCTTTAAATCCCCATGGTTCACCCAGGAACTACGCGAACTCAGGAAACACTGCAAAAAGCTCGAGCGACTCTGGAGAAAGGACTGGGCTGCTGAAAGCAAAAACGAATATAAGTCTGCCCTGAAGCATTACAAGTCTTGTATAAAAAACACCCAGGCAACCTTCTTCGAGGGGAAGATACTAGCTGCTGCTAACTCTGCCAAAGAAACCTATCGCATCGTTCGTCTCCTTACAAAAACCCCTGAATCACCACCCAGACCGGACCCCTCGGGCACGAGATGCAACCAGCTAGCTGAGTTCTTCTCAACAAAAATTAATAACATCCTTAACACCCTCCCCACCACCACCACCTCCCACCTTCCCTCGACCCCTCCCTCTGGCCTGGAGACCCCATGCCTTGAAGCCTTTTCCTAGGTGACCACAGAACTATTTCTGACCATCCTACAGTCAGTGAAGAGCGGGACCCCCTCAGACCCAGCCCCTATGAGCAAACTAAAATGGGTCGCCTCCACTATAGCCCCCCCCTTCACCAACCTTATTAATGCGTCCTTTTCCCTTGGCATTGTGCCGATTCACTGGAAAAAAGCCACAGTCCGGGCACTTCAAAAAAACAAAAACACCTCGACCCCACAGACTTGTCTAACTTTAGACCAATCTCTCTCCTCCCGGCCATTAGTAAAGTGGCCGAGAAAATCGTCAACCGCCAACTATCCCTCTTCCTGGAATCCAACAACCTCCTGCGCCACTCCCAGACAGGGTTTAGACCAGGACAGGGAACAGACACCGCACTTCTAGCCGTGGTCGAGGAGGCAAGAACCATCATCGACGCGGGAGGATCGGTGGCAGTGATCCTCCTAGATCTGAGTGCCGCCTTCGACACGGTGGACCATGCCATCCTTATCCACCGTCTCAGCATGGCAGGAATCTCCGGCACTGCCCTGTCCTGGATCAAATCCTTCCTGGAAGGTAGAACCTTTAAGGTGGCTGACGGCACAGTTAACTCGAGTGCTCTCCCTCTCCAGTGTGGGGTCCCCCAGGGCTCCTCCCTGAGCCCCACACTTTTTAACGTATACATGTCTCCTCTTGAAGACATTGTAACTCCATTCGGCATAAAAACAGTTATGTACGCCGATGATACCCAGCTGGTACTCTCCATAAACCAGTCGACCAAAAGTCTGGACAACATGTCAGCATGCCTCCAGGACATCTTTCAATGGATGTGCGAATCACGCCTGAAACTAAATGGAGACAAATCCGAGATCCTTCTCCTAGGTAACCCAAGCAGACTCCCCCCATTCCTCTCCTGGCCACCCTGCATGGGATCACCCCCCACCCCCAAGTCCGAAGTCAAAAGCCTAGGTATCTGGTTGGGCCAAGAGCTAAACTTTAAAGTCCAGGCCAGAAAAAACGCCGGCACATGCTTCGGTCTTATTAAGATAGCGCGAAAAATCCTCCACTTTATCCCCTTTCAATCCAGGAAACTGGTCTTGCAGGGGTTAGATAATTCCAGACTGGACTATGGAAATGTTCTTTATCTAGGGGCTCCCGCATCTGTCATGAACAGACTGCAATGCGCCCAAAACGCCGCCGCCAGACTCCTGACCGGGACCAAATCTAGATGCTCTGCCACACCAGCCCTCAGATCCCTACACTGGCTCCCGATTAGGGAAAGGATCACTTTTAAGACCCTCTGCATCTCACACAAAATACTACAAGGCAGAGGCCCGCCGATTCTGAGATCTCTCGTCAAACCTCATCACTCGAACAGACAACTCAGATCAGACTCACTCTCTCTGGCCAGCGTCCCCAGAATAAGAAAGGCCCGCTCTGGGGGGCGACTGTTTTCATACAACGCCCCAAAGCTGTGGAACTCCCTCTCACTTTCCATCCGAAGTGAACACAACTTGCTAGCCTTTCGCAGGCTATTAAAAACGTGGCTCTTTCCATAACTTCTTTCTATCACTTCCCCCCTGAAGCTTCAGGTTGACTGCCAGCGCTGGGACGCCCTAGGGTAGCTATGCGCTTTACAAATCCGTATTCAAATTCAAATTCATGCCTGACTGCAACATTTTTGGGTATGGGGTACAGACTCAATGCAGAAGATAACTACCGGTACATAACCTTTTCCTGGTTCTGCATTGCAGGAATCTTCAGTAAAGTCAAACATTTTATTAATCTGCTGCTGCATGTGTGGGCCCTGGAACATCTTTTGCATAACTTTCTTCCATAGAAAAGCATACTAGAATCAATCAATCAAAGACTTTATTGCGGTCCACAGAAGGGCAAAGTAAAAGCACAGAAAGTTAGATAAAGTATTTAATAAATTACAGTACACAGCTCATTGCAATGCAGATAAGCTTAAATGACTTAAAATCAAGTTACATCCATGAACAACCAAGTCGATTCGATAGAGTGCCTAGGCAATTGCCAAAAACGCAAAGACCTCAAGAAGAGGCAACCTTTGTGTTGGAAGGTAGGAGCTGCGGAGGCAAGATGGCGGACACGGCTGTGTCCGAGTGAGGTAGGTTATGAGTGCTCTCCGTTACCCGCGCCCCTGCACCCCTGGATGCTGGTGAAGAAACGTGAAAGTGAATGCTGAACGGTGCTAAGCGCTAGTTAAACTACCCGGAATGCTGAGGCTGCTGTCATTTTTATATCGACAAAGACGCCGACATAGCTGGTACTTTACCGCTCACTGGGCTGGTCAGTTCGGCGGAGCTGCGGTCGGTTCCTGGCATCAAGGGTAAGGAGCTGCAGCTTCTGATCAGCAGTGTCAGACACGGGGCTCTATCGAAAACCTGGGCCAGAGCAGGATAGCAGTGATGGGTTTCTAAGAACACTAACACCAATGTTGTCTCTAAGGGTCCAAAGATTCGTGCAGCGGCCGCTGCAACAGTACCCGTGTCTGCTCATGTCGGCAGTCACCCAGCTCCGGTGCAAGGTGCTGGCTTGGGGGATACTGGCATGTCCGAAAACTATGGCGATTTCCAGCCAGATACGAGTCTCACTCCGGGGGCTTTGCGTTCTGTGGATGTGGCAGGCTCCAAGGTAACGATTCCCGTGATTTTCAAGAAAAATAAAACGCTGGATGTAGAGCAAACGATTGCAGTGGGAGCCCCACATAGTGATAGTACTCCTGGCATATTAAGAGCGGCACCAAATACATCTATGTTAAGCTTGGGCGCATCCCCTCTGTTCAACAAGCAGGACTTTGTGGGAGAAATGAGGAAAAGTAAGTTGGGTAATACTTTAGTGCCAGATGAATTAGAGCTTACTGGAGAAAATGCCGCTCCTCCCCAGTTGTCAAATGGGGATTTACTGGATATTCAAACTAGCTCTCTAAGTGTTCCATCTTCAGCACCTGTTAGTGAGGGCTCTGGCCAACTGCTTCAAGGGACTGCGACCTGTAGCGATGTGGGGCAAGGAATGGAACATTGGGGTCTTTGCATTTGAATGGTAGTAGGGAGTGGGTGAATAAACTTATCACAAAAGTATCTTTTTCTTTTGAGTTTGTAGTACCAAGAAGTTTGGTGGGATGGCAATGGCGGAGTTTTTCAGTTATGGCAAAACAATTTAGATTTAAGGATGGGTAAATTCGCTGTCTGTTCTTGGAACATATGCGGCCTGAATGATAGGAAGAGGGATCATGGCTCAGATTCTTAAAACAATGAGGGTGGAACTGTTATGTGTACAGGAAACACATATTGCATGGAACAATAGGAGGTGGTTAAGAGATCTGGGCTTGGAACTTGTGGGATGTACGCGTCAAGGGTCGACCACGAGAGGAGTTGCTATTTTGAAAAAATGTGGGTGGGGGGGAGAGTAAGCGTGTTAAAGAAGACCCTTATGGTCAGTAAGTAATTATCGAGCTGAGGATAGATAGCCTTGTGGTGACTATTTTTTCACTTTACGGTCCCAACTCTGATGATCCAGATATACTAAAGGACCATAGTATTGAGCTTGCTGCCTGGCCATCTCCCCTAATCTTATGTGGGGATTTTAACCTTCACGTAGGAGGAAATGTAGACATATCTGGTAACTATCTGTACGATGGGAAAAAAAACAAAGTCTTCAAAGCTACCAGGGGTCTAGTTAAGGACCTTGGACTAGAAGATGTGTGGTGGTTGGAAGGATCGGGTGCCCGAGGGAATGCCTTTTACTCTGCCCCCCATTGAAAGCATGTACGGCTAGACTATTTTTTTTATCACGGCAGAGTTGTCGACCAATGCTAGGATTAATATCCAACCTAAAATAATCTCTGACCACAACCCTATCATATTAGAAGTAGAAATCATGTATAGATGTCCTATAAGACCCTGGACATTTGAGCGTCAATTACTAGCTGATCCTGGTTACTGTGAACAAATGTCCAATTGGATAGTTGACATTTTTGAAAATAATTTTGGGTCTGCTCCAGTGTATACGGTATGGGAGGCTTTCAAGTCAGGAGTGCGGGGAAAGACCTTAAGCTATTCCATTAATAAACAACGTACATTAAGGGTAGAATTTGCGGATGAGATGAATAAACTTCGGCTCCTAGAAATTAACTTTATGATGGCAGTCAGCAATGGTCAGGATTGTGAACAAATCTCGAGGGATCTTGCCATTCAGAAAATGAGGCTGTATCAAAACATTGCTACTAAGTTAGCGGCTCAAATGGCAGTATACAGGTCTGAGTTATATGAGATGGGGGAAAACTCTGATTGATTATTAGCCAAAAGGCTACAACAAAAAGAGGTGGCTAAGAGGATTAACTCCATCCAGGATGCGCAGGGGCGAATTCATGTTAAGCCTGCTAAAGTGTTAGAGGTTTTTGGCAAATTTTATAGTCAATTGTATACGAATGAGGATAACCTGGGAACTGAAGGAAAAGTAGTAGAGTTTTGTGGAGATATTGAGATTACTAAGTTGGCTGCTGCTCAAAAGGAAGAACTAGATGCTGACATTACCTGGGAGGAAGTGGAGGCAGCAATAATATCATTGGCTGCCGGTAAGGAGGTGGGACCAGATGGGATTCCGCTTGAATTCTTTAGAACTTTTCGGCCGGTTTTGAAAGAACAAATGAGGGTGACCTTTTTGGCCGCACAAAGGGGAAATGCCCCATTGTCTTGGCAGAAATCTACCATTATGGTATTTTTAGAAACAAGATAACCCCCCCCTGTCACCATCATCTTATAGACCTATCTCGTTAATTAATGCCGATTGTAAAATATATTCTAATATCCTAGTAGTACATTTATCGAGGATTATTTCAACATTGGTCTCACAATTTCAGCATGGGTTTATCCCGGCCGTGATACTGCTGATCATGTTCGGCATTTGATAGCTCTTATGGATTGGGCAGAAGCTACAAAGACCACAATTGGAATCACCCTGTTGGATGCCGAGAAGGCATTCAACGGGGAGTCCTGGCTATAAATGTGGGAGGCTGTACGGATGAAGGGCTTTGGACATGGGATGCTTCAAGCTTTGAAGTCATTATATCGGTTACCAGCCACCTTTATACAGATTGTAGGTAAAAAATCGGTTTGTTTACAATTAGTCGCGGTACACGACAAGGATGCCCGTGTTCGCCTTTATTATTTGCCTTATATATTGATTTTTTCTTGTCTAAATTAAACCAATCAGTCGACATTAAACCAGTCAAGTTGTGTGATATTGAGTAGAGAGCTCTAGCATACGCGGACGATATTGTTATCGTTACCAGTGATATTGCTTCCGCATTGCCAGCAATTGATGGCTTGGCATTAAAGTTTGGGCTTTTTTCGGGGTATAAATTAAATATATCTAAGACACAGATCTTATGCCTTGGTGGCGATCTCCCTGATGATATAACTACTGTCTCGGAAGCCATTTATTTGGGAATTAATATCTCGTCACCAATCAATAAGATCCCCGAGATAAATATGAATCCTGTACTCACTAAAGTGAATACAATGTTGGAGAGACTAGACTATTTGCATTTATCTTTGCATGGGAGGTCAAATGTTTTAAAAATGCTTGTAATGCCCAAACTTCTGTATATGTTCAGAACCATCCAACTCGAATTTCCAGCTTCATGTTTTAGAAGGCTTGAGAGGATTAGTTCTAGATACTTGTGGGGTTATAAGAGGCAGAGAAGGGCATATAAAAAGATGGTGCTGTCCAGAATTCGTGATGGTTGGGTATTCCGTATTTTTGTTTTATTACTGGGCAGCAGTTTTGCAATTTATTAGCCCTCTGGTTGTGGGTGATAGGGCTAGGATTATGCCCTGTCATAGCCCCCCGATCTATGAGTATGGGTTGGGGGAGGAGGCCAATGGCTGTTTGGTTAAAGTACTGGAACCAAGCTACTTTAAGAAAACTAAATTTAAAATCCTTAAAGCCGCATATTCTGTGTGGAGGTGGGTCAAGCGGCATTTGGATCTCCTGAATATAAATGCCTATACTCCATTTGAAGCTACCGGGGTACTCCCTTTGATTTTTTGAGTTCAAATTTCATTCAGATGGCGTCTAAAGGGAATTTATCGTTTAGGAGATCTATGTCTTGATGGTCAGTTGGCCGCCTTTACAGAGTTGCAAGCACAATATGGCCTGGCAAACACTAATTTTTTCAAATACCTTCAAATCCGTAGTTATTTGAGTAAACTAGGCCCGGGCTTAGAGCATCAACTCAGAAAATTCCCTTTAATTGAGAAAATGGGAAAAAAATGGCCATTGGTCTTTTTTATTCCGATTTGATTGAGGTACTCCCAGATGATGTAGAGCAATGCCAAGATAAGTGGGCAAGGATGTTTAATCAAGAGGGAATTGATCTCATTAACCGCATCGCTGCTAGAGAGATTCCCCTGCTGTGCTGGACAGCAATAAAAACGGGTGTGGTCATGACGAGCTCAGCTCGTCATGAGCACACGAGCACTGTGCTGCATGACGAGCTGAGCTCGTCATGAGCATGGAAGGGTTTAACTCTTTTAGCTTGGCTAATCAAGTCTTGCTGACGGGTAGGATGCGTGTACAACACTACATGGCTATTTATGATTTGTACTATACCCCAAGGAAAATCTCTAAATGGGGACATCAGCTGGAACCAAATGTAACAGGTGTGGCTTCTTTGCGGCGGATGCAGTTCATATGTTTTACGCGTGCCCCAAATTAGCGGACCTATTTTTGTCTATTGAGCGTTTTCTAGCTTTAATAATGGGATCACCAGTGTGTGTAACTGGGGAACTGGTGATGACAGGGGTTAATTCAGGCATTGTGGCACAAACAAGATCCAAAGCAATGACTTCTTTTTTGTTTAATTGTATGGCAGTCGTGCATGCATGTATTACGAAGGATTGGATTACCCCCTGTTTTTTTTCTCTGTCCTTATGGATGCCCGCTTCTGTTGCTGCAATTGTATATGTACATGTGTTGTTCTTTTTTTTTTGCTGACCCCATATATCTGTGTTTGTATTGAAGGATTATCAATTCCTTGCATAAAAGAGGAAAAAAATCAATACAATTTTTTTTTTTTAAAGACCTCAAGAAGAGCCCTTAGGTAAGTCCCAAGTGGGTCTGCTATGCCATCCAGCAGTCTAAGCTAATAGCCAGTCAAAGGTAGCTCAAAATAACTGGCTGTCGCAGATTTCTGAATGTATAGTGCAATGAAGACCAAAAAGTAAAAATGTATAAAACATTAATCACTAAAAACAGTCGAACGTCTGCTTAAGATGAATAATTTTTCCCAATTGCACTTGATCTAATGTGCAATATTGAACATAAATAGTTAGAGAACAAGTATACTATACTTCTCCTATTATCTGACTTGCAAACTCTTAAGACATTATGTCGATCTTCATGCTCAAGAAGCCTACAACGAGGAATAATCCAATGTGCACTCTGTTTTGCGTATGTGCAGCACAAAAATGGTAAATGTTCTTCATTTTCGTCAGCATGACACCCCATGGCTCATAAGTGAGTAGAGATGATATTTTTATTCCATGAGCAGGTAAAGAATGGAATAGGCAAAATCCCAAACTTAAATTTGATTAAAAAGGATCTTGGGAATGGTCCATATTTTTTTTTAACTAGGGGCTGCATTTAAAAGACAAATAAGGGTTTTAGAGACTACCTGACGATTCAACGGAGATTTTTGTACAAAAGACGACATACCAATAACGTATTTTCACAGTTTCTATAGCATTGTTTTGGTACTGAAGTGGGATGCAGGCAACACTCAGTAAATCCTAGCCTGAATAGCCAGATTTTTACATGAAGTACCCAGGGGATCATGTGCCACTATATCCATGAGGAAATATTTATATGTGGTCAGTTCGTTGTTGTCCGGAACCTGACCCAATATAAGATAGGTTTAAGACAAGCTATATCTGATTATTTTTTAAAATATTTTTATTATAAAACATAAAATAACAATACAGCAGAAAAACAAAAAAAGAAAGCAAACATCAGGAAGGACACCTCATTCAAAATAAATGCCCCACACATACAGCCAATAAAATTAAAATAAACAGTAGCGATGACATACAGACATATAGCATTAGACCTCTAAGGGGACTCCCTATCTACATTATATGGAGCATCATCTGCAAAGGGGGTACACAAGAGTCCCCTATATTCATTCCAAGGGACCCATATTCAAGTCAGTTTGCCCGGGCAGCCTCTACCTTCGTATATATCACCCTCTCAGCTTGCATGCACCAGTCCATATCTGTAGCCCAGTCAGTACGGCGGGACACAACTCCTCCCTTCCATGTTCTAGCAATATTCCTCTTAGCTACAATACAGCCCAGAGAGACCCACAGTTCTTCGGTGTGATTCAGACCCGTAGCGTCCCAGATGTTTAAGAGACAGAGCCTAGGGGAAAGTGCT
Organism: Lissotriton helveticus; assembly: GCF_964261635.1. Taxonomy (NCBI): domain Eukaryota; kingdom Metazoa; phylum Chordata; class Amphibia; order Caudata; family Salamandridae; genus Lissotriton; species Lissotriton helveticus. Next base: position 272,350,759 of record NC_136062.1, read on the forward strand.
ATCGGTTTTTGACATATTTGGGACATAGTGGATATAATCTCGTTTCAGTAATGTTGGAGAATCGGGCAATCCCACCACTGATGTAGAAAGGTCCCCACGGCACCAGTCACGGGGGCAGAGTGGGGAGTTTGTGAATCCCATCTTAATCAGAGCTGTGAAAGTATAATAGGCTCTGTGTAGTAGTTTTAGTAGGATCAGTTTAAATCGAGACCTGATGGCCTCCTCCCTGGGAGAAACCAGGGCCTCCCTCCAGCCCACATCTGGTATATCCCCTAAGTCGGCCACCCATTTCATGCGAATTTTATCAAGTGGTTCCAGTAGTTTGTTGAGTATCTTACGGTAAGTTAAGGAAATAGCCTTATCTGGGAGGTAGTCGTCTAGGAGCCTATCTTCTAAAGGTGATGAAACAGGGAGATCAGAGCCTTTGGGGATGACCTTGGTGAGTGCGCTATGTGCTTGTAGGTAACGGAATGTTTCCCCCTCATGTAACTGGTATTTGGCCTGTAGATCAGCTAATGAAACCACCGTACCCCTCACCCAAGTCTCTGACTTCAGAGAGACCAATCAGATCCCATTTATCAAAACCGGGCTGATTTGACAACATCCCTAGGTGACAAGACTCCAATAGTGGAGTGACTCATGAGATTTTACCCTTCCAACCCAGCGCAGTTGTAGCTGCATGCCAGGCTGAGTCTGTGGTAGAGGTGGGCGGGAGTAAAGGTGCATGTTTGGGTCCACCGTATAGTGTCCTCATACAGTTACCCGCCTTCATATTAAAACAGTCCATTCTATACGCCGGGTCAGCAATAGGGCGTTGGGCCCAGTGATGGAGGACCACCAATTGAGAGGCCCAGTAATACGTTTTAAATGCAGGAAGCGCAATACCGCCATCATACCAACTACGTAGGAGGAACGTGATCGGGGGAGTGCCGCCATTCCATAACAGGGAGCGCACCTCAGAGTCAATCATTTAAAAATATTGTAGCGAGTCTGGGTAGGGTGAATTTTGTAGGGCATACAGAAAGCGGGGGAGTGCCATCATTTTAAAAAGGGCGGCACTTCCAAGTAGGGTAAGGGGTAACTAATTCCAAAGTTGCACATCAGTTCTGAGGCGATGTAGGGGAGAAAGGAGATTTCTCCTGTGAAAGGCATCCTCGTCCCTCGTAGCGTAGATACCCAAATAACAGAAGCCCTCCGTGACTACACATGCCGTACAACCTCGGGGGGAGCCTCGGGGGATTCCCACTAAAGACATATATCAAGGATTTGTCCCAGTAAATAGTGTAGCCCGAGTATTTCCAAAAAAGGGTCAGGATATGGAGCACTGAATGAAACGAAGACCAGGGTTAAGCTAAATACAAAAGAATGTCAGCTGCATAGAGGGATATTCTATCTGACCAATCCGGAGCCCAATTTAGTCCACGGATAGACGGGTCCCCTCTAATCCACACCGCTAAGGGCTCCAGTGCTAGCGCAAAGAGCAGCGGCGACAGGGTACCGCCCTGCCTCGTGCCCTTCCCCAGTTCAAAAATTGCCGATCTGCTACCGTTGACTGAAACGTGGGCCAAGGGCTTGGTATATAGTAAACATATTCAGGCCATAAAGCGTGGACCAAATCCGTATCTCTCCAAGAAGGCAAATAAAAAAGGCCATTCCATCATATCAAACGACATTTTAGCTTCTAGGGACACAATCACCAAGTCTTCTTGTATGGTGGAAGCCCTGCCCAACATTCCGAAGAGGCGGTGGAGATTGAGTACCTTATTTTTGTTCGGCATAAAACCGTATTGGTTCGGGTGAATCAGCTTAGGTAGGTGGGGCGATAGGCGAAGGGCCAAAAGTTTAGCTGCCATTTTGACCTCTGAGTCGAGAAGGGAAATTGGTCGATAGGAACTGCATTAGTCTTGGGGTTTCCCTTCTTTGTATATAACTGCAATGTTAGCCAGACGTTGTGTCTTGGGCATGCTCCCATGCTCTACACTTTCGTCATACATTTGCAGGAGATACGGAGCTAGAACCGGTGAGGCCGCTTTGTATAGCTCGATTGGAAGGCCACTGGGCCCCATGGCCTTCCCAGAACGCAGTGCCCCAATAGTTTTAGACACCTCAATCAGGATCAAGAGGGGCCTCAAGATCCACCACATCTTGGGGGTCTAAGCTCGGTAGGAGGAGGGTGGAAAGTAAGTCGGCGGCCTCCTCCTGAGTGGAAGTAGATGCAGGGACATCGAGACGTTCAAAATGGTTGGCGAAAATCTCAGCCATTCCGTCACGGTCACTAGGTCTCTCTGCGTCCAGAGCAACAATTTCAGCAACCCATCTATTGGCCGCTTCTCGCTTGTCTAGGCATGCCAATAATTTACTGGCTTGGTCTCAGATTTCCTTAAACCCTATATTGAGTAGAGCGATAGTGTGCCTGGGCTGCCTCACTAGCAATATTGTGATATTCCTTCTGCTTCACTGCAAGTCTGTGAGAAGTGTCTGGGAGGCAGATACAATGAGATCACGTTCGAGATTAGTCACCTCCCGTTCAATATCTTCTAGTCGCTCAAGTTACTACTTGTGTAACGATATATCTGTAAGAGACATTAGTTAATATTAGATTCCTTACCTTAGAATATCCCCAGGCGTCAGACTGGATCCGGAAACTTTTGCGTAGCAGTACGTCGTCTGCGGCTCCGCGTCTGTCGTCGGCGCCGTGATGACGTCGTCGGAGTACTTAGACGCCGCCTCCGCGTGCTGACGTCAGTTCTTAGGCACAGCTTTTCCGCACCAGAAACGCAGAGCCATGTTAAAAAACCAACACTGGTGCCATTGAAACTAGGGCCCTGAAAGGGGGTAACCCTAACCCTAGATATCGGTTCGCAGAACGGGGAGGATGGGTGAGTCGGTAAGGAATCTAATACTAACTAATGTCTCTTACAGATATATCGTTACACAAGTAGTAACTTGTGCATCTGAAAGAGACACGTTAGTATTAGATTCCTTACCTTAGAATGGATACCCCAGCAATACCAACCCCGGTGGTGGGTCTGCGAACCAATAATCACACCAGAAAGTCCTGGAGGACAGAACGGCCAAAGAAGCCATCCCTCCGGACTTGGCTGTCCAGGCAGTAGTGTCTTGCAAACGTGTGCAGCAATGCCCACTTAGCTGCCTGACAGATGTCTTGTAAGGGCACTCCCCGGCCCAGGGCAGTTGTAGTCGCCGTGGCTCGGGTAGAGTGAGCCCGCAATCCAACAGGGGGCTCCTTTTTAGCCAAGGAGTAGCATGCCTGGATACACAAGATGATCCACCGGGAGATGGTCCTCTTGTGTACCGCTTTCCCCTTCTTAGCGCACACGTAACCAACAAAGAGTTGGTCATCCACCCGGATCTGGTGTGTGCGATCCAAGTAAAATGAGAGCGCACGTTTTGGGTCCAGACGGTGGAGCCGCTCTTCCTCTTTAGAGGGATGCGGTGGCGGGAAGAAGGTTGGCAAGGTGATAGACTGCCCGATGTGGAAGGCCGTGACAACCTTGGGCAGGAAAGATGGCTTAGTACGCAACACCACTTTGTCCGGATGGACAGAAAGGAAAGGTGGAGTACAAGAAAGGGCCTGGAGCTCACTCACTCTCCTGACAGAGGTGATGGCAACCAGGAAAGCAGTCTTCAGAGTGAGAAGGCGGAAAAGACAGTTGTGAAGTGGCTCAAAGGGAGCGCACATCAGAAACTTAAGAACCAGGCTCACTGAGGCATCACAAACGGAACAGGAGGGAACGTGTGTGTGATGCACTTTAGAAATCTATTTACAATAGGGGACTTGAACAAAGAAGGTTTATCAGGCAGCCTCAGAAAGGCTGAAAGGGCAGAAAGGTAGCCCTTGATAGTGCCCAGAGCAGAGCCCTGCTGGGCAAGAGAAAGAAGGAAGAGAAGAACCTCAGAAAGAGGGGCAGCAAGAGGATCCACAGCCTTGGCTGTGCACCATGCCACAAATCTGTTCCACCTGCAGGCGTATACCGACTTTGTGGAGGGACGCCTGGCTGCCAGAATGACGTTACAGACTTCAGGAGGCAAGTCAAATGGCCTCAACTGTCGCCGCTCAATCTCCAAGCATGGAGGTGGAGACTGGACAGGTTCGGGTGGAGGACCGTCCCCTGCTGCTGCGACAGAAGGTCCTCCTGAAGAGGCAGACGAACCGGGGGATCGACTGACATACTGAGTAGCTCTGGATACCAGTACCTTCGAGCCCAGTCCGGAGCCACAAGGATGACTTGGGCCCGGTCGCGCTTGATCGTCTTCAGCACTCTGGGCAGAAGTGGTATAGGCGGAAAGGCGTACAGTAGACCGCAGCTCCACTCACGACGAAAAGCGTCTCAGAGCGAGTGTCGCCTCGGAAATTCCAACGCGCAGAACTGATGACATTGTGCGTTCTCTTCGGTGGCGAATAGATCTAACCAAGGCTCTCCCCATTGCTGAAAGAGGCCTTGCGCCACGTCCGAGTTCAGGCGCCATTCGTGATCCATCATGCACCGACGGCTGAGCTCGTCCGCCCTGGCGTTCAGAGAACCTGCCAGGTGTTGAGCCACCAGGGTCAAGCCCTCAGGTTCCAGCCATTGCCAGAGGCGCAGAGCCTCCTGGCAAAGGTTCCACGACCCCACCCCGTCCTGTTTGTTGCAGTACCACATGGCGGTGGTGTTGTCCGTGAACACCTGCACTACACTCCCCCGGACAGAGGGGAGGAATGCTTTCAGTGCTAGACGAATCGCCCGTAACTCCAACAGGTTGATGTGGAGCCGGGCCTCCGCCGGAGACCAGAGGCCTCTGATCTCCGCCTCTCCCATGTGGCCTCCCCAGCCCTGGAGGGACGCATCCGTCACAACTACGTGCTCCGGTTGGGGAAGGGAGAGGGATCTGCCGCTGACCCAATCGCGGTCCGTGAGCCACCACTGCAGCTGTCTCGCAGTGCCCTCCGAGATCAGGACGTGGTCGGATAGGTTGCCCTGATGCTGGGCCCACTGAAACTTCAGGTCCCACTTCAGAGCCCGCATCCGCCACCTGGCGTGATGCACCAGCAGGATGCAGGAGGCCAGCAGCCCCAGAAGCCGCAGCGTCAACCTGACCGAGACCCGGGATAACGGCTGAAAGATGGGAATCAGAGCCTGAATATCCCTGACCCGCTGTTCGGGTGGATAAACCCGAAACCGCGCCGAGTCGAGAACCGCTCCGATGAAAAGGAGCTTCTGAGAGGGGCACAGGTGTGACTTCGGCACATTGATGGAGAACCCCAGCCAGTGCAGGAGATCTGCCGAAGTCTGGAGGTGGCTGACGACTGTCTGGGGCGAGCCCGCCTACAACAACCAGTCGTTGAGGTAGGGGAAGACTGAAACCCCTAACCTGCGCAGATGAGCTGCGACCACCGCCATCACCTTCGTGAACACCCGTGGGGCGCTGGTAAGGCCGAAGGGGAGCACGGTATACTGAAAGTGCTCGTGGCCAACCGTGAACCGCAGATAGCGCCGGTGGGCCGGCAGGACGGGGATGTGGAAATAAGCGTCCTGCAAGTCCAACGCTACCATCCAGTCTCCTGGGTCCAGGACAGCTAGGACCTGAGCCAGTGTCAGCATCTTGAACTTCTCCTTCCGAAGGAAGCCGTTGACGTTCCTTAGGTCCAAGATAGAGCGTAGGCCCCCTTTACCCTTCTTGGGTACCAGAAAGTAGTGGGAGTAGCAACCACACCCTACTTCTGGCCCAGGAATGCGCTCGATGGCCCCCTTGGCCAAGAGGGCCGTAACTTCCTCCTGCAGAAGTCGCAAATGATCCCCCGATACACGGTGGTTCTGCGGTGGCATGGCTGGAGGAGTCGCCTCGAAGGGGAGGGAGTAGCCCCTTCGGACGATCTGCAGCACCCACCTGTCCGAAGTGACGGTGCGCCAGTGGAGGTGGTGATGGCGAACCCTGCCCCCTACTGGCGTCACATGGGCCTGAAAGCACGGACTAGGAGGGTTTTGAGGCGGATGCTACGGGGGAAGGTGTGGACTGACCTCGCCGTAGTCCCCGACCGCCGGGACGGCAGTTCCCACGGCCGCCACCGCGTTGGGTATTACCCTGCGGAGCGTGGCTGGCAGCACGTGTGGGTACACCCCTTCCATGGCCACGAAAGGAATGAAAGGCAGCCGATCGCTGGCGCGGGGCCGAGAGGCCCAAGGACTTGGCCGTAGCCCTGGAGTCCTTAAAGCGCTCGAGCGCATGGTCTGCCTTGTCACCAAAGAGGCGACGGCCATCAAACGGCATGTCCATCAAGGTGTTCTGGACATCGGCCGAAAAGTTGGCGGACCTCAACCAGGCGTGACGTCTGACCGCCACCGTCGTTGCCATCGCTCTACCCAGTAAGTCGGTGGTATCCAGCCCAAACCGTATAAAATGTTTGGCTGCATCCCGGCCCTCCACAAGGGCTTGGCCGAGTTTGGCCCGTACCTCCAACGGACACTCTGGCAGCACTTCCGCAACCGTATCCCACAGAGAGTGGGTGTAGCGGCCCAAGAGGCATGCGGTGTTGGAAGACCGCAGTCCCAGACTGAGGGACGAGAAGATCTTTTTGCCGTACTGCTCGTACCTCTTGGATTCCCTGTCCGGCGGTGCCGACTTGAATGCTGTCTGGGAATTGGAGGCCTGGATGACCATGCTCTAGGGGGTAGGGTGGGTGGACAGGAATTATGGGTCGCCCGGTGCTGGGCGGTGGCGTCTGGCCACGTTCCTATCTACGGGCGAACCCGTAGCGGGCTTGGACCAAGTGCCCAGAAGAACGTCGGTCAAGGCCTCATTAAAGGGCAGCAGAGGCTCGGCCGAGCTTGACTGCAGTTTAAGGACCTCAGTGAGGAGATTAGTCCTCACGGCTGCGACGGGGAGCTCAAGGCCCAAGACCTTGGCAGCCCTCATCAACACCACACTGTAGGTTGCCCCCTCCTCCGAAGCCACGGTAGGAGGGGAGACAAAACCAGTGTCTGGAGAGGTGTCCAGGCCACTGGCCTCCCCAAGGTCTCCTGCCCAGTCCTCATGAGACTGACACTCTCGGGTCAGAGGGTCCTCAGACCCCTCCCAATCCCCTTCATCACCCATCTCCTGAAACTCAGGGTTCTCAACTAATGGGGCCTGCTCATAGAAGTGAAACTCCCCAAACGACGTCTGGAGCGGCGCCCATCGGGGCCGTCCCGACGTCGGAACAGTAATGAAGGGGGCATCGGGGACGGCGCCGCCCGAGGACGGCGCCGGAGGCGACACCTGATGGTCCGACGCTGGGGAGGTCATAAGGTCCACCGGCGACGATCCAAATCCCGAAGAAGGTCTAGCAGCGTCCCGCGGTGCCGGGCCCGAAGGCGCCGGGGCAGCTGTACCCGATTCAGAAAAGGGGGTGGTGATGAACAGAGTGTCTGAATTAAGCAGACCACTCTTACCCAGTCCAAAGATCAGGGCTTGATCCATCACCGTTATTTAGCTCACTGCCCCATCCCAGCTCAGAACCTGGCTATATGCAAATTAGTCTGTCCCTGGCCCAGTGCATCATGGGAACAGGGCAGACCAAACTACCAAGCCAATTCTTCACCAGAAAGGATACAAGCTACCGGGGACCGGTTTCTGGCATTTCAGCCTCGTCGGCCCGGCTTGCTTGAATCCTGATGGAGCAGTGAGCAAGGGACTCATGTCTGAGTATACCCTGCCACACCTATAGTGGCCAAAAACGATTCAGAAAAGGGGGTGGTGATGAACAGAGTGTCTGAATTAAGCAGACCACTCTTACCCAGTCCAAAGATCAGGGCTTGATCCATCACCGTTATTTAGCTCACTGCCCCATCCCAGCTCAGAACCTGGCTATATGCAAATTAGTCTGTCCCTGGCCCAGTGCATCATGGGAACAGGGCAGACCAAACTACCAAGCCAATTCTTCACCAGAAAGGATACAAGCTACCGGGGACCGGTTTCTGGCATTTCAGCCTCGTCGGCCCGGCTTGCTTGTATTCCTGATGGAGCAGTGAGCAAGGGACTCATGTCTGAGTATACCCTGCCACACCTATAGTGGCCAAAAACGATTCAGAAAAGGGGGTGGTGATGAACAGAGTGTCTGAATTAAGCAGACCACTCTTACCCAGTCCAAAGATCAGGGCTTGATCCATCACCGTTATTTAGCTCACTGCCCCATCCCAGCTCAGTATCTGGCTATATGCAAATTAGTCTGTCCCTGGCCCAGTGCATCATGGGAACAGGGCAGACCAAACTACCAAGCCAATTCTTCACCAGAAAGGATACAAGCTACCGGGGACCGGTTTCTGGCATTTCAGCCTCGTCGGCCCGGCTTGCTTGAATCCTGATGGAGCAGTGAGCAAGGGACTCATGTCTGAGTATACCCTGCCACACCTATAGTGGCCAAAAACGATTCAGAAAAGGGGGTGGTGATGAACAGAGTGTCTGAATTAAGCAGACCACTCTTACCCAGTCCAAAGATCAGGGCTTGATCCATCACCGTTATTTAGCTCACTGCCCCATACCAGCTCAGAACCTGGCTATATGCAAATTAGTCTGTCCCTGGCCCAGTGCATCATGGGAACAGGGCAGACCAAACTACCAAGCCAATTCTTCACCAGAAAGTATACAAGCTACCGGGGACCGGTTTCTGGCATTTCAGCCTCGTCGGCCCGGCTTGCTTGAATCCTGATGGAGCAGTGAGCAAGGGACTCATGTCTGAGTATACCCTGCCACACCTATAGTGGCCAAAAACGATTCAGAAAAGGGGGTGGTGATGAACAGAGTGTCTGAATTAAGCAGACCACTCTTACCCAGTCCAAAGATCAGGGCTTGATCCATCACCGTTATTTAGCTCACTGCCCCATCCCAGCTCAGAACCTGGCTATATGCAAATTAGTCTGTCCCTGGCCCAGTGCATCATGGGAACAGGGCAGACCAAACTACCAAGCCAATTCTTCACCAGAAAGGATACAAGCTACCGGGGACCGGTTTCTGGCATTTCAGCCTCGTCGGCCCGGCTTGCTTGAATCCTGATGGAGCAGTGAGCAAGGGACTCATGTCTGAGTATACCCTGCCACACCTATAGTGGCCAAAAACGATTCAGAAAAGGGGGTGGTGATGAACAGAGTGTCTGAATTAAGCAGACCACTCTTACCCAGTCCAAAGATCAGGGCTTGATCCATCACCGTTATTTAGCTCACTGCCCCATCCCAGCTCAGAACCTGGCTATATGCAAATTAGTCTGTCCCTGGCCCAGTGCATCATGGGAACAGGGCAGACCAAACTACCAAGCCAATTCTTCACCAGAAAGGATACAAGCTACCGGGGACCGGTTTCTGGCATTTCAGCCTCGTCGGCCCGGCTTGCTTGAATCCTGATGGAGCAGTGAGCAAGGGACTCATGTCTGAGTATACCCTGCCACACCTATAGTGGCCAAAAACGATTCAGAAAAGGGGGTGGTGATGAACAGAGTGATTGAATTAAGCAGACCACTCTTACCCAGTCCAAAGATCAGGGCTTGATCCATCACCGTTATTTAGCTCACTGCCCCATCCCAGCTCAGAACCTGGCTATATGCAAATTAGTCTGTCCCTGGCCCAGTGCATCATGGGAACAGGGCAGACCAAACTACCAAGCCAATTCTTCACCAGAAAGGATACAAGCTACCGGGGACCGGTTTCAGGCATTTCAGCCTCGTCGGCCCGGCTTGCTTGAATCCTGATGGAGCAGTGAGCAAGGGACTCATGTCTGAGTATACCCTGCCACACCTATAGTGGCCAAAAACGATTCAGAAAAGGGGGTGGTGATGAACAGAGTGTCTGAATTAAGCAGACCACTCTTACCCAGTCCAAAGATCAGGGCTTGATCCATCACCGTTATTTAGCTCACTGCCCCATCCCAGCTCAGAACCTGGCTATATGCAAATTAGTCTGTCCCTGGCCCAGTGCATCATGGGAACAGGGCAGACCAAACTACCAAGCCAATTCTTCACCAGAAAGGATACAAGCTACCGGGGACCGGTTTCTGGCATTTCAGCCTCGTCGGCCCGGCTTGCTTGAATCCTGATGGAGCAGTGAGCAAGGGACTCATGTCTGAGTATACCCTGCCACACCTATAGTGGCCAAAAACGATTCAGAAAAGGGGGTGGTGATGAACAGAGTGTCTGAATTAAGCAGACCACTCTTACCCAGTCCAAAGATCAGGGCTTGATCCATCACCGTTATTTAGCTCACTGCCCCATCCCAGCTCAGAACCTGGCTATATGCAAATTAGTCTGTCCCTGGCCCAGTGCATCATGGGAACAGGGCAGACCAAACTACCAAGCCAATTCTTCACCAGAAAGGATACAAGCTACCCTGCGGCGCCGGGCCCGAAGGCACCGGCGGCGTCGGGATAGCGGGAACCTGCGGCGCCGGGCCCGAAGGCATCGGCGGCGTCGGGGCGAAGCACCCGACGGCGTCGGGGCCGAAACCCGTGACCCGCTAGAGGCCCCAGACGGGTCCGCTGGGCCCGAAGGCGCCGCGGAGCCCGTCGGAGGAGAGAGTTTCCTCATGGCCATGAGGAAGCGCTCGATCTCCTCCGGCGTCGCGTTGAGCCCAGGGACCGCAGGGTGTGGAGCTGAAAGCGGCGCCCGCGACTCCGACGGAGCCGCGTGGGCGGTGTCACCCAAACCCCCGGCCGCATCGCTCGAGCGTCGGGGGGAGTCCGCAGAGCGATGACGCCTCTTGGACTTCTTGTGCTTCTTACCTGACGACGACTTCGACCCAGAGGAGTGCGGCCTACTCTCGGAGCTGTGGTGGCTCCGAGCCCGCGACCTGTCCCTCGACCTCCCGTGGGACCGAGACCTCTCGCGGCGCGGGACCGACTGCCGGAGTTCGAGTCGCCTGCGGGACCGCTCCCGCCTGGCTTTCGAAGGGAGGGCCCAGCAGTCGGAGCAGGCCTTGTCGTCGTGATCGACGCCTAGACAAGTTAAACACAGGTGGTGAGGATCCGTGACCGACATCGTGCGGTCGCAATCCTCGCAGTGCTTAAAGCCGGGCATCCCTTCGGCACCAATCGGAGTCGAAAGACTTCGAGAAATGATCAAAAAATTATCAAAAAGTTAGTCAAAAATTGACTAGGGTTACTGCTTTTTCCAGATCTGCGCTTGCTGGCGCGGAAAAAAGAAGAACTGACGTCAGCACGCGGAGGCGGCGTCTAAGTACTCCGACGACATCACCACGGCGCCCACGACGCCGACGACGGATGCGGAGCCGCAGACGACGCCTACCGACGCGCAAGGGTACTGCTACGCAAAAGTTTCCGGATCCAGTCTGACGCCTGGGGATATTCTAAGGTAAGGAATCTAATACTAACGTGTCTCTTTCAGATGCTTATGTTTTTCTTTCGATGGCCCGCCACCTGTGCCACCCCACACCCACGAATCACCATCTTATATGCCTCCCACACCGTTACATCTGAATCGACTAAGCCCTCACCTTCTGCAAACTAGTCTGACGTGGCCTTTATCAAATTATACCGTATGTCCGGGACTCTAAGATACCATGGGTTAAGGGCCATCTCTAGATGTGGGCGGGGAGAAACACCACCATAATGTGCTAGGATCGGGAAATGATCGGATATGCCCCTGGGTAAAAGGGTTTTGTCGCTAAACATGGAAAGCGGAGAGGCTTGGCAGAAAAGATAATCAATACAGGACAAACTCTAATGGACCCCGGAAAGGAAGGTGTATTGTCGATCTAAGGAGTGGAGAGTATGCCACGTGTCGACCAGCCCAAGGGGCGTTAAAAACTCTGATAGCAGTTTCCCCTGTGACTCAGGTCTTCAGGATGGCAAAAGGTCTATTTCTCCGACCATGGCGGCATTACAATCACCCTCCAATAGAATATCTCTCTCAGGTAAATTTAGCAGGTGTGAACCCAGAGCGGTCAGAGTGGAAGAATGAAGTTTGGGGGGAATATACAATGAAGTCACATTGAGAGAGGGGCCCTCCCAATCCCTGGATACAGTGACAAATCATCCATCAGGGTCGTGTGTGACTTTCTTAACATGAAACGGAAGGGAGGATCTCGCGAGGATACCCACCCCCCTGGATCCCCTTGTGTACCCCGCATGAGCAAGTAATTTGTAGCCCCAGCAGTTCAGTGCTTGATATGTAGTGCCCGGTATGTGTGTCTCCTGAAGAAGTATTAGGTCTGGGGAGAGTTGCTTTAAATATTGCAAGACTAACCTCCTTTTGATATGATCGCCTAGTCCGTTCGCATTCAAGGTAATCAATCTGAGTCGGCCCAGGGGAGTGGAGGATGCAGGAGTGTCACCCATTAGGATCTTGAAAAAGGAGCCCCATCTCCTAATGGGCCCGATGAACCATATTAAACAATGGGGCACAATGCAAAAACATACAGGTGAAATCTCTATAAGCATCAGCTACCCTCATATAAGTGTGCATGATCATCACAGACAGATTGCTTAAAACATAAAACAAAAAACAAACAACCCCCTTTGTAGAATGCCCTGGAACCCCTCCCAACCTGCCTCCCTGCAACGTGGACTCAAAACTGCCCACCACCCCAATTTGCAGAGCGCTTGGATACCCATAAAGAACCCGGTTCGAGGGAAACGCTACCTAACCAACGTGTCCTAAGATTCGACCCTCTCCCCCAAAAGAATCCGCATACCTGCTTAAAATAAAACTCAAAAGATCGGGTAACTTTAAGTTGGAGTCCATAACCCCGAGCACCTCAATAACCCATGTCCCACTATTCCTATTCTCTCCGAGAGTCAGTTTCAGGTAGATGAAAGGTGTGCGAGAAATACTTATCTAAAGACATATATCCTTAAACCAATATGTGATTAACAGACGATTCTTGTCCACAGCGACTCAGGAGTGTGACCCAGGGACTTAATCAATGTCACAGCCACTTACAAAATACCGGAAATGAGTCGCTGTATGTGTTGGATACTTTGATACCTGCACCGTATGAGTTGAACTAAGTCTCCCTGGAGGACGTTCGGAGTCATATGTGTGTGTTACCGGGATGCAGAGTCCTGGGCCAGAGCTGATCGCCACCTCTCTAGCCAGTCCCAGGTCTCCTCTGGGTACTGGAAGAACAACGACTTGCCGTCCGCCTACACTCGTAGTTTCGCTAAGCAGAGCATGGATTTGTCTAAGATTTAACTCAAATCTTAGTGGGAGTATGGGGGCACTTTTTGTTAACCTCAATAGGGATTTAATGAAAGAGTTTTCACTTCTGTCAAGTGGGTCGAGTTTGAAATGATCCCACAGATCCACCCTATACAGGGCTGCCCCGCATGTTTGGCCTTATATAGCGCCAGTGCAAGAGAAATGGGATAAGAAGCCCTGTTAGTGAACCTTACAATAGACCCTGCTCTGTGAATAAGAATCATTGTGCTTTTTCAATTTGAGTGGACCAGCTGTGAAAGTCATTGAGTCACACCCCTAAATATTCAAATTCAGGGACCCTAACTAGGCTAGTTCCCTCCACAACCACATTTCCCATAAGCCTTTTTAGATGGCTACCTTACCATGTATTTAGCTATGCTGTCTTTAATTTCTAGGCCGTGGTCTTTACAGAATAGGCTGAAATTCCCCAAGAAGGTATTTAAACCCCTGTAAGTTTTTGAAAGGAGAAGTGTGTCATCTGTGAATAGCAGATCCAGCACTTTAGGCCTTGCACTTCTAGGGGAGTCATTCACACAGCCCTTTAGATAAGCAATGCATCAATTGATGAACCATAGAAAAAGCGTAGGTGCCAAGACACATCCCTGGCAGAGATCTCGCCTGATAGGAATATTTCCTGTGGTTTCGCCCCGGGGCCCTCTCACACTCTAATTGTCTGTATCCAGTTGCTGGATCAGTGGCAATAAACTAGCTGGGAGCCCACTTTTCCCAATGGCCTCCCAGAGTTTTGTCCTGGGACAAGATTGAATGCTGCTCGGAGATCTACATATGTAACAAATAACAACCCCCTGTCCATATCACAGTTTTCTATTTTACAGTCAGGAACCGAAGGACCTTGTCAACCGTGCTAGTATTGGCTATGAAGCAAGCTTGAAAATGCAACAGCATTTTTTCAGTCCATATCCATTCCCATAATGTTGTCAGCAATTATTTGCTATAGGTTATTTATATATTGTCAATTAGACTTAGCGGGCGATAATTACCAGGGTTTTGTCTTGCTTCCTTTTTATAAATGGGGATAATTTCAGCCCCTTTCCATTAATTGGGTATGGGGGCGCCTGCAGCTATCGCATTGGACACAAAGGAAATGTAGGGGCACTAAATTAGTAATTCAGAACAGTATATGTCATAGGGAGTTCTATCCAAACCAGGAGGTTTCCCCTTTTTTTGCGCCTGAAGCGCATTAAGGGTGTCTTCTAGCATGAAGACCAATGGCTTCCCTCCTGTGGCCATAAAAGTGAAAACAATCCTAGAGCTGTAAATACTCTACTGTGTCATGGGCTCTGCATAGAAAGCAGTAAAATGCTTGACCCAATCCCTCGCAGAGATATGGCATTCGGGACGAGCATTGTCCCTTAAGGGTAACCAAGTGCCAAAACAATCTGATGTCCTTTACTTTGCTGCTTCCAATAAATCTTCTCAGATCTTACCTTCCCACTGGGTCTTAATAGCCTTGGCATAGTTCCATCTTGAGCGAGTATTGTCAGACCTTACATTTGTGTTTAGAGCTTGTACTAGGTCATTTTGTTCTGCTCTACAGCGGCGATCAAACCACTTGTGTGTGTTTTTGGAAGAGATATTGTGGGGTTTGACCTCTTTCACAAAGAATGTTTTCAAACTTGAGAACAAATCTTCATGAGTGGCCACAGTATGAGATAGTTTGAGATCTTGATGACTGTGTGCCAACAATGCGACGGTGTCTACCCAATGGGAAGACTTATCGCTGGTCAATTGCGAAGCAGGTCTTTTCAAACTTACTCTCACACCACAAATCACGTTTACTGGGATTTTGATTTATCGGCCCCCTGGAGCGGCTGGAGAATGGGTGGTGGCACTTCCTGAGTTCATCACCCCACTTCTGTTAGAAGCATCCATTTTCTCTATTCTTGGAGATTTTAATCTGCATTTAGAGGACCGAAACTGTCCGATGGTTCTCAACCTTCTATCTGACCTAGAAGCCCTTAACGTCCAATTATGTAATTCAGGTCCCACTCTTGTAGCAGGCCATCACTTAGACCCGATCTTTTCCAACTTTGATAACCTAATATGCGAGCCTGCATTGCCTATACCGTGGTCCGACCATCATCTGATTAGATTTGAAATCAGGTTACCAGATACTAAAGATTTGGACAGGCCCGAGAACTCTTGCTTTAGAAATTGGAAGAAAATTAATATAAATGACCTGAACTCCCAGCTAACAAACTCCAGGCCCAATCTAAATCTAAATGACCTTAGAGTCAGAGATCAGAATAAAATTAATCACTGGTTATCTGAAGCTGTAGAGACAGTTATTCCACTAACGAGGAATAAGTGGAAATCCTGCAGACCCCCAGTCCCGTGGTTCACCGAAAGGTTAAAAATAGAAAAAAGCAAATGTAAGAAGCTGGAGAGACAGTGGAGGAAATACTATCATGCGGCCAGTAAGGAAACTTACAAACAAGCTTTAAAGGCCTACCATCTTTTATGTAAAATAACAAAAGGAGATTTTACAAAAAATACCATTCTAGAGGCACAAAGTAACTCCGGAACCTTATTTAAGGTTTTAAAGGACTTAGCGGGAGCAACACATCAACCAGAACCCCCAACGTTGTCCACAACGCAATTTAATTGCCTTGCAAATTATTTTAATGAGAAAATATCCAACATTTATTCAGTTCTTAGTGGAGATGATGATCCTAACCGAATCCCGACACTAGCCCCCAATCCCAGTGGGCCAAGCGAGCTGGTAGATAATTCTGGGAAACTGCTGACAGTATGGCAGCCATTAGACCCAAACACGTTTGTAGAAACTCTAAACAGCATTAAGTCAGGTTCTCCTAACGACCTTATGCCAGCAGGTATTTTTAAACAACTTGATTCCGACATATTAAATGTCATTAGATTACTGTTAAATGCGTCATTAAGAGAAGCAGTGATGCCAGCGGAATGGAAGCACGCCGTGGTGGTACCGCTACTGAAAAAAGCGAATAGTGATCCAGAGATCTTCCCTAATTTTAGACCGGTATCGCTTCTCCCTATTCTCCAAAATTTTACAAAAGCACGTTAATAGACAGTTGGCAGAATTTGTCAATACCAACAAGCTGTTACATCCCTCTCAGTCGGGTTTCAGAATTGGTCACTCTACTGAATCCACCCTGTTAGGAGTTACGGAAACTATCAATCAAAAGCGTGGCAAGGTGGCACTCATTCTTTTAGATTGGAGTGCCGCCTTTGACACCATATCCCATGCAACTCTGATCAAGACCCTAAAAGGAATAGGGGTAAGAGGCACAGCGTTGGAATGGCTAGAACATTTTCTATCAGACAGATCTTATCAGGTTTTCTCCAAAAATAACACCTCCAATACTCTAACCTCCCCATATGGAGTCCCCCAGGGGTCAATCCTGAGCCTGCTACTTTTTAATATTTATATAACCCCTCTTGCGAATATAGCGGAAGAATTTGGCCTTACAATTTTCTCGTATGCGGATGATACACAGCTGGTGTTCTCCCTATCAACAACAGATAAAGCTAACACCTCCTCTCTCCGCTCTGGATTATAGAGTATGGCGAATTGGATGCATTCCAAGAAATTAAAATTAAATGGGGATAAAACTGAACTGCTCATTTTTGGAGAACAAAAAGAGCTGTGGGGACCAGCACATTGGCCCACGGAAATGGGCCCTACCGCGGTAGCGGTACCTTCTGCCCGCAATCTTGGAGTGATAATCGACGACAAATTGTCCATGCGCGCACAAGCTGCTAAAACAGCATCAATCTGCCTTGTCATTCTTAAGTGGCTGAGAAAAATGTTGTGGCAACTCCCTGAAGGGGCGCAAAAAACTGTAGTCCAGGCCTTGATCGGCTCAAGATTGGATTATGGGAACATCCTTTTCCTAGGTGCCAACAAAAAGATCACGCGCCGGCTACAGGTCGTCCAAAATACGGCCGCCAGGGTACTTCTCCATCTACTTGGGCGGTCACATGTTTCTGAACATTTACGTAATTTACATTGTCTCAAGATGGGCAACAGAGCTAAATTCAAAGCATTATGTTATATGTTCAAAATAAACACAGGGGAAGCCCCAGCTTACCTATGTAATTTGGTTAAGAAATACATCCCCTCCCGAAAACTTCGATCAGGCAAGATTTGTTGTCCCAAGGTTTAAACGGGTACGAATGGGCGGACTCTCCTTCGCCTATCTGGCGCCAGTTCTATGGAACTCGATTCCGCTAAAACTACGCCTGGAACCAAACTAGATAAGATACCGGAAGGGTATCAAGGCATGGCTTTTCAACCAAGAATAATAAGATCACTCCTCCTGGTAGTGTACGGATCCAAGGCACCGGGAAACCCTCAGGGTAGCTGTTGAGCCATACAAGTGTAATAAATAAATAAATAGATCTCTTTCAGAGTAGTCTCATTTTCTTTAATGTTGACCCATTACACATTTCACCTATAATAAGTCAAGGCTATTACATTAGATGCAAGCATTTCAGGGAAAGACAGGTTCGTAATTTAAAACTCCTTCATTTTGAGTTTAAGGTGAAAGTGATCACTGTTCAGTCAGTCGATGACCTCCATGTCGGCCATCTCATGCAAGATTCTTACATGTAGCAATATGTAATTGATTTTACGATTATAGTCCCCTCTCTTAAAAGTTGATTTAGCTGTAGCATCCGAGGGAGAGCGACCAGTGAATGCTCTTAGACCATAAGATCATCATCAACATCATCAATCATTTATAAAGCGCGCTACATACCTGTAAGCTTCTCAAGGCGCTGGGGGGTGGGTGGGGGGTTGCTGCTGTTGCTACTGGTCGAAGAGCCAGGTCTTGAGAAGTCGTCTGAAGGCTAGCAGGTTCTGGGTCTGACATAGGTTTGTAGGGAGGGTGTTCCAAGTCTTGGTGGCGAGGTAGGAGAAGGATCTGCCGCCAGTGGTGGTTTTCCGGATGTGTGGAACTGTGGCGAGGGCGAGGTCGGCAGAGCGGAGGTTGCGGGAGGGGGTGTAGAAGCTGAGTCGGTCGTTGAGATATGCTGGACCGGTGTTGTGTAGGGCTTTGTGTGCGTGGATGAGGAGTTTGAAGGGGATCTTCTTGCTGACGAGGAGCCAGTGCAGGCCTCTCAGGTGGGGGGTCATGTGGCTGCGTCAGGGGACGTCGAGGATCAGTCGTGCCGAGGCGTTCTGGATGCCTTGTAGCCGCCTCAGGGGCTTGGTTGTTGTTCCTGCGTAGAGGGCGTTCCCCTAGTCCAGTCTGCTGGTGATGAGGGCATGGGTGACAGTTTTTCTCGTGTCGGAGGGGATCCATTTGAAGATTCTGCAGAGCATCCGGAGGGTGTTGAAGCAGGACGCGGAGATGGCGTTGACTTGCTTGGTCATGGAGAGGGCGGGGTCAAGGATGACCCCCAGGTTGCGTGCGTGGTTGGTGGGTTCTGGGGCTGTTCCTAGCGAAGTGGGCCACCAGGAGATGTCCCAGGCTGATGGGGTTGGGCCGAGGATGAGGACCTCCGTTTTCTCCGAGTTCAGCTTCAGCCTGCTGTCCTTCATCCATTCGGCGACGGCCTTCATTCCTTTGTGGAGGTTAGCATTGGCGGTGTGGGGGTCTTAGGTGAGGGATATGATTGGCTGGGTGTCGTCGGCGTAGGAGATGATGTTGAGGCTGTGTTGTCGTGCGACGCAGGCGAGCGGTGCCATGTAGATGTTGAACAGCGTCAGGCTTAGGGAGGAACACTGAGTGACGCCACAGATGATCTCGGTGGTCTGGGATCGGAAGGGAGGGAGGCGGACGCTCTGGGTTCTGCCCGAGAGGAAGGATGTGGTCCAGGCCTGGGCCTTCTCCTGGATTCCGGCGTCGTGGAGGCGTGTTGCTAGGGTGCGGTGGCAGACCTTGTCAAAGGCTGCGGATAAGTCCAGGAGGATGAGGGTGGCTGTTTCTCCTTTGTCCATCAGGGTCCTGATGTCGTCGGTGGCAGCGATGAGGGCGGTCTCGGTGCTGTGGCTGCTCCGGACGCCGGACTGGGACGAGTCCAGGATGTTGTTGTCTTCGAGGTAGCGGGTCAGCTGTCTGTTGACAATCTTCTCTGTGACTTTCGCCGGGAAGGGGAGCAGGGAGATGGGCCGGAAGTTCTTGAGGTCCTTGGGTTTCTTCAGAAGGGCGTTGATCTCGGCGTGCTTCCAGCTCTTCGGGAAGGTTGCTGTCTCGAAGGAGATGTTGATTGTCTTCCGGAGGCGGGGTGCGATGGCTGTGCTGGCTGTGTTGAAGATGTGGTGAGGGCATGGGTCAGATGGTGCTTCGGAGCGGATGGAGTTCATGGTCTTGATTGTTTCTTCGACGCTGACGTTGGACCAGGAGGTCAGGCGACTGGTGCGTGTGGGGGCCTGTGAGCAGGTGGTCTCCGCGGCTGATGTGGGGGTGTCGGAGTTGAAGCTGTCGTGGATGTCAGTGATCTTGCGGTGGAAGAAGGTGGCCAGAGAATCGCAGAGGTCTTGTGATGGCGGGATGTCGTTTGTGTTGGAGCTGGGGTTGGAGAGTTCTTTCACGATGCTGAAGAGCTCTTTGGAGTTGTGTGCGTTGTTGTTAAGGTGGTCCTCTTGGCGGTCCTCTTGGCAGTCCTGATGAGTTGGTGGTGTCTGCAGGTGATGTTCTTGTGGGCGGTGTGGCTGTCTGGTGTTTGGTCTCGGAGCCAGTTTTTCTCCAGCTTCCGGCAGGTGCGCTTGGGGTCCAGAGGTCATCGGTGAACCATGCGGCTTTCTTGTTGGTGTGGTTGGCTGTGGAGATCTTGAGTGGGGCGAGGTTGTTGGCACAGTTGCTGATCCATTGTTTGAGGTTGATGGCGGCGGTGTTAGGGTCGGTGGGGTCGGCGGGTGGTCCTAGGGCAAGTGTGGTGTGGCAGCCGTTGGGTGCGGTGGTGTGTGGCGGGTTTCCTGAAGGTGAAGTGGACGCATCTGTGGTCGGTCCAGTGGGGTTCGGTAGTGTGGTTGAAGGAGACGTGCGGGCTTGCGGAGAAGTTGGGGTCCAGTGAGTGTCCGGCAGCGTGGGTGGGAGTTGTCACGAACTGTTTGAGTCTGAGGTTGATACAGCTATATCTACTACCTGTAGGGCAACTGTGGTAATCCTTATTTTTTTTTCTTAGGATTAGGATAAGGATAAGAGGGAATTCCTCAGGTTTCATCTTCAAGCTTAGTTAGTGCTAGTATGGGTAGATATGGCACAAAACAAGTAATAAAGTACAAGTTACTTACCTTCGGTAACGATGTATCTGGTAGAGGCGATTCTAGCCGCAGATTCCTTAACGTTGAATTATCCCCAGGCGTGAGACTGGATCCTGAAAACTTTTCTGCCACAGCATCCCTACGCGCCAGGGGGACGGCACTACGTGACTCCGACTTGACATCGTCCACGACATCAGCGAGGATACATAAGTCCCACCCAGCACATCTACGTCAGTTTTTTCTCTTTTCTGCGTGCAACGCGGATCTGGATTGTGTCCTGGCCTGTTTTCAGGCCTTCTCTTTTTTTCACGCTTTGGCGTTGTGTCACAATCCCTGTCAACAGTAAAATTACAAATGATCCCCTTTCGGTTGGGGCAGGCAGCTTTCGCATACCCCTAGTAATGGACTGTAAGTCAAAATCAAGGGATGCATGAGATCCATCAGCCGCTAGAGGGGCTAAGGGTTTCTGCAGTCACTCGACTGCAGTTAGTTCGCTATAGGCAGAAAGTACAGGTGAAACTTTAGGTTTTAGGCCCGCTCTGTATCATTTGTTGGTGCTAGCAGATTTTACTTTTCCCTTCTCATTAGCATTATCTGTGGACCTTAATTTAAAACACATTTTTGACCCTTTAGGGGGTGTAGTCCGCTGGTCTAAGAAAATCAAACCCTCTACCAATTCAGGTGACACATGTTGTATATCGATAGAGTAGGAAGGTAGGGTCCTTCTAGCCTGGTTACCCCCACTTTTTGCCTTGTGTCAGTGTGTTCTTGATCTAGTCTGCTAGGATCCTGCTAATTAGGAACCAAGCAACTGTGCTTTCTCCCCTAAATTAACCATGGTAAGTACTTTTGTACATCCCCAATGGCCACTGGTGTACCCTTATGAGTCCCTAGTATATGGAACTAAGGTACCACGGGAATAGGTACATCAGGGGTCTCCAATGGGCTGCAGCAAGTATTGTGTAACCCTGGGCGTAGTTTGTGAAGTATTGTAACGCATAGCAACGCAAAGTGAACTTCGCACTACGCGAGCTACGCGTATCACTACGTGAACTTCGTAGTACCCTGTTCGCACTATTCAAGATACAGTGAGAAGTTGGCCTGGTATATGATGTTCACTATTCTAGTGAGCACCTTGCACCGGTCCAAACAACCCTTATGGTGATGGTTGTAAGTCAACCTTATAGACCAGCTATCCTAGTGGTAGCGTGGACAGAACAGTCTTAAGCTAAAAGACTCTTGAGGGCGTGTAAAGCCAGCTGTTTTACCATATGTAACCCCTTGAATACCAGATGAAAGGACACCACACAGGATATATATAAAATATATATATGTATTTATTCACTAACACACTCCTCTGAACTCTTTATGAGGTCAGAGGCAAAAGCACATAACAAGTTACACTTAGAAATACTTTAAATAGCACAATTTACAGTTAGGCCCTAGGGGCGCGTAAAACCATACACTAAGTAAGTGGTATAAGGACCACGACTCGGGAAAGGAGAAGGCCTAGGGCATCGCTGGGGCTACACTATCTGACCCTTAGGTTAGGAGTAGGAGGCCCACAGGCGGCGCGAGCAGTGTCAGTACACTCACGCGAGTCAATAGAAAGTCAATGAGAACTTAGAAGGTAAGTAATCGAAGATTTAGGACACTTCCGGTCTAACTAGGAATGTACAGCTAACAAGACTAGACACTAGGATAGTCAATCCCTACAGGAGCACCGAAGTACTCGCGTTACCTCACCCACGGGCTGCGGGTGCATAGGTGTCAAAGTGTGTCGAGTTTTCTCGTTGATTCCTATGGAGCCTTGGAAGAAGATGTTGCAGGCGACCAGGAGGAAGATGTCCGGGTGGATCCAAGGGTGGATCTAGGATGAAGAGGACCTGAAAGCAGAGGGGACAGAGTCTAGGTCACTAGCCAGTGACCGGTTGGAACCAGGGAGGAACCAGACGTCGTCGAGGAGCAATCAGGTGAGGATGTGAAGCTTGTCGTTGCAGCCATGCGGACCAGGAGGCGTCGAGGACGACCAGGTGCTGGAAAGGAGCTGTCCCACAAAGGTTCTCGCAGATGGAGGGGTCGACTTCAAGAATGGAGCCAACAAGCCTAAGCAAAGGCAACCCACGCAGAATACACAAAAGGCTTCTGGTGCAGACCAGGAGGGTTTGAGGTACTTCACCTTTTCAGGGAAGCGAGGGCCAGTCTGAAGCAACCAGTCAGTCAAACCACTTTATTCGATTATTTAAAATCATAAAAGTATGCTATACAAAATGAAATCATTAAAAAGTATTATGTACAGTTTAAAATTCAGTTAAAAAGGTATCCTTAATAGACGCGTTCATTGTTAAAGTACGCTAATCAGTGTACATGACCTATGTTATACAAGTTACCATATCCTGTTCAGCTCCCTGTCTCAATCTCAATCTCCTACTCCTAATAGATGCAACAAGGAAGCTAGCAACACTACACATAATATAAGGAGTTTCCAACAATTGTAAATACAATAATGCAGGTTTACATTGGACAAAATTCATCTTATTCAATACAGGTAAAATAAACCTTTTTCTTGGTTCATGGAAGAAGGGGCAGAATAACATAAAATGCAAAGTATCTTGGGGGGAGAAATCATCGCATTTACACGGGGTCACGTCTTCAAGCCTCTTCCATCCTTGTAAATCCCATAGCACCTGGTGTAATTGATTAAAGCGAAATTTCGTCAGAAGCCATCTATGAAATTGGTTAGTAACAACTAACAAATATGATTGCATTTTTTATGACGAAATTACCAGAAAGTGGGTCCTGACAGATGATTTGCAAAGCTCCAGATTTTCCCGCTCTGCCTCGCTTTGCATAATAAAGTTCTTCTTAACCCACTCTAGGTCTGCTTTACATAGAGATTCAGGGTGGTGGTAAATCTCAGAGCGCCCCATTTTCTCGCTTGAGTTTTTTACATACTCCAGCCAATGGATGTCCTTTTTTTGTCAAGGTTCATACAATCCCTTATAATCTTATGGTTTAAGGTTAAATTTGAATTCAACCATATTCTCATCCATAGCAGGATTGGAGCTAGTTTGATTATGTCTGAGATGTAACCCAATCCCAGCTCAAGATGTATGGCATGAGTTGCAGTGGATTGTGGGAGGCCAAGAAGAGCTTTTAGGAATTTGTTCTCCTCTATCTGAATGGGGTCAGATTTAGTATACCCCCATATAGCCGCCCCGTATCTAGCTATTGCGACAGTTTTGGCTTGATAAATTGTTAAAATTGCCTCATAAGGTTTCCCCCCCAATCTTTTAGCAAATCCTAAGATTGCTACTGAGGAGCTTCTCACAGCTTTCACCTTTGTAGCTAGCTGGGGTGTCCACGTTCCCTTGTCATCAAAGACAACCCCCAAATAGGTAAATGCTTTAACTCTACTGATTTCCTCCTTGCCGCAATGAAAGGATCTAACGTTGCTTTTTCCTGTGCCTACAGCCATGATATGCGATTTACTACTGTTGACCACTAGGTCCAAAGAATTCATAAAATTTCCAAAAGAATCAAGCAATCTTTTTTTTTTTTTTGCAGAGTTTTATATAGCGCGAACTAGAACCGAACCGAATCAGTTATCAGAGCGCTTTACATAGTACCAGTTACGTTACATGAGGACACACTTTCATTTTTTTTAGGCACGGGGAGATTAAGTGATTTGCCCAGAATCACAGGGGTTTTTTGGCGTCGTTACCGAGACTCGAAACCAGATCCCCAGGTCCGAGGTCGAGCGCCTTAGCCGTTAGGCCAACCCCTCTCCCTTGTAAACCAAAAGGTGTCCTTGCCAATAAAACGGCATCATCCGCGTAGAGTAGCACCGGAATTGGGGAGCCACCCATACGCGGAATGTCAAGTGTCGCAGTTAGCAAGTTAGCTTCCAGGGAATTTATATACAGGGTGAACAGCATAGGGTCCAGGATGCAGCCTTGGCGCACCCCTCTAGCAACCAGAGCAGCGATGGATTTCAAAAGGAGTAGTCGTCAGAGGGCTACTAGCCAACGGCCAGCAGCCGGATAACGCGTCGAGCAGAACACAAGCAGAATGGCCTCACGCAGATCTCGTGGAGTGTGGAGGGCTGGTCTTCGGTGGAGGTGGAGCTCGTTGTCGGGGTGTCTCAGTCCCCAGTGCACAGCTTCGAGGATGCCTCAGGAGCTGCACTGTTAGCAAGTTGAAGACTTTCCAAGTTGCCTGGTTCCACGGATTCCGACGTCTTCCACGGAGCTCAGCTGTGCTGGAGTCGTGCAGTGGGGTCAGAGGAGTCCTGGAGTCGAGGTCTTGTCAGGCTCTGCGCTCGAGTTCCGGCGGGAACAGGGACAAAGCAAGCCGTCGAGTTGCTGGATGGTGCCTGGTTTCCCAGAGTGGACCCACTGCTTGGCCACAAGGGAGATTCTTCAGTCTTCAAGTCAGTTGAATGTCGAAGGATCCAGAGTTTCGTTTCAAATTTTCATCAGGATAAATCTAAAGTCTCCTGGGTTAGCTCCTACCTTTATACAACTAAAGGGGGCTGGTTTACTCACTAGGTCCCTCCTATGGGTGGGACCAGGAAGGGGGGTGGTTACACCCCCTTTCCTTTGTCCAGTTTCGCGCCAGAGCTGGGGCTGGAGTGCCCCAGAACCGGTTTGAACTGGACTATGCATGGAGCACCTAATGTGCCCCAGGCAGTGTCTGTTTCTTTTCAGCCCTCCCTGTCCCAATACACAAAATCCTGTCTGGAGTGGTGCTCGCACCTCTCCAGGCAAGAAACCTATTGTCCAGGTCTCCCTCGCTGGAAGGACTCCCAGCAGCAGGAGGTCAGACTTGTGTCTGCGGCCGCAGCATCCATTTTGTGACGCTGGGGCTCTGGTTAACTTTAACTGGGATAGTCAGCAACAACATGTCTTCTCCCTCTAGAAGAGTGGAATGCTACCCCCTTCGCCAGAATTGGCGAGGGGGTAGTATTCCAAAGCATATGACACCTTACACGACATGTTTGGATAAAGCCAAACCAAAGTTTGCATTTAACCGCGAGGTTCATAATGCACTTAAGAGTATATGGTATGGCAATATCATAGAACAGCTATAAGGACATGGTTCCAAAAGCTGCAGACAGGCTCAGCTTATGCTAGAGCACCATCTCACACATAACAAAGCACTCTGCCTCCAGGATTGTTAAGGCCTGCCATAGGAGTGACTTATAGGTTACTGTGTGTCTACATTTAAGGGTAGATATAGGAATACTATACCTAAGGCAGGGGTGATTACACGACCATGCCCCAGCTGAGTGATCAGCCAGTTGTGTCAGTTTGAGTGGCCAGCCAGGGGTGGCATAATACATGCTGCAGCCCCTGGTAGGCCTTGGTTACACCTATGCCCTGAGTACCTAGGGTACACTTCTGCAGGGGCTGATAAGGTGAGCCAATTCCCAATTGTGGATGTACCTAGAGTACATGGTGTGAATTTAGAGAGAGTGCATCTGGGCTGTGGGTCTGATTAGCAGGCCCACAGCCACATCGAAGTCGAAAACCAGTAAAGCAAAAGCAAAAAGTGGGGGTGACCATAGGAAGCAGACCCTACTCTCCTACAGATACCATTTACAATGATTGTGCAGTGCGGACAAGCATCCCGCACTGTGCAATCATTGAAAACGGCATCTTGCACAGTGCGAGCTGTAGTTTTCTGCCACTGAGTAGACTTTTACTCGAGCGGCAGCTTTCTCAACGGACTGGTAGTTTCTCATCGCGAGTAGTCGCGACCAGTCGCAATGAGAAACCTGACATCCCGCGTTGAGAATCTTGCTGGGAGGTTTATTTTCCACACTAGCGATCGGCAACTTGATGTTGCTGATTGCGAACGAGGAAAAAGTTTCGCCGGGATGTAATTGTGCTTGCTCGCGGTCACCAACTTGACGTTGAGGACCGCGAGCAAGCAAAATATTACCGCTGCACTACGCTACGCGTGATTACACTGTGCTGCGTGCAGTTTGCGCAGTGCGAAGTAGCGCAAACTTTGTAAACTACGCGAGCGTAGCGTAGTGCTTTGCCCAGGGTTAGTATTGTGCCATGTATGGGAGCCCACATAAACCTTGACTACAGGCCTGCCATTGCAACTTGTGTAGGTTCGTGATTGCACTTCTCACGACGGATATGAGTTTCCTTATATCGGAGGTCACTGCACTTAAAAGCTATAAGTCACCCCATGGCAGGCTCTTCAGTCTTGAGGACAGGGTGCTTGGTTATAAGTGTGAGGGTGCACCTCCATGAGCAGGACTACCCTAAAATCCCCGTCGATTTTCTCGGCTTTGTAACTGCGGTCATTTAAATACATATAGTGGACATGCGTCATTATGAGACGTCTAACTATATAGTGGCTGCACCGAAACTGGTCATGTTTGGAAGTATGATCTCATCTACTGGGGGGCTCCCTTGGGTATCCTCCTGTACTCCCGGTAACAGCCTTCTAGGTTCTGCTAGCAAGCGGACATGATTCTACCCTGCAGCTGCTGAGCCAAGCTCCAGCAGAGGAAGGTAGAACAATAGGTTTCCTGTCACAGGGAGGTGTGACCAACCCCCAGACAAGACTTAGTGTACTGGGCTGGGATGGGGGCGCTTGCCACCGCCACCAGACTGCTTTGAAGAACACATTTGGGACCCTTCTTCATCGTCTGTGCTTCTGCCAGGTTCTTCAACAGACCTGTGGGCATCAAGGACACCCGTAGAAATCTCCCTTGGAGTGAAGGAGTCACTCCCCTGCATCTGCAGGCACAGTAACGAAGCTGACCGGTCTGCTGCTCTTGTCGTCCTACGGACCTCCCGAGGCTCAGCAACACAGGTGGTGATTCTGCAACTCCCTCAACGCCCGACCTATCCTCCCTGCAATTTTGAGGCCAGTATCGCTCATCGGAACCGCTGGGACCGAACCCATGTGCACTGCCTCGACTTACAGTTACCAGGGCTTGTTGGCTCTGCACTCGAGATCTTCGGGCTACAAGAAGCTCCAGCTTCCAGCATCTCTTCCCTCCATGATCAGCATCCTCGCCATATCCTTTGTACCATAGGCCTTCATCTTTGGTGAGGTGCAGTAGGTCTTCTTGTGACTCCTGTGCCTTTGGCCTGTGGGTCCTCCTGAGGGACTTCTACTTCAGCAGTGAGTTCCCCTGCTTGCCCGGGCCTGCTCTGACACTCCTGCTGTTGATGAGTGCCTTAGACCTTGATGGTCACAATGTCGCACTGGTCGTCACAGCTGCAGTGACAAGGACACCGTTGACTCTTCTGAACCTCCCGACATCGGTGCCCCTTGTGTCTTCGTGCCTCCTAGTCACTTCCGAGTGGCATAGACTCTGTCCCCTCTGCTTGCAGGTTCTCCACTTCCAGAATCCACCCTTGGATTCCACACGACTACTTCACTGTCTTCTCCAGAGGCATGTTCTTCTAAATCTTCCATTGTTGTACACTGAGGTTTTTTTTTAATTTATTTTTCTTTAGAGTTTTATGTAGCGCGAACTAGACCCAAAGATATTGGGTATCAGCGCGCTTTACATGAGCACCGGTTTCGTTACACGAGGACACATTCATTTTTCATAAGCACAGGGAGATTAAGTGATTTGCCTAGAATCACAGGATGTTGAGCGTCGTTGCCGAGACTCGAAAACGGTTCCCCAGCTTCAAGGTCGACCGTTCTAGCTGTAAGGCTACATCCTCTCCCCGACGTCTCTTCACCCCTATGCACCTGGCATCCCTTGTGTAGGTAACCTGGGTACCAGGACATCCATGGTTGGGGTGGCTTTCCGACCTTCTGTCCTTCAAGGGAATTCTTCAGATACTTCTGCGAAGGGTCGTCCTTCTGCAAAACTGTAGATGCGACTTATCCATTGACATCCATTGGGCACGCAGCTGTATTCACACTCTGCACACATCCTTTGTGGGGTTCCAGGGTACTTAACTTGTATCCCTGGCTCCTCTGGGTCTTCTGGTCCACGTCTCATTCTCCTTTGCATTCACTTTTCTATTATATGGGTTGGTCACCCCCTGGAGACCACAGTGTTTTGTGCTACTTACCTGATTGCATTTGAAGTATTCTTGATTACTGCGTTGCTATCTCTGGGTAGGAGATATACCAATGTGTTAGTGAGTGTTGTGTAATAAATCAAAGCATTTTTATATAAACACTGTGTGGTTCTTTTTCATTTAACTTACACTACAGATGAAACTGGTAAAACAAGCTGCTTAACACTTCTTCACGATCAGCCTGAATGCTGCTCTCCACAGCTACGACTTATAGAGCTTTCTATGGTTCTCAAAGACCACTAAAATCACCATAAGGGTTGCCTGGAATAGTGCAGGGTGCACCACTTGAATAAGTGTGCACCATATACTAAACCAGCCTCCTACAGGTATTATCCCATTCATCCCCCTGCAAGGGAAAATACCTTACATAGACAATATTGGAATAAACAACAGAATAACAATGTATGATGTTTCTGATCCAATGTAGCACCTTATTTTTCAGTGAGTCTCTGTCTTCAATGGTACCAGGGGATAGTTTAGGGATTTTTTTTTTTTACAACTAATTTTATTGAATTTTCTATCCGAAGGGGAAGAGCCCCCAACAAGTCATATTCATACAAGGCAATGAACATACGTATTTTAGTTGTTGCCGAGGGTATTGTTGTATAGCGTTTTTGGACCCTAGTGTAATTTTCCTGATTCATGCCCTTATGTAGGTATAAAATATCGTATCCTTATATAGGCATAGAAATCATAACCATATTAAGACATAGCTCAAGTAGTCCTAATACGGCTTGGCTACTTCCACTAGTTCCGAAAATCTACAACGATTTCTTGGAAAACCCGCCTTTAGCAGTCAGGGACTTCCCCCTGCATGAATATTAATTTATCCAAGAACTCATGGAGTTTTCAGAGAATTAAGTCTCTAATGACGTTATTATGTCCAATCTTACGTCAAACTCGGCACCTTCAAGGTATAAATATGCCCAAACTTGTCCAAACAAACGCACAGTGGTTTGGAGCAGTTCGACTATCTACTTGGCCGACACGCCCTGCTGCAGCAAATGCCGAAGGAAGCCGACCCTCCAGCTGACGCACTGAGAGACGCTGTACTTTCTCCTGCAGAGAAATCCAGCTCCAGTGTTTCCAGGCTACCCTTCAGGTTGCTGGTGTAGGAGAGTAGGGTCTGCTTTCCTATGGTCAACCCACTTTTTGCTTTTTACTTCACTGGTTTTCGACTTAATGTGGCTGTGGGCCTGCTAATCAGACCCACAGCCCTGCTGTTCTCTCTCTAAATTCACACCATGTACTTTAGGTACATCATCAACTGGTAATTGGGTCACTCTTATGAGTCCCTGTACATTGTACCATAAGTACCCAGGGCATAGGTGCACCCAAGGCCTACCAGGGGCTGCAGCATATCTTTTGCCACCCCTGGCTGGCCATCCAAACTGACACAACAGGCTGATCACTCAGCTGGGGCAAGTTCGTATAATGACCCAATGCTTAGGTATAGTATTCCTATATCTAACCTTATATCTAGACACATATACACCTGTAAGTCACTACTATGGCAGGCCTTAACAATCCTGAAGGCAGAGTGCTTAGTTTTATGTGAGATAAGGCTCTAGCATGAGCTGAGCCTGTCTGCAGCTTTCGGAACCATGTCCTTATAGCTGTTCTAGGATATCGCCATACCATATACTCTTAAGTGCATTATAATCCTCGCGGTTGAATGCTAACTTTGGTTTGGCTTTATCAAACCATGTCGTGTAAGGTGTCATACGCTTTGGAATACTACCCCCTCGCCAGTTCTGGCGACAGGGGTAGCATTCCACCCTTCTAGAGGGAGAAGACATGTTGTTCCTACTAATCCCGGTTAAAGTTAACCAGAGCCTCAGCATCACAAAATGGATGCTGCTGCCACAGACACAAGTCTGACCTCCTGCTGCTGGGAGTCCTTCCAGCGAGGGAGGCTTGGACAATAGGTTTCCTGTCTTGGGAGGTGCTAGCGCCACCCCAGACAGGCCATAGTGTATTGGG
This sequence comes from Lissotriton helveticus, assembly GCF_964261635.1. NCBI lineage: Eukaryota > Metazoa > Chordata > Amphibia > Caudata > Salamandridae > Lissotriton > Lissotriton helveticus. Next base: position 272,381,204 of record NC_136062.1, read on the forward strand.
GCAGGGAGGGCTGAATGAAATGAGACACTGTCTGGGGCACACAAGGTGTCCCATGCATAGTCCAGTTTAAACCGGGGCAGGGGTACTCCAGCCCCAGCTCTGGCGCGAAACTGGACAAAGGGAAAGGGGTGTAACCACCCCCTTCCTGGGTCCCGGCCATAGGAGGGACTTAGCAGGTAATCCATCCCCTAAATTTGGTATATAGGTAGGAGCTGAGTCCCAAGACTTTAGATTTATCCTGACTGAAACTTGAAACGAAACTCTGGACCTTCGACGTTCTACTTGAAGATAGAAGACTGAAGAATCTCCCTTGTGGTCAAGGAGTGACCACCCTGTGCAAGCAGGCACCATCAAGCGATCAACGGTTTGCTTTGTCGACGCTCCTGCCAGAGCCCGAGCACAGAGCCTGACAAGACCCGGACTTCCGGACTTCCAGACTTCCAACAGCCCGATCCACAGTCACAGCAGAGTTGAGACCCGTAGAGGCGACGAGAGACGTGGGACGGGCCATCTTGGAAAGCCAGCGAATTGCTTTCCGTGCAGCTTCTGAGGCACCCTCGAAGTTGAGCATTGGGGATTGAGAAGCCCCAGGCCCAAGCACCAACTGCACCGAAGATCAGCCCTCCACACTCCACGAGTTCTGAGTGGGGCCCTACTGCATTTTCCTGCTCGACGCGTCTGTCCGGTCACTTGCCTGTTGGACAGTGGCCTCTGTGACGATGATCCTTTTGATTTACAACGCTGGTCTGGTTGCTCCAGACTGGCCCCTGCTTCCCTGAAAAGAAGAAGCCCATCAGACCTTGCTGGTCTGATCCGTAAGCCATCTTCGATTTCTGCGTGGGTTGCCTTTGCCAAGGCTTGTTGACTCCAATCCGGAAGCCGACACCGCCGACAGCGAGAGCCTTCGTGGGACAGTCTGTATCCGGCTCCTGGTCTTCGTCGACACCTCCTGGTCCACGTGGCTGCAGAGACAAGCTTCACGACATCACCTGATTGCTTCGCGACATCGCCTGGTTCCTTCCTGGTTCCTTCCTGGTCACTGGCTAGTGACCCAGACTCTTTCCCCTCTGCTTTCAGGTACTCTTCATCCTCGATCTGCCCTTGGATCCAACCGGACACTTCTCTCCTGGTCGCCTGCAGCATCTTTCTTCAAGGCTCCATAGGATTCAGAGACGAAACCCGACACACTTTGACACCTATGCACCCGCTTCCTGTGGGTAAGGTAACGCAAGTACTTCGGTGCTCCTGTGGGTATTTACTATCCTAGTGTCTAACTTTCAAGTAGCTTTCTCCTTGTCCATCCGGAAGTGACCTAAAAGAACTAGTTTCCATTTCTTTCGTGCCCATTCTAACTCTATGGTAACTCGCGCGTGTGTAAAGACACTGCACACGCATCCCGTGGGCCTCCTGCTCCCTATCCTTTGGTAGTACAACCATCACCATAAGGGTTGTTTGGACTGATACAAGGTGCCCACTAGAACAGTGGACATCACATATCAGGCCAACTTCTCACAGGTGGGAAATCGAGTCCTGAGAGAGAGATACAAGACCTCCTACATTCTAAAACCAAGGTACGGAGCTGATTAGACCCTAGGAGAATTCTTGGTTTAGATTCTTGGCAAAGAATACTAAAACTAAGATACACCTTACTTACTTCTTCCCTTGTACTAGACCTAGGTTAGGTACACAGGGGTAGGCGTATTTTAGAAGCGCCAGTTGAGTACTTTAAGTCATTATTTATCACTGTATGTATTTTATGCATTTTAGGTATTTTATGGCTTAGAAACCATATCATGCTTTTACAATATTTTTTATAATACTCTTCGTACCGTACGCTTTGTACTTTACCACAAGTATTACGGTTGCAGCAGTACATTTCTTATGCCTGAGAAAGAAGACTGTTCAATAAATACCTTTTTATTGAAAACGCCAGTCTCTCTATTTCTCTGCACCTCTGGTGAAACGAAGCATGCACGATTGACTGAGTGAAATAACTATCTATTGTTTCCGCGACTCTAGAGATTTATTTCTTATTCTTGGGGAACAAAGTTGTCATGTTTTAAGCGGTTGTCAGAAACTAATCCCTTCTTGTTCCTTCGAGAAAGTTTCTAGTGACCTCTGAGCTAGCTGGCACACACACAATTAAGTTTAGTATATTCGGTAGAGACCTAGTCGACTTCAGTCCTACGTCTAAACTACAGGATACACTATTCCAATGTGCAGAGCCTATTGGGAATATAGGTACTACACTACAGTATCCTTCGAGAAGCTATAAAACACCCACCCCAACAGCCCCCGCCACCCACCTCCCCCATCCCTGCACCATCCAACCCGCTTGAAAGACTAAACAGGCATAAATACTTATGAGCACATCACCACGTCGACTAATCCACGAGTAGGAGTGGAACGTCATGTGATGGGTGAGAGATCAATACCCCGATACTTGGCCCATGTAGCCCAGATTTTCCTGTGCTTCTGCGGGCAACCCCTGGCCTGAAACACCGCCACCGCGGCAGATATGCATTTATCTAATGCGGATTTCCAGGCCGTCACCCCAGGGGGGAGAAGAGGACTTCCATTGCTAGGCTATGTCGCGCTTAGCCAGTGTGAGCCCCAGGAAAAGAAGGTGTCTCTTATAGATGTTCCCTCCTATATCGTCAGTACTGTGGAGGAGGGTCAGGCGCGGATCTTCTGGGAGGTCCCACCCAAGTATCCGCCCTAGGCAGGACAGTACCCCCGACCAGAAATGATGCAGCACTGTGCAACCCCAGACCGTGTGTATAAAGGATCCGTCATCTGACTGGCATCTGAGGCATGCGGGGAACTAAATAACTCCCATCTTCCAGAGATGGAAGCGGGTATAGTACACCCGATGCATGTACTTGAACTGTATCAGTCTGTATCTAGATGACACTGCAGAGCCCCTGGGACTAGCAAGAGCCTCGGTCCAGTCGTCGTCAGTAAGGGCCGGTATGTCAGCTTCCCATGCCGTCCGTGTCCGATACAGGTTCGTCTTGGTGTGCGTGGTCAATGTCTGATAAAGCGGACGGATTTTGTGTTCCCCTAGATCACCCATCAACAGTCTGCCCTCCAGGGGATGGAACTCAGGCTAGGTCGTAAGGTCTTTAATCAGGGGAGAAAGTGCGTGCCGAAGTTGGAGATACTTATGGAATTGGGATTTGTGTAGGTCGAACTCCTCCTGCAGCCTTTGGAAGGATTTAAGTGTGGAACCGCGCATCACGTCGCCCAGTGTCGAGATCCCAATCGTGTCCCACCGGCGGAACCCAGGCAACGCCGCGACCAATTAGAGGCACGTGCTTCGCAAGAGGGGCGTCTCACACGTCAGCATACCCCACCAACCCATAGACTTCGAAACACTTCTCCATAACAGAATCACAGAACGGCAGGCCGGGGAGAGGCCGTCCAGGGCAGAGGCACTATACAGGAGATCCAGCAGTGAATAGACCTCTAGGAAGAGCCGCTCCACTGCATCAGCCGGATCATCCTGCGGATTATACCACCATTCATTGATGACCAGCAGTTGGGACGCCCACTAGTAAAATCGCACGTCTGCAGCCACAATACCCCCAGAGTAAGTAGATTGGACGCAGGTAGTCAGAGCCACCCGGACCGCCACGCAATCCTACAGGAAGCTGTTCAGGAGAGCATTTTCTTGACGAAACCAGGACGGAGGGATGGGATAAGGGTAGTTTTGCAATTTGTATAATAAGAGTGGCAAAGATACCATTTAAAAAATTGCAGACCTGCCGTAAAGAGACAGGGGAAGATGGGACCATACAGTCGTCTCCTCCCGGACCACAGGAAGCAGAGGGGCCATGTTAAACGACCACGCCGAGGTGGGATCCCTGGTGATATTAACACCAAGGTATTTAAACCCATCCTTTGCCACAACTAGCTGTGAAGCCCAGTCCGACGCCCCTGCTCCCTACATATCGGAAAAAGCATCGATTTTGGCAGATTGGCACGGAGCCCCGTCGTCTAGCCAAACACTCTGAGTATCTCCAACACTCTGGGACCCGTGACTTTGGGGTCAGAAAAAAAGAATAGCGCATCGTCCGCATAAAGTGCGATTTTATCTGTGTATTCGGGGGACCAAACTAGACCCTTATATATCGCATCCAGGCGTACCCAAGCCGCCAATGGCTCGTTGGCCAAAGCAAAAAGGAGCGGGGACAGAGGGCATCCCTGCCTTGTCCCCCTCCGGATATGAAAGGGGTCCGAACGATACCCGGCCACCCTCACTGAGGCCGTCAGGTCGGTGTATAACATAAGCTCAAATGTGGGGACCTAGATTAACTGCCTCCAGCAATTTAAAAAGGTAAGACCAGCCCAGGGATTCAAAGGCCTCGTCGATATCGGCCAGTAGGACCACTGCGAGATGTCCCAGTCGGTGGGCCTCCGCCACGGCGTTATGTGCGCGACGTATGTTATACCTGGTGGAGCGACGCAGCATGAAGCCCGACTGGTCCGGGTGGACAAGATTCAGAATACAGGTGCGAAGGCGATAAGCCAACACCTTCCCCAGCAGCTTTGGCTAAAAGTTCAACAAGGATATGGGGCGATACGAACCCGGTTCTTTAGGCGGTCGACCCGGTTTGAGGAAAACAAAGATTTCGGCATGCCGCCAGTCTGGAGGCAGGATTTCCTGCTCGAGCGCCTGGTGTAGTGCCCCGAGAAGGTGGGGGCGAACAGTCCCCATGAGAGGATGTGGGAAGTCGCCAGGGAACCCATTGGGTCTGGGTGCACGGCCCGGGTGGGTGTTGGTGAGGGCGGACTGCAATATAGTTTAGGGATCTTTGATACAAAAACCATATGGCCATCTTTGGGACACCAGGTGTTCGAGTTACTGTAAGGTGGAACAGCCTTCAGAGGTCCAGGACAATTGGCCTCAAGGATCATTGGAGACATGCCGACCGTCGAAGGAGGGCATGTAGGCAAAGAGCTAAGTGGATTTAAGCCCTTGTTAGAGTTTAGGGCCATAGGTAGATGCTAGAGATGATACAGAGATGGATAGTGAAGTAGAGATAGTGGTGTGCCAATGCTATTAATATGCAGGGAGCACGTGTAGTCAAGGTTTCAATAACCACTTGTCGGACCATTAGGGAGCACCTAAGAGAAATCTTTACGGTCTCCATGACAAGGAAGGGTGGTAAGAAGACTTCGTGGCCTACTGTTCGACAAGGAAGAAGAACTAAAGTGGTCTCCAGACAGCTTAGCAAGGGGGCTTACTACTTCTAGTATCAACTGTTTTAAGTTATTAATCTCACCTCCTCAATGATTTAATAAAACTGACTGCCTCTTCCAAAGTTGGTGGACTGGAGCAAAGCAGTAGGGGTGATCTGGTCACGGTTTTGGAATTGTGTTTGAGGTTGAGTGGTGAAAGGCTGGTCTGGTTGTAGAGTCTCAAAAGTATTCGAGCACACAACATTGGGGATTACTTGTGCAGACTCACTCTGCGAGTCAGGTAGGGTCAGGTACTCCTTCGAATTGGCGGGGGCACAACAGTATGGTCCTTAAGTGGCATACTTAAGAGAATATTTATGCAACCTTCCCTCTCTTTAGCGCTCTATCTTTGCTAGGCGCTTTGGCATTTAGTATGCTTTCCACTTCTTCAATTAAAGTGTCAATGTCTCTGGCCACACAATTTGCAGACGTGCTCTTGTGCTGTTAAGGGTAATTAATTTGCATGGAAGCGCCTAAAGGGCTAATACTTGCTTTTCTCTGGCCCACAATGAAAAGGAAGGCACAAATTACACAATAGGACGGCATGCTCTGGGACAAATCAAGTTTTTTTAATCAGGCAAACAAAATCATTTAATAGAAGATGGTATCTCTGATCTTCAATGTGACCTTGGTCGTTGTGCCCTCAGGATTCCTAATCTTAAGCCAAGGAGGATGCCCCTGGCCAGTCTTATCTTGGCTTTGATGGAAGAGCCTCAGCCCTTAAGTGGGACCAAGGAACCAATGGGCACTGTCCCTGGCGGGAAAGTGCATTGGTGTCTCTTGGTGGAAGGAGTCCCCCCTACGGTGGTGTGTCCCCTGCAGTCAATGCCAAAGTTCAAACCTTGTGGCGGACGCTCTGTCCAAGGCCACCACACCGCTCTGTCCAAGGCCACCCGCAGACCCCTAAGCGGTAGTGACTCACAGTAGGCCGTCAGGGACGCAATAGATGAGGTTAGCAGTGGGGAGGAGTGGCAGAGAGGTCCTCACGTGCAGGTCGACCACCCCGCAACTACAGCAGGCCCCAGGAGTCGCCGTTGCATGCCCCCAAACATTAAGGTTCCGTGGAGCAGGCCACAGCACAGCAGGTCCCCAGCAAAAATGAGCCTCCCTCATCGGTCACTGCAGGGCCCAGGCGGGGGAGTGGCCATCCCACAGGAGCAATGCGGGCAAGTGCGAGTTCCCTTTGGCCTTTCCCATAGTGCCTCACCTCAGAGAAGACAGTAGGCAGCAGTCGGCAGGATGGGAGCTCTTGTGTCATCATTCCGAAGCGATCCTCCCGCAGCCTCTAACGACCAGTCTCCAGACAGCGCTAGGAGCTGCTCGGAGGCAGGCATGGGCTTGGAGTTCATGCCGCTACATCTGCTCATAGGTGGTAGTGAGGCGCCGATCACCTGGTACCCCTGTGTATCAGCACCCCTCTGCTGAGGCTCGCCTACTCTGTCTCGGGCATCAACGGGCCAGGAAAGGTCGGGATATGGCAGGATAGTGTGCAAACCTATGACGGAGTTCGCTAGTGCACGTCTTGCTCCATCGCCATCATAGAATCTCTCGATGAGTTCATATTCAGGTCTGTGGGACAGAAGCCTGGCAGAGAACCAATTTTTCCCTGAATGTTCAAAATAATTGTCCAGATTAATGTCGTAGAACTACATTGACGCATTCAAATACAGAGAGGAATGTCTTACTAACATGTGGTAGCGCACCTTAAACGGGTGAGGCAGGGCACAGTAAGCCGGCAGCGTGATGGTTTGACCAACATGGAACGACATCATAACTTTCATTAGAGAGGAAGCTCTAGTTTGCAAAACCAGCTTATCAAGGAAGAAGGTGGTATATCATGGGTATACAGTGCCTGAAGCTTACTCACAAGCCATGTAGAGGTGATCACAACTAGAAACACAGTTTTGATGGCAGGGAGCCACAAATGACAGAAATGGGGAGGCTCAAATGAAGTACACATTAAATAAGTAAGGACGAGATTGAAGTACCATTGGGGCATCACAAAAGGAGTAGGGAGAAACATATGCTGCAGCCCTTTCAAAAACCTCATCGCAACTGTTGCTTTAAACAACGAAGGCTGATCAGGTAATCACAAGAAAGCTGAAAGGGTGGAAAGCTAACCTTTAAAGTGCTTAAAGCAAGGCCCTGCCTTGGGCAATTGGAAGACCATTGAACTGGGGTCCAACTTATCCCACAGATAGGCATATACAGTCTTTGTTGAGGATGCCGATCTGCCACGAAGGCATACACTACCTGTAGAGGGATATTGAAGTCATTCAGCTGGCACCACTCTATCTCCATGCATGAAGGTGGAGACTGTGAAGGATGGGGAAATGAACAAGTATGGTGCAACAGCAGATCCCCCTGGAAAGGCAGCCTAATCCGGAGGGCAGATACTCAAGCCCAGAAGTTCTGGATTTCATACTCTCAGTGTCCAGTCCGGAGCAACTAGAATGACTTGGGCCTGCTTGGTCCTAATCTTCTTGAGAACTTGGGGCAGAAAGTGGTATTGGTGGAAAGGCATACCGGAGTCCAGGCGAAACTCGTCTTGAAGCGAGAAAGGGCTTTGGAAACTCCAACGAAAAGAAGTGCTAACATTGCTCTGTCTTGGTGATGGCAAACAGATCGAGCCAAAGTTCTCCCTATTCCCTATTCACAGAAAAGACTTTCCGCCACATCCAGGTGAAACTGCCTATTGTGAACCGATAGGTGTTTACGGCTGGGTTTGACCGCCCTGGTGATCAATAATCCCACATGGTGGTTATCCACCAGGAAGATTCCCAAGTGGCCCAACCATTTCCAGAGGTGCAGGGTCCCTGACCCCCCTACACCCGGTTTGTTGTTGTACCACATGGCGTGGTGTTGTCCATGAGCACCTGTACCAGCCTTCCCTTGCTATTTATTTTACTGTTTGTGTTTGCCTTCTTCCCTGATCTTAATATTGGCCCACTTGCCTGCACTTTAATTGGAAACTCACCGCATTTTGCGGGCCCCCTTGCCGAGCTTTTACATCTCGGCGGACATCTTGGAGGGACTGAAGGACGCCTGGCAGCGACATTTTGGATATCGGTCTAGTCGTCAGAAGGACGCTAGACCTGCATTTAAGGCGAGTGTGCGAGTCGATCAGTCTTTAGAACTGACTGGTGACGTGAGCGTGCTACCAGAGCGCTCAGCGCTTAATAGCGTGATTTTGCGAGGCTTGTAGCACTTTATTTTTAATACTCCCGTTTTGCTATTTATTTTACTGTTTGTGTTTGCCTTCTTCCCTGATCTTAATATTGGCCCACTTGCCTGCACTTTAATTGGAAACTCATCGCATTTTGCAGACCCCCTTGCCGAGCGGCGCCATTTTGGATATCGGTCTAGTCGTCAGAAGGACGCTAGACCTGTATTTAATATGGTTATGTCAACGCGCAGCGGTCACGTGCAGCGCGTTCGCCGGACTCCCGCCGGAGTCACGCCAGTCCAGCCCGTCTGTGCCCGTCCGGGCCCAGACGGGCTTAGGGCCAGACCCTATGTTAGATCATTTAGGGTCCACTATCATCTACTCTCGCAAAGAACTTTTACGGCTGCGCCTCTGAAAAAGATCTACTTGCACGTATATGTATAGAGGAGCTGAGCCCTTCTCACACTGCGGATTTTGCTGTTCATCCGAGCAATCTACGGTAAGGAATCCCCTACGAAGGGCTTCATTGAATTGTAGATCTCTTCCGAAGCATTCACTTGAAATTAATCTCCTCATACAAGATCATAAGCTAGATATCCTGTTTGTAACGGAAACATGGCTTACATCAGGCTCAGAGGCGGATATTGTAAGAGCCCACCCCCCTGGATTTTTAATCTATTCTCAGGACAGGACAGTAGGTCGGGGAGGGGGTATTGCCATTCTTTATAGGGATTCCTTGGTGTGTAGGGCTCAGAATGGTGGGGTGTTGGACTGTGAGAGCTGTAAGTTTTCTTTGCAAATCTCACCTACGGTGGCGGTGTCCGGAATATTGGTGTATCGTCCTCCAGGAGGCATTGGGAATTTTGTTAACTCCTTGATGGAAACCGTTACAGTTCTGGCCTCCTCGACTACCAATTTTATTATGTTGGGAGATTTTAATATTCATTTTAATGACTTGGCGGACCGCTTGGCGGTTGACCTTCAATGCGATCTAAAGGCATATGAGGTAGATCTTATTAACTCAGGGGCTACTCATAACAAGGACCATTTGCTTGACCCGATTTTTACCAACGTTGCCGCTGTAAAAGCTTTACCTCCCTTTCCACTTCCGTGGACGGACCATCTGTTGATTCCCTTTACCTGGCAAACAGAGGTTGTTAGTACTTCTTCTCCCAGTGTCTGCACCTCCGAAAGACATTGGTCTAGGCTGTCGGTTGAAAATTTGTCTCTGAAACTTGAAGGTTCTTGTCCCTCCCCTGTTTCGGACCCAGTATTGGCAGACGCAAATCTCAGTAGATGGCTGACCAGTGCACTTGACTCTGTCCTCCCAATAAGATCTGCAGCAAAGAGAGAGAAGAGAATGAGCTCTGCTCCCTGGTATACGCCGGAGCTAAGAACCCTTAGAAGGGGTTGTAAAAAGCTTGAACGTGCCTGGAAGAAGGACTGGGAGGAGGCCAGCAAAGCTGAATATCGCTCGGCGATAAGGGCATATAAACTTGCTCTACGGTACGCCAAAGCCCAGTTCTTTGAGGAGAGAATTAAGAACGCTTCAAATTCCTCCAGGGAAACCTTTTTAGTGGTTAAGGAACTGTTGAGGGTTCCTGAGCCGCCCGCAGCCAATGATCACTTAGAAGAAAAATGCAAAGATCTAGCAGACTATTTTCATACAAAAATAGTAAATATCTTAAGTACCCTGCCCCAGATGAACCAGAGAGCAGAGTCTAGCAGTAAATTAGTGAGACCCCCTGCCAATTTAGAAGCTTTTGGACCAGTATCTGTTGATGAGGTCCTTAAAGCTCTGGCCACCATTAAGAGTGGTTCTCCTCGTGATTCAGTTCCCATGGGGATTTTGAAACAAGTAGGCTCCACCATTGCTAAACCTATAACCGAATTGATCAATGCCTCTTTGGTGTCTGGCTTAGTCCCACCGAACTGGAAGGGAGCAGTAGTAAAAGCTCTTTTGAAAAAGTCCAACTTAGATCCTCTTGATATGGCGAACTATAGGCCTATTTCCTTGCTTCCTGGGCTTAGTAAAATCACGGAAAGGTTGGTGAATTTCCATCTATCTAACTTCCTTGAGTCCAATGGCCTATTGAGAAGTTCGCAAACAGGCTTCCGGCCAGATCAGGGCACTGACACCACCCTACTGGCAGTCGAAGAAGCTAGAAGCATTTTGGATTCAGGAGGATCAGTGGCAGTGATCCTCCTGGACCTCAGTGCAGCTTTTGATACTGTTAATCATCAAGAGTTACTGCAACGGTTGTCAGATGTCGGGGTGACGGGGATTGCATTGAAATGGCTTCGGTCATTTCTTAGCGACCGGACCTATCAGGTATGGGAAGGCAGCGCACGTTCGGCATCAATCCACCTCCAATGTGGGGTACCACAGGGCTCCTCCTTGAGCCCCACATTGTTCAATGTATATATGGCCCCCTTGGAGGATGTGGTTGCTCAATTTAACATCAAAATCGTGAGCTATGCCGACAATATTCCAGCTGGTGGTCGCCCTTTCCCAGGCCACTGAAAGCCCAGATATGCTGTACTCTTGCTTGTCCAAAGTCCACATCTGGATGGGTGAGTCAGCATTAAAGCTGAACGGCTCGAAGACCGAAATTATGCTGTTAGGGCATAAAGGTTCTTCACTTCCCTCGAATATCTGGCCTAGCTGTCTGGGCTCTCTCCCGAATCCCAAGGAGGAGATCAAGAGTCTCGGGGTTTGGTTGGAGCAAGATCTCTCCTTCAGGACCCAGGCTAAAAAAATGGCAGGAGTCTGTTTCGGTCTTCTCCGGTCCGTGCGCAAAGTTCTACCCCTCCTTCCACCGCTATCTAGGAAGCTATTGATTCAGGGGCTGATTACATCAAGATTGGATTATAGCAATGCTATCTATCTTGGTGCCCCTGAAGCAACGTTCAATAAATTACAACAAATTCAAAATGCTGCAGCACGGCTACTTAAAAACACTCCTATGTCGTGGTCGGCCAAACCCGCATTGAGGGCACTGCACTGGTTGCCGGTACGCGAAAGGGTGAAATTCAAATCCCTCTGTCTTGCGCACAAGATTTTGCAGGGTATAGGCCCTCCCATCCTGAAGAGTTTAGTTACACCTTATAAGGCCAGCCGGACCCTACGCTCAAACCAAAAACACCTGCTTAAGACCCCTAAAGTTAAAAAGGCACGTACAGGGGGAAGTAGATTCTCTGTGAATATTGCTGTACTCTGGAATTCACTCCCCCTTAGTTTGCGCTCTGAGACTTGTCTCCTTCGTTTTCGCAAACTCTTGAAAACACATCTTTTTGTTAACTGCTGACCCTGAGTGTATGTGATTGTTACCTTTCTGTTTCTGGAACAAGCGCTGGGATGCTCCAGGGTAATTACGCGCTATATAAGACTGTAATAATAATGAACGGCAGGAAGGCTTTTAGCATCAAGCACATGGCTTTCAGCTCTTTAAGGCTGAAATGGAGCTAGGACTCCGCTGGAGACCAGAGGCCTCAGATCTCCACCTCTCCCAGATGGCCGCCCCAGCCCAGGAGTGAAGCATCGGTCACCACTGTCAGCTCTGGCAACCGCCTATAAGCCAACAAAAAGACATCACATCCTCTCTGAGATGAAGAGGTGACAAAGACGGTGGCACAGGACCAAGGACACCTCGAGATAGGGGTAAGACCCGAAACATTGCATTAGACAGGCCTTCGCTGAGTCATAACCTAATAAGGAGTTTGAGAGAGCCATGTCAGGAAACCTTGCTGCCAATGCAGAGTACAATATGAACAGTAAGAAGGGCTTTGCACCATAAAAAGTCTTAGGTCCAGGCTAAAATTCTGCCCAGGCCACGGATCCTATCCCGCTTTCCAATACTTCTTATATGGAAAGAAAGCTACATGATGGCCACGGGGAAGGAGAAGTTAACAACTCACTGGTGAGCTGCGGAAGCCACAAACACTTTGTTGTAAAACAGGGAACAAGGCCACAGTGCATCAGTGCAACACAAATAAAATATCCACAATAGAATAGGTACTCGGGTAGAAACTCTAGTTCCAGCAAGACACCCGTAAATATGATGTACATAGTTACAAAATAACATACATACAAGATCACTGGAAACTTAACCTATAAAAGACAGAATCAAGAGAACAAAAGTACCTGCAGCAAGCAGGAATAGCTCACTGGGTATCACCAAAGTAAAGGAAGTCAGAAAGGAAAATCAATGTTTATCATCCTGTGAATGGCTCCTATGCAAACGGGAGGTCCCCAAACAAACTATTCCAAGAGAACTGAGAGAACAGTCAGCAGAGTTAAGAATCTGCTCTACCCTGACTATCTCTGAAAATACATAAAGCAGAGTCAGCATATAAGCCGAATAGACAGGCGCCATCAAAAGTCAGATCAATGAAAGTGGCCTGAACAGCCTCTGAAAACCAAGAGGTGCGCAACCAGGCACGACAATGGAGTGCTAGGAAAGAGGCCACAGTCCAGCCTACAGAATCAGTGGTGTCCATACCACAATGAATAAGCAATTTAGCCGCCTGTTGCCAGTCTCATACTAATGGGACAAGACCATTCCGTGTCTCTTCTGGAAGGGAGGGAAACAGGCGCTCCAACAAATTCCACAATGCATGGGAGAAGCGTCAAAGGACACAAGAAGTATTGAAAGACAGCAGTGCAGAATTAATGGAGGTGAAAATATGCTTGCCACAGGTATCTCATTTCTTGGTCTCTTTTTCTGGGAAACAGCAGGGAACGTATCAATATTTTGGGTGCCCAAGGCAGCCAGAACCACAAAATTATGAGTTGGATGCCTAAGGAGACACGTTGGATCTCCTGGGGCAGGCCAGTGTCCGTGATGAACAGAGGGATCAACAGGGGTCCCCGTTTTGGGCTTAACCCATGCCCCCAACAGAACATCAAAAAGAACCTCACTTTAAGGAAATACCAGATCTGCCCCCGATTGGCCCTGATACAGGACTCTAAGATATGGACCTGTCACAGAGGGAAGGGTTACCTCCAGAATGGCAGAAACTCGTATGAAACAAACCAGAAGGTGACAGGAGTCCAGAGGCTGGAGAAGACTCCTAACCACTAGCTTCCCTCTAAGTCAATCAACCAACTAGACTCCGTAGGAGGTTGAATCATGACAGAAATTGGCTACAAAACTCAGAACCCCGTTGATTACCCCCATCATCATGTTCTACAGTTGGAAAAACAGGAGGAAGGACTTCAGAAAACGGGCAGCTCCACTAATGCCGCATTCGGTGCCGCATCGGACACTGACTAGGCAACGTCTCTGTATCAGAGTGAAAATAAGGTGAAGCGGCGCCGTCATCGAAGTCCGCAGACCAGACCCTAAAGCCATGTCCTGAGTCGGAGGACCAGACGCCTAAGGTGGTAAACCTGAAGGGTTGTGCACTGGCTTCAAAACTGATTTAGTATTGGCAACTGGGCTGATGCCGCGAGCGAACCTGCCAGTGTGCACACAGTCACGGTCTTGTGCACCTCCTTGGGGCCCAAGCGCGCTCCAGGGGCAGGTGAAGAACCAAAGAAACTATGGAGAGAGTTGTAATATTCTCTTATTTGGTTCAGTCGCCGCGCCCCTTGGGTACACTGGAAGCCGAAGATCGGTACCAGGCCTTCTGCGTCAAAGTCGACTGACGCCGTTACTTAGAATGCCTGCTTATACTACCTATGGACGTTGATGAGAGTGACGCCCACGGGAATGGCTCATGGATCTGACCCGCAGCAAGTCCTTGGAGCGCGAAGAGGACAAAGGCTGATGGGACGGCTCAGAAGACTGTGACAACCACACCACTAGAAGCTTCATCCGACATTCCTTCAGCGCTTTCGTCAAAGTCGCTGACAAGAGTCGCACTCGTCGGAGTCATAGTGCTCAGCTAGGCGCCACCTGCAAATAGGGTGAGGGTCCGTGACCGACATTTGTCATCCACAGGACCCACAAGGTTTGAACCCTGAGGACATGTGAAAGGTAAACTGCTCAGTTTGAAGAAATCGTCAAGGTAGGCCAAAAAAACAGCCTCGGGAACCGCTGATCGGATCCGCGTTGCAAGTGTGGAAAAGAAGACACTGATGCCAGTGTGTCAGTGGCGGGGGAAGCAGAGGTAGCATCCTCATGAAAGGACAGTGCCACTGCACCAGAGACTCTGGTGTATTGATGTTTAAAAAAGGCTGAAAACCTATCTTTCTCTATAGGATTCAGACAACTGGATTTACTTTTACCCTTGACCTGTGCTTGGCATCTGGAAACTCCTTGGAGTAGCTATGCGCATCACAAGTCACTTCATCATCGTCATTATTGAGTTTTATGGTGAATGAAAGTAATTCTCCTTTATAAGCACTGATTGGACAATCAAGTTATTACACTGTTGGTATCTTTTGAGTGCAGAGTTTGTTGACATATCCCACTAACCGCCATGAAAAGCCTTTGACTGCTCACTATCATAACTAATGAAAGTCAGACACCGAGGGGGGTGTACTTTGCTCATTTTGCAGAGCCACAGTAGCACAGATCCCTGGGCATCCTAGTCAAACAACCCTAGCCCCCCCTCTAAGCACCCCCATTGATGTGGCCCAGTAGCTCCTGCATGTCCCGTGGACCCCTGCATGGGTCCGATACAGGATTTATCCAAAGAGGGGACGAATCCGAGCATGAATTGCTTAATTTTCGCTATTGACAGTCCCCAAACCCCTTTGCTAAAAACAGATTTTTTAACTTAAACAGTTATTTTCTCTGTTTTTTACTATGAGAACACAGTCTAGTATTTCACCATTTCTATAGAGCCTTCCCAGTTTGAAAATGTTCATGTTCACTGCATGAAAATAAACATGTAATATAAAAGCTAAATAATGAGTAACACCTATAACATAGTCCTGTATTGCCATCTTGGGAGTTAAGCCGATGTTTTCAAACAACTTGTGGGTTATTACATCCCCAGAACCCCTGGTGACCGATTATGTATTTTTTATATTTTTCTTAAATATTTTACTAGTTGTCTTAAACACATACAACTGCCTTTAAGCTCACCAACAGCCAGAAATTGGATACTTAGGAAGATACATGGATGAAGGTAATAGTTTCAAAGCAACATCATTCCATTCCATTGACAAATGACAGGAGTACCTATTCTGCTTCAAATCAATACAGGCATATATCCATCAGCGGTCAAAACAAATTGCAGGGTCTTGAATCAATGATAGATCACAATAATACTTTGGTCTTGAAGTACAATTGGTCATTCCAGTGTTCTCACGTTCTCACACATGGACTATCTTAAAGCTAATAATAATTGGAGCAGGTTATGTGTACCATGGTCAGGTGAAAATAAACATTCAAAAAGTGACACACTAGTTAACATAATTTGCCTGAGAGCATAATGGTGGATATTACAACAACCTGAATTCAAACATTAGTTAACGAAAGTTGACAGAAATATCAAGTACGGCGCACTAGCAGTGTACAACTCTCTGCTATATATATTTATGATGGAAAAAAAGAACAGGCAAGGAGAAAATAACAAACTTTCTTTCCTCCTCCTAAAAGAGATTTAGACCTTCAATAATCCAACATATTTTGTCTCAAATACATAGTTTAGTCTCACTCTACTTGGAGGCTAGTCTGTGTGGTTTACACTTAGGCCCATTTCTATACCTCAGAGTCCAGTGGCACTCCTGCTGCCAAATTAGGCCTAAGGGGGCTTCAGTTCCAGTCTAGAGTTTACTTCTTCTGGTAGATTAGGCTGGAGTCTTGCAGGACGAACACTCATTCATACATTTCCATTCTCTGTCCTAAGAGGCATGGTTGTCAAAAACAATTTGAACAGCAGCGCAGCCAGAGTAATTGCCAGTGGCTGCCATTAATTTAAACATTCCACACATTCCTCTTGTTTTCCTATTAAAGTCCCTGCATGCTGCAATGCAACACATACAAGACATACCCCAGGGAAACATATTTGGAAGTATTTTATACCTTTAACTGGCACCAGCCTAAGCAATCAAATATACCATAAATGGTTTGAAGCCCAGTCCGGTACCCTTGATAGGAACTTTATAAAAAATTCCAACAATGTTCTGAGTACTGCAGTGGTCCACGTCATGTGACAAAATTGTCCCAGTTTATTCACATATTTAGAACAGTTTTCAATGATAGCAGGATCGATTTGGGAAGTTATTTCCTTGTCCAGCTCGTCTGAACTTTTCACATGGCTCCTCAGTGAAAAGCCACACATTGGGCAAACTGATTTAGTGGCCACTCAGGGAATTGTGACACTTAACAATTACATTTAAGACATTTTATGGTAGGGAAAAAAGGAAAATACAACTTTATTTATAACTACTGAAACATTTTTCCCCACATTTTTGCTAAAGTTGTCTAGAAAGTTTTATATTTGTAAACAGTTTAATTATAACGTAAGGGCTTGGATAGAATTTAAGACTAAGACACTTATTATGAGTGTCCCTTGAAATCGCAATATGTGTGTTAACTTACGTTACTGCACATAATGGAATTCAGATTTTGTGGCCAACACCACACACCAGCAATTTTCACTATGTAAATTCTATCAGATCAAACCTGCCGAAATTTACCAGGGAATTATTCCCAGAACATGGTAATTTTGGTGCAGTAATTATAGACAGTGGTCTCGGGGTGGTTACTGTCCATCAGCTATGCCCCGTTTACCCATCAAACTATGATTACATTATAATAATGTAAGAATAAAAACCACGTTGAAGGAGATATGTCCAAGGAATATTTCTTGTTTTATTATTCCTGTGGTGATCTTTTAATGTATTGAACCGGTTACAAAGTTCTTATATAATAACACGCAACAGGGCATAGGACCAACATGATTTAGCCAAGATCAAACAATAGTGTAAGTAGGGTTGACAGTATTACAAGGCATAACGTACATACATAACTTTCCAACTACATCAAATATTTGTGGGAGACCTAGGAGCCTTGGTGTTGCTTCGACCATAGGTAAAATCCTATGTGTATTCCTTATAATACACTAACCCCTAATGTTTAGTTTGATGGTAAGTACTTCCTAGCTTTGTTTAAAACATTTTTTTAAAAGGGTAAACTGAGGCTTAGCTGTTAAGTCTCCTGTTGCCACGGCCAAAACTTTCCCATCACTGGATCACTTCAAGTTGTGGGTATTGTGTCTGTCCGGCAATAAAATATATACTTTCCTAGTTGCTGTAACATTAAGTTGGATGCCCTTCAGATTCATCTGTTGGCAACATTTGCACGTAATCGGGATTTTGTCTGGCCATAGCACCACATACCTTGCCTTTGGGGGTTTGACACTAAGCTCTAACATTTCCATGCTCTCCAAAAACAAATTATGATTGTAAATGTGAGATGTTCAGCGAGTTGTGGATGTTGAGCATCTGTGTAACTGACAATAGCAGCGTCTTTTACTCCTGGAGCCCATGGTTTCCCACAACACTGATGAGTCACTGTGATACACTATGAGTTAAGGTTTCTGAATCTAGTCTGTACTTCACAATAGTTATAGAAATGATAAATTAAAGTGAAGATGTATCAATTAGAAATCTCATTGCCTAGACTCCTAATTAGACTGTATAGGAAATGAGGAAGCAGTTCTATAAAAAGGCTGAGAAAACATTTCTCACATAATTTAACATTAGTAAAGCAATGGTTAGCGTATGAGTGCAAGCAAAAATGTGACTGCACAGTATGTGGATGTTCATTGCTCTGGGAGAGAAATCTTTGGTTATGAAATATGACCAACAACACCAGGTTGAAAATCTAGGTTTTGTCAAAGTATTTCTCATGTTTCTATCTTCTACGAGGTCAATGAAATCAAACCTTGCAACGCTGAATTTGATTAGTTCTTGGTGGAATGGAGTTTCATACACCACATAAAAGAACATTAATCAAAGAAACACACTGAGAAGCGTATATACCTTCCACTGGTAGCATCCAGATGTAACCGCAGTCGAGGCTAACCCATAGCCCTTCCCTCCACTTCCATGAGTTAATATTTGACCATTTTCAACCAGACAACATTGGGCTTTCTCAGGGTCAAAAGATACCTCTTGTATAGGCAGATTTTCATCCTCCTCCTCAACTTCTCCCTGCTTCTGTCAAGAATGAACCCACATCAGTTACTTTCTGAGGATGCGAACTTTGCTAAGACAGTTTTTTTCTTTTGCACAAAAAAAGTACCAGTTTCTTTACCTGAAGCTTCATTTCCTGTTCCTTTTCTCTTATTTGGATTGTGCGCTTTGCCTGAGCTATAGGTGTCTCCCACATGCTGTCTGAGAGCAACGAGAACAATCTTTCAACCACCTACAACATTAGAAAAATGTAACAAAGCATTACAATATGCTATATAGAATTTTTGCTGATGAGCAGTCCAAAAGAAAAAGTTACAGTTAGAGAAATTACATCTATAAAAATTAGCTTGAAAACGAACCTGTGCCATTTGGTCATCCTCCACACTAGTGTCAAAGGCAGGCAAGACTGCTTCCAAGACGTGAAGTGATAGAAGCCTGGTCCTCAAGTTTCCGACCAGAGGAACACCTAGGAAAGCACAATCCATTATAACACCACCACATTATTTCCCGCAGACGAATGAAAACAAAAGCAAAAGCCAATTAAATAAAGTATGCTAAGGGGCTAATCACCTTGGCATTTTCTCTACATGAGCGTTCTTACAATATTAAATACAACCTCAAATAACCGCCTAGTGACCAACACTATCCCCATGCAATGTTTGCAGTTATATGAGAGGCCGATATTCTTTAAGTTCATGCAACAATCTGAACACTATGAAAAATATTTTTATGTTAAATAATAATGCAAAACAATTTTGTTATTTAAAATGCAGAACAAAATTTAAAAACTACAGCATTATTCACTTCGTTTTAAATTAACATTTTAATTTACAAATATAAATAAAAAATAAATATATTTCTGAAGTTTAAACTAAAATATAAATTCCCACCTAATGTACAATTTTTATTATACATTAATATTATTAAAAGTGATGGGGGCGTGGCTACGGCGTCACACAAGATGGCCGCATAGCGGTGGAGCTCCGACGCGCCGGACCTACAGCTTCGTGCTTTCTGCGGTCCTACGGCGTTTTTCGGCTCCCAATGGACTCGTCCTGCAATCGGAATGTGAGCTGCCCCTAACTATGCTCTTTTGGAGCTTTTCTTTCCTGTGTGAAGCCTACGTCCAGCCTTGAAGCCTCGGGCTCGGCGGCGGCCGCCATTTTGTTTCCCGAATTCCGAATTCCTCTCAAGAAGCGCTGTCGCCTCTTCTTCGACGATGGAACTTCTCTGCATTCCTTCTTTTTTCTGCACCTCCCGACTTGCTATCATCTATTTGAGGTATTTACGGTCTCTATCTCACCGGACACTCCTTTTTCTTGTCAAGCTTTCAGATATCAGCACCATGAAGCTATATACTTCCCATTTTAGATGTTTCTTCATGCTTTAAACATTTGTATGGCTTTATCTCACGCTCTCAGCAGGGTTTCATGACCTCATACTAACTTTTTGTCAGCTGTTTGGAAAGCTGTGTTTTATTGACATTTTTGATTATTCACCCTATCTGCGCTACTACATTTTTGAGGTTGCTGCCTTTTTTCAGCTGCTTGAGGCTCTTTACATTGCCTCTTTTGCCTTGTTCTGGACAGCGTTTACGTGCATATGGGCAGATTGCGCAAGCCACAATTTGATTTTATCTCCTCCAAATCTACTCAGGAGTCGTCCTCTTCAACTCCTATCAGTATACCTGGAACGGTTGATCAAATGGCTGGTCTGGCACCACCTCGCGCCTCCTCCGCAACGCAGTTATCATCTACTAAGGCCTCTCCTCCTAATGTTTCTTCTAAACGCTTGAAACATGACCCTCTTTCACCGGAGAAATCATCCTCCCCAATTTCTATGGAGTTAATTCTTGAGGAGATACGAGCCCTCCGCCCTTTTGTTGAAGAGACTAGCAAAGACATGCAACTCTTGAAGGAAAACTGGGCTTCCATGGATGCCAGGATCACTTCTGTAGAGCAGCAGGTTTCGGGGGTGCAGTCCAATTCCCAACACATATCTTATCTGGAAAAGTCGGTTCTCGCTCTCCAACAACACACTGAGGATTTGGAAAACAGAAATAGACTGAACAACCTCCGCATTTATGTTTTGCCGGAATGTTTGGAAGGGGACGATCCTGTGACTTTTTTACTTCCTTTCTTCCAAAACTGCTCGACATGCCGCCTTCCACCTCCATTAGCATCCAGAGAGCCCATAGACTTGGTCCGCGTTCATCTGATTCCCCTAAGCCAAGAGGTGTTATTATTCTCTTTTTGTAATTCACGGATTTCCTTTCAGTTCTTTCTTTGGCCAGATTCAAACGTCAAGTTTCCTGGTTGAGCCAGAGAGTGTTCCTGTCTCAGGATGTTTCCAACGCCACAGCGTCCAGAAGGAAGGAGTTCCTGAATCTTCGTGCACCCTTACGATCTCTCGGTGCGAGATACGGCTTGTTTCATCTCTGTATCTTCAGAGTTACTTAGCAAAATAAAACTTGGTCCTTTCAAGACCCCGGAGAACTGAAGAACTTCATTCACCTCCAGTCGGGTGGTGCCATGGATACCTCTACTTCCTCTTCTAGTGGCTGATTGTTTCAATGATTCAGTTGCTGATGTTGTTCCTTTTTTAGTTTATCGTCTAATTTTTGTTTTTTCTCTTGCTCTTCATTTTCCTGACTTAACTATCTTACTGTCCGGTTGCATTTTTCGCTTTGCACATTCCGTGTGTTGTTACTTCCCAATTGTTATTTGTTATTTCTCTTTTCTCCCCTCACACAGGTCCCTGATGTATTTCCTTGAGTCCGCGTAGGTCAATCTGTCAATTTTCCAATTTGTTTTTGTCCTGGTGCGGTTGGATTCCCTCCCTTTGCAAGGTCCGTCTTGTAGAGTGTCGCCATTTCCCCATTTCCTCGTGTTTATATTTTTCAGGTACATTATTTTCAGTCATCCTTTGGATATGTACTGCCTTTTCTTTTGCTTTCTTTTTTCCTCCTTTCTTTCCTCTCCTTTCCCCTCCTCTTTTTTCTTGGATCCTATTTTCTTTTTTTCTGGCTTCTTGCTGGTTTCTTTTTTCGGCTTTATGATGTTTTCATACCTTTTCGCAAATTTTATTGTTATTATGTTTATCTTGTTTACAAATTTATAGTTATCTCGTGGAATGTAAAAGGTTTTATTAACCCCATTAAACGGCAGAGAGTACTTTCTCATTTATCCTCCTATACACCGGATATTGCTCTTTTACAGGAGACTCACCTTAATGATCTTGAATCCCTTAAATTAAAAGGAAACTGGGTTGGTACAGTTTTATTTCCTCCCTCTTCCAATAAAAAAATGGAGTTGCTATTTTAATTCATAAAAAATTGAAATGTAAGGTATTATTAGAGGAAAAAGATTCGGAAGGGAGATGGATTTTGGTTAAATTACTGATTAACTCAATTTCTCTCACTGTTTTTAATATTTATGGTCCTACTCAACCTGATAGTTCGTTTTGGCCTTTAATTACAAGCAAGTGTATACAACACAAAGATGATTTTTTTCTTTTAGGAGGAGATTGTAATCAGATTATAGATCCATTCCTTGATCGCAAAAACACTGTTCGTTTCATCCCCCACAAACCTCACAAGCAATTCTTGAACACTATACTACAAACACATCTCTTTGACTCTTGGAGACTCACGCATCCAGACACTCTGGATTATTCCTTTTTCTCACACCCTCACGCTTCTTCCTCTAGATTAGACTATATCTTTCTCTCTCATTCTCTCACTCAAAATCTACTATCCTCTTCTATTGAACTCATTGTTATCTCAGATCATGCCCCCATTATAACGGATATTGATTTACTTCCATCTCATCCCAAGCCATCTCGTTGGCGCTTTAGTTCTACACTTCTTACTGACCCTATTTTCTCTTTCAAATTAACTCTACTCCCAACACTCCTCCTTATATCCTCTGGGATTCCTTTAAGGCTACTGCGAGAGGGTTTAATATTGATTTTGTTTCTAGGAAAAAGAAGCAATTTCTTCAAAAACGTAAGTCTTCTCTCGCATATATTAAAAAATTAGAACATCACTTCTATACCTCTTCCGATAAATGTATGTCACCAGAACTTTTGCGTGCGAAGATTTCTTTCAACAAGTTCACCACGGATAATGCTTCTTCAATTCTTCTTTGTAGTAGTGCGCGTTACTACGGGGGTCGTAACAAATCTGGGAAACTCTTAGCTAATTACCTTAAATCTCGTAAGGAGCGTACTTCCATTAAATCCATCTTTTTTCTGACAATGTTCTTCTCCATACAGATAAAGATATTCTCGAACAATTCCAACTTTTTTATCAACAGTTATACACTCCAGAATCTCCTCCTACTTCTTCTAAGATTCATTCTTACTTTGACAAATTACCTAAACCCTCTACATCCCACCTTAATCTTCCAACCCTTGACCTTGACCTGTATGAACTTTCTACCGCTGTGTCTTCCCTCACTAAGGGTAAAACTACTGGTCCTGATGGCTTCCCGGTTGAGTTTTACTTGCATTTTTCTGACCTTTAATTACCCAAACTTTTATTGCTTTTTCAATCCTTTTATTCTTCTGGTACGGCTGCAGGTACTTTTCAGGATGCCACCATCTGTCTCATTCCGAAAGAGGGTCGTGACCCCAAATTTTGTAAAAATTATCGCCCCATTTCGCTAGTTAATGTTGATTATAAGCTTTTCGCTAAACTACTTGCCTTACGTTTGGACCCTTTCATGCCCCATCTTATTGGAAAAGAACAGTGCGGTTTTATTAAAGAAAGGCTCACTTCCGACAATTTTCGTCTTTTTCTAAACGTCTTAAATAAAGCCCCCTCTCTTTCAATACCTTTGGCTGCTATTTCTGTTGATGCTGAAAAAGCTTTTGACAGAGTAGATTGGTCTTTTTTATTTGCCTCACTTAAGTGGCATGGCTTTGGTTCCAAATGTATTTCTCTTATTTCTTTATTATACTCTTCACCCAAAGCTTCTATCCTCATGAATGGCCAACTCTCTTCTTTCACCCTTCACAGAGGAGTTTGTCAAGGTTCTTTTTGTGTTAGCCCTTGAACCTTTTTTGTCCTCCATTCAGCAGAATACCTCCATTACCGGTTTCCCCTATGGTGATCATCAATTAAAACTTTCTGCATATGCCGATGACATCCTCTTGTTTCTTTCAGATCCGGAATCATCTTTCTCTCCTTTTTTATCTGAATTTGAAGCATTCTCCCTTGTTTCTGGATATAAGATCAATTCGGATAAAACAAAAATTCTCCCTCTGACTAAGTTTTGTCTCCCTCACCTCTTTTCTTCCACTGGTTTTGCCTGGACTAGCACAAAGATTAGATATCTCGGTATTTGGTTTTCCAATTCTATTTCCTCCTCCATTAAATGAAATATGTCCACTGTTCTCTCTCGAATTGATCAATTATTTTCTTCTTGGAACCCTCTTTTTCTTTCTTGGTGGGGTCGCCTTGACTCCATTAAGATGATGATCACTCCTATTCTTATTTACATTATTTCTATGTTGCCTGTGCATATACCTGCCCTGTATTTCAAAAGTATTGATTCCTCTATCTCAAAATTTCTCTGGAAAAATAAAAAACCTAGAATTTCTCTTCTATCTCTTTGCAAACCTAAATTGAATGGTGGTGTTAATTTTCCAGACTTCCACCTCTACCATAAATCCTTTTCTTTCCGTCAAGCTTCATGTTGGCTCTCTTCGGAATCTTCCCCCTTCTCTCCTCTTTAGCTCCGTATTGAGCAATCTTTTTTATCGCCCTTTTCTTTTGAGGAGATTGTGCGTTTCTCCTCTAAGTCCCCTTATGATTTGCTTCCCTTGTTTAAACATACTTCCTCTCTTCTTAAACCTTTATTCTCTCTGTCGGTTATTTCGCGTGAATCCTTTCTACACTTACCCATCTAGTATAACTCGCTTATTCTTTTACATAATAGACCTATTTGTTGGCCCTCTTGGAGATTTAAAGGTATCATATGGGTCCACCATCTTTTCGATGGCGTATCGCCTTGCTCCTTTCCCCATTTTCAACTTAAATTTCATTGTCCTCGCTCTTTTCTACAGAAATAGGGTAGTGCATTGGATATACTGAATTTGAAGAAAGTAATAAATATATAGATCCATAAGTACATGGAACGTTTATAGATGCATGAAGGAGGTATATGTAGATTAAAGATATTGATAGAGGTATAAGGTGAGAAATAGGATAAAGCATTGAATATGCTTTTCTTTTTTTTGAGGGGGGTGGGGTAATAAATATATAGATCCAAGTACATGGAAGGTATATAGATGTATAAAGAAGTAAGTATAAGTAGATTAAAGATGCATTCAATAAACTCTGGTTTTCAGGTGTTGTACTTAAAAATTTATTTATTTATTTATTAAACAATTATTTGACATGTTTATACAAAGCAATACACATATAGGTGCATATCTATAGTACAAATAAATGCTTATATAGAGAGTGAAATGCTGTATGTTTTTGTTTGCATGTGGTGCTTATGTGGGAAAGAGCAAATTCTTGAGTAGTTTTCTGAAGATTAGGTGGTTGTCGGTGGATCTTATGTTAGGGGTAATGAGTTCCATATTTTGGCTGCTTGAACAGAGAAGGATGTGCCACCCATGTTTTATTGTTGTATCTTGGGATTTTTAGGCAAGGTGCCACTCTATAGCGGAGGCTCCTAAGATGAATGGGGAGAGGATGTAGCCTTACGGCTAGAGCGGTCGACCTCGAAGATGGGGAACCGGGTTCGAGTCTCGGCAACGGCGCTAAACATCCTGTGATTCTGGGCAAATCACTTAATCTCCCCGTGCCTAACAAAAATTAATCTGTCCTTCTATAACGAAAGTGGTGCTATGTAAAGCGCTCTGATACCTGATGTCTCTGGTTTAGTTCTCGCTATATAAAACTCTAAAAAAAAATTTTAAAAAGTGTTTGGTGATTTTATCCCGGACGAAGAGCAGTCCCATTCCATGTATCGCTTTGTGGGTGATACAAAGCAGCCTGAAAGTGGGTCTTCTGGCAACTGGTAACCAATGTAGGGCTTTCAAGGCAGGGAAGATGTAGTCTCACGTTTTGATATGCAAGAGTAGTCTGGCAGTCGAGTTTTGAATCCATTGTAGTCTTTTCATAGTCGTTAACGGTAATCTGTGGTAGAGGCTATTGGCGTAATCGAGGTTGGACAGAACAAGGGAGATTGTAGCTTGGACCTTGTGTGGAAATCCCAAATGGGGGAAGATTTGTTGCAGGGTTTTTATAGTAACAATGCTTGATCTTGCTAATTTGCCCACTTGGGCATTCATTGACAGCTTGGAGTCCATGGTCATTCCGAGGTTTCCTACTTTCTTTGATACTTTAGGCAGTGATCCCAGTTCATCAGGTAGCAAGTGGGTCATAATGTTTCCAATTGCCACACGTGAGTATTTCTGTTTTGGAAGCATTCAATTTGAGATGGCTCCAAGTCATCCATTGATCCCCGGCTCTGAGATAACTGAAAATTGGCGAGTTTCCAATGTCTTTGGGGCATTCCATTTGAAGGAGTATTTGCATGTCATCTGCATAGTTATAGCACTTGAGTTGAAATTGATTGATCAGTACCGG
Organism: Lissotriton helveticus; assembly: GCF_964261635.1. Taxonomy (NCBI): domain Eukaryota; kingdom Metazoa; phylum Chordata; class Amphibia; order Caudata; family Salamandridae; genus Lissotriton; species Lissotriton helveticus. Next base: position 272,407,316 of record NC_136062.1, read on the forward strand.
TAATGACTTCATATAGATGTGGAAAAGCATGGGCGAGATGATAAAGCCTTGAGGGACCCCAGCTTTTGTGGAGTATGGTTTGGACGAGAAAGGTGGGGCATGGATGACATTAGTTCTATTTTGAAGGTAGGACGTGATCCAGTCTAAAGCAGTCCCCGCTATGCCGGCTTCGTAGAGTCTTTATATCAGAGTGTCATGGTCAACCATGTCAAAGGCAGCCAACAGGTCCAATCGGAGTAGCGTAGCAACCCCGTTGTGGTCAACTGTGTTCTTCAGTTCATCCCAGATGGCAAGGAGGGCAGATTCTGTGCCTCTTCCCTAACGGAATCCTATTTGTGGGTCTGAAACACTGCTCTTTCTATCAGTTTGCCCAGGAAAGGTCCATTTGTAATGGGTCTGTAGTTGTCAGGGTACAGGGGGGAATTATTTAATTGGCAGTACAAAGCTTTTTACAGTGAGTTCATGGGAAAATACACCTCGCTGCAACACTTTAAACACGACAGTGAACTCTCACTTCACCCACCTCCAACGAACGTTCTCTTTGCCACAACCTGGTCACCTAGCACTTCTGTCCCCAAACTACTTACAAGGACACCTTGTAAACTTCACACATCTTTTGAGGAAGCACCACACGCCTTCCACAGATCTTTGACCAATGCAGGCGTCTTTTTTTTCTTTTCTTTTATTTCTCTCTCTCTCTCTCTTTCTCTTTCTTTCTCTCTCGCTCTCTCTCTCGCTCTCTTTTCTGTCCGGGAAGTTCCTTTGATTACGCAGCCACAAGAATGGAAGTTTACAAGGGTGCACACAAATTAAAACTCAAAAAATACTTCCAAACCCAGAAACGAACTAAAACCCACACAGTGGATGCCCATGATGAACACCCAAATGATTTCTGTCCCAACCCCCCCCCTCCCAATTCAATTTCAATAATTCTGATCTGGCAACACTGCGTGACATGCAGGAGTTGATGGATGAAAACAGTACCTCGAGTCCCACCGTAGAGGACACGGAAGTCACCAGTACTATCATGAGATCGATCATCACTTAGACACTATTTAAGCCACGATCAACATTCAATCCGATCATGTTGAAAGATCCCATTGATATCTTCCATGACCAGGTGGGTGCCTAATGTTCAAATGTCAAGTGCAAATGCTGAAGTCAAGTAAACTGGAATCTTGAAGCTGTTGCAGAGGGGCCGAACGCCAACAAGCAACCGCTGTTGGTTACAACGTGACCAACAGCGGTTGTTTGTTGGCGTTCGGTGTTGGCCCCTCTGCAACGGCTTCAAGATTCCGGTTTACTTCACTTCAGAATTTGCACTTGACATTTGAACATTAGGCGCCCGCTCCTGCGAGTTAGGGCACAAAATCTTATTATCTTCACACTTCTATGAAGAGAATCTGCGTTTCCATTCAGCATCCGCGTTGGACTTCCCCATAGTCTGACACTGTGTTCAGCAAGGTTGCCCCTGACGCAGGGACACCCCAGTCCCGAAATGCATCGGGCTCTCTTAAAAACGTTTGGTGTACTTTTTTGTGTGTTGTTCATGATGTAATGACCACACACTATGATTTCTTAAATGATTTGATGTATATGTACATTTGTGAAAGCACTAGATTTTCCTGATATGATTATGATGTATAATCATGTATAAGAAGATATAACCTAATACAGAATCTGCACTAAAACACTGGTTCTATTTTTAGTATTGTTGAACTTTTGCATTAATGTTTAGGGTTCTTTAGTAATCCAGTGCACAGTGTATACTACCACTTTGGCTAGTAACTCTTTTCTTTAATAACAACATTAAGGTATATAGACGACCTTTTCATAATTTGGGAGGGAACCAAGCTAGAAGCTGAGGGTTTCATTGAAAAGCTGATCATCAACCAGTTAAATCTACAGTTCCCAGCAGCAATAAGCAGTAACAGTATAAATGTCCTTGATGTAGAGGTTTTTATCTCCAATGGTAAATTAGAAACCAGCACCCATTGAAAGCCCACTGCTGGGAATGCTGTGCTCCACGCCAGCAGCTCACACCCGCAACACCTGATACAGAGCATCCCCTATGGGGAAATGCTACGTTTAAGAGAATTTGCAGTAGTGATAGCGATTTAAAAACTGCCCAATATAACAGTAAGAGAAGGTTTTTAGAAAGAGGCTGTACTACCAAATGTGTGGAAGCAGCTATTGCAAAAAGCAACAGGGTCCGCAGGGAATTGCTTCTCCAGAAAAATAACAAGGATGACAGCTCCAAGAGACAGGAAGGTAAATCTTTCCGATTTATTCTCCAATACAACAGACAAGAGAAGTCTATAAGAAAAATAATAAGGCCAAATTGGCCTTTAGTGCTTTGGGAATCCCATCATTGGTCACTTATTGCCAAACAGGCTGTCAATAACTTACAGCAGAGCTCCTTCTATGAAGGTTGCCCTGGTACAGAATGATCCAAGCGGTCAGCCTAGAGGTACTTGGCTTAGCCAAAGGAAGGGCTTTTTCAAGTATGTAAGGTATGCAAGCCTGCCAGCAGGGAGTTAGTACAACCACATAAAAACACCATTCAATGCACATGAGAAGACCATTGAAAAATTCCTGATGTGCAAATCAGAACACGTGGTGTACATGCTGGAGTGCCCCTGCAATTTAAGATATGTAGGCAGTACAATCCTACAGGGGCATTAAAGGGTGCTCCAGCACTTACGGGCCATCAAAAATAAAGACCTCACTTATACGGTGGCTCGCCATTTTAATGAACTACATGAGGGTGACCTTAAAATACTTTTTAATTGATTCCATTCCCCCTAATAAGAGGAGGGAATAGAGACAAAGCCATTAGACATCTTGAGATGCGATACATTCTGAATCTGGACACGAAGCATCTTACGGGGCTTAACGCTACTTATGAACTGCATACTTGTCTTTAATATGGGTGAGTTTACATTTTTGAAACATGGGAAGTCCAAATACTTTTATTCACAATAATGATAAGATTAGATCTGTTATAAACCAAATAGTATAACACTTAAGTTATTAATAGTTTGCCACGATTCCCTCTTTTTAACATATACACTGGTTGTGGAGGTTTTAAACAAATCAATACTATTTATAGGTTTTTTCAGATGTTGTATGTTTTCAACATATAAATGTTCTGATGCACTTTCTTTGCACATTTACACCAGCACTAGACACTTTTAGGATATTTGGGTTTACAAAGGCACAAATTAAATGTATTTGAACAATCTAATTTTTTTTAGCATTAGTGAATCTAGAACATAATTTCCTTATAAATGCGAAGATAAAATAGGTAGCATGATCAACGGGTATTTAAACCAGGATGATTCACAGGACAGTGATGTAAATATTGATCAAATTGTACTTTTTAATAGGTTTTTTACTTGCTTACTACATTGAAATTTTATCCAGTAATTTCTTCCTGATAATTTTTACCGAGCATGTTTACCTATTACTACATGGACAAACAGGAGGTTGTCTTTATTTGTTATTTTAATGGGGTGATGTCATCTAATTTCAACTGGGTATTTATACCATTATTAATTGTCATATGTTTAGCCAACAGGCGCTCCCAACATTATTGTCAACCAGCCTTGAAAGTCTGTTATCTATGTCCACTGTAAACCTTGCACATTTAATGCACTTGTCACTTTGAGCATTTGAAAAAACAGGTGAAAACAAATGGTTTAAAAAGTACCTCCCCCAAGTTGTGTGCGTCATGTGATCAAGACACCGTGAGTGTTGAAGTGTCATGGCTGCTGAGGTTACTCCTGGAGTGGAATAAAATTTTGAAACTGCTACAGCTGGGTTTGTGCTTCCCTTTCTTGGCGTAATTGGCAAGGCATAAGTGGAGTGTGACGCATATATATATATATATATATATATATATATATATATATATATATATATATATATATATATATATATATATATATATATATATATATACATATATATATGTATAGTATATGGTATATAGTACCAGAAGACGTGTTTACAGAATGGTGTAAAAGGGGTGTGGCCTCGGAGCACCTTTCTGCAACGCAACACTGTGGCGTTTACAAGAGGTACTTGGTGGACTAGTTGGCCCCCAGGGTCCCTCAGGATTGAAGGGGAATTAATCCTCCAACTTAAAATGCGCCACAGGGCGCGTTTGCACTGTGGTGCAGGGAGGGGGCTGGGCCTAATGTGACAAGTGTGCAAAAGTTGGGTGATTAAGTCTCCTTGAATCCTGAGGGTCCCTGAGGGCCAACTTGCCCACCAGCTACCTTCAGTAAGCGCCAAAGAGCTGCGTTGCAGAGTGGTGTAAAAAGGGGGCGTGGCCTTGGACCACCACTCTGCAACGCAGCTTCCTGGCGCTTACTGGAGGTACCTGGTGGGCTAGTTGGCCCCCAAGGACCCTTAGGATTCAAGAGGCCTTAATCCTCCAAATTAAAACGGGCTACAGGGCAAGTTTGCACACTTGTCAAATCAGGCCACGCCCCCTCCCAGCACCACTGTGCAAACGTGCCCCCTGGTGCGTCGTAAATTGAGGGATTAAATCCCCTTGAGTCTTTAGGGTCCCTGTGGTCCAATTAACCCACCAGGTACCTCCAGTAAGCGCCACAGAGCTGCGTTGCAGAGAGGTGTTAAAAGGGGCGTAGCCTCGGACCACCTCTCTGCAAGGTAGCCCTGCGGTGCATACTGGAGGTACCTGGTGGGCTAGTTGACCCCCTGGGACCCCCAGTTATGGAGGGGAATTAATTCCCCAACTTAAAACGCGCCACAGGGCGTGTTTGCAGAGTGTTGCTGGGAGGGGGCGGGGCCACTGACACGATGCCGGTCTTTTTTTTTTTTATTCCTTTTTTTTTTTTTTTTTTTTTTAGAAGGGGGCTGTGTGGCCCCCCCTTTTTTTGGGCCCTGGGGACCCCTTCCCCCCTGGGACTAATCCCTTTTAAAAAATTTTTTTTTAATTCTGAACGGGAAGGGGGCCGTATGGGCCCCCTTCCGTGGCCAATTCTGGCCCCGGGGCCCCCATCTCCCGAGGAATGTCCATATTTTTTTTTTTATTGAGGGGGCTGTGTGGCCCCCCTCCTGAGGACTCTATTGGCCCCGGGGACCCCACCTCCCGGGGCCTGGCCTTTTTTTTTTTTCGGGGAGTTGGGCTGCTTGGCCACTAGTGATGCCTGGAACCGGGCAATCTCCCGGTAGGCTGGAAGGAATGGGGGCCGGTTTTGTTACTAGGGGGCGATGATATTTTTAGTGAAATCGGCCCCCAGTAACAAAATCAGAAGGCCACGGTGACTGTCCCTGTAGTGCACTCTGACCTCTGTATTTAGTGTGTGCGGTGCACGTAATCGCCAACCGCCTTATTGTGGCAGTGCATGCAAACACCAGAAGTCATCCGGAAGCGCCAATGATTGGTCCGACTTGCGCATCGCACCCTAAACTGTCACTGTCATTGCCAATGAAAGAGAGAGTTTGGGGCATGATGCGCGAGTCGTACCAATCATCTGCACCCCCTTTCCAAGTTCACCTGCCTGCAGCAAGAACGCAGCGCGCCCCCGCCCTCTTAGTAGGGTGACCAACCGTCCGTAAATTTCACGGACAGTCCGTAAATTGGACCTCATGTCCGTTGTCCGTTAAGATCCCTCTTACGGACGCCGTTTGTCCGTAATTTGGGGGTTTACTGCGACCTGCACTGCTCACGTTTGTGGCTCCTCAGTGGTCTGAGAGCTCCCTGCTGGGGGCGCCTCGCACTCCTCTCGGCTCAAGAGCAGCCCCTCCCCAGCCTCTGACAGACTGTGATGTCCCATTGTCATTCTGTATGCCGGCTGATTGTCGCATACAGAATGACAATGGGCAAGTCTGGATAGTTAAGGAAGGCATGTGGGGACCCATGTGCAGTTCATGTAAATCAGAATAAAGCTGAACACGATGTTTGGTCTATTTGCAAGCAAGGGTCTTTCCAGATTACATGCTGTTTTTATTCACCACCATAAAGTGATTTAGTTTATCACCTTTAGGCAAAGTGTAGGCACGTTATTTCACACTGCTCGTGGGCACTGTGCCAGATGTATCTGTATCGTTAGTGCGCTTTATAAAATGCAACTATTTTCAAAGAACATATTTAGGATATTTTTTGGCAGAATAAAAAGTCGGCCCGTTAAAAAAAATATCTTGGTGTTGTGGGTTCCACCTTCCGTCCCGAAACCTTTCATGGAGAGCCATTCTTGTTCATAAACTCTGTGCAATATGGGTCTGGTTCCGGTGCTGCCTTTGGCTGCTTTTCATACTTTGATGAGGTGACCGAAAGCACAAAAACTGAATAAGGACTACACTATCTATTCCTCATTTGTTGCTGATTCAAGGCCAGAGTATTTTTAGCGTTCCAAGCAAAACAGGAGTTAACTTTGGTGTGCTCCCTCTACAGAAGAAATAAGGCTGTTTTCAGACCTTTATTGTTTTTGGTGTAACGCAGTGGCAGTTCTTAAAGGGTCCTGTCTTACCTAGCTTTATGAAGTGCCGGCCCTGCCTCCTGGCTCCATGTTTCCATTCCTGATATTTTCATTTGCAAACCATTGCTATCTGTTATGTTAGTCTAAATAGGTCAAAGTAAACAATAGTTATTAGTAAAGGCAATCCCAACCAACATGTTAGGTTTTAAATTCTGAGTTTCTACAGTTACCCAGGCTGTCCACTCTTAAGATATAATACCTACCAATATAGATGACATTCGACTCTTACACCTTGTAGCCCTCATTGTCTTATGTAACATTTCCTATGCATTGACTTATACATTTATATGAGTCATTGTCTCAATATAATTTGTGTGTGATTTAACGTGCTCTGACATCCTGCCCTACATACTTGGCATGACAAGCACTATGTATGGGTTCCAGTGTAGCATGCTACTCGCCGAAAGAAAACACTTCAACCCCCCCATCAGGGGTAGCAAGCGCTATATAAATGCAAACATTTTTTCTCATCTCTATCCCTCCACTATCCTTCTCAATCCAAATAATCTGACTGACATATCCACCACTCAAATTACTTTCATATTTTCACTATACGAATTCACCACTAATCCTTTATGGGTTCCGAAGTAGCATGCTACTCACCAAAAAAGTGCTTTAACATCCCATTAGGGGTAGCAAGCACTATATAAAGCGAACCTTTTTCCCATCTCTTTCCCTCCACTATCCTTCTCGATCCAAATAACTGACTAACATATCCACCACTCAAATTACTTTGAGATTTTTCACTATACTAATTCACCACTAATCCTTTATGGGTTCCGGAGTAGCGTGGTACTCGCCGAAAAATCACCTTGACAGGGAAGTAAGCTCTATAAAATGCTAATACAATACAAGAAATGAAATACCCATGAGAGAGGGTCTAGGTGGAGGGCACCATTGGCGGATGGGCCGTACCAGGCATCGGGATTTTCCACAGGAGGCTGGAAGGGTAGGAGGCTGGTGTTGTTACTGGGGGCCGGTTTTGTAGCAGTGCAGTAGTTTTGAAAGCATTGCTAAGTTCTTTGTATATCCAGCAGTTTTCAGGCAACAATAAAAGTGTCAGAAAAGGGGGTGGTGATGAACAGAGTGTCTGAATTAAGCAGACCACTCTTACCCAGTCCAAAGATCAGGGCTTGATCCATCACCGTTATTTAGCTCACTGCCCCATCCCAGCTCAGAACCTGGCTATATGCAAATTAGTCTGTCCCTGGCCCAGTGCATCATGGGAACAGGGCAGACCAAACTACCAAGCCAATTCTTCACCAGAAAGGATACAAGCTTCCGGGGACCGGTTTCTGGCATTTCATCCTCGTCGGCCCGGCTTGCTTGAATCCTGATGGAGCAGTGAGCAAGGGACTCATGTCCGAGTATACCCTGCCACACCTATAGTGGCCAAAAAAGATTCAGAAAAGGGGGTGGTGATGAACAGAGTGTCTGAATTAAGCAGACCACTCTTACCCAGTCCAAAGATCAGGGCTTGATCCATCACCGTTATTTAGCTCACTGCCCCATCCCAGCTCAGAACCTGGCTATATGCAAATTAGTCTGTCCCTGGCCCAGTGCATCATGGGAACAGGGCAGACCAAACTACCAAGCCAATTCTTCACCAGAAAGGATACAAGCTTCCGGGGACCGGTTTCTGGCATTTCAGCCTCGTCGGCCCGGCTTGCTTGAATCCTGATGGAGCAGTGAGCAAGGGACTCATGTCTGAGTATACCCTGCCACACCTATAGTGGCCAAAAAAGATTCAGAAAAGGGGGTGGTGATGAACAGAGTGTCTGAATTAAGCAGACCACTCTTACCCAGTCCAAAGATCAGGGCTTGATCCATCACCGTTATTTAGCTCACTGCCCCATCCCAGCTCAGAACCTGGCTATATGCAAATTAGTCTGTCCCTGGCCCAGTGCATCATGGGAACAGGGCAGACCAAACTACCAAGCCAATTCTTCACCAGAAAGGATACAAGCTTCCGGGGACCGGTTTCTGGCATTTCAGCCTCGTCGGCCCGGCTTGCTTGAATCCTGATGGAGGATTCAAGCAAGCCGGACCGACGACGCCTGAAATGGCAGAAACCGGTCCCCGGAAGCTTGTTTTCTTCCCAGTATAAGAATTGGCTTGGTAGTTTGGTTTGCCCTGTTCCCATCATGCACTGGGACAGGAACAGACTAATTTGCATATAGCCAAGTTCTGAGCTGGGATGGTGCAGTGAGCTAAAAAACGGTGATGGATCAAGCCCTGATCTTTGGACTGGGTAAGAGTGGTCTGCTTAATTCAGGCACTCTGTTCATCACCATGTGGAAAAGTAAATTTTGCCATGTTATATGTGCCTACGTGTTCCCCATGTTATGTCATATGTGCATGATCGATATGCATGTATTCCCTTCTGATCGATTAAAGACGCAATTACAGTTGTGTCCATCTCTAGTATGCCAGTTTCCAGTCTTCGTGAAAGCAACGAATATCAGGCCTATGTAAAGTTACGTTGCCACGTTTCACAGTGTGCACGTTAATTCATTGAATTATCCCCGTTTCTAGGCCTCAAAAGGGCCCGGACTCAGATTCAGCTCCTGTCTCCTGAACCCTCTCCGAGGAGCGATACAGCCCCCACCTGTATCCCTGACCCTTAGCTCACTTTCATGCCTCGCAGTGCCCGGCTCGGCCTGGCTCTGCCTCCCAGTCTGCCAAGAGTATGTTATGATTCTAGTTATCAGTCCAGCCCTCCTTCTCTGCATTCCTAAGTTACTGAATCACATCAATAGTTTCCGTCATGGTCTAGCCTTTATGTCTCCATGTAAGAGAAATACTGTATTAATATTCATAGAATATTCCTCACACACGCACTATATGTAGAATTATGTATGCACCAGTCTTAATGTCTGTTAGCCTTTACCCTGATAACTTTTGGATTCTATCAACATGTTCTCTAAACACGAGATACTAGATAGGTTTTAGGTACAAGTCGCTCTGACACTCGAGACTTTCGTCTCCTCTTCTAGCGCAGAAGTCATAGCCCCCCAGTTCTCCCTAGTAACACGTCATTGCCAGTTTGTGCGCACCACTAGGTTAGAGGTCCCAGCTGCTCAGGTAGCCCCCTCCATGTTTCCGCCCCATTTATGACATATTCTGTTACGTTTGCATCACATGTCTATGTATACGCCCTGTACACACCTCTTGTTACACCCACTTTATGCCTTATCTTTCGCGACTGCTACAAACTCCGCCTACTGCTACGCCTACTGTATTGAATACAATGTATTTGTTTAACTATAAATATTGTGCACTGTTATTAAAGTTTGCTAGCCATTCCCAGATCCTGCCCCGGCAGCTGCCGGGCCCTGCCATCTCATTCCCATGCAGGCTGTCCTGTTCCAGTCCTTTTATGCTTAATTAAAGCCTGTACACTCCAGCTACCTCGTATCTTGACTCTTATTTATTGAGCTATCTATTTGTATGAGTATCCTGAAAAATAGTACCGGTAATTAATTATTTATTTACCACATAATGGCGCCCGAACAGGGACTTGCCCTTTCCCCACGCGCCGGAGAAGCCACGCAGGCCCCCTGATCCTCTGCAGCCGTGACGGAACCATACCGTGCACGTGCAGATATTTCTGCTTCAAGTATCCCTCAGGCCCACGGAGGAGACGGAGGTTGCGGTCCAGCGTCCAGACGAGGCGGTGGAGGAACGCGGTGAGTCCCGACCAGAGCCCAAGCCGAGAGTCCAAGGTCCGAGGTATCCGGAGGCCCACCTGTAACTGAAGTCCGAAGTTCGTCCGTCCGTCGTCGTAGCAGTCCAGTCCAGTCCGAGGCCTTCCGTTCTTGCTGCCCGGTGAGTACCGTTGCTGGGGTAGTATCTAGACAGGGTCAATTAATTTGTCTCTGGTCCGTGGGTTTGGGTACACAGATCCAACACGAAGTGTCCACCTAGGTGGATGCGGGTCCTGACGTGTCTCTTTATGAGACCGGTAAGTTTCGTACTGTTTTAGCAGTGCATCTAGTCTGTTCTAGTAAGTTCTGTTCTCGAGAAATTCATGTGTTCTGTTCTCAGTATTCCAGGTAGTATTTTGTCCGAACTGTTATTTTAAATGTTATTCCATGTGTTTTCAATGTCGTGGTATGAATGACCTGTTTTCAAGTTATTGTGTTTATCGTGTATTGTACTGTGTCCAGACTCTAGCCTAGTTATGCCTCTGTTCTCAAAGTTATGTCAGTTAAAAACTAGAAAAGGTCTGCTCGAAGAAGCAGTTCCTGTCCCGCCTAGGGACAGTCCAGGTCATTTTATGTATCACAAGCATGGCATAAGTGCCATATTATATCTAGATTTATGGGTCGAGTATACTAAAGATCTAGAAGAGAAATATAGATGGCCTGTATCAGGTACATGGGATGCCGAGTGCATCATGCGAGTAGAAGAAGCATTATGGAAAAAGAAATCTAGACAGTCCCAGAAAGATGCCATCGAGTTATGGCGCAAAGAATCTCACAAAAGAACAGAGAAAGAAATCAGAAAGTCAGAGTTAAGTAGAGAATCCTCAGAAAGAGCCCAAGAAAGGGAATTGATCGAAATAGGTGAACGAGTTAAAGCCGAACAGTCAGACAGACAGAGAAATGCCCTCATTAAGGGTATGTATCCTCTTCTTGCTGAGGGCTTGCCAAAAGCAACCCCGGAAGCACCATGTAATTTTCCGCCGCCATTAGTTCCGATTAAGCTACGTCACAAACCGACCGCAGCTGATATTTTTCTCTCGTCCTATTTGGACGACACAGTCCCAGAATAGGCGAATCCTGCTCCGCCAGCTCCTGTAAATAATGTAATTCCTGTTCTCCCAGCCACCGAGGCACCTGTTACAGCACCTGTTACGGTACCCCCGGTCCAGCCCATAGTACAAATTCCCGCTACATCGGTCACTCTGCCAGCACGAAGAGTATCAGTCGACGATTCCAGTTTAGGGGCCGCGGGGGGAGGTCCTCCTGGTACCCCGCCGCCACACAAACGTGTAACATTAGTCGAGTTACATGAACGTGCGTTACAGCGTACGCCCATAATACCAGTCCGTTGCAGAAATCAGACGAGCTCTTACCGAATGCCGTTATGATCCAGTCCCAGGCGATGATAATATGGTTATATATTCATTGCGTGTAAGACGGGTGACCGAGTATTTGGACACCCTACCGAATATGAAAGAAGATCTGGACAGAATATATCGTTTCATCCGTACAGGAGACGATTCAGAAAGTATTGGCGAAATCATGTCTCTAAGGAAAGCTGAGACTCAGCTCATGCTATTAAAGTTTTTAATCAATTGTTTAATAAGGGAACAAGATTGTCCGACTAAAGATCCGACCGAAATGAAAGTCCTGACAAGGTGGAGTGATAATATAGCCGAGGGTAGACACAGGACCCTTAGTAGTATAGAAAGTATGTACAAGAAAATTCGTAAGGAAATAATAAGGTTACACGAGAAACGCAAAGCAGCACAAGTAAGCGAGAAGGAAAACGACTCTTCTACTGAAGAGGTAGAAGACGAGAATACCGCCAGAATAGCGTATGTAGGTAGATCTAGACTTCCAGACCGACATTCACGCCTAGAACACAAGAAAGTTTCTCATCTTCCAGCACCAGAACAAGGTTCTCTTGAGCAAGTATTTCAAGCTACCGATCACATTCTGAAATCACGAATCGGTTATAGTGAACTCAGTACCATGCATGAACAAGAACTAGCCCGATCAGCAGTCCGATGGACTACTGATTCTACCACTTTTCCAGACGAAATAGTGGCACAAATGTTTCTGAAACTGCCCCCAGCCGAGCAGCGACTGGTGGGTATGTATATGATCCAGCACCTCATTACACTGTATGAGGGTCAACATTCTGATCCAGGTCCGTTACATGACGTTCTGAACGAGTTACTCCAGTATAAATGGAAAGGTTTAGGTACCGATTTAATTAGTGTCATTCTAGAACAGCGCCACAAATATAGAACGTTTCTGAATCCGCATTTTGTTCACGTCTCACCTCCAGAAAGTAAACCATTTTACATAGATAGACAGAATCCGTTACGAGAAGTACATCCAGTTAGGACACCGGATGGTGAAATGCAACGAGTATTTGTTTACACCCCTATCACCAAGATGGAACTCTTAGAGATGAAGAAATTAATTCCCTGTCACGACAAAGATCCAGCAGGGTTCCATCGAGAATTAAAAGACATGCTCCGTATGGGAGAGTACACGTATCCTGATATTATTAAAATGTTAAAGGTCCTGTTGCCCGCAGGGGTATATGAAAAACTCAAGGAAAAAGAATGGGAGGTGGGAGAGAAAAAGATTGATTGGACAGCTCTAGAAGCTGAAGATAAAATACGAGTACCAGGTACCGGTCTTGGGGACAAATGTAAAGAATTGCCCGAGTTACTGATTCAGGTTTTGCCAAGGTTACTAGCCACGAAAAAGGAAGATTGGGATGCAATCTCAGCATGTAAACAGAAACAGGATGAAGACACTAGTGATTTTTATTCTAGATTTGAAAAATGTTTTATAATTAACAGTGGTTTGAAGACAGGTAGTGAGTCATACCCTCATCTTTTTGTTACCAAACTAGTCGAGAATTCAAGTCCACAAGTTAAAAATCGAGTTTTGAAAGTCGAAAGTACCTGGCAAGCTAATACCCCGTCACAAATGTTACAGATGCTCCAGTATCACCAGAATAGAATCAGGGAAGAGCAAGAACACGAAAGGAAACGTATGAAAGACACGAAAATGAAGGTACTAGTTGCACAATCTGTTCCACAAGACAGTCAGAAGAGGGGTCCGAACCAAGCCAGTCATCCTGCAGCTCCCGTTAAAGGGACATGCAATTATTGTAAACAGCCAGGTCATTTTATAAACGAGTGTGCAGTTCTGAAACACAACATAGCCACTGGTAAGCCTAAAGAAAGGCCACGTCCGCCTAGACAAGAACAAGTTTCGCAGACTTCTCAGTCACCACAGAATGCACAACAGACAGCTCCAGCACCGCAGCCTATCGCTGCAACACAGCATGTTACACAGCAGATGTACCAGTATGCCCAGTCAGAGTATCCAGAGTATCAACCGTATTCATGAAACAGCCTAGAGAGGGAGGTAGGCTTGCCTCTCATCGAGATACCTGTAGATCAAGAGGGTCCCTATGTACACAGTCAAGTATTAGGGAAAGACAGAAAGTTTCTGATTGATACAGGGGCAAGTAGGACTACTATCAGTCATGACAAGGTTCCACGGGCTCCGCTCTCAGGCTCTAGAAATGTTTCCCTTGGATTTTCAGGAAAGCCTATTGTAAACGAGATTTCAAAGCCAGTTACTCTACAAGTTGGTCCATTGTCCCGAACTACTGATTTGTTACTTACGAAATCGTGTCCAGAAAATTTGTTAGGCATTAAAACATTGAAAGAATTAGGTGCAGTAATTTGCTGTTCCCCAGAAGGAATACGCTTGTTTTTAAGGGATTTTAAAGGTCACTATGTATTACGTGATTTTGATCCAAGATTGTCCAATGTACCGCAGCATTTATGGGCGCAAGGTCCAACTGATGTAGGTTTTATGCAAATCACACCCCATCGTGTGACTCTCAAGCAAGGTATAGTCTTGCCACGGATCAGACAGTACAGATTGCCACCTGAAGCTGTAGCAGCCTTATCCAAAATTATTGACGAGCTCATTGCTCAAGGAGTGGTTGTAGAAACTGACTCCAATGTATGTAATTCTCCTATCATTCCAGTCATGAAACGTACTGATCCAAATGCACCTCCAGTATATCGATTAGTGATTGACCTTCGAGAACTTAATAAATGTATCATACCCCAGTATCCAGTAGTCCCAGATATTTCATCCTTATTGACAGCTATTGATTCTGAAGCTACATTTTTTACTGTAATCGACCTCAAGAATGCATTTTTCAGTGTTCCGATTCATCCAGACAGCCAGTACCTTTTTGGTTTTTGTTTAAATGGAAGGAGCTATAAATTCACACGAGCTCCTCAAGGTTTCACAGAAAGTCCTAGTATTTACAGTCAAGCACTTAAGAGACAACTAGACAATATTCACATGCCAACTGACACTGCCCTGCTCCAGTATGTCGATGATCTACTGATCACAGCCCGTTCTGAACGTGACTGCGAGCGAGCGTCACTTACAGTCCTGTATTTCCTAGCCGAGATGGGGCACAAGGTGTCCCCTTCGAAGCTTCAATTCTGTGTCCAGCAAGTGATCTACTTAGGCCACTTACTGTCCAAGTGGGGTAGGCAGTTGACACCAGACCGTATCCAGTTGATAGCGAGTCTTCCACAGCCCAAGACACAGAAGGAGGTACGTGCTTTTATTGGCCTCACTTCTTACTGCAGACAATGGATTCCTCAGTATGCATTTCTAGCCAAGCCACTGATACAGTTAACGACACAGGAGGCAGCCGTATCGACTGTCCTCCCTTGGACATCTGAACATACACTTAGTTTTAATGAATTAAAGAAAGCTTTATGCCAAGCACCTGTTCTAGCTACACCGAACTACAGTAAGCCTTTTACACTTTTTGTCACAGAACGTAATGGTACTGCATTATCTGTTCTCACACAAGATCAAGCAGGACAGTACAAGCCCTGTGCTTATTTTTCAAGCACACTAGATCCAGTAGCCCAGGCTCTGCCTGCGTGCCTCAAGTCAGTTGCAGCAACAGCTCTAGCAATCAGACAAAGTGATTCCATAGTGTTAGGACACTCCCTGACAGTACAAGTTCCACACTCCGTGGAAGTTCTTTTAAACCGAACACAGACTCAGCACTTGACCATTGCACGTTTAACAGGTTATGAACTGACACTGTTCCAGCCACACATAGAAATCAGACGCTTCAACGTTTTAAATCCTGCTACTCTGTTACCGTCAGTTACTTCAAATCCTGTCACACATGACTGTGTGGAAGTTGTTAACACCATGACTAAGCCAAGACAAGACCTGACAGACATTGCATTACCTAATCCCGACCTGACACTTTATGTGGATGGTTCATGTATGAGAACAAGTACAGGAGATCTAGTAGCCGTGTATGCAGTGACTACTGAAACTGAAGTTATTGAAACACACCGTATTGACACTCTGTCTGCTCAAGCAGCAGAGCTAGTTGCTCTGACCCAAGCCTGCATACGTGCCAAGGACCTGAAAGTAAACATATATACAGACTCACGTTACGCATTCGGAGTTGTACACGACTTCGGAGTGCTCTGGCAGGAGAGAGGTTTCATGACTTCTCATGGAACCAAGATTCAGCATGGTCTCCTCATTCAAGCTCTGTTAGATGCAATACATTTACCGACAGCTGTTGCTATCATGAAGTACAAAGCACATAAGAAAGTCACTGACATCATTTCCCAAGGTAATGATCTAGCCGATCGAACAGCCAAGCTTACAGCTCAGACACCAGACATTCCAGTTAACAAGACACAGACATCCATTCCAGAACAGACTACTTGTATGACAGTTAAGGACCCTACACAAGATGACATAGACATACAGTTACATGCTACTCCCGAAGAAATTAAGAAATGGTCCGAACAAGGAGGGGTCCAGACAGATCAGGGATGGGTAACGAAGGGAAAAGCCACATGGTTTCTCCCCGACTCCATGGTTCAAGTCATTATCAATACCGCACATAGTCCAGCACATTTAGGAGAAAAAGCCATGTTAGATAGTATACAGAACCTTTGGTTCAACAAGCACTTACGAGCTGCAGCCAAGCAGAAAGTCCGTACCTGTATGATATGTTGCCAGTTCAATCCAGGTAAAAGTGTCCCGGTGGAACAAGGTGGATTCCAGCCCCCTGACCACCCTTTTGAAGTCCTCCAGATGGATTATATTCAGATGGAGCGATGTCGAGGTTTCAAGTATGTCCTTGTAGTAGTATGCGCTTTGTCCAGGTGGACAGAAGCATATCCAGTCCCAGATTACACAGCAGCGACCACTGCCAAGCAGTTGGTTCGTGAATTCTTCCCCCGTTATGGACTCCCTAGGGTCGTGTATTCTGATAACGGCCAGCCATTCTCATCTGAGTTAATGAAGCATGTTTCCCTTTTGTTAGGGTACCAGTGGAAGTTCCATTGTGTGCGCCATCCTGAAGCAGCCGGTCTCGTAGAGATACATAATCAGACCCTGAAAATCCGTATTGCCAAAGTATGCAAAGAGAAAGGTGTAGACTGGCTAGTTGCCCTGCCAGTTGCTTAATTCTTTATGCGCATGGTTGCACATTCCAGATCAGGTCTGTCTCCTTATGAGGTCGTATTCGGCCGCCCCCCAAACATGTGGGGTACACCTAGACCCCGCAGTATTACGGATGTTTCCAGTAATATGTTGACAGATTACCTAGCTTCCTTGATGTCTGCCCTACACTCTTGTCGTTCACAGGTTGCCGCTGCATTTCCAGACAATACTGAAGTGAAACCGCATGAGGTCATTCCAGGCGACCTCGTATTCATAAGGAACTTTGATCGTTCAAGTCCGCTGGAGCCTCGCTGGAAGGAGCCGAGACTAGTCCTTCTGACCACCCGTACGGCCGTGAAGTTGGAGGGCCGCAAGGGTTGGGTCCATCTGTCGCATATCAAGAAATTTCATGGACTCCGTGATAAAACATTTGCCAAGAACATTTCCAAGGACTGTTCCATCATTAAAGACTGCCTGAATCCAGACTCTAAATCAGACATTAACACAAATCCAGAACTGAAAGTTCCTCTCTTTGAGAAAACTCCGCAGCAGGAGTATAGGTTGAAACTCCGGTCTAGTAAAATAAGTCAGCCAGTTTAATTGTCTAAGTCCCTCTCGGGTGAAACGGTTAGACAGGTATCTGACATGTATGAGATAGACCCCCATAGTGAGAGAGTTAGTCAAAACTCTATAAGATGTATCATTTTTCTAAGTTTTCTATTGTTTCTAAGTTTGATGGTTACCTGCACAAGTTATGCATTGCATTTATGTTTTCCAATTTCTCATGTGAATAAGTTTTCTAATGCTACAGTAGAGCACACATTTAGTGATCTGCCTCCTCACGAGTTATCCTATCGTCTTGCTATGAGAAATAATACATTCATCAGAATGTTACACTATTCACACCAGACCAGCAATACCACTAATTGTTGGGTGTGTGGTCGACTCCCCCCTTTCCAGACACCGAAGGGAGTTCTGCCACTCTTTCCCTATCCATTTTCACATAATGGTTCGTGTGGAGCATGGTCCACTTTAACGTCATCCTCAACTGATATGTCCCTTCTGAATAGAACATGTTTCCCAGACAAGCAAGGTCTCTCCCATAGAACAGGGTTAGATCTAGAAAATGAAGTATATAATTTAGGTAATTATTCTTCGAATTTTATGGTCCTGAATGTTCAGTCTGATACTACTCCAGACTTACCTGCTATTTCAGTACTACCAGTCAAAGGCGAATTATGTGTCAGAAAGAATGGTTCCGCACATGTAGGACATAGTGATTGTACTACTACTGTCGAGTATAGTGACAGTGGGAAATCTATTTTCAAAACTTCACGTCATTCTTATTTTGTTTGTGGTCAGACCGCATATGTTCGTCTGCCCCTCGATTGGGATGGAACATGTTACATTGCCTTCCTACTGCCACCAGTTTTTCTAGCCCCATCTGATTATCACAGAAACACACATCTAGTACACGTCAGACATAGAAGGGAGATCGAGTCCCCAATTGTCGATCAAACTGAAACTGCTCTAGAACAATATACAGATTTCAATAAAGGTTTTTTCTTCTTTATAGGACCTGTCCAGAATAGTAAGTTAATACGTAGACTAACCAGAACCCTTGAAGCAGTAGTGAATGAGACTACTTCTGCTCTAGGTAACTTAACCGAAGAGCAATCAGCTATGAGATTTGTCGTGCTCCAAAATCGTCTCGTTCTTGACGTCATACTGGCCGATAGAGGAGGAGCATGTAGAGTCATCGGATCTAGTTGCTGCATTTTCATTCCTAATAACGCGCCGTCTGTTTATTCAGCTATAACCAGACTTCATAAAATTGCCCATCAGTTACACCAGAATCCAGGCACCTGGACATGGTCCGGTTGGCTCTGGAGTATCATATCTGCCTGGGGATGGAAAGTATTGTCATTTCTAGGTATTACAGTAATGATCATTTTCAGTTGCTGCCTCTGTATACAATGTGGCCCTGCGATTTGCGGCATGTGCGCTACCTCTTGTATTCCTAGTCCTAAGTCCCGTTCCAAGACAATTCGAGACGAGCAAATGATGATATATGAAATGATAGATGGTATCATGAATATAGATGTTTCCTGATGGAAATGTAGGGCACAAGGAGGGAATGTGGAAAAGTAAATTTTGCCATGTTATATGTGCCTACGTGTTCCCCATGTTATGTCATATGTGCATGATCGATATGCATGTATTCCCTTCTGATCGATTAAAGACGCAATTACAGTTGTGTCCATCTCTAGTATGCCAGTTTCCAGTCTTCGTGAAAGCAACGAATATCAGGCCTATGTAAAGTTACGTTGCCGCGTTTCACAGTGTGCACGTTAATTCATTGAATTATCCCCGTTTCTAGGCCTCAAAAGGGCCCGGACTCAGATTCAGCTCCTGTCTCCTGAACCCTCTCCGAGGAGCGATACAGCCCCCACCTGTATCCCTGACCCTTAACTCACTTTCATGCCTCGCAGTGCCCGGCTCGGACTGGCTCTGCCTCCCAGTCTGCCAAGAGTATGTTATGATTCTAGTTATCAGTCCAGCCCTCCTTCTCTGCATTCCTAAGTTACTGAATCACATCAATAGTTTCCGTCATGGTCTAGCCTTTATGTCTCCATGTAAGAGAAATACTGTATTAATATTCATAGAATATTCCTCACACACGCACTATATGTAGAATTATGTATGCACCAGTCTTAATGTCTGTTAGCCTTTACCCTGATAACTTTTGGATTCTATCAACATGTTCTCTAAACACGAGATACTAGATAGGCTTTAGGTACAAGTCGCTCTGACACTCCAGACTTTCGTCTCCTCTTCTAGCGCAGAAGTCATAGCCCCCCAGTTCTCCCTAGTAACACGTCATTGCCAGTTTGTGCGCACCACTAGGTTAGAGGTCCCAGCTGCTCAGGTAGCCCCCTCCATGTTTCCGCCCCATTTATGACATATTCTGTTACGTTTGCATCACATGTCTATGTATACGCCCTGTACACACCTCTTGTTACACCCACTTTATGCCTTATCTTTCGCGACTGCTACAAACTCCGCCTACTGCTACGCCTACTGTATTGAATACAATGTATTTGTTTAACTATAAATATTGTGCACTGTTATTAAAGTTTGCTAGCCATTCCCAGATCCTGCCCCGGCAGCTGCCGGGCCCTGCCATCTCATTCCCATGCAGGCTGTCCTGTTCCAGTCCTTTTATGCTTAATTAAAGCCTGTACACTCCAGCTACCTCGTATCTTGACTCTTATTTATTGAGCTATCTATTTGTATGAGTATCCTGAAAAATAGTACCGGTAATTAATTATTTATTTACCACAACCACCCCCTTTTCTGAATCATTTTGTCCACCATAAGCGTGGAAGGGTATACTCAGATGTGAGTCCCTTGCTCATTGCACCATCAGGATTCAAGCAAGCCGGGCCGACGACGCCTGAAATGGCAGAAACCGGTCCCCGGAAGCTTGTTTCCTTCCCAGTATAAGAATTGGCTTGGTAGTTTGGTTTGCCCTGTTCCCATCATGCACTGGGACAGGAACAGACTAATTTGCATATAGCCAAGTTCTGAGCTGGGATGGTGCAGTGAGCTAAAAAACGGTGATGGATCAAGCCCTGATCTTTGGACTGGGTAAGAGTGGTCTGCTTAATTCAGGCACTCTGTTCATCAACACCCCCTTATTTTGTCCACCATAAGCGTGGAAGGGTATACTCAGATGTGAGTCCCTTGCTCATTGCACCATCAGGATTCAAGCAAGCCGGGCCGACGGCGCCTGAAATGGCAGAAACCGGTCCTCGGAAGCTTGTTTCCTTCCCAGTATAAGAATTGGCTTGGTAGTTTGGTTTGCCCTGTTCCCATCATGCACTGGGACAGGAACAGACTAATTTGCATATAGCCAAGTTCTGAGCTGGGATGGTGCAGTGAGCTAAAAAACGGTGATGGATCAAGCCCTGATCTTTGGACTGGGTAAGAGTGGTCTGCTTAATTCAGGCACTCTGTTCATCACCACCCCCTTTTCTGAATCATTTTGTCCACCATAAGCGTGGAAGGGTATACTCAGATGTGAGTCCCTTGCTCATAGCACCATCAGGATTCAAGCAAGCCGGGCCGACGACGCCTGAAATGGCAGAAACCGGTCCCCGGAAGCTTGTTTCCTTCCCAGTATAAGAATTGGCTTGGTAGTTTGGTTTGCCCTGTTCCCATCATGCACTGGGACAGGAACAGACTAATTTGCATATAGCCAAGTTCTGAGCTGGGATGGTGCAGTGAGCTAAAAAACGGTGATGGATCAAGCCCTGATCTTTGGACTGGGTAAGAGTGGTCTGCTTAATTCAGGCACTCTGTTCATCACCACCCCCTTTTCTGAATCAACAATAAAAGTGTCACAATAATTCTGGTGATTAATGTACCTGCTGGGGAGAGATGGGAGTTTTGTCCAGTGGCAGTTTTGATAAGGTAGTGCAGAGGGTTAATATGCCTGCTGCTACAAATGTGTACTGTGCATATCAAAATGCTGTATTATATGTATGCAGCTCACTGGGTTACTGCTTTTGTTACAGAGATTCTTTAGTTATTGTGCACTTCATAAATTACAATCATAATCTAGCACTGTGAGCTATGAACTGCCATCAAAGAGCTGCTTTGTATAGGTTAGAAAGTTATGGCTTCTTCCCAGTCTTTCATTAACCCGATGTTGCTAAAAAATGCATGTTTGGGTTGAAATAAATTCATATAATTAAAGTTAACCCTAACCACAATGTTATGTTCTGAATCCTGAGTTTGTGCTTTTTCAGACCAAACACACTTCAAAAATGCCTACCGATATGGGTGACATGTGCACCCTACACCTTGTAGTCTCCTTTGCTCTATGTAACATTCTTTAAACACTGATTTACACATGTATGATTAGTTGTCTCTGTATGTGTGTGTGATGTAAAGTGCTCCGACACATTATACTGGTATGAGAAGGGCCATAAAACAAATGAAATGCAATGCATGTGAGAGAGGGACTAAGAAGATTTAGGAGGTACTGTTGGTGATAGTGAGGGAATCGTTGAAGAGCCCCAACAAAGATTGTCCTATCCTGGTGCACAGTAAGGTCATCATTTACTATGCTTTAGAAGTTAATACAGTTGAATATCTAATTACAAATGTGTTGTAGAATGCACCATGCATTCCCAAATTTTCTTAGGGGTGTGAAAACAAATGCTGTAAGCTGTCAGTATTTTTAACACTCAACAACCTTTGAATACCTGTAAATCAAATCATACAAATCAAACAGCCTTCTGTAAAGTGCAACACTGTCACCCCTATGGGTGCTGTGTTTCATTTGAAGAGCCAGGTCTTGAGTCTCATTCTGAAGTGTGCCCACGAAGGGGCTGTACGGAGCTGGAGGAGAAGGTTGTTCCAGGTCTTGACAGCGATGTAGGAGAAGGAGAGGCCACTTCTGAGGCTGCAACGGATTTGAGGTGTGTGTACGAGGGCGAGTGAAGAGGAGCGCAGGGGTTTAGCAGGTTGGTGGAAGTTCAGTTGATGGTGAGGCAGGCAGGTCCTCAGTCATGGAGAGCTTTGCAGCTATGCGTGAGGATCTTGAACTGGCATCTTTTCTGGATGGGGAGCCAGTGCAGGTCGTATGCGAGGTGAGTTAACTTGTGGAGGTCCAGGATTAGTCTGACTGCAGCGTTCTATTTGGTCTGGAGCCTTGTGAGGAGCTGGTTGGAGATGCCAGCGTAGAGGGCTTTGCCATAGTCGAGGCAGCTGGTGACGAGGGCCTGAGTGATGATCTTTCTGGTGTTGATTAGGATCCATCTAAAGATTCTGCTTGTCACACACAGTGTGTGGAAGCAGGAAGAGGCGACTGCATTGACTTGTCATTTTATGGTGAATTGGCTGTCATGGATGATGGTGAGGTTGCGTACATGGTCGGTTGGTCGGTGTGGGCATGGGTCAGAGTTCTGCAGGCCAACAGCTGTGGTCTAATGCGAAGGTGTTCTTCCCGAAGACCAGTACTTCATTTGTGTTGGAGTTAAGTTGGAGGCAGTTGTCTCTCATCCATTTGGTTACGTTGGTCAATGCGTTGCAGATGTTGGTTTTGGCATTGGAGGGGTGCTCGGTGATCGAGAGGATCAGTTGAGTGTCATCTGCGTAGGAGATTATGCTGAGTCCGTGGAATCTGAGGACGTCTGTAATAGGGGTCATGTAGGTGTTGAACAGGGTGGGGCTGAGAGAGCATTCTTGTGGCACACCGCATATGATGTCTTTGGGTGCAGAGGTGAAGGGAGGCAGTGAGATGCTCTGTTTGTGTCCTGTAAGGAAGGAGGTGATCCACTTGAGGGCGCCTTGGCGTATGCCTGTGTTGTAGAGTCTGTTGATGAGGGTGTTGCGGGAGACTGTGTCGAAAGCTGCAGAGAGGTCGAGGAGGATCAGTGCCATGGTTTCTCCATGGTTGAGGAGTGCTCTGATGTTGTCTGTGGTGGCAATCAGTGAGGTCTCAGTGCTGTGGTTGGCACGGTAACCTGATTGAGAGGCATCCAGTAAATGGGTTTGTTCCAGGAATTCGGTGAACTGTTGGTTAATGGCTTTCTCAAGAACTGTGGCCAGGTAGGGAGCAGGAAGATTGGATGATCATTTTTGAGATAGTTGGGGTCAGTGGAGGGTTTCTCTCGGAGGGGTTTTAGGTCTCTGTGTTTTCATCTGTCTGGGAAGATGGAGGAGTTAAGGTTGCTGGTGAGTTGCATGTTGATTGGGTTTGTTGCATGGTTGTAGAGGTGGTGGGGGCAGCAATTGGTGGGTGTTCCTGAGCGGATGCAAGACAAGATGGCGGAGGTGGTCAGGGTGGTGAGCGGTGACCAGGTGGTGATGGTTTGGCTTGTTGGTTGAGGCCGTCGTGGTTGAGGGTGATAGGTTGGATGTTGAAATTGTGGTAGATGGTGGTCTTGCTGTGGAAGTAGTCTGAGAGGGGTGAGTGGTCTCCATGGCTGTCGGTTTGGAGAATTATTTGACTATTTTGAAGAGTTCCTTTGTGTGGTTGGCTGTGGAGTCGATTAACTGTGCAAATGTCTCAAAACATGTGAACAGTTAGGAAACCACAAATGGACCACTTGTTTGTAATTCAGAAGTGTGCTCATAACAAAGTTTTAATAGGGTAAAAACATTCAAGGAACTTTACTTGGTGATGTTCAAATGATACATATTTGCTGAAACCACATTTCCAAACATTATTATTTGTGCGCTATATGGTTTTATCAGTAAAACTGCATGTTGGCATTGTTCTTCTATTTCAAAAGAAAATGTTCTGTATGTAAAGGAAAGTGTCTCCTTCTGACCTCAACACGTACACAGTTTCTAGTCTATGCACACTTCTGTGCATTAGCGAGAATCTGCCGTTTAAACCTTACAGAAATGAAACAGCCCAATCATATATAGGTAAAATAAGGAGGGCTGAAAGCTGCTCGAAAAACTGTGACGTGCATAATTGTCTCAACCTAATATAAAAATATTTTGACTTGTACTTATGTTGGTTGTCTCTTTCCTTATATATTATCGCTCTACCTCCTCTGATGTGTCTGTAAAACATACCTTTTGTCCCAAAGTTTTGTCCTGAATTTTGACCTTCTGTCCTGAATTTTTGTCCTGAATTTTGACCCTTTGTCCTGAATTTTTACACTCCCCGTCCTGAATTTGCACCCATGCCAGTTGGTCACCCTACCTCTTAGTCAGTTGGGGGGTCACACGTAAGGAGAAACAAGCGGCAGGTAGCACAACATTAGTCTGTGTAGGCCTGGCCTCCAGACGTTTAAGTAAGTGTAATTTTTTACTGCTTTACAAAAAAATATAAAAAGAAAACACACTGGTTTGTGTACCTTTATATTCCCTAACAACATTTTAGAAAGGTGCGCATTGAGCCAAAATGCACTGAGCATGCACCGGGCAGGAAGTAGGTAGTTTCAGGCCATCATTTTCGAGATACACCTTGGACTGTGCAAGGCCCGGGGCGTGTTCTTTTATGGTTGGTAAAGTTGTTCTGCTCATAACTGTTCATTTATTGGCCTTTATCGTCTAAAATAATATTTACGGGCATACGGAGCCTGCAGTTATAGAAGTAATTAGAGAACGCCCCTAGGGTCCTCAAATTACGAAAAGAATATTGAGCGCTCAAAGCCTTAGTTTTACCTTCAACGGCTTCTGTGGGGCCCGTGACCCGCATCAGATGGACATCATCACAGAAAATCCACCATTTTCTGTTCGTATAAACGTAAGGCTTGCGCTTTAATTTGAATTTATATTTTATCTCTTGGTGGTATACACTTACCCTTTAGAGAAATAGCAACAATTATTTTCTTAAGCACACATATGGCCCAATTTGTGAAGATTGTTGTGTGCCTAAATTGACAGATTAAAACACCCGTGGTTTGACATCTTTGGATGTGTTCACAAAATGGTCAGGCATTAGTGCGTTTCCAAAATGAAATGGGCATGAAACATCCCCAAAGATGTGGTGCGGAAAAAAAGGTTTCTTCTTCATGAGAAAACCTATTTTGGCTTTGAGGAAATAACCTAAAAAATTCGAAATGTGAAAATGCAAATTTCGCCTCACTTTACACACCTACCTCTTACAATTCTACATTAGTAAGGAGTCAGTAATTTTAGTTTTTCAAGAAACCTTCAGATGTTGTAGATTTCCCTGACCTCTTCTGGAATTCTTCGAGAATACCAAAAATGCTAAAATGTACTCCAAAGGTATGTGTTGAAGAGCAGATCTTTCAATTTGTCATGACTTTAGTGAATCTGGCCATGACTTACCTTTTTTTTGGACATAAATGTATTAATCTTAGTGTGTAACTACCTGCGACAGTTTTCAGTACAAGTAATAAATTCCCTCCCCTACTGAATTTTCAGATATTTGGAGACAATGCACAAAGAATTAGAATAAAAAGGCATACACAAGAAAAGATGCACAAAGAATACATGTTCATTGCATGTTTCCAGTGCTTAATTTGTAATAAAATAAGTGCAGGGGTCCAAAGTTACAGAAAGAAATGGAATATATGGGAGACATATGTGATTGTATTTCTTTTGTTTTGTCAAATAATACAGACTTTAGACAACGCATGCCTTGCATTAGGTCTCAGAGCTTTTTAAAGGTTAGGCACAGTATTACACTCATAAAATGCCGGGTCCCTGCTACCCATTACTCAATAAGCGACCTCAAGCATACAAAATAATCATGATTTTCACACAAAAAAATCCTATAAGGCCTGGGTGCAGATCCACATGAATACTGTGCCCTAGCTATGCCCCTTGTCTTCACAAGTCATGTACAATATCGGATACATTAGTTTTCCTTGCAGTTTGTAAAGTAACATGGGGAACGTTGCATGAACGCCAAAGTGCTGCTGTGAAAATTATGGGGAAAATTCTAGCAGGATTTTAAGAAAAAGGCAAAGTAAATAACACTCATTAATCAGGAATTCTGCTACCAGGGTGCAGTCGCTTACTAAAAATTATTGACAAAAAAACCTAATAGTAATGTGACTTCTGCATCTTTATGATCACAGGTTGGAGTATTACCTCTAAGATTAAAATACATTTATGGATGCCAAGGTGGCACCAAATATTACTGTTAACATAGTAGACCCTTTTACCTGGGGTTTTGTGGTCCCCCCAAGTGCATATAGACATCACCACTTTGAGTTATGCTTCGATTTGCTGCTATGCATTTTGAATCATGATTGATCTGATTTGATGTCATTCCTATTTTATGCTCTTGCTTTATTTGTACTTTATATGCTTCGTATGTAGTTTTATGGTCTTTATTGACCGAATAAATAAACAATCTACTTCTGCCAAAAACAGCAGGTGTTTCCCAATCTGCCCTACAGCAGAAGCCTTCTCATTTGCCCCTTGGGACCTCAGGACACTGCAGGAGCCGGCCCTGGGCCCTAGCTGCAGATTCCTAACCTTTGAATTAGATACCCAAGCCATACCATCCCGGCGGTGGGTGCGGACCAATACCTTAAACTAGAAAGTCCTGCAGAACCGAGCGGGCAAAGTGCCTGTCTCTGCAGACCGGACCATCCAGGCAGTAGTGTTTTGTAAACATATGCAATAATACCGATTTTGCCGCCTGACAGATGCCTTGGACTGTACCACCCCCAGCCAAGGCCGTAGTCGCAGCCTTCCCCCTGGTGGAAGGTCCCTTAATCCCTCAGGGAGCTGCTTCTTTGCCAAGGCATAGTAGATCTTAATGCAGAGAACAACAAAGGGAGAAATGGTCCTTTTCTGCACTACCCTCCCCTTCTTTGCTCCCATGTACCCTAAAAAGAGTTGGTCATCTACCCGGAACTCTTCTGTGCAGTCAAGGTAGAACGACATCGCTCTTTTGTGGTCCAGCCAGTGGAGACACTCCTATTCCTTAGAGGGATGCAGGGGAGCAAAGGAGGAGGAAAATGTGATGGATTACCCCAGGTGAAATGGGGTCACAACTTTTGGCAAAAAAGAAGCCCAGGTGTGAAGCATCACTTTGTCCGGTACGGACATTAGAGACGGAGGCGAGCAAGAAAACGCCGTCAATTAACTCACCCACCGGGCCGATGTAATCGCCACTAAGAAGGCTGTTTTGATGATCAACAGCCAGAAGAGACAATTGTGTAGAGTCTCAAATGGAGCACACATTAGGTAGGTTAGGATGAAATTAATGTCCCACTGTGGCATAGCAAAGGGAGTGGGTGGAAACAAGTGATCCATCCCATAGAAATCTATGTACAATAGGAGACTTGAAGAGAGAGGATTGGTCTGGCAGCTGCAAAAGAGCAGAGTAGAGAAATAAGTCTTGAGAGTTCCCAAAGCAGAGCCCTGTTGGGCAAGGGTTAGACGGACAGTAGAAAGAGAAGCAGAAAGAGGGTCAATAGACCTTTTCTGTACAGTATAAAACAAATTTCTGCCAACGGCAGACGTATACCGTCTTAGTGGAGGGCCGCCTGGCCACCAGAATAACATTACAAACCTCGGGAGGAAGGTCCAAAGCCATCAACTGTCGCCCCTCAATCTCCATACATGAAGTCACAGAATTGACAGGTTCGGGTGGTTGACCCTCCCCTGCTTCTGCAACAGAAGATCCTCCCGAAGGGGCAGCCTGATCGGAGGATTGATGCTCATCATTAGAAGCTTTGGATACCAGACTCCCTTTGCCCAGTCCGGCGCCACAAGAATAACTTGGGCCCGGTGGCTCCTGATCTTCTTCATCCCTGGGCAGGAGTGGTATGAGCGTAAAGGTGTACAGCCGGCCTGAGCTCTAATCGTGACGAAAGGAGTCAGCGAGCTATAGTTGCCTTGGAAACTTCAGCATGCAGTACTGCTGATACTGCACTTTCTCTTAAGAGGCGAATAAGTCTAACCAAGGTTCTCCTCACTGTTGAAACGGACCTTGCGCCACCTGCAACTGGAGACACCATTTGTGATCTGCTAAGCATCAACAGCTGAGTTTGTCCGTCCTGGCATTCAAAGAACCTGCCAGTTGTTGAACCATCAGGGTTATGAGTAATCCCGCTAGCAGGCAGCAGTAGATATGAGGAGCGGGCCAGAGATCTTGACAAATGTGTGACTACAGGTCCGGCCCCCTCACGGGATTCATTGAGCTCACTATGAAATATTCATTGTTCCGAGCGAATGGAGGAATAAAACCTCCTTCACTAAACGCACCTTAGTGAGTGCAACACATAGTTGGTCATACAAACTACACCTGACCATCACTAATTCACCCCACACATAGCACCTGACGAAAGCCAGCAAACTTGTAGACCTCATCATTTTTTACAGGATATTGGAGACTTAATTACATCTCCCCGTATATACCCCTAGCTGTTTTTAATACTGCCGAGGGCCCAACATTAAATACTTTAGTCAAACGGAACCCATTGGACAGTTTTAAAACTCACACTCATTCACATCACTTCACTCTCACAAACATAAAACCAGCTCCGCTGTTGTCAGGTGTCGAAGCACACCCGAGGTGCACTCGGCACCTTGGGTGGGACCCGATGATGATACATGCCACCAACTAGGTTGGTGGGTGAGGGTCTTCCTAAAAAACAAAAGGTTTTTCTCTCAGGCACGGACATCTAGCTTCCACCCACTAGCTAGTTCTCATTGATACCATCAGGGTTATGCCCTGCTGTTTCAGCCATGTCGAGAGATGCAGGGCCTCTCGCAAAGGTTCCATGACCCCACCCTTCTTGTTGCAGTACTACACGGCGGTGGTGTTGTCCGTTAACACCTGCACTAGCTTCCCCTTGACAGAGGGAAGAAATGCTTTCAATGCCAATCGCATCACTCGGAGCTCCAACAGATTTATGTGAAGCCCTGACTCTGCCGGAGACCAGTGTCCCCTGATCTCCACCTCTTCCAAATGGCCGCCCCATCCCAGAAGTGATGCATCTGTCACCACTATGAATTCTGGTTCGGGAAGGGAGAGGGGTCTACCGTTGACCCAATTGTGGTTCGTCAGCTCCCACTGCAGATCTCGCGCAGTTCCTTCCGAGATCTGGACCATGACTGTGAGATTCCCTTGATGCTGTGCCCATTGGAAATTCAGGCCCCACTGCAGAGCCTGCATACGCCACCAGGCATGCTTTACTAACAGGATGCACGAGGCCATGAGGCCCAACAGCCTCGGAATCACTTTATTGAAATCCAGGATAGAGGCTGAAACATCAGAATCATAACCTGAATTTACTGGATTCGCTGCTTGGGAGGATAAGCCTGAAACTGCACTGTGTCCAGAACTGCTCAGATCAAAGGGAGTGTCTGAGAAGGAGTTAGGTGTGACTTCGGCACCTTTAACCCCAGCGAATGCAGCAGGTCCGCTGTGGTATGCAGATGGGAGACGACTGCCTGGGGAGAGAACGCCGTCAACAGCCAGGCGTCGAGGTAGGGGAAGACTGACACCCCTAACCTGCACAGATGAGCTGCGAGCACAGCCATCACCTTGATGAACACCCGAGGGGCACTGGTAAGGGCAAAGAGGAACACGGTAAACTGAAAGTGCTCGCAGTCTACCTTGAACCGTAAGTAATGCATGTGGCTCGGCAGGATGGAGATGTGAAAATATGCATCCTGCAGGTCCAATGCTACCATCCAGTCTTCTTGGTCTAGGGCAGACAAGACCTGAGCTAGAGTGAGCATCTTGAGTTTCTCCTTCTTGAGGAAGAGATTGATGGTCCGAAGACCCAAAATTGCCCGCCACCCTTTGTTCTCCTTCGGAATCAGAAAGTAGCGGAAATAACAACCACTGCCTACTTCTGAAACCGGGACCCTTTCTATAGCTCCTTTGACCAAGAGAGCTGTAACTTTCTAGGGTGGGTCAATCTTAGATGATCCTCAGTTATATTTTCCTGATTTGGCAGAATGGGAGGAGGAAAAGAAAGGAAAGGCAGAGAACAGCCCTCCTGAATGATCTGTACGACCCACTTGTCCGATGTTCTGGATCTCCAGTGGGGGAGATGCTGATAAATTCTCCCACCAACTGGGGTATTATGGTCTTGCAGACTCAGACTATAAGTGCTTGGAGGCTGCGGCTGCCGAAGGTAGGGTGGCCGATGACTTCTGGCCTCCATTCCTGGATCGAAATGCATCGCTTCCACATCCTCGCACGGCTTAGGCAGTCTGTGCAGGACAGTGGCTGGCATAGGGCTGACCCGCGTCAGCCCTATGGGAAAAATGGCCCAATAAGCATGTGGTATTCACTGGCTTCAATGCCAGGCTGAAGGAAGAAAACAACTTCTTCCCAAATGTATCCAACCTCTTGGATTGCCTGTCCAGTGGGGCGGAAGGGAACACACCCTGGGAAGTAGAGACCTGCACCAGGTTTTCTCTGGGGTGGGGTGTTGGCCTCTCTCTAGGGCTCCTGTACTACATCTGAGCGGCTTTCAAGAGGATGATTTGCGTCAAAAGGACAAATGATCCTCTGATAAACCCTCCTATGTAATCGTAGAGGAGGAATGACAAAGAAATGGCAGGGCGTTGCCCGGTCTGACTATCTGCAGGATCCATTGTTTGAATGTTACTGCCTGCCACCATGGATAAAATAACTCATTTTTCCCCCGGTAGGGTAGGCGAATGCTGCTGAGGGCAAACTTAAGATAAGAAGCCTGGAGGCTGATGTTGGAGGAGCAGCGGACTTGGAGGTCTGTTGTCCCTGTGGCCCTGGACATTGTCTGCGAGATCCCCTACCCTGACCCTGTTGGGGTGATGGTCCTTGATGATGCTTGTAGTCAAAACCCATAAAGAGTTCTCGAAAGTTGGAATTTACCTGGGGAAGGTGCTTTGGGACTGAGCTCGAGCGTAGCTTTGGTCAAGGTAGAGAGTGAGTCGGCTTGGAGTCAGATAGAACTATGGGATCGGTGTCCTCCTCCTGCGTCTGTGAGGCAAGAACCTGCATGGATCGTGGTGCCAGTCATGGAGTCGGCTTTATAGTTGGAACTAAATCCAAAGCTGGTTCACGAGGCACAGACATCACCAAGGAAAGACCTGCTGAAGTAACCTGACTGGAGGCCTCCTGAGATCCATATGGCCCGAAGGTGCACCGAAGGTAACCGGTACAACCTGGTGTAGAATTGGCTTGGCCAGGTCAGTGCCATTGACTTTGAGCGGGAGAGGCCTCTATGTGATGTCCTGTGATGTTCGGAGATGTAGAAATTAACTTTGCGGTCCTGGATCGCCTTCAGGTGCACACTGCTTCCACGATTTGGAGTTGCGGGACAACCCCAAACATCTGAGTCACAGCTCATGGGGGATCTGTCACAGATATTTGTTTGTGAAAGATCCTAAAAGGTATTGGAGAGTACATGTTCCCTGGTAAGAAATCAGACAAAAGGGCATGTCGAAATATGAAAAATATGTGTGTTACTTACCTGTGTGGTAAATGCATATGTGTGGTATAAGGCATATGTGTGGTAAAAGGCATATGTGTGGTAAAAGGCATATGTGTGGTAAAAGGGATATGCGTGGTAAAAGGGATATGGGTGGTAAAAGGGATATGCGTGGTAATTGCCAGCATTCCAATGTCAGACAACCGTCTGAAGAGGGTCGCCTGAGTTGTCCAAACATCTACATTTTTAAATTAAAGTCATTCAGGAAAGGAATCTCAAAAGAATCGTATTGAGCATTCATTTCAGACATCTTCTGAACCTTTGCAGCAATCTCATGGCAAGAACAGAGCCCTTGGTTTATGTATTGTGCAGTATTTCATGAAATAGGTAGTGCTGACATGTTTGCAATCTTTCACCATAGGTCACAAAACCATTCAACCCTAGAACTATGTACTCTTGACCTATTCAGAAACACTATAATGATGAAGTACTACCAAGGACACAAACAACACAAAAACCCCAGTGAAAATAATATATGGAGCACGCGGAAGGTATGTTTGTGCACCCGCATTTTCCTTTGTGCTACAAACATGGCGTATAACATGGGAAAATGGTATTTCCATCAATTTTGTGCATGGTTTTATCTCATTTTTCACAATGAGTAATATAACGGTTCACCGGCACTATGCGGTCATAGCTAAATGCTTATGGTCGTACATCTAGGTACCATCAAGATATCACTGAAGTAAATGTATGGGAACTTATGAATTTCGCAAGCAAACTCAAAATAATTCAGCCAGACCAACACATGCTTTCCAATAGAATATGGTTCAACTAGGTCAACTGTGAAAAGAGGGAGAGAATGGTTGGCAAAGATTACTGTTCAAGTGCTAGGTAGCTTCAGGGTCTCAATCCTTGAAATGACGACTTACAGACCAGTAACTCAAACTTTATTTTATACATCTGTTCCACTTTAAAATTAACTCCTCTCATGTGGACTGAAACGGATTCTCTGTCCCAGAAAGCTTGATGCTTACTACTTCTAAAACTACTTGCCTACGCTGAAGGGCCAATACAAATGGCAAAAGGGAGTCCAGAGAACACGGATCAGCCTGCACTTGGAGCCGGAATTGTCAGGGGCAGGATACCTTTTGGCAGGAGACTTCTTTCTCTGTAGTGCCTGACAATCCAGCAAAGACCCAATAAGGAATCCTTAAACCACAGTTTCTTACTCTAGGTTGCAATAGTCATTTTCACAAGCAATTTCCATAAGCACACCTTAATTGCTTTCTACAATCCAATTCATGGTTTTACTGTTTTTAAGTGTGAAGTTTGTTTTGACTTGACTTGACTTGAAGTGTGAAGTACAATAGCATGTTCCATGAGGCTCAGACTTGTTGCACTTCTAAACAGTTTTGTCACACTTCTCTCAGAATTAGGAAGGCAATCTGGCAATATCAAAGATGAGACTACAAGAGTTTCTTAATGACCATTACTTGGCTTGCAATGTGGTATGCAGGATACTGATACAAAATAACATTAACAGTCAATAAATTTGGAAAGTTTATCTTAGTTTAACTAGACTTTGATAATACCCACCCTTTTTATCAACTTATTAGGCTCTACTCTATATTACACACTTGCTGTTGCCTCTGTATACTAAGGTCAGACTTTCCACAGGAAAGTCTGACCTTTTGTTCCGGATTTCTTGTCAAACTGGGAGACAAGAAATTTGGGGAGGAGTCACAAAACACAATTTTCCCATGCAATTTCCATAGGGAACAATGATACAGAGAAAACGGCTGAACAGAATAAGACCAAATTAAACAGAGTAAGATCTTTGTACAGAAGACGTGTTTTTTGTGACTTAGTATAGAAATACTAAATTAATACTTTATTGTATGATTACCTAAAATCATTTACAAAACGATGCATATTACTATCATAGTTAAAACAGCAGGTTGATAAAAGAGAAGCATTTAAAAAGCATTGATAATGCAGAGAGATTTAAAAGAGAAGAAGAAAAACAAAACATATGCATATACGTCGGGTTGGACAGTCAGTCAGTGCCCTAGTGTCAGTTCATCTTAACTTATCGGGTTTGGTACCATATCATCGATGGCCATTAGATGCTTTATTTATTGTTTGCTCAACGACAATGGCACTGTTCTTGACAGTTGGAATTGGCAAAGGGTCACTATTGATGCTGTAGATGCTCATCGACAGTCGGCATGTAGATTTTTATTATGCTGTCATTTTTCCATACTTTGTGTTTGACATAAGATCTTTCCAGCAGTGGCAAAGAACTTCCCGGCACGCGACAGCTCCATTGGTACTGTTGTGGTATATATGTACGTTAAGGCCTCCTTGCATGTTCTTACTTCATTTAGGTTGAACATTGCCCTTAAGTATTTGCGCATCGGATTTACCAACGCCGGACAACAACAGATAACATGCTCTGCTGATTCTGTGTGGTATTGACACAGACGACATCCTCTATTGCCAGTTGGTATAGTTGACCAATGTGCCCTATAGTCCTTTATTGGTAGAGTTAGCAGCCTGGTCTTCAATACATTTTGAAGAGCTTGTCTGCCCAGGCCGGCTTTCAGGTATGGTTGGCATAGAGTGGCTTCATGTGATTTCGCAAGGCCCTCTGCGCCACGAATAACTCAGATCGTATCAATGTCCTGGTACCTTGAGATGTTCTTTCCCTTTTTTTTTTTTTTAACATGTTTGTTAGGCTTTTTGTGACTTAGTATAAATCTATTCAGCCATTTTGGAGGAATTAAGGTTAAAAAAATAGAAATATCTGGGTGGTAGATCAGAAATTTAAAAACAGTGAAGTGTTTTGACAGGTTGCAAGGGCATTTTTTCTGTCATCCAGTTCGGTACTGAATGATTTTACTGGCTGGCTGCAACATGAAAAAAAAAGGTTGTGGCCACCATTAAAGGACATAGGGACTCTGTCTCTGTATCCTGAACCTTAAAGAAATAAAACAAAGTGGTAGGAGGCAGGGTAGGCTCCAATGGACCCCCAGGGTCTAATGAGAATGTGTGCATCTGAGCTTGCACCTGGCCCACCGAGATAATGAATAAAAAGTTACTTGCCTGCAATAGTGCTTGTTCAGGTGGATACTTTATACTCCTGCAAGTTCCTCACCTTCGGAGTATGGCTCTCCCACGCTGATGTGGGTGTTGGCTTCACTTTTACGCCATACGTGGCGTCCCTGTGATGTCACTGGGGCCATAAAGCACCCTTGTCTGAATGCTGATATCAGTTTCCTTCCATATTTTACATGTCTTTGAGGCAGAAGGATTAGACTAATAACAGGAAGACAAGTGCAGCAATTTTTAAATATGTTGGGATCACATCAAGAGGAAATGTGGAATAATCAGTCATGCAAAAAGGAGGTGGGTGGGTGAGAAATCTTCTGACAGAATATCCACAAAGAACAGCGTTACTGAAGGCAAGTGATTTTTTCAAACTGATACTTGTACCTTCTAAATAGATCACCCATGCAATCCTCAACCAGATGTTTGGCATATGGCTGGTTATACCAAGAAATCCTGAAGGGCAGAGCATGCAAAGTATCCTCCCCTCTTCACTTCAGAGTCCAAACAGTAATGCTTTGCAAATGTGTGGCAGGAAGACCACAAAGCCGTATGATGTCTGCTACTGTCCCTCACTAGAGCCAGAGCAGAGTCAGAAGATTTTGCTCTGGTCAAGTGAGCTTGTATACCTTCTGGTCTTAGCACATCTTGATCTTATATTATGCATATTTGTACAGTGTACTGTCACCTGGAAGGGTATCCTGGCGTTGAGGAGGAGTGAGCCTAGCCAAGCCTAGGGCCTTGTGGAGCAACTCGAAATGCCAGGACTTCAGCTTCTGGTGAAATTCAAGAATTGTGGAGAAGGCTTTTATGTGTAGTAGCAGGTCGTTCCAGCGATGTAGTAGGAAGCTCGATCACCGGATCTGTTTATTAGTATGAAAGGGATGCGTGCAAGTAGGAGTCTGGACGAGTGGAGGTCTCAGGAAGTTTTGTGAAAGCAGATACTATTGTGGAGGTATGCTGCACTGAGCGTTTGTTTACTACACCAAACACACGCCGATTACAGCCACGAGCAGCACTCACTTAGAATATCTTACCGAAACACTCACTCACCACGAGAAGTCGGCTCCACACGGGCAGCAACATCGAGCACATTTTCGCGCACAACTAACGCAATTTGATAATCTTGCGGACCACGTATTACGTCAATGCACCCGTTTTTACCATAGCACAGCCCACTATCCTATGTCCGTTTATGTTTTTCTACAAGAGCTCTATAGGTTTAAGACACCTTGATTGCGAGGATAAGCACACCTTTTCTAAATTTTCCACAGCACCATCGGCTGCACCAACATTTAAGCCAATCTTTTCACAGCACTATTGTCTTCACTAATGTCCACCTGTGCTAGAGTGAGGGAGCTTAGACATCCCTGGATTACAATTATATGCCTTTTTCCTTCTAGATTAAAACGCATTCACCCTGAAGAAGGGCTCAGTCCCGAAATGCATAGGGATTCACAGTGTTGAATGGATTCCAATGTATAGACTGTGATTCTACAAGGGATACAAGCGGTATTACCCGTAGTGAATGCGATCATTGTGAAGTAACAATGAGGATGACAATGTTGACAAGATAAATATAAGAATTTCAAAGTCAAGTCAGGTTTACTGTTTTCATTCAAAGACGTCTGGTTTACCTAGAGGAACACATAGAAGACCATGTCTCGAAAAGAGTGCTAGATGGGCAAACTGCTATTAAGTGCACCTCGTATTGAGCTCGCTGGATTGCCCATGACCTGAGGCGCTGATCTCCAGTTGCTCCAGATCAGCACCCCACCCTAGGGTAGAGATATTGTGATGACTGTTGTCACTGCCTATGGGGGGCTATTAGATAGGCTTCCCTAGAGTCAGATTGCCGTCCACACTTCACCACTGCAAATCTGTTCCTTGGAGATCTAAAAATTCCCACTGTATTGGAACCAATGTCTGAAGAGGCACCACTGGAGGATCCTCATTTGCCAGCATGAGTGACCAACAGAATGGAGGAAGTTAGCAGATGTTCCAGGCATAAGTCCATCAGGACTGCAACCACACTGTGCTCCATTTTGAAACATGGGAATCATGGCCTGAATGCCTTGAACCCTCTATGGAGGGGGAAGGCTTGAGGCAATGATGTGTCTGGTACTGCCCCTTTGAACTGGATGCACTGATCTGGCTCCAGGTGGGATTTAGGCTTGTTGAAACAGCCCAGAATCACAGAAATGTGGCTGTCGTCTGCAGGTGGCATGACAGCATCTCTGGGAAGCTGACCTTTACAAGTCAGTCATCCATTTGTGGAAATATTACAATCCGTGTTCTTCTGAGATTGGCTGCTACCACACCATCCCCTTTCTGAAGACTTGTGGTGCCTAAGTTAGACCAAATGAAGAACCGCAAACAAGTTGAATGCAGACACTGCCATAAAGAAGATTCTTCCTGTGCGACAACAGAAATTAAATATGGAAAGGTGCATCCTGCGGATCGACAGACATCATACAGTTTTCAGCATCCATCATGAGCAGGACCTAAGCTAGGGACAGCATTTTGAATTTTGAATTTTTATGATGAAATGTTCAGAATCCTGGTGTCTAAGATCTGACGGAGACCTCTGTTCTTTTTTGGGTACCATAAAGTACCAGGAGTAGCACCCGTGGCCCCATTCTTGCTTGGGCACTATCTCTATTGCAAGTTTCTGCAGTAACGCTTCCACCTCCAGTACCAGGAGTAGCAGGTGGTCCAGAGGTAGTAAGAATGGGGGAGAAAAAAGGTTGAAGGAATCTGTTGAATGTGTAGGGCACACCCTCTACCCACAATCTGCAACACCCACAGGTCTACGGTAATGGCCCTTCAGGCCTGTGGAAAGGAGGAAACCCATCCTCCAACTGGTTCCCTGTGATCAGACAAGAGGGAATTAGGGCTGCTTCCCTGCAGTGGAAGGGAGGAAGAAGAGGGTTGAAGAAGTGGTAGAGCATGTGTTCTTCCTTTGGCCTGGCCTCTATACTCTTCGTACAACAGGTTTGTCTGCTGATGTTACTGCTGTGAGGCTTGTTTCTGATGACCTCAAAAAGAAAAGCCATGTGAAAATCCTCAAATTCTTCTTAAGTGACGATAGTCTCTCTGTTACGTTTGGAGGATATTGTGGTGCCTTTACTTTCTTTTAATCTTTCAAAGGCTGAGTCAGCTTTTGCTCCAAAGGGATGTAAACAATCTAAAGGGAGGACCATAAGGGTCAGAGTTATTCAGCTGTGCATGACGACATACAGAATTTGATGTTCCCATAGCTCTGGCGTGAGTCTACAGTAACTAATCAAGACTGAATAGCCTGTTTTGCCACAGCTTGTTCATGCCCTATCAATTTGGAAAAGTGTGGCTGCAGATAGTCTGATAAGTTAGGAAGGACTGCCTGTGCCATGTCCCAGAGCGCATGTGCATAGCATCCAAGGAGACATGCAGCATTTAGACATTTTAAAGCCATGCTACCTGCAAAGTAGATTTTCTTGGCATACTGCTCTATATTTTTGGACTCCCTATCTGATGGAGGAATAGGGAAGGTGCCCGGGGGAAAGGGACATTTTAAGGAGCAAGATGCCTGAATTACAAGGCTTTTCGGTGATGAAGGAGATTTTTGGTAGGTCTGTTCACAAGGGACCGGAGTGCAGCGTCTTGCAATTGCTCTGTGAACTGCGGTGGAGGAGGTGGCAGCACCTGTCTGCTAGGATGAGCTCTGTAAGGGAGTCTTTAAAAGGAAGAAAGAGCTCTGTAAGTGTGACGTAGCATGATGGACTTCAGTAAGAATGTTGGTCTTAGTCTCTGGAGAAGGAAG
The DNA here is from genome assembly GCF_964261635.1 of Lissotriton helveticus. Lineage (NCBI taxonomy): Eukaryota > Metazoa > Chordata > Amphibia > Caudata > Salamandridae > Lissotriton > Lissotriton helveticus. Next base: position 272,445,849 of record NC_136062.1, read on the forward strand.
ATGGCTTTCCAACACTTTTTCTGCTTTCTTTATTACAGTATGATAGGAAGTGACCTCAGGTGGAGCTAACCCAGGAGGAGATTTGATCTCTAGGATTTGCTTTAAAAAAGGGAACAGAGGTCAACACATCTATGGCTCCAGTGATGTTACGAAGATGCTACTTTACTGGCATGGAGCACTAGTAAAACGTTTCCCAATTCAGTCTGACGAACAAGTTACTTAACTTCAGTAGAGCTCCTTCTGGCTATCTACCTGCAGGTTTCTCACTTTTGAATATTCCACCATGATTCAGACTGTATTTGGAAACTTTTGAGTAGCACCTCTAAGCACAAGACGATGGCGCTGTGTTCAATATACGCACCACTCCTGCATACTGATGCCAGTTGCTTTCGACGTGGTCTGTGCACATTTGTCCAAACTGCAGGCATATATAGTTGTTGTCGAGGGACGACTACATTCCAAGATGACATTAACCACCTCAAAAGGTCAAAAGTGTTCCGCTGTTGCCACTTAATCTCGAAACATGAAGGTGGAGATTGCAGAGGTCCAGGTGAAAGACCCTGCCCTTTAGCTGCAACAGAAAATCCTCAGAAGGGCAGACTGATCGGAGGTCAGATGCTAATGCCCAGAAGCTCTAAATACCATACTGTCCATGCCAACACAGGGCAACTAGGATGACTTGGGCCCAGTCGTTTGTGATGTCTTCAGAATGGAGAGCAGGAGTGGTATCAGCTAGAAGACATACAGGATTCTAAAGTCCTACCATAGACAGGAGCAGTGTCCGAGACAGAGAAAGATGCCTTGGAAACTGCTCATAATGTGCTTTTTCAGTAGTGGTGAAGCACAAGTTACTAGGCCCTTATTTTGGCCCACAAGGCGCTCTATTCTACTGGAGCGACCTATATCCGGGAAAGGCTAGCCTTCTATAAACCTACCAGGGCTCTGAGATCAGAAACCCTATCTCTTGCGGTGGTGCCAGTGGTGAAGAAGGCCCGGACTGGTGGACGCTCCTTCAAACGTCTTGCTCCTCAGCTCTGGAACACTCTCCCCTTATCACTCCGCAGCACTGCTAATTTGCTTGCTTTTAGAAAGGGACTTAAAACCTGGTTGTTTTGGCTCTAGTCTTATGTTTTCTTTTCCACTGGTCCTATTTCCTGTTGTGTTATGTGTTAGTTGCTGACCTGTTGGTCTGAAAGCGCCGGGACACTCCTTCGGAGTAGCTGAGCGCTATATAAAACCCCCCCATAACATAACATAACTTGTGTAACGATATATCTGTAAGAGACATTAGTTAGTGACAGATTCCTTACCTTAGAATATCCCCAGGCGTCAAGACTGGATCTGGAAAGTTTTGCTTAGCAGTACCCCTGCGCGTCAGTAGGTGGCGTCCTATGGCTCCCCATCCGTCGCTGGCATCGTATGCGCCGAGATGACGTCACGGAGACTACTTAGACGCCACCCATGTATGCTGGCGTCAGTTCTGTACACGACTTCCCACGCCAAGAACGCAAAGCCATGCAAAATACTGACCACTGGTGCATAAAAACTAGGGCCCTGAAAGGGATGGCCTTAACCCTAGTAATCAGTTCGCAGAACGGGGTGGATGGGAGGGGCGGTAAGGAATCCATCACTAACTAATGTCTCTTACAGATATATCATTACACTAGTAACTTGTGCATCTGAAAGAGACACGTTAGTGATAGATTCCTTACCTTAGAATAGATACCCCAGCAATACCAACCCCGGTGGTGGGTCTGCAAACAGGATTACACCAGAAAGTCACGAAGAACAGAACGGCCAAAGAAGCCTTCTCTCCTGACTTGACTGTCAAGGCAGTAATGCTTGGTAAATGTGCGCAGCGAGGCGCAAGTAGCTGCCTGCCTGACGCACAAGTTACTTACCATCAGTAACGATATATCTGTAAGAAACAGTAGTTAGTGTTGGATTCCTTACCTTAGAATATCCACAGGCATCAGACTGGATCCGGGAAGTTTTGCGTAGCAGTACCCCTGCACGTCGCTAGGCGTCGTCTGCAGCTCCGCGTCTGTCGTCGGCGTGGTGATCTCCGGGATGACGTCGACGGAGTACTTAGACGCCGCCCTCGCGCGCTGACGTGAGTTCTGTACATAGCTTTCCACGCAGAGCCATGATAGAAACCGACACTGGTGCCATGAAACTAGGGCCCTGAAAGGGATGTCCTTAACCATAGATATCGGTTCGCAGAACGGGGAGGATGGGTGGGGCGTTAAGGAATCTAATACTAACTACTGTTTCTTACAGATATATCGTTACCGAAGGTAAGTAACTTGTGCATCTGAAAGAAACAGGTTAGTATTAGATTCCTTACCTTAGAATAGATACCCCAGCAATACCAACCCCGGTGGTGGGTCTGCGAACTAATGATTACACCAGAAAGTCCTGGAGGACGGAATGGCCAAAGAAGCCATCCCTCCAGACTTGGCTGTCGAGGCAGGAGTGTCTTGCAAACGTGTGCAGCGAGGCCTACGTAGCTGCCTGACAAATGTCCTGCAAGGGGACTCCCTGGCCTAGGGCAGTAGTAGCCGCCGTGGCCCGAGTGGAATGGGCCCTCAGCCCAACAAGAGGTTCCTTTTTAGCCAAAGAGTAGTAATGCCTTGATGCACAACACGACCCACCGAGAGATAGTCCATTTGTGCACCGCACTCCCCTGCTTTGAGCCCACGTAACCAACAAAGAGTTGGTCATCCACCCGGAACTGGCATGTGCGATCGAGATAGAATGACAGCGCACGTTTTGCGTCCAGGCGGTGGAGCCGCTCTTCCTCTTTAGAGGGAGGCGGAAAGAAGGTGGGCAAGGTGATGGACTGCCCGATGTGGAAGGCTGTGACTACCTTGGGCAGGAAAGAGGGTCTTGTCCGCAGCACAACCTTGTCCGGATGGACAGAAAGGAAAGGAGGTTTAGAGGAAAGAGCCTGAAGCTCACTCACTCTCCGGGCAGAGGTGATGGCAACCAGGAAAGCAGTCTTCAGAGTAAGAAGGCGAAGAGGACAGTTATGAAGTGGCTCAAAGGGAGCGCACATCAGGTAAGTTAAAACCAGATTCAAGTCCCACTGGGGCATCACGAAAGGAACAGGGGTGAACATATGAGTGATGCCCTTCAAGAATCTGTTCACAATTGGGGACTTGAACAAAGAAGGCTGATCAGGTAGCCTCAAGAAGGCGGAAAGGGCAGAAAGATAGCCCTTGATAGTGCCCAGAGCAGAGCCCTGCTGGGCAAGAGAAAGAAGGAACAGGAGAACCTCAGAAAGGGGGGCAGAGAGTGGATCCACAGCCTTTGCTGTGCACCATGCCACAAATCTTTTCCACCTGCAGGCATTTACCGACTTAGTGGAGGGACGCCTGGCTGCCAGAATCACATTACAAACTTCAGGAGGCAAGTCAAATGGCCTCAACTGTCGCCGCTCAATCTCCAAGCATGGAGGTGGAGATTGGACAGGTTCGGGTGGAGGACCGTCCCCTGCTGCTGCGACAGAAGGTCCTCCTGAAGAGGCAGACGAATCGGGGGATCGACTGACATGCTGAGTAGCTCGGGATACCAGTATCTTCGTGCCTAGTCAGGAGCCACAAGGATGACTTGGGCCCAGTCGCGTTTAATCTTCTTCAGCACTCTGGGCAGAAGTGGTATAGGTGGAAAGGCGTACAAAAGACCGCAACTCCACTCGCGACGAAAAGCGTCTCCGAGCGAGTGCCGCCTTGGAAATTCCACGCGCAGAACTGATGACATTTCACGTTCTCTTCTGTGGCGAATAGAGATCTAACCAAGGCTCTCCCCACTGCTGAAAGAGGCCTTGCGCCACGTCCGAGTTTAGACGCCATTCGTGATCCATCATGCACCGACGGCTGAATTCATCCGCCCTGGCGTTCAGGGAATCTGCCAGGTGTTGAACCACCAGGGTCCCGCCCTGATGTTCCAGCCACTGCGAGAGGCGCAGCGCCTCCTGGCATAGGGTCCACGACCCCACCCCGCCCTGTTTGTTGCAGTACCACATGGCGGTGTTGTTGTCCGTGAACACCTGCACTACACTCCCCCGGACAGAGGGGAGGAATGCCTTCAGTGTAAGACGGATCGCCTGCAGCTCCAGAAAGTTGATGTGGAGCCGGGACTCCGCCGGAAACCAGAGGCCTCTGATCTCCGCCTCTCCCATGTGGCCCCCCGGGCCCTTGAGGGACGCGTCCGTCACAACTACGTGCTCCGGTTGGGTAAGGGAGAGGGATCTGCCGCTGACCCAAACGCGGTCCGTGAGCCACCACTGCAGCTGTCTCGCAGTGCCCTCCGAGATCAGGACGTGGTCGGACAGGTTGCCCTGATGCTGGGCCCACTGAAATTTCAGGTCCCACTGCAGAGCCCGCATCCGCCACCTGGCGTGATGCACCAGAAGGATGCAGGAGGCCATCAGCCCCAGAAGCCGCAGCGTCAACCTGACCGAGACCCGGGAAAACGGCTGAAAGATGGGAATCAGAGCCTGAATATCCCGGCCCCGCTGTTCGGGTGGATTAACCCGAAACCGCGCCGAGTCTAGAACCGCTCCAATGAAGAGGAGCTTCTGAGAGGGGCACAGGTGTGACTTTGGCACATTGATGGAGAACCCCAGCCGGTGCAGGAGATCTGCCGTAGTCTGGAGGTGGCTGACGACTGTCTGGGGCGAGCCCGCCTTCAACAACCAGTCGTCGAGGTAGGGGAAGACTGAAACCCCTAACCTGCGCAGATGAGCTGCGACCACCGCCATCACCTTTGTGAACACCCGTGGGGTGCCGGTAAGGCCGAAGGGGAGCACGGTATACTGAAAGTGCTCGTGGCCAACCGTGAACCGCAGGTAGCGCCGGTGGGCCGGCAGGACGGGGATGTGGAAATAAGCGTCCTGCAAGTCCAACGCTACCATCCAGTCTCCTGGGTCCAGGGCAGCTAAGACCTGAGCCAGTGTCAGCATTTTGAACTTCTCCTTCCGGAGGAAGCCGTTGACGCTCCGTAGGTCCAAGATAGGGCGTAGGCCCCCTTTGCCCTTCTTGGGTACCAGACCCTACTTCTGGCCCAGGAACGCGCTCGATGGCCCCCTTGGCCAAGAGGGCCGTAACTTCCTCCTGCAGAAGTCGCAAATGATCCCCCGATACACGGTGGTTCTGCGGTGGCATGGCTGGAGGAGTCGCCTCAAAGGGGAGGGAGTAGCCCCTTCGGACGATCTGCAGCACCCACCTGTCCGATGTGACGGTGCGCCAGTGGAGGAGGTGATGGCGAACCCTGCCCCCCACTGGCGTCACATGGGCCTGAAAGCACGGACTAGGAGGGTTTTGAGGTGGATGCTGCGGGGGAAGATGTGGACTGACCTCGCCGTTGTCCCCGACCGCCACCACGGCGGTTTCCACGGCCGCCACCGCGTTGGGTATTACCCTGCGGAGCGTGGCTGGCAGCAAGTGCGGGTACACTCCTTCCGTGGCCACGAAAGGGATGAAAGGCAGCCGATTGCGGGCGCGGGGCCGAGAGGCCCAAGGACTTGGCCATAGCCCTGGAGTCCTTAAAGCGCTCAAGCGCATGGTCTGCCTTGTCGCCAAAGAGGCGACGGCCATCAAATGGCATGTCCATCAGTGTGTTTTGGAGATCGGCCGAAAAGTTGGCGGACGTCTGACCGCCACTGTCGTTGCCATCGCTCTACCTAGTGAGTCGGTGGTATCCAGTCCACACCGGATAGAATACTTGGCTGCATCCCGGCCCTCCACAAGGGGTTGGCCGAGTTTGGCCCGTACCTCCAACGGACACTCGGCAGCACTTCCGCAACCGTATCCCACAGAGAGTGGGTGTAGCGGCCCAAGAGGCATGCGGTGTTGGAAGACCGCAGTCCCAGACTAAGGGATGAGAAGATCTTTTTACCGTACTGCTCATACCTCTTGGATTCCCTGTCCGGCGGAGCCGACAGGAATGCGTTCTGGGAATTGGAGGCCTGGATGACCAGGCTCTCAGGGTTGGGGTGGGTGGACAGGAAACATGGGTCACCCGGAGCTGGGCGGTGGCGTCTGGCCACGTTCCTATCTACAGGCGAACCTGTAGCGGGCTTGGACCAAGTGCCCAAAAGAACGTCGGTCAAGGCCTCATTAAACGGCAGCAGAGGCTCAGCTGAGCATGACTGCGGCTTAAGGACCTCAGTGAGGAGGTTAGTCCTCAAGGCCGCGACGGGGAGCTCAAGGCCCAAGGCCTTGGCAGCCCTCGTCAACACCACACTGTAGGTTGCCCCCTCCTCCGTAGCCACGGTAGGAGGCGAGACAAAGACAGTGTCGAGCGAAGTGTCCAGACCACTGGCATCCCCAAGTTCACCTGTCCAGTCCTCCTGGGACTGACATTCACGAGTCAGAGGGTCCTCAGACCCCTCCCAATACTCCTTATCACCCATCTCCTGATACTCAGGGTCAGAAAAGGATGGGGCCGGCTCATGGAAGTAAACTCTTCGAACGGCGTCTGAAGCGGCGCCGAAACCGGGTCGAGGGAGGCATTGGGGATGGTGCTGCCCGAGGGCGGCGCCGGGGGTGACACCCGGGGGCCGGCGCCGGGGAGGTCGTTAAGTCCACCGGCGACAACCCGGATCCGGAACCGGATCCAGCGGGGCCCTGCGGCGCCGGGCCCGAAGGCGCTGGCGGCGTCGGAGCCGAAGCACCCGACGGTGTCGGGGCCTAAGCCGCCGACCCGCTAGGACCCCTAGACGAGTCCGCTGGGCCCGAAGGCGCCGCGGAGCCCGTCGGAGGAGAGAGGGACCTCATGGCCATGAGGAACCGCTCGATCTCCTCCGGCGTCGCGTTAGGCCCAGGGACCGGAGGGTATGAAGCCGGACGCGGCGCCTGCGACTCCGACGGAGCCGCGTGGGCGGTGTCACCAGAACCCCCGGCCGCGTCGTGGGAGCGTCGGGGGGAGTCGGAATAGCGATGACGTCTCTTCGACTTCTTATGCTTACCTGACGACTTCGGCCCGGAGGAGTGATGTCGACTCCCGGAGCTCCAATGGCTCCTCTCCCGCGACCGGTCCCTCGACCTCCGTCCGGACCGGGACCGTTCTCTGCGCGGGACCGACTGCCGGAGTTCGAGTCGCTTGCGGGACCGCTCCCGCCTAGCTTTCGAAGTCAGGGCCCGACAGTCGGAGCAGGTCTTGTCGTCGTGATCGACGCCGAGGCAGTGGAGACACGGACAGTGAGGGTCGGTGACCGACATCAGTCGGTCGCAATCCTCACAGGGTTTGAAACCTGGCATCCCTACCGGCACCGATTGGAGTCGAAGACTCGAAAAAGGCTGATCAAAAGATCAAAAAGAGTTAGTCAAAAAGTGACTAAGGTACCACTTTTTCCAGATCTGCGCTGCTGGCGCGGAAAAAAGAAGAGCTGACGTCAGTACGCAGAGCCGGCGTCCAAGTACTCCGACTACGTCATCACGGCACCCACGACGCCAACGACAGACGCGGAGCCGCAGACGACGCCTACCGACGCGCAAGGGTACTGCTACGCAAAAAATTCTGGATCCAGTCTGACGCCTGGGGATATTCTAAGGTAAGGAATCTAATACTAACGCGTCTCTTTCAGATATGCTGAGTAGCTCAGGATACCAGTATCTTCGTGCCCAGTCCGGAGCCACAAGGATGACTTGGGCCCGGTCTCGCCTGATATTCTTCAGCACTCTGGGCAGAAGTGGTATAGGCGGAAAGGCGTACAACAGACCGCAGCTCCACTCACGACAAAAAGCGTTGCAGAGCGAGTACCGCCTTGGAAATTCCAACACACAGAACTGATGACAGTGCGCGTTCTCTTCGGTGGTGAATAGATCTAACCAAGGCTCTACCCACTGCTGAAAGAGACCTTGCGCCACGTCCGAGTTCAGGCACCATTCGTGATCCATCATGCACCGGCGGCTGAGTTCGTCTGCCCTGGCGTTCACAGTCGAGGCATTGTCAAGAATGGAGGAGACCAGACTGGGGAGGCCCGAAGGGCAAGACCATACGGGGGCCGAGGACGACTGGAGAGTTATTTGAGGGAAAATTTCTGGACGTCAATCCACAACACTAGTTCAGGGAATGCAAGCAGAAACAATACCAACCGAGGGAGAGGAACCATGAAGGCCAAAAAGAGCGCTGTGACAGTGTTGATCCAGAGCACACGTGCAAACCAGACCGCGAAAATTAAACAATCTAACAATGGTTTTGATGCCTATGCACATTACCAACAAGCGGAAGAGTCAAAATACCTCGTGACTCGAAAGACTTCTTAGAAGAAAAACAACTTGAACACATCCGGGCTCTTCCCTAGAAGGCAGGAATATGCAGAGCATGTGTATCTACAGCCACACAACACAAAAACACAGTTTTCATCTTATTAATCAGCAGAGTAGAGGCATGAAGCAGCTTGAAAGGTAAACACATCAGGAATGTAAAGATGAGATACAGGTTACACTCCGTCACGATAAAGGGAGAAAGATGAAATATTTGAAAGACTTCATAGGAAATGCATTGAGGTGATAAGAATAACAAAGGTTGACCAGGCAAATGTAGAAAGATCAAAAGGGACAGTTAGTAATCCTTAAATGTGCATACAGCAAAACCCTGCCAGGCCAATGAAAATAAGAACAAAACAACATCAGACAGTTTTGCCTCTATGGGTCAATATGCTTATCCTCAACACTTGTTATAAAACAAGATCAATGTCATGAATATATGGACTTGATGGAAAAGAGGCAGAAAGCCAAAATGACTTCCACCACTTCAGCCGGAAGGTCAAAGCCTCTCAGATGGTTCCGTTCAATCTCCATGTATGAAGCTGTAGATAGAGTAGGTTCCCATACATCACCATCTGTGATGGTGCAACTTAAAATCCTCCCAAAGAGAAGGATGAAGTGGAAGACAAATGCTCACTGTCTGAAGATTGGATTACTGCATCTGAGCTGGGTCTCTAACCATTATGGCACCAGAATGACCCATGATTGGTCCCATCTAACATTATTTAGTATTTGTGAGATTAGAGTCAGGAAGAATGCATACAAAATCCCAACGAAGGCATTCCAAATAGACGCACAAGGCTAAACCTCTAACACACTGAACACTAAGCATTTTCAGAATTTCCAAAATGTAAGTCCGCTGGTGCAAGTTTGGGAGCCCTGAAATTCAGGGACACAGCAAGATGACTCGCCTTTAGAGAAATCCAGTGCAGTGCCAGCCATTTCCACAGCTTCAATGTCTCTAGAATGACAGGACAAGAACCCATACCTTCCAATTTGTTGCAGTACCATATTGCAGTCATGTTGTTCGGAAGTGCCTGGATTGACCAGTATCTGGTTGACAACAGGAATGTCTTAATGGTCATCCTAATGATATGTAACTCCATCAAGATTATATGTTTTATACGTTCATATTGTTGATGCTGCTCCAGCAGGGACCAAAGGCCTTGGATCTCCATTTCATCCAGGTGACCCTCCATTCCAGTGATGATGCACCAGTCCACTGTGGCCTCCAGGGTATGTGGGAAGAACAGCCAGCCACATGTCAGATATGCCTCCAGCATTCATCACTGCAAGTCCTGAGAAGCCTCCATGGAGATGAAAATATTGTCCGACAGACACCACTAATGTGGGGCTCATTAAAGGTACACGTTCTACTGAAGGTCTAGCATGTGCCACCAAGTGTAAGAATGCAGGTTGCAGAAGGCTAACAGGCCCAGCAATGCCATTAACTTTTGAGGATGCAATAGCAGCTGTAGCACAGAACACAGGGATCATATCCTGAATATACTGCACTGGCTATAGGAGCAGAAAGGCCTTCAAAGAGACAGTGTCCAAGATAGCCCACATGGAGGACAGCCTCTGAGTAAACTGCAGACTGGATTTGAACTTGTTGATGAAGAACCCCAAGGTAGACAGAAAGGTCACTGCCTTCTCCATGGAGTCTGAGACTAGCTGATACGATCTCACTTTCTGCAGTCAGTAGTCCAGGTAATCTAACATGTGTATCACTAACCACAATGGCAATGGCAATGACCACCAACATAAACTTTGTAAAGACCTCAGGGACCAATATACGGGCGCCAATAGCATGAGAAATTGAAAGTGAGTGAATCTCAGCATTCCCACAGGAAGTACATATGTTTTTCCTGTGGGACCGTATGATTGTTGCATGGAGGAATGCTTTCAGCAAGGTCCAGGGACACCATCCAGGATTCCTCGTCCAAGGCCAGCAGGGTTTGCTCTAGTCTCATTTTTCAGGAACAAGATCAGAAATCTGCGGTCTTCATCATTCTTGAGGACAGGAAGTAACTTGAGTGTCATTCAAGCCTTCTGCATTTAATTCAAAACAAATTAAATAATTCTAAATGGACGACAATCTGTTAAGGTTTCACTTCTTCTGAAGGCTGATCTACCTATCTGGAGATGGGTTACATGGGGCCTTAAGGATACTGGATAACTAGATGCAGCACAGTGCTTCCTTGCAAGCTACATGCAAATTGCAGAGGTGCAGAAAGGTTTTTCATCATAAACTTCTGACCTGGCTGCCTTGGTATTTCTGTCTTCTTGTTCAATTTCACTGATATATCATGAGGCATAGAAATAGGAGAGGTGCCAGAGCTCGCATACGAAGTCACCACACTTAGCAACTTTTGAGGAAGTACCAATGTTAGAGCGACCCGTGCTGGTCCAATGGCTGAATATGAACTAAGCATCGGCATGGCACGAGTATCAGCTGAAGGAGCCCTATGGTTGGAAGGAAAGGGTTGGGAGAAGAGAAAAAAGATTCAGATTTCCAGTGCTTTTTTTCTTGTGGCGAGATTTAATTCACAGGAGAATGAGCACAGTTTTTCTTATCAGATCTTGGTGGGGGACTGAGGACTGTATTCCCTTTCCCTAACAGGCAAAGATGGCATATGTCTAAACAGCTATTTGACCTCCATGTCATGATTAGATTCCAGTCATCACATACATGAGATTAGGAAATGACTGGTCAGGCTTGCACTTGGAATATGGCTAAACCCTTACATGGGAGGCAAAATGTTGGCAAAAAACTGACCAAAATCTAGAGAAACCAATTGAAAGATTGAGTTTCAGATATGGGACTCTGTTGTAAGCAGTAAACAGGTAATGAAATTGTGGCAGAGATGAGGCACTTTATTTAAAACTGTTTAGAGTCCCTCCTAACAGTGCAGGTAGTTGTTAATAGCAGCACACTGAAATATTCCAATATTGGCGAAGTGTAGGAGGGACTTAATAAACAATGGTTATTGAAAAACACTTTGAATGTGAAGACAGTAGATGGGGAAAGTAAACTTCTAGCAGAATCTATGATTATCCCTTAGATGTTTTTGCCATGTTACCAGAATCTCTTTTCTACTAAACACATAGCGGTGTACTACTGGAAACGAGTTGCAAAAATTCGGATCTCTTTTTTTAACCTTGTTGCCAAGACATTCATAAAATAGAGTTCAAGAATATCCTTTGAAAATGCTGATAGATTTTAACAGTGAGTTAAGCATATGAGATCTGCATTACACTTGCAGAGCTCAAATATGATTCGCAACAGGACAAACAAACTTTCATCCTTTTAATAGTAACACCCCATTATCTATGGCACTTACAATGTAAAATAGTACGCCATTAAAACATTACAATTACTGTTGTTTAATTAGCCTTTGCTTTGAACTATTTATATTAAAGAAACAATTCACACAGGCTCTCAACAGTTATTCTAACAAAGGAAGAAACATTGGAAAAACCATTACTCATAGTACCTGAGCAACACTTCTGGGAAGCAATGTTGAGGAGTACTTCTGTCCACTTTGGGGAAGCCATTTTTGATTGGATAGCTTTTGAGGAAACAACTCTCCTTAGAAATACTAAGAAATCGCCTAAATGCAGTTCTGCATTATGCTGTTTTCGTAATACAGCTGAAAAAAATTGATAAATGCAAAGAAAATGAAAAACTTAATACATGCATGAGTGGATATGCTGCTTTTGAAACTGCATTGTTTTAAGTAAGCATTGTATATTACATTGTATGCAATTTAATGTATGTATTAATGCGGTTTAGTGATAAGAGGATTATATGGATCCCCATAACGTCATGCCTCAACAGTTAAAATGCATATTAAGAGGACCTGGTGTATTATAGTATGTAGAAACAGTGGAGAAAAGTCTAGTTATTACAAATATTTTAAATGGTAGGCAACCAATGTTATCTCAGGAGCCATTAACATTAAGGCAAAGGAGAATCAACATTAGAACAATTCAGAAATGAGCATCAGAGCTCCCAGATGTCCTTCAGTCTAGATGCACATCAATATATTTCCAGTTGCTTGTTGCAGTACCCTTGATCCTTCAACTATTACTTAGCCGTAAGTATTCTGCTGCACCCCGAAACACAAGTAACTGTCTTTTGGCCACAAGAAATGCCACAGCGGTAGGTTTCCTGACTACAAATGAGATATTCCTCACATACCCCAGGAGCATTAGTATGGGCGAGGGATGGATTACTTTGTCTATAATGTTGGATATGTTTGTATACACTTCCTACCATTATTTGTGGAATGGTGGGCAAGTCCAGACCAAGTGCAGAAAGTGTACAACTGGGTCCAAAATTTGCTTCAGCCCAAATCCACTCTAAACTGCATTTCATTAACTCTAATGGTGTACAATAGATTCAGTTAAGAAATTAGAAGTGGATCAGCTGAAGTCTGCTGTCGGCAAGAGGGCTCTAGTTTGTGTGCAGCAAAATTTCCACTCATTATCAGTAATTTGACATAGTTGGTCTGCAATCCATTTGCCTCCTCTTGAAAAGAACTGTGGAGTTTTGGGACAATGCATTTACTATTGGTGGATACAACCAGGAGGGTCAGTGTGGAGGTTTTTGAGTGCATGAAGAAGATTCTTTCCTACAAGCCATGGTACACGTATGGTACAATAATATATAAATTGGTGTATGCGCAGTTCTGTCAAAAACTTGATGTGGGTAAATTGGCCATCAGGAAAAAGGCCCCCACCCCCAATCTTTTTGGAGTATGTAACTGAGATACAGTCTTCTGTTCTTAAGTTAGTGTAAGGCCAGGCTAGAGTGTAAAATGTAGTTCTAGGGAACAGATTTTAATTTGTGTTGCTTTAGCTCAACGCCTGTTCCGTTACAGTGATGTGCAAATCTAGGGCCTTTACAAAGGGGGACAATCCTATACTCTAAAATCCGTTTGCAGAGGGGGAGGATGTTTGGGTCGGTAAGGCATCTGCAGCTAGATAGTCTCTACCAGATAAGGCGTTACCGAAGATAAGTAACTTGTTCATCTGATAAAGACTTTTAGTAGCAGATTCCTTACCTTAGAATAGATATCCAAGCAATACCTCTCTGGAGGTGGGAAGGCGATACAGAATAAACTAAGAAGACATGTATGACCGAACGGGCATAGTGCCGGCGATACCAGACTTGAGTGTCCAGTCAGCAGTGATTCATAAATGTGCGCAAGGAAGCCCAAGTTGATATCCAGGACAGGGCCTCTGCAAGCTAACTCTGTGGTTATAGCCCTGGCTCTGGTAGATTGAGCTTGCAAGCCATCAGGGGTTTGCTTTTCAGCAAATGCGTAGCAGATTTTGATTCAGAGCACTATCCATCGTGAGATGGTCTGTTTCTGCACCACATTCCCTTTCTTTGCTCCAACGTACCTCACAAATAGATTTTTTTTTTAATACTTATTTATCATTTTTCAACAACAAAAGCAGGCAGGACTATACATGTAGCATTATGTTAATACATAGGAACATGACAGTCCAATTACATAGTAAAAAATACATTGTAAAACGTGTACAAGAAGACTTGACAACTTATCGATCACAAAAATTAATAAATCATCAGTGAGGAGTAGAACAGGGGTGTGTGGGGGGAGTGGACCCTAGTCAAAAGAGTCTTGGATGGTGAAACTAAAGAAGGGAGTGGTGGTGCGGGTATGAGGGGTTGGGTTTCGGGGGTCCGGCACCAGTGTTAACAAATAAGTAAGGAGAGGATGCCAGATATTTTTGGGTCTAGCTGAAGGGGGTTGTAATGCGGAATAAACTTTGCTTGTTAGATCACAATATGTCTTACTCTGGAGCCAGGCCACCCGAAAGAAGAGCAATCTCTCCCTAAGCTAATATTAAAGCAATAGTGGAGAACCTACAGAGGTTCTTATGGACGGATAATACATTACTCAGAAGTGCGAATAGTGGGGAAAGTCTAAGAACCAGTGAAGTCATGCAGGAGAGGATATCAAATACAGCCAGCCAATGTGTGACAAAAGCAGGGTGGTCCACATCAAATGTGAAAAGTCTGCCTCTGGAAATTGCCATTTGGGGCAGAGGGAAGATCTAGAGGGGTCGATTTAGGCAAGACCAGCAGGCGTGATTTAAGTTGTATGTAAAAATCAGAAATGAACAGTTTATGATGGTAATTGGGGAATATCCGCTTCATTTGTGAACAGCAGTAAGGCCAGTAATGATCAGAAAGGGAATGGCCGAGGTCTCGTTCCCCTTGCTGGCAAACCTTGTAATCGTGGGTGCGTTTAAGATCCATACTGGCATAGTAGAGCCTAGAGACCAAGTGTATCTCATCAGGTTCTGTTGTTAGCAGTGTAAGGGGAAAGAAGTCCTCAGGTGGGAGAGAATAAGAGGGGAAAAAGGAGCATAATGTCCTGTGTAATCAGCGAGAAATAAACTGATCCACGTATGTGACATCAGTAGTAGTGGTATCTGTGGCGTAGGATATCACAAGACCACCGAGGATAAGTCACCAAATGTGTGAAGATCGGGTCAAATCAGAGTGCGTTGTACAAGTTTTTCAAAGCGGTACAAAAGGGGGTGGTGATGAACGGAGCATCTGAACCTATTAAACACTCACACCCAGTCAACAGATCTGGGTTTGATCCATCACCGTTCTTTAGCCCACTCTGTCACCCCAGTTAAGACATGGCCATATGCAAATCAGTCTGACCCTGTGCCTCATGGGAACAGTCCAGCCCGAACTGCCAAGCCATGCCTTCCCTGGACCGGAAACAAGCTTCCTAGGACCGGTTTCTGGCATTACAGCCGTCTTTAGCCAAGCTTGCTTGAATCCAGTGGCAAAGTGAGCAAGGGACTCACGTCTGAGCATACCCTACCAAACTTATGGCGAACAAAGCGGTACAAAAGGGGATGGTGATGGACGGAGCATCTGAACCAATCAAACACTCACACCCAGTCAACAGATCTGGGTTTGATCCATCACCGTTCTTTAGCCCACTCTGTCACCCCAGTTCAGACATGGCCATATGGTACAAGTTTTTCAAGCGTAAGAGATAACCGGGGATTTTGGTAGAAGTAGAGTGTGTAGGGCCGAGCATATGGTAAGGTCTGTATATCCGAGGAATCAAGTTTTAGGCCCTGCGGTAATAAAGCAGTCAAGGGAGTTGGGTCAGCTAGATCCCACTCCAGCTTAGTGCAAGGTAGACCAGAAGGCATGTAAATTAAGCCTGAGCAACCAGAAAATGCATTCGAAAATCAAGGACAGCAAAGCTACCCCATTCATACGGAAAAGTAAGGATGTCCTAGGCGATCCGAGGTCTACGGCCGGCCCAAACCAGTTCCAACAGAAGACTGCGTAGAGAGGTAAAAAAAGGAGTTTGTCAAAGGAATTGGTACATTCTAAAAACAGATATAGGAGACGTGGGAGGACAATCATTTTGATTTTTAGGTCTCGCCAGCGCATGCGCTGCCCTGGCGAGACATTTAGTAACTGGGTTTCAAAACTTCTACCCAGAGGCATTTTCCGGCCACCAGCTTGCTGTTACTCGCACAAGCGCACGCGACGTGCACAGCTGCCATCTGGCTTTCTGCAATGGCTCATTAAGCCCCTCCCTTCTCCCACTCTCTTCTTGTCAGCTTCATTGCTTTCACTTTCGCGCGCGAATCCCCACCCCCTCCCACTCCCTCCTCGTCAACTTCATTGCTTTCACTTTCAAGGCTTATTGTATTTTTTAATATCTGTTTAATTTTGTTTCCTTCTGTATCGCTGAGTCCATGTGCTCTCCAGCTGCCTTGACATACTGTTTACCCAATTTGATGCATGTATGTTAGTGAGATGCTCCAAGACTAGTGAAGCTCACACTGCTGTTGTCTTTAGCCTTGTGCGTGAGTGTTGTGGCTGTGTGTATATATGTGCATAAGTTGTGGTCCTACTGTGACATATTGAAAGGTGGGTGTGGGAACATGTGCTGGAGAACTTCAAGAAACCAATGTACAGTAAGGGATTCGAAAAGGGAAAGCTAATCTGCAACCACAGAATTTCTGAGATGGAAAAAAGGAACACGTTACCTACCTTACGTAACGCCTTATCTGGTAGAGATTCTATCTATCCGCAGATTCCTTACTGTAGACTTATCCCCAGGAGTCAGACTGAATCTGGAACCATTTTCGGGAGCAGTACTCCACCGCACTAGTAGGTGGCTTAATTCGGCTCTGCGTGGCGTCATCGGCACAGTCCGGGCCGTAAGTGACGTGTGCTGTGCCTATATAGGTGCCACCAAAGCACGCTGACATCAGTTTCTTTTGTCGACTTTCCAAGCCAGGAGCGTGGAGCCATGAAGAACACTGATCACTGATGTGTGAAACTAGGGCCCTGAAAACTGTAACTAAAATTATGTTTGCACAGCGGGGAGAATGGGTTGGGTTGGTACAAATCTGCAGCTAGATAGTTTCTCCACCAGAGAAGGCGTTATTGAAGGTAAGCAACTTGTTCATCTGATAGAGACGGGTAACTAAAGATTTCTTACCTTACAATGGATACCCACGCAATGCCTCCTCGGAGGTAGCTCTACAAAGCCAATTTAAACCAGAAAGTCCTCAACGGGTGAAGTGCCTGACAGGTGTCTAGGACAGATTTTCCATGGGCTAACGCAGTGGTCGCAGCCTTAGCTCTGGCGGAATGAGCATGCAAACTCTCAGGGGGTTGTTTCTTGGCTAATGTATAGCAAATCTTGATGCAAAGCACTATCCATTTTGAGATAGTCAATTTCTGCACATCCTTCCCTTTTTTTTTAGCTCCTTTGTACTCCATTTAGAGTTTATTGTCCACCCAGAAAGGTTTTGTACGATCAAGGTAGCACAACAGTACTGTTTTTGGGTCCAGATGGCAAAGTCTCTTAACCTCTTTGGAGGGGGAGCAAAGAAGGTATGCAGGGTGATATTCTGGTACACATGGAAGGGAGTCACTAGCTTCGGAAGAAAGGAGGCAGGTGTCCAGAGGACCAGCTTGTGAGGGTAGAAGGAGCTGTAGGAAGGTTATGGTGAGAGTGCCTGGAATTTACTGACCTTCCACACCAGTGTTATGGCCACTAGAAAGGCAGTTTTGATGGTCAAAAGCCTAGAAGGGCAATTATGCAAAGGCGCAAAGGGTGCACTCATCAAGAAGGTTAGAACAAGATTTAAATCCCATTGTGGCATAATGATTGGCCTGGTGGGAAACGTGCTGTAAGCTTTTAAGAAACCTACCCACAACAAGTATCTTGAAAAAGAAGGTTGGTCCAGCAACAGAAAAAATTATGGTTAAGCTGAAGTTAACCTTTAACTCTGTCCAGGGCAGAGCCCTTCTGGGCAAACAATAGAGCAAATGGAAGAACTTTAGAGAGGTGCAGGAAGAGGATCGATGTTGTGAGAATCACAACATATCACAAGCTTATCCCAATAGAAGGATAGACTGCCAAAATAACATCACAGACTTTGGGTGGAAGGTCGAAAGCGGTAACCGCCCGCCGCTCAATCTCCATGCATGAAGATGAAGGGTGCGCAGCTTCAGGGGCAGAAACCTCCCCTGTTGCTGCAACAGAAGATCCTCTCAAAGAGGCATCAAGATCGGAGGACCAATGGTCATGCTCAACTGATTGCGATATCAGACTATCAGTGCCCAATCCGGAGCCACAAGAATAACTTGGGCCCAGTCGTTAATGAACTTTTTGAGAAATCTCAGCCAGAGTGGTATAGGTGGAAAGAGGTAGAGGAGGCCAGAGCTCCACTTGAGACAAAAAGAGTCTATAAGCGAGAGTCGCATTGGAAGCTCCAGCAAGCAAAACTGCTTGTTCTCGGTGGTGGCGGACAAATCTAACCAAGGATCTCCCCACTTTTGTTAGAGGCCTTGCACCACCTCTGGACGGAGACGCCACATGTCACTAGGCATCTTCAGCTGAGTTTGTCCTCCTTGGAATTCAGAGAGCCGGCCAGGTGTTGAACCAACCAAAAGAAAGCCCTGGTATTACAGCCATGTTCAGAGATGCAGAGCCCTTTGACAAAGAGACCCCAACCCCAATACACCCTTTTTCTTGCAGTGTACCATAAGGCGGGGTGTGGTCGATTAACACCTGTACCAGTCTTCCCCTGATCAAAGGCTCTCAAAGCCAAGCAAATCACCCGAAGCTCCCACAGGCTGATATGGAGGCCAGACTCCGCCGGAGACTAGATGGCCGTCCCATAAATGATGCATCTGTCACTACAGTCCACTCTGGTTGGGGAAGGGAGAGAGGTCTGCCACTGACCCAATTGCAGTTCGTTAGCCACCACTGCAGATCTTTCGTGGTTCCCTCTGAGATCTAGACTAAGTCGGACAGATTCCCCTGATGCTGTGCCTACAGGAACTTAAGGTCCCACTGCAGATCCGTCATATGCCAATGAGCATGTGCCACAAGCAGGATATAGAAGGCCATGAGGCTCAAGCGCTTTAGAGTCAGTCTCGCCAAAACATTGGGATCATAGCCTGAATGTCCTGGGGTTGGCCATCCTTCTAAGGCGTGATCTTCCCTTTGTGCTCACACGGGTTACTCATGACCCTCAGGGGGGATTTGTGGCTTTATGTGGGACGCTGGGTGGGAACCCTCTTAACCTGGTTTCCATCTACTCACCCTCATCGATGCTCAAATCGACTCTGGAATGCACCACCAACCTCCTCACCTCTCTGCCCATGGGCGCCACAATAGTCGGGGCGATTTTAATGCAGTTCCTAACCCCCACCTCCATACCTCTGGCCCACCATCCGCCTCCAGAATTACACACGCCAAACAGTTAACGGGCTGGGCGGACTCCCTAGGCCTGTGTGACGCTTGGGGAATCTGGCACCCTCAAAGCAGACAGTTTACTCACACATCAGCAGCACACCACACTCAGGCGCGTATTGATGCTATATTCGTCCCCTACACTGACTGCCAAATGATTAGAGACATCTGTATACTTCCTATGGGTATTTTCACTCACTAGAACTTCTCAGTATTGGGGACCCTCCCCCTCGGCGCGTCCAACGTGGCGGATGAACGCCTGGTTCCTCCAAGACAAGGAATATAAAAAGGTGGTTGGGATGCAAGTCCAGGAGTACTTCCTCACCAACACCGGTTTGGTTCCCTCCTCTGGCACCCTGTGGGAAGCAGGCAAAGCGTCCAACGTGGCGGATGGGCGCCTGGTTCCTCCAAGACAAGGAATTTAAAAAGGCGTTTGGGATGGAACTCCAGCAGTACTTCCTCACCAATACCGGTTCGGTTCCCTCCGCTGGCACCCTGTGGGAAGCAGGCAAAGCATCCAATGTGGCGGATACACGCCTGGTTCCTCCTAGACAAGGAATTTAAAAAGGTAGTTGGGATGGAACTCCAGCAGTACTTCCTCACCAACACCAGTTTGGTTCCCTCCTCTGGCACCCTGTGGGAAGCAGGCAAAGCCACCATCCGGGGGTTCACCAAGAGCCAACTTAAACATCAGCGACAAGCTCAGACACAACAAATTACACTCCAGGAGGCTCAAGCACTGCTCCTTGAGCAATCTCCGTCTGACGACTGTGGCGCCGTCCAAGAGTGGCAACTGACATGCCTCTGGGCCAAAATTAAACAACTCTCACTGGAAGCCGCCAAACTCCTTTGGAGATTTTCTATAGCCCGGGTGTACGGATGGGGTGACAAAAATGGGAAGATCCTCCACAGATTAGCTACAGACCCGAGGGCCAACCGCATTATTCCAGAGATAGAGGGCCTGGATGGTCTGACGCACACATCCCCTCTGGCAATGGCCCAAGCATTCGCCTCCTACTACTGTAGGCTCTACTCAGTGCAGAGCCCCGAAACTTCCCTCACTGTCTTGCTGGGCACAGGCAATGTCAGCCTCCCTCGCCTTAGCACTGCTGAGTCAGCCGACTTGGACCGTCCCATCACCCAGGAGTAAATTCACAAAGCAATATCACACACCTCCTCGGGCAAGACCCCATGTCCGGATGGGCTCCCACAAGAATTTTATGCTGCATAGCGGGAAACTCTTGTCCCGCACCTTGCAGATCTCTTTGAGGAGGCTCTAGAGAAAGGCTTCTTCCCACCTGAGACAGACTTAGCCACTATGGTCGTTTTCGCTAAAATACAACCCCCGTCACCCCTGTGTGCGGACTATCGCCCAATTTCTCTCATAAATACTGAGGTTAAACTATTCGCTACAATTCTTGCCCCGCGGATGAAGCCTCACCTGCCCAAACCGGTCCACCCTGACCAGTGTGGGTTTATGCTCATGCGGGGGACTAGACAATGTCTCCGTCGTCTCCATCTGGCCTTGGCATACCGCCATCTGCTCACTCCTTATTTGGCACTTCTTCTCGTCGATTTCAAGAAGGCCATTGATTTTGTCGACTGGCAATACCTGTATGACGTGCTGCGGGAGACGGGTTTCGGACCCCGCTTTCGCAATTTGGTGAAGGTTCTCTTCGCCTAACCCAGAGCACAGGTACTAGTTAGTTTCAAAGTTTCAAGTTTCAAAGTTTATTTATTTATGTTTTGGCTCTCGTAGAGGGCCACATAAAAGAAAAAAAGAAAACACTTATAACATGTTCAGGGATAACTACAAATTCAAACATAATATTCCATAAACATATGTTATACAAGTCCATGAATCATCCATTAACAAGAGTACCACAAGAGGCTGACACAAGTTAAATTAGATAACATATTAATAAATATCTAAAAATCCTTTAAAAAATTTAAAAATGTAGAAGCAGAACATTTCATTTAAGGGCGAGTATAAAGATTGTAGGAAGATATTTACATTGGAAATACCCAAGCGGATGCAAATTGGTTTTAGCCATTTAAGGCGCAAAGTGCGAAGTGCCGGACAAATCAACAAAACATGCATACGATCCTGTATACTTAGGTTACAAAAATTGCACATTTTAGATGTTCCATACCATTTGGATAGAAGTACATTTAATGGTAATAGGTCATGACGAATGAGGAACCACAACCTTCTAATGCCATGAGGTATATTCCATAATACGTAGGCTTGGGCTTTCTTGGCAACATATGAGTTAATAAGAAGATCACAACCCCCTTTTCTTTGTATTTCATTCTTATCTAATTGAAAGCCTAGTTCCCAAGATGCCTGTTTTAGCAGGATTTTTAGTTGCGCTCGAGAGAGCTGGAACAGAGTACTTTCATCTAGTTTCAGAAGAGTCACCGCTTTTCTGAAATTCTTTACAAGTTGTGAAAACTCTTTAAAGTTGCCTAATAATTCGCTTTTAAGTAGAGCTCTCATCGTCCCCGGTTCTGCTCTGGCAAGTGAGGCCACCCAACGTACCAGAGCACATAATCCCTGCACCCAACTGCTCCTTAGCCCAAACTCAAGTCTGCAAGCTGCCAAAGAGCAATTGGTGTTTAATGAAGCCAAGGATCTTAAGAGTTTCCCTTCAGTTTTGTGGCAGAAATCCCAGAGTTTTAACTCAACGAGTTCAATACCATAAAGAAGGGTAGCGGGGATCTTAGCCCTATAAACCTCAAGCATACAAGAGAAATGTCTTTTACCGGTTGCTACGTATAGTGAATTTATGCCTTTACCATGTGCGAGGGCTTTTCGAGAACAATGATCAATATGAGGCCTCTCGCTCAGGTTGGCCGCAATAATTTTTCCCAAGAAGGTGTAAGTTTTGACTACCTCCAACTTTTGACCGCCAATGGTCCACCCAAAATTTTCCCAACGGCACAACTTTTTCCCCCCTAGGCACATGATTTTGCTTTTAGATATATTAATCTTCATAGAGTGGGAAACTGCAAAGGCATGGAGTGCTTGCAACCTATTTGCCAAACCTTTAGGTGTTAAGTCCAAAACAAGAATGTCGTCGGCATACATCAGGCAGGAAATGGAGGCCCCCCCTATCACTGGGGCAATGCCCTCACAGACAGATACGGCTGCAGGTAAATCCTGCGTATATAGGGAGAATAGCAGAGGCGCCAAAAGGCAACCCTGTTTCAGGCCGTTTAAGGAAGGGATACGGTCAGAGAGACCCCTTTCTCCCCCCTGCAACACCCTACACCAAGTATCCGTATGTAATATGCGAACAAGTTCTAACAAGTATGGGGGTACTCCAAGAGTTGATAATTTTCTCCACAGTGTTCTACGATCCACTCTATCGAACGCTGTGGAGAAATCGATAAAAGCTGCATACACAACTCCTCCTCTCACCTGCGTATACTTGTCCAATATCACATGAAGGGTGGTCAGATTGTCTAGAGTGCCGTGCTCCCTACGGAATCCCGTTTGTTCGCGTGGTAAAATATTATTCTCCTCCACCCAGTCCGAAAGTAGATTTAAAAGACACTTCGCAAAAATCTTACCGACTGAGTCGAGGAGAGCAATCAGACGATAATTGCCAGGGATATCCCTTGAGCCCTTCTTAAAGATAGGAACCAAGATACTACCCCTCCAGGATGCTGGAACCTTCTTCGAATCAAAACAGGATTTAAATAGAGGATAAAGTATTTTACTCCAGAGGGAGGGCTCCTGCTTCAGAACCGTCATGGGGAGTTCGTCCGGCCCCATTGCACCGGACGAGCGCATGTTCTTTATGGCCGCAACTATTGTTTCCTCTGATGGATACTTAATTTCTCCGTCGGTGAATACATCGGGGAGGCTAGTATCCACTAAAGTACCATACCCCCCATAAAGATCCCAAATATAGGCAGACCAAACATCTTCGGTAATAGGGATTGGGCAAGGAGTTAATCTATTGCCACATCCCATCCCGATTATGGACCAAAATTTGCGGATCTTACCATGCGCTACTGCTTCCCTTAGATTGATCCAAACTAAATCTTCCTTTTCCTTTTTTAATTTCGCTTTTAATCTAACTCTCTTTCTTTTTAACCTCAAAAGTTCTTTTCCCCGTTCCCCAGATCTGCATAAGAATTGGGCTCGGACTAATTTATTTATTTCTTTATTCAGTGTGCACAAGGCACTGGGCATGTATACCCGCTTCGGGGGACCTCTAACCTTTTTTACATCCAAGATGATGTTCCGCATAAAGATCTCAAAACTAGCAATTTCCGAGCCATACCAAGCATTCAAATCTGCTATGGTTTTACATAGAATAACATGCACCCCAGAAATTAAAGATGGATTCCAAAAACATCTACCAGAGGATGCATGAAAGGCTATATCTTTGCTATTAATCGCCCATGAAGCCGTACTAGGAGGTTTTAGGGAGATAGTCAGGAGTATTATATTATGATCACTCAATGTCGTGGGGACTATCATCAAATCCAGGATACGTGAAAACATATTAAAGTCCGAGATCGCATAATCAATTATAGAGGACTTACTGTGAGATTTATGCGTAAATTTTGCAGGTACGTCAGAGGGGAATCTCCCATTTAAGATAAGCCCCTCGACTGCAGAAAGTTCCTCCAACAGGATCTTCCCTCTTTTATTAGTTATTATTTTGTCAGGGAAAAGGGATTGAGGAATAAAATGCGCCTCTTCTTTGGCTTTATTTCTAAAAAGGTTCATACTAGAGTTAGATATTTTACAATTTAAGTCACCCACAAGTATAACTTCTGAAAAAGGTGATATTTTTTTAACCTGGCCAATATATTGAAAAACCTGCTTCAACACAGCGTTAAAACCCTCTTCCGGAGGGATATAAACATTAATAATTATAACAGACACCATCTTTGAGGGGGTAGGAAGATTAGCTATAGTTATGGCTTGGAAAAGGTTACTTGGGTCAGTGTACTGAGAGAATTTCCAATTCCATTTATTTGATAACATGCACGCAATACCCCCCTTAGCATGCCCTTTCTTAGAAGCAACCGCCGGGACCTCCAACACAAAATAATCCTTTCTAACATCAATTCTATTAATACACCAAGTTTCTTGAATGCAGATCACATTTGCACCCAACGAGAATAGAAACTCGAATTTCTCTGGACTACTGTGTATCCCGGCAGCGTTCCATGAGATGATTTTCAATTGATTGTTAAAGGTGCTGAAACAGTTTGGGGTTATCTGTGGATTTAGATGATAAAGCGTTATGCAACCAATTCCACCGATTAGAGTCCTCTATTTGCGAGGGCTTTTGAATCAGAGGAGGTGGATTCACCTGGGAAACCACGCGTTTTCCTTTTGCAACCCAAATCTTTATATCTTTAAATGGTGAAGTAGCCCCAGATTGTCTATCATCCTTTTGGGACATCCCATAGGCAACGTCTTTATAACCAAAATTCACTATAGGTACAACATCGATACCAGTGCGTTGGAAACTCTCTGCCTGTTGCAAAACCAAATTTACAATTATTTTAGAGTAAAATTTGACCCTTATACTAGTAACACTATTTCCCCCTAGCAGAGAGACTAACTCAATATCGCTTGTTTGAATGCGAAGTAACTTATCCATTTCACTAAAGCGTTTGAGTAGCCATGATCTATTTAATGGTAAGTCAACCTCAAATAGCGGAAAAAAGTCCAACACATAAGTGTCCACATAAGACGTGGCCTCTTTTCGTTCCAGAGTGGGAAGTAACGGTTCCCCTGTCCCAACTGTAAGAGTAAAAGGAGAGGCCAGTGGATTAAGTAGCTCAGATGTAGCTGGATTAGGACTCTTTAAGTTCGATTCAAAGGAAGATTTTAAGCCCAAGCCATCCTTTTGTGTTAAAACCTCCCTAATCATGAGTGGAGAGTTTCCAAGAGTCTCTGAGGCACGATAGGGAGGATTAGCTTCCGAAATCACCGTTGCGGTAGATGGAATAAGTTCAGTGGCTTTATCTTCCTTATCAGTTAGAATTATAGAGTCTTGAAAAATTATCCGCCTCTGTCTTTTCTTCTTATGCTTACGCACCAGTTTCCTTTTATTTCCTTTATGTTTTTTACAATTTCCATTTTTTTCCCTTCCTTCTTGATTGACCTCGGGAGTAGCTTTTTTATTTTCCGAGCAGAATATTGGAAAAAGTTCTTGTGGTACTTGACGGTCAGGGCTAGGCATAATTTCTTCCGATATCCCCAGATCCGCCTTCATGATACAGTTCGGTGCAGCAGTTACAGACAAACCCTTAGCAATGTTATCGTGTAGTGCAACTGGCACTGGTTCAGGGACCTTTATCTTGGAGTTTTCTGTATGCACCTCAGCTTCCCCCTTATTTAGTTTAGAACCCTGTGAGAAAAGGGGGGTATTCCTCATTTCCGGTGCTTTTTGCAATAGATTTTCCAAGATTTGAGTAACAGAGTCCAGAATACAGTCCGAGCTGCCTACAAATTTTCCCAGTAGGAACAAAATAGAGGCTAACAGATGTTCCAGTGCAATCAGGGATTCTGATAAAGGTTTATCTCCTGCCCCGACTGTAGGACAATTGCCGGATAAATTTAAAAATGGACTCCTGGAAGGACTTAATACATCAGACATACATTGGCTATTCGCAGACGGGGTACTACTATAAAGTAGCAGCCCGGACGGAGTCGCCCCTCCTAAAAGATTGTTAGCTTCCGGGGCAGACGGGCTGATCGGCTTCACATAGCGGCCACAAAGTTCAAGGTCAATAGAGAGAGGCGGTGAGGCTTGAGCCTCCATGCTGTTCAAGGGTGACTCCAAAAGTGGCATGGAATTATTCACTAGCGAATCATTCAGTGGGAGGGCAGGAAGAATATTAGCCTTGTCCTCCTCCGAATGCACAATGCAGAGGGTGTCCATACATGACACTTGTGGTGGCTCAGGAGGCACAGAAGGAACGTTGGTAACTACAATGTGAGTATCATTCGCTTGGATGTCTAGGGCAATGTTACATTTTACAACAGCCATTGAGGAATTTTCCACTGGTTTTTCCCACAGTTCAAAGAGCTGACATTGGCCCTTTAACAGCTGGTTATTCACAGACTTATTTCGCAAGGGATTTGATTTTGTTTTGGCGCATGATCTTCCTCCCACCATTCTCCCCGAGCGAAGTTTTTTTGTCATCTTTTACTGCAAGCTTCCCACTCCCCGGCTTTGCGAGATGGTGGTATTACAAATAGAATAATACGTAAAAGTTAATGAAAACGAAGTAAAATATAAAATTAACTCAATGCAGTCAGCATTCAGGTACTCTGGGTAACGGAAAGGTGCAGTCCCTCTCAACTAGAGAACGTACATCATCCGGACCGAATAAAAAACATATGGATGAAACAATTAAAATAACAGGGCCCAGCCCGGCCTACCTCGGCCACTGAGGGCCACAGAGGGCCCGCCCTTTGCCCGGGTTTAGCCCGGCGTCCCGCTCGCGTCCCGCGCGACGGGGGTGATGCGGTATTTGAGCGCCTCCAGGCGCGGTGATGACGCTGGTGACGCGGCGTGCGCCGCTTGGCCTCCTGGGAAATGTAGTTTCCCTCGACCGCACTCCTCTCGGCCACCTCGAACTCCCGGATGTCAGTGGAGTCGGGCAACGCGAGGCGGGAGGCGGGAGGGCAAGCAGCGGCAAATGAGGTCACTCCACAGGTCTCCAACTAATCTGGCCAGCAGCAGCGTTTCTCCGGAAAGCGTTCCGGGTACTAGTTAACAGAGTGCTGTCTGAGGCGTTCCCCATTTGTAGAGGAACGAGACAAGGTTGCCCCCTCTCACCCCTCCTCTTCAGCTTGGCAATGGAGCCCCTGGTGAGTCTGATTCGGTCGGAGGATAGCATTCAAGGATGGAAATGGTTCAACTCGGAAGCGGGCAAAATTGCCCCGTACGCAGAAGACGTCTTAATTTTCCTTGCTGCCCCAGCTGTATCTGGCCCTCATTGCCTCCGGATTTTACATTCGTTTGGGTAGAGCTCCGGCCTTCGACTTAATCCCAGTAAGTCAGTCCTGGTCCCTCTACATTTGATGAGGGATTGCTACAATTGGCGATCCATAATACCCCTTAGGCGGCAATCATTCAAATATTTGGAAATCTGGGTCGCCCTGCTCCCCGACCTCGCCTGGTCACTCAACATAACTCCACTAGGGAAAAAAGCGAAGGAGGACCTCTGCAAGTGGCAGTCACTCAACCTAAATCCTCTGGGGAGGGTCGCACTGTTAAAAATGATGATTCTCCCCAGATTTCTCTACGTGCTTCAAAACACCCTGTTCTGCTTCTCGCGGACTTGGTTTCGGGAGCGGGACCGCGCAGCCACCAAATTCCTCTGGGGGGGTCGGAGACCCCTCTTGGCTCTGGCCCGCTGCAGATCCCGCCCTTCGATGGGCGCATGGGGATGACTAATTTATATTTATATTACTTGGCGACCCGTCTCCTCACCTCACATAATTGGTTCAATGGGGATGGCCCGGCACAGCCGACAGGCTCGAACTAAGCGAGCTGGGATTACCCAGTATTCAGTCTGATGTATGGAAAACCCATACCTAATACACTACCAAGGGGACACGCACCGTGCTCCTGGCATGGCGGGCATTACTGTGCCACACCCAATGGACACAGAAGTTCACCGAGCACATGCCTCTCTGGCACGGTACATGGCCTAAGGAGGTCAGTGGGCTGACGGTATTTCGGTCTTGGGACCTTAATGGGATCACTCAGCTGGGAGATGTGTGGGTCAGCGGCCACGTACGCTCCTTCCAGGAGTTACAATACAGGTATTCCCTACAACCATCGCAAGTACCTACAGCTCTCCACTCGCACATATTGGATGGCACGGCGATACCGTATTACAGCCCACCCAAGGCACAGAATATGCAGGGGAACCTGGGGAAGGGGGGCATCTCCCGTACTTACCGTACACTAACCAACAATACCCCAAACGACACTAGACCGGCTCAGACACCAGTGGGAAGAATTGATGGGTCCAATGGAAGAGGAGGATTGGAGGGATGCACTGATGGCGCCTAAGATGGTTACTGCCTCGGCTAAAGCCTGCCTGATTCAATTATACTACCTGCATCCCGCCTACTTAACCCCTGCACGTCTTCATAGGGCTGGTATATATCCATATGCCTCCAGTACATGCTACGGCCAAGACCCGGCAGACTTCTTTCATATAGTCTGTGCATGTCTCCATCTGCCAAGATTATGGGGGGCATTGAGAAGGAACTCATGGAGGTCTTTGTGAGAAGTTGGCCTGATATGTGATGTCCACTATTCTAGTGGGCACCCTGTATCAGTCCAAACAACCCTTATGGTGATGGTTGTAAAGTCAACCTTATAGACCAGCTATCCTAGTGGTAGCATGGACAAAGCAGTCTTAGGCTAAAACTTCAGAGAGCATGTGAAGCCAGATGTTTTACCATATGTAACCCCTTGAATACCAAATGAAAGGTCACCACACAGGTTATATATAAAATATATATGTATTTATTAATAACACAACCCCTCTGAACTCTTTATGAGGTCAGAGGCCAAAGCACATAACAAGTTACTCAATTATCATACAATAAGTTGCACAAAATACAGTCGAGCCCTAGGGGCGTTGCAAACCATATACTAAAATAGTGGTATAAGGTCCACGTCACGAACAGGGAGGAGGCCTAGGGCCTAGGGAATCGCTGAGGCTACGCTGTACTACCAAAGGTTAGGAAGCAGAAGGCCCACGGGATGCGTGTGCAGTGTCTATACACACACGCGAGTTACCATAGGGATACAATGGGAACGTAAGAGTTAGAAACTAGTTGATTTAGGACACTTCCGGATGGACTAGGAGAAAGCTACTTAAAACTAGGACACTTGGATAGTCAATACCCACAGGAGCACCGGAGTACTCGCGTTACCTCACCCGCAGGAGCCGGGTGCATAGGTGTCAAGTTGTGTCGGGTTTCGTCGCTGAATCCTATGGAGACCTGTAAAAAGATGCTGCAGGCAACCAGGAGAGAAGTGTCCGGTTGGATCCAAGGGTGGATCGAGGATGAAGAGTACCTGAAAGCAGAGGAGACAGAGTCTGGGTTACTAGCCAGTGACCAGGAAGGAACCAGGCGATGTCGCGAAGCAATCAGGTGATGTCGTGAAGCTTGGGCAATGGGCAAGTGACCGGACAGACGCGTCGAGCACAAAAGTACTAGCAGGCCCACGCGGCACTCGGTGAGTGTGGGGGGCTGTGCATCGGTGCAAAAGGTGCTCGGGGCTGGGGCTTCTCAATCCCCAATGCACAACTTCGAGGGTGCCTCGGAAGCTGCACAAGTAGCAATGAGCAGGTTTTCCAAGATGTCCGGTCCCACGTCTCTCGTCGCCTCCACGGGTCTCAGCTTTGCTGTGGCTGTGGATCGGGGTCAAAGAAGTCTGGAAGTCCAGGTCTTGTCGGGCTCTGTACTCGGTCTCCAGCGGGAGCGTCGACAAAGCAAACCGCAGATCACTTGATGGGGCCTGTTTGCACAGGGTGGTCACTCCTTGACCACAAGGGAGATTCTTCAGTCTTCTAGTTGCAGTAGAATGTCGAAGGTCCAGAGTTTCGTTTCAAGTTTCAGTTCAGGATAAATCTAAAGTCTCTTGACTCAGCTCCTACCTTTATACCAATCAAAGGGGCTGGATTACCTGCTAGGTCCCTCCTATGGGTGGGACCAGGGAAGGGGGTGGTTACACCCCTTTCCCTTTGTCCAGTTTCACACCAGAGCTGGGGCTGGAGTGCCCCAGCAACTGGTTTCAACCGGACTATGCATAGAGCACCTTGTGTGCCCCAGGCAGTGTCTCATTTCATTCAGCCCTCCCTGCACCAACACACTAAGGCCTGTCTGGGGTGGTGCTAGCACCTCCCAAGGCAGGAAATCTATTGTCCAAGCTTCCCTCGCTGGAAGGACTCCCAGCAGCAGGAGGTCAGACTTGTGTCTGTGGCAGCAGCATCCATTTTGTGATGCTGAGGCTCTGGTTAACTTTAACCGGGATTAACAGGAACATGTCTTCTCCCTCTAGAAGGGTGGAATGCTACCCCCGTCGCCAGAACTGGCGAGGGGGTAGTATTCCAAAGCGTATGACACCTTACACAATATGTTTTGATAAAGCCAAACCAAAGTTAGCAATACCGCGAGGATTATAATGCACTTAAGGGTATATGGTATGGCTATATCATAGACCAGCTATAAGGAGATGGTTCCGAAAGGTGCAGACAGGCTCAGCTCATGCTAGAGCCTCATCTCACATAAAACCAAGCACTCTGCCTTCAGGATTGTTAAGGCCTGCCATAGGAGTGACTTATAGCTGCATATGTGTCTATATATAAGGTTAGATATAGGAATACTATATCTAAGCAAGGGGTGATTATACGACTTTGCCTCAGCTGAGTGATCAGCCAGTTGTGTCAATTTGGATGGCCAGTTAGGGGTGGCATAATTCATGCTGCAGCCCCTGGTAGGCCTTGGATTCATCTATGCCCTGGGTACCTATGGTACACTATACAGGGGCTCACAAGGTAACCCAATCCCAATCAGGTATGTACCTAAAGTACATGGTATGAATTTAAAGAGAGAACAGCTGGGCTGTGGGTCTGGTTAGCAGGCCCACAGCCACCTTAAAGTCGAAAACCAGTAAAGCAAAAAGCAAAAAGTGGGGTGACCATAGGAAAGCAGACCCTACTCTCCTACAGTCTTGAGGTGGGAGGTTCCCCATGATCCACAGCACATACTCCTGGGGATTACAGATGAGCTGGATGGATCCAGAAATGAAAAGCTGTGTTTCAACACGGCCATGGTTGTAGCCAATCAGGACATAGCCGCCAACTGGAAACATCCTACTTCACCTAGCCTCAGGAAATGGCGGGAGGGAGTGGAGTGGTGTGCTACACAGGAAAACCCTATGTATGAAGCACAGGGATGTCTGAAGAAATATCGCAGGGTGTGGGGCAAGTGGTGGGGTACTGTGGCTTAATTTTGTGTATCCTACTATATGGCTGTATCATGTAAGATTCTATGGAGTCACGAGGAACGAGATTCATCATTCAATCTAATGGGAATTATTGATCCTATTGTACTGTTCTGTATTGCTGATTTCTGTTATCACATCTAAAATCAATAAAATTGTTTATCAAAAAAGAATGTTCATGCAATCTTTTGGAAGAGTTAGACGTCCATATTGGATGACCTCAGGAGCTATGCTGCCAAATTCAATGATTGTATCGAGGGATAGAGAATTCTGCCCTGTTAGTTTATAGAGAATGTCTGATCTGAGGTGGAAGACCCTTATGGTGGATTATCGATAAGTGGAGTAGGTCTATGTACCACCACTGTCTCTGCCCGTCCGGAGCTATGAGGATCATTGTGGTGCTTGATCTCAGTTGCTATTGGATCACCCGTGGAATAAGTGGTATTGGCAGAAAAGCATAAACAAAATTGAGTTGACCAGTCTATCAAAAGGGCATTGCCCAGAGACTTTGGTTCGGGAGCCCTGGATGCGAAGTGTTGGCATTTTGAGTTTAGGGCGGAAGCAAAAAGATCTAAAGGTGAAGTGTCCCATTCTCGGACGATGGAGTCTATGACTTCATTGTTGAGAACCCACTCAGTTTTCTTTGATGAATCAGCTAAGGAAATTTGCTTTCACGTTTAAAACTCCTGAAATGTGAAAGGCTGTAATGGAGAGACCTCGAGCCAGACGCCAATGCAATAGAGTTTGAGCCTGGTAAGACAACTGCCTGGAACATGTTCCACCTTGTTTGCTGATATAAAACATCTTGGTGGTGTTGTCTGTCTAAATCATGATGCCCTGCGATTGCAGAGATGGAAGAAACGCTTTGAGGGCCACAAAAACTGCTTTCATTGCTACGAGATATATATGGTATTTCTTTTCTTTTTGGGACCAAAGACCATGAATAGATAGATCAAATTTGTGGGCACCCTATCCTGTTAATAATACATCTGTGATGACTGTCTGGGATGGAGTTGATTTTTGAAATGGAATTCTCATCAGTAGATTGCTCGAGTTGATCCACCACGATAGGGACTGGCGTCCAGTAGGTGTCAGGAGATTCCGATCTTCTCAAAGGCCTTTTCTCTGAGACCATTGATCTTCCAGATATGCCTGTGAAGGTCTGCTATACAGGTGAGCGATCAGTACAATATTAATGCAGGAAGCCATTCAATGTAGTAGCGACGTCACCATGCAGACCATCGGTTTGTTGTGCTGAAGAATTTGGGAATATTTTGTTTGAATTGAGAACACTCTCTCCGAAGGATAGACACTTTCTTTTGGAGTGCCCAGAGTAGCTCCTAAAAATTTGATGCAGTGAACTAGATATGCAATGGACTTCTGTGAATTGACCTGGAGACCTAGCTTTGCCAGAAGAGATGTTGTGACAGAGTAGTCTTCCTTTGCTTTGTGAAAAGACTCTGCTCTGGTGAGTCAGTCATCCAGGTAAGGAAATATAAAAACCACCTTTATTTCTCAGTTGGGCTGCGACAACTGCCAGGCATTTGGAAAAGGTGTGTGGCGCTGATTTTAAACCAAAGTGGAGCACTGTATATTAATAATAATGAGAGCCTACTCGAATTAGGAGAAGTTGTCTTCGACACAGTAGAATGGGAATATGAAAATATGCGTCCTTTAGATCTGCAGCACAGAGCCAATTGCTCTTTCTCAAATGTTGAAAAGTGTCATGCAGTGACAGTGTACTGAACTTCTCTTTCTTTATAGGTTTGTTGAGGAGCCTGAGGTCTACAATTGGCAGAAATTGACGTGGGTGATCTTGCTTTTTGATTAAGAAATATCTTGAATAGACTCCTTTGCCCCACTGATGGCGTGAGACTACCTCGATGGCTTTCTTGTGTAGTACGAGAGATGTTTCATGCTTGAGATCGTGCAAATAGCCCGGTAAGGTCTGTTGTGGTGAGGCTATTGGTGAAACGCAGATCGTAACCATTTTGAATAATGTTTAAGACCCATTTGTCTGCTGTGATCTTTGTCTACTCTTTCCAATGGGGCTCTACTGATGCCCCCAACTGAGTGGGCAACTGATGAGGGGGTATGTGATCCTCACTGCTTTGACTGAGGTGGTTTACCCTTGGCTTGCCAGAGTTTGTGTGGAAATGATCTTCGTCTTTGGTATCGGTTTTAAAAAGAACGCTGAGGTTGCCTTTGTTGTTGCGGGTATCGGACAGCCACCTAGGGGTTTGAAAGCTATGGTAGACACCTCTTTTGTCTTTAGGTTTGAATTGTATGAAGAATATTTTCTGTTCTTCCAAACCTACTGCCTTGAGCATTCCAGCTTCATTCTTCATACGCAGATCATTTCTATATAATCCTGTTGTCTTTGATCTGGTAGATCGGATATGAAAGATTTCATCCCTCCCAAAATCTCTATATGATATCTGCCCAGTAATGCTCCTAAATTAGTATTATGCAAATGTGTAGATGCAGTACCACACATCTTTCCAATAGCATTGATTCATTTACTGTCTTGAAAAGGTTGGTGTTAAATGATGCATAAATGATCATTTATGCATGTGCTAGGCTAGTTATAGCAAGATCATGGATATCAAAAGATGTTCCAGATGTTTTCGAGTGGTGGATTTTGATTAATGAAATAAATACTATGGAACTTTCGCTAGCAAGATATAGAGGTCCTAAGGCTTTGCAAAAGAAAGAAAAAATTTGGTTATATTTTTTTGAACTATGATATATTTGATTCAGAAGAAAACGAGGCCAGCCTCAACTTATGTATATTATTTGTAAAACTACATTTACTTTTATTTATCTCTTGTCAAGATATGTACTTGTTGGACCTCTGCTTTCATTGCTCCTTTTTCTCGCTGCTAAATTGTTTTTTCATTTTTGTATTGTAACCTCCTTTTGAGATATATATCACATGTGAACTTTGTTTTTTAGTTCTTCTTGCAATAATAAAAATATTAAAAAAAAAAAAAAAAAAAAAGAAAAGGTTGGTGTTGTGGTCTCTGGAGCAGAAGAGGGTTTCCTACGTACTGCAGTTACAATGACTGAATCCGGTTGGGGTGCTAGAGGGCGCGTGGCAAGATGGTTACGCCGTAGTGCAGCTTGCCGGCTGAATTCACAATCCGACAATAATCCTGCTCCCTAGGTGCCATCAAGAGCACAAAATCAAGAGGAAAGTGTGGCACGACAGTTGGGACAGATCTAGAGGTGTGTACTGCATGACAAGCTGGCTAAAGCCCCACAAATGGTTTGACACATACTGCTCAAGGGCCCACAGCGACCTGAAAAATGCATTAAAAACAAAGCCGAGGGATAACATATTAATTTCCAAATTAAGACGGGATTATAAACTGGCTATTAAGACAAGAAAAAATATAATTAAAAATAACGCCTGGAATGACTTACTTGACGTGGATGTTCTACGTAATAGTAGGAGATTCTGGGACATCCTAAATAATCAATTCTTCTCGGGGGAGGTTAATACAATGTCCGATTGTGTCATTACTGATGAGAAATGGGTTAACCATTTTAAAAATATATATGACAGCAATGACACTGTGGAAGAAAATGGCATAGGGCTAGGTCTGGGGTTACCTGCAGTAGAGTTTAACGAGGAGGAGGTGTATAAAGCTATAATGGACTCCACCAAAAATAAGGCTCCGGGACCAGATGGAGTCCCGGTGGACTTTTTTAGATATGCCCCAACTACCTGGTCTAAAGTCCTCACCAATGTGTTCAGGGCAACAAACGATGGATGTTTTCCAGATACATGGGCAACATCTGTTATAGTGTCCATTTTCAAAAAAGGAGATAGGGAGGATCCGGGGTGCTACAGACCAATCTCTCTAATAGACTCTGCCTTTAAGATCTTGGGCAGAGTACTATTAACTAAACTGAGAGCAAACCTGGAGCTCTGTGGGGGTCTCGCAGAGATACAATATGGCTTTAGGGAGAAACGGGGCACCCTGGAGCAATGCTCAAACTTACACCTCCTAATCTCCAAGTACACGGTGGCCGGGGAGGGGTCAGTTTATCTGGCTTTTATGGACCTCTCCTCGGCCTTCGACCTGGTAAATAGGTCCAAGCTTTGGTCCCTACTCTGTGAGCTTGGTATCGAGGATTCTTTGGTGGCACTCATAGCAAGCTTACACCAGGGGCTCTCTGCGAAGGTCCGGGTTTCTAGGGAGGGGCGATGCTCAGACAGCTTCAGGTCAAAGAAAGGGGTGTGCCAAGGTTGCATCTTGGCCCCCCTCCTATTTACTATCTATATAAATGGCTTGGGGAAGTCCCTGGTAGCAGGTAACGCAGACGTTCCTCGGGTAGGTGGGAAGCAGGTCCCGGCTCTCCTATACGCGGATGACGCCGTTCTCATCGCCCGTACGGGCATTGGACTACAGACCCTTTTGGAGCTATTTGGTTCTTTTATGGGAAACTTAGATCTAAAGATTAATGTAACTAAATCTCACACAATGATTGTGGGCCCACAGAAAGGTAAATCACATACAAAAACCTTTACTTGTAAGGGCGAGGTTCTCTCCAGGGTCCCTGTTTTCCCATATCTAGGGATCCTGTTTGATGAGAAAGGCACCTGGGCCCCGCAGATCTAGGCCAAGAACATCTCTCTAGCACGGTCCACAGCAGCCCTGATGGCCTTCACGAAAAAACTAGGGGCCAAACCAATGGAAGCTGTGTCGAAAGTCTACAAAAGCAAGTGTGTTTCCATTGCTTCATATGGTTCAGCTCTTTGGGGGTATGCTAATTTGGATAGTCTCCAGAGGGTAGAAAACAAGCTTATCAGACGAATTCTATCGGTCCCAAATTCTACATCCACCTACTCTATACACGAGGAAGTAGGCCTACCCTACATTATAGATGGACTGAAAATGGCTCCTTTACTTTTTTGGGCTAATACCTGGTTAAATACAGAGTTGTCTTTAAATCACAGTATTCTTAAAGATGTGATTGCAAGGGAGGGGGCAATGAAAATACTATGGCTGAAATACATAAAGTCATCATTCACTGCCCTTGGGAGACCCGATCTATACACAACACCTTCAAACATCAGGAGGGCAGATATTGTATGGATCAAGCAGGAATTCCAGGGGAGGGCCCGTTTAGAGAGAGAGGAGCTTGAAGTTAACAAACCATCAGTAAGAGCACATTTGGTCCTATCCTCTTCACCCTCTATGGAACCATATTTGCAATTTGTAACTAAACCCTTGCACAGATTTTTATTAACCAGACTTAGAATGAACCTGATCCACTATTCACTAGGTCGTTTTCCAGTGTGGGAAAAACCAGAGCATGCACCACCTTGTGAATGTGACCAGTTCTCCAACCAGGACACCCTTCATTTTATGTTCTTTTGTGGGTTATATAATACGGAGAGGGGAAAATATCTAATACCTCTTTTAAAAACTATGGGCTTTATACAAGTGAGACCAGCTTTACTTTTCCTTCAACTGTTACCAAATGCACATGTCACTTTTTGTGTTGCAAGTTTCCTTACAGCCGCTTATAGAGGAAGAAACAAAAGAATCCCTAGAACTGTATTGTTTTAAAATAAAATTGCACTAACATATTAATTTTTAACCTAATTTTAAATACTTTATGGCGTTTTAATATTTGACTTTTTTAAGATGTGTAAATAAATGTATTGTGGGTGCTTTCAAAATATTTTCAATGTATGTATTACCTTTGCCTTTTAGGATTTTAACAAAAATCGAATAAAGTGTATTTTGACTGACTGACTGGCTCTGAACGGTGCCCAAACGTGCTGAAGCCAGACAACGCAAAATGGCGGCCGTAGAAACCTGGAGAGGAAAGCCGAATCACCTCCCATAACGCCTACCAGCAGGGTGCGATCGGGCCGCCCAGCGATACGGTGACGCTTTGCTGGCCCCACAGTAAAGGGTGAAGATTTACTGCAGGCGAGCAAGACCAGTAAATGGGGCAGGAGAAGGTCGGCGTCCGGAGCGCAAGACCAACTTGGGATGCGCCGGGGAACCTGGCCCACATCACCCTGTGGGCTGACCTGCGCAGCTCTGTGACTGTGCTGTTCGGCGATCCCTTTATAATAAATGGGGTTACCCAGTAAAGTCAAAGGACGTGGGTGTTTCCTATACCGTTCGGCGATCCCTGATGGGCAGGTTGTGCGGCGTCCCTGCTGTGCGGACATTGCTGCTGGCGGTCTGTGGGCCGGAGGACCCCCCTCTGTGCTGCACGGCTTGTTGAAAAGGGCTTAGTGGCTGGGAAAGCTGCCCTTTCTTCCCCGCGGCCTCCTGGGGCACAGCAGACAGGCCGGATCGCGGATGACGGCTGACAATTGTGAGAAAGCGCCATCTTTCTTGCATGGTATGCCCCCACTTTTTGCTGAATTGCTGTTGTGCTTTGACTGAGTGTGCCCTGGGCTCCTGCCAATCAGGTGCCCAGGGCCTGTGTTCCTTCCTTAAAAACTGTGTTGAAACTAAAATCCAATTGGCATCTCTGGCCACATGTCAGCCCCTGGTAAATGGTACCCTAGGTACCCAGGGCATTGTGAACAGAGAAGACCCCTAGGGCCCCCCCCCCCCCTTTGCAGGTTAAGTGTCCTGGTGCAGAACTAAACAAAGAGTCAACATGGCACACATCCCTGTGTGCCATGCCCACAAACCCACTGCTCTGACATACATCAGTCACCCCTCCAGCTGGGTGCCCTATGCCAGTGGTGTGGGCACAGGTGCATGAGCCCTGCGCCCCTACAGTACCCAGGGCCATTCCTGGGCACTGTGAGTGCAGTGATGCCATTAAGAGTATATGGTGCTGGGAGGTTGTCATTACTAACTCCACAGCACCATAATGGCTACACTGAAGACTGACAAGTTTGATATCAAACTTCTCAACACATTAAACCCACACGGATGCCAGTGTGGGATTTAATGTAAAATGCACTACAGAGGGCATCTTAGAGATGTCCCCTGAAACCTAACCTACAATTCACGTCTTGTCTGAGAGGCTACCTAGGCTGCCACACAGCAGACATGTTGCTGGACCCCTGGGTGGAGAGCCCCAAGCTCTCCCGGGCCTGCAACAATGCACATCCTGGGCGAGGTGCTATGTCTCCACCCCCAGGATGGGCAGGGGGAAGCTTCAAAGGCATACCACCTTTGTGAGCCTCTCCAGACCACTTGCTGTACTCAGCAACTGGCCCCCACCGGTTCTGACCCCACTCTGGCAGGAAGACTGGCGGGAGACCGTACGTGAGGAAAGGGGGTGTGCCAGCATGTGCCAACTCCACCCCTAAGAGGGGAGAGGCGAGGATGAGGAACCCTGCGCAATCAGAGATAGGCTCCTGCCCCCTCCCACAGGAAAGGAGCAGGATAGGGGGTGTACTCATCCCAGAACAGGGACCTATTGTTCCCTGCCCCTCCCCTACCTGTAACGCCCCTAAATTTTGTATTTAGGTGCACCCTGAACCTTCCTTCCTCAGATCCCGATTCGAAACAAGAAAGAAGATCAAGAATAAGAAAACCCCCGTGCAGCTGCTAACAAAAGGACGACACCAACTGACTTGGCTCCAGCCCTACAGGCCTGTCGATCCTTGAACCTGCTTCGGCCAAATCCCGGTGATTCCTGCAAGCAGCAACCTTGAAATCCCTGGAGGACCTGCCTGCCTTGACCCTCTGAAAGACTGGGACTCCCATGAGCAGTTGTTCTGCTCCAACAGCAATACCCCTGGTGCCAGCCAGGAACCGCAAATCCAGCACACTCTGCACCCGCCGAGCCCGGCCTGTGCCGGAGTGACCCAAGACCACGAGGACGTCCCCCCGGCGACTGGGACCCGAAGTCCAGTGCCCAAAGACCCTCCTCGACGAACCAGACCACGCCTGCAGCCTCACAACCAGGGACCCCACCGACCGCGACCAGCTGAGGGTAAGATTTTCGGACGTCAAAAGACACCCCTGCACCCGACGCCCCACGGCCCCCTGTGTCCAACTACTGGGTGCCTACCTATCCTCCAAGACCCCAACTTACCTCTCTAAGTGTTGGTCGCTCCTGAAGAATCTCCGTCCCCGAGCCTGCAGCCTTTTTCCACTTTCCAAGATCTCCATTGAATAACATTGAGCACCTGACGGCTCAAAAGCACCCAGCACCCAGCCGCCCGAGTGCCCCTGGCAGTGCAACCTTGGTCCAAACCTACTTCCCCATTTGCCCTGAGTAAGTGACGAGGAGCCCAGCTCCCACAGCCACGTGGCCTGCTTGCCAGCAGCCACCAACCGAAGGCCCCCTGCCTCTCATTGGATAACATTGGGCCTAATACCTCTGCCCCCGGCTGCCCCTGTGCCGCTGAGGGTGTACCAACTGTACCGACCTGACCCTGGGGGACCCTTAAGTCTATGCCCAGAACCTTGCCTCTGCCAGTCAAGTACTTACCTAAAAGCCGATAACTCACTTTCCTTCCATAGGATAACGTTCACTGGTTTCTCTCCAAAAGTCTTCTAAGTGTGGAGTTTTGAATCTCCCAAATATTTATCTAAAATCAGCCGAACAACGAATCCCAACTTACTCACCTGTTATCAGGAGAGACATCAGTGCTGCATCTTTTAGCCCAGCAAAAACCCTGAAAAGTAATTTTTACCATACTTAGCAGTAACTTGAATTTTCTTCCATAGGAAACCATTGACTGTTTTTCTGTGAAATTTCTTCTAAGTGTAAATTTTTGCAAACTACAAATATTCTTAAAAAATTGTACGAACTACCAAAACGTAATTACTTACCTGTTTTAGATCAATGTCCCAGTGCCGAACCTAGGAGTCCAGTACTGGATTACAAAAGTCATTTTTACCGTACTTAGCAGTAACTTTAATTTTCTTCCATAGGAAACCATTGACTGTTTCTCGGTGAAATTTCTTTTAAGTGTCGATTTTTGCAAACTACAAATATTCTTTAAAAATCGTACCAACTACCAAAACGTAATTACTTACCTGTTTTAGATAGCTGCCCCAGTGCTGAGCCTAGGGGTCCAGTAATGGATTACAAAAGTAACGTGAACATACTTTACCTACAAATTGAATTTCCTTCCATAGGATAACATTGGTAATTTCAGCTAGAAAAGTTTCAAAGTGTCAAAACACAATAATATTCCTTAAAAATCACTACTGTAACCAAAACGCTTTTACTTAACTGTTTACAGTATATGTCCCGGGACTGAATCTAGGATCCAGTCCTGTGGTTCGAAAAGTAATCTACAAAGTAACTACTTACATTTAACAAAAAATTCCAATTGCCTATTGCAACAAACAGTAACTATTGCATCCAAAAAGTCTATTGAAATTATATTTTGATACCTTGTTGGTTCTAAAATAAAACAATGATATCTTTTGATACAAAACAATCGGCCTAGAGTTCAGTTCTTGAGTGTGTGAGACCATTTGCTGAGTGTGTACAACAAATGCTTTACACTGTCCTCCGATACTGCCTTACTGCTCGACGAAGCTACCACTCTAGAGAGTAAGGTTATATCTAACTTTAGGACGACACTCCACACTAACTATATAAGTATTAATGCCTCACTGTGATCATGCCTGAAACAACAGTACTGGGTCTGGCCGCTTTGAGTGCTGGGGGCTTCACAAAAGGCAGTGTGAATCCTACATCGGAGCCGCGGGCCCGAGCTGTGCAGTGTTGGCCTGACTGGCAAGGTGAGAGTAGGGAGGAATGCTGATACTGACTGACACCCCGGTGATTGGACGCGAGAGAGGCACGACCTGCTCTGATCAAATAATCTGCAGCGCGTAACACAAGCAACAATGGGTAAATAAGATAAGGCCGAGCCTCGTTTAACGTTCGAGCCCCAAACGCCGGTCAAATCGAGGCAGCAGGCAACGTCAGACTTGGTACTGGATGCCACCTCTGACAGCCCACGGTCGCTGGAGGCGACTCTTCTCGCCATTCAGAACAGTTTAAAGTCGATAGATGGGAACATAGTGGCTTTGAACAAGAAGATGGATAATATATCTGCCAAGCTGGATAAACACTCTGCCCGGCTAGGGGAGGCAGAAAAACGAATATCATCGAAGACCATCTGCAGACTGTAACCTCTAAGACTCTGGACATGGAGAAGGTGCTTGCTAATATACAGGCCAAAAAGAGGATATAGAGACCAGGTCCCACCGGGACAACATACGAATTATGGGCCTGCCGGAATCGACAAACACAGGCTGTTTTCAAACGTATGTTGAGTCGATGATGCGTGAATTTTTGGGTCGGAACAGTTGTCCCAAGTTTTGATAGTCGAGAGAGCCCATAGATCATTGGCTGTTCGTCCGCCACCGGGTTCGCCGCCGGGGACTATCATCGTTAGGTTCCTGAATTACAGGGACAGGGACTCGATCCTGCGCCTATCCAGAGAAAAGGACATGATCAACTACCAAGGGAATGTACTGGCATTCTACCCGGACTTCACAAGATCGGTTCAGACAGCGAGAGGAGAGTTCAACACAGTGAAGAAATTACTGGCAGCCGAGAGTCCCTTATGCCATGTTGTACCCGGCCTGCCTGAGGGTTGGAGGAGGCTGCAACTCGAGAATTTTCACAAACCACTATGGACTATGTGAAAGGCCTTAAAAATCACACCAAGAGCGTGCCAGACCCGCAGGAAGATGTAAAGTGACTGTCTGCTGATTATATGTGGTGATGTACTAGACTAAATGTCCGTATTTTGTTTTATAATGTTGTATGTCAGGTCTGTTGTCTCTCTTTTTTGCGTCCAACCCCGATCTAGCCTGCAGAGCTAGGTATTCACCCTTCACTGGCTGAATTGGTAGACTGGTGCAAAAAACAGAAGGAGAGAACAAACAAAAAACAAAGTGATAAATGTGCTCTGCATGTCTTTTCTTATGCATTGTAGATTTAAAATCTAGTTGGAGAAGTTACTATACATTCAGCCACCTCCTTTTTCGTATGGGAGGCTGGTTTTGCTCTGGCGTTGCCCCAGTGGGTGTACCCCACATTTGAAAGTGTTTCTGTTGGGCATGAGGGGATTGTTTGCAAATTCCAGGATGGCTTTAGCAAAGTTGGTGGGTGCTGAAGCAGGAAGGGGGATGCAGAGGGTGGGTCTAAATGTTCTATCAAGGACTGCGAAATGACATTAAGTTTGCTATGTGGCCGGGTAGATCCGTAAGTGAGAATTTAAAATGCCGTACGCATGTTAAGTTGAGACCATGAAAGGCTAACATGCATAACATCGAATGTCCGTGGCTTGAACTCCCCCCCAAAAAAAATTCGAGAAGTGCTGGCCTATCTTGACAGACATGATGTAAAGATTGCTTTGGTCAAGGAAACGCACCTCACCAAACAGACAGAGGCTGGGGTGGGGGTCAAATGCGCCGGATACAGGCTCGCATCTTCGTACTCTTCCTATGCCAGAGGGATCTCACACTAGTGAAACATGGGCTTCGACTTGCTGTTTTAAAGACACACACAGATGACGACGGGCGGTATGGCATAATGGAGGGAAAACTATGTGGTACAATATTTACCAGAGTGAATGTCTATGGATCCAACACGGACACCCCTGCACTGTTTGAAGAAGTCTTTGCTATTTTTAGAGAGTGTCCTGAATCGCAGATAATATTGGGGGGTGACCTGAACACACATTTAGACACTAGCAGGGATAAGTCGAGCAAGCAGGAAGGACAATCCCCCAAGTTGGCTCTCGTCATAAACAATGGGATGGCAGAGGTAGGACTGATAGACGCCTGGAGAAGGCGCACCCCTGACAGCTTCTAGGGCACCTGGGCGTCCACAGCACACGGTAGCGGATTGTGGTTAGACTACTGGCTAGGAAGCGAGGGGGTGAACCAATGGGTACATGAGGTCGCCATGCTGCCCAGGACGTTGTCTGATCACAACCCAGTCAGGTTATCCCTGCATGTACCACTGAGTGTTCCACGCCAATTGACTTGGCTCTTCCAATCGGAGGCACTGCTATCCCCACTGTGTACACACACAATTGGGGAGGCCATATCTCAATACTTTGAGTTAAATATGGGTACAGTGAGCAGCGTGGCTACATTATGGGAGGCCTTTAAGGCAACAATGAGGGGGTACTTGCATTAGTACCACTTCCGGTATCTTAAAAGACCTCTGAGGTCAACTGGCCCGTAAAGAAGCTGCCCTAGCACAGCTGGGAAAAAAGTATGAAGGATCCCCAACTGACATTACCCTAGCCAGCATGAAAGAGCGAATCCTAGAATATAATGAACCGGCACTTGAAGAGGTGCGATATTTATTCAAGCATCATGTCGCTCGAGCATATGGCGAAGGGGGTAGGCCGGGGCGTAATCTAGCTGCAAAAATAAAGCTGAGGACCTACGCCATGGTTATAGACAAGATAACGGATGATACAGCTTTTACATTGTGATGTAAACGTCGCAGGGTGAGACAGATCCCGAGGACCTAGATGCGTAGCTAGAAGATACAGCCCCAGCCTTGCTGTCCAATGGTCAGCAGGATTATCTGTGTCAACCAATTGAGGCTGCGGATATCCGGGAGGCAATACGCTCTCTGCCGAACAAGAAAGCGCCGGGGCCCGATGGCCTCACAAGCAAATTTTACAAAGCATTTGCGGATGACTTCATTCAGCATATGCTGGAAATGCACGCGGAGGCCTATAAAGCAGGGGCGCTGCCACCAACCCGCAGGGAAGATGACAATAAAATCCTGGCAAAAGCTTTGGCTACAAGACTTCAGCCCTTAATGCCAAATCTGGTCCTCCCGGACCAATCTGGCTTCATACCTGATAGATCCACATCAAACAACCTACGCACAATCTTCGCTTTGTTCCATGTGCTGCACCCCAGTTTGCAAGCGGCGGCAGTCATGTTAGACGCTGCTAGAGCATTTGATTCGATAAAATGGGGATACATATTCCGTATTTTACAACGCATAGGAATCCTGGGGGGCTATACCGGATGGGTGAGAATGCTATATATGAATCCCTCTGCAAGCATACGAGTGGGAGGATTCATGTCAGGCCCAATTCGGATCAGAAGAGGCACCAGATAGGGGTGCTCTCTATCACCGCTCTTTTTCTCCTTAATGCTGGAACCATTAGCTTGCATTCTCGGGCAAA
Organism: Lissotriton helveticus; assembly: GCF_964261635.1. Lineage (NCBI taxonomy): Eukaryota > Metazoa > Chordata > Amphibia > Caudata > Salamandridae > Lissotriton > Lissotriton helveticus. The sequence continues at coordinate 272,490,076 of NC_136062.1, forward strand.
GGCACAGGGAGGTGGCACTGCGCCTTGCACACAGGCCCGTTAGCATCTCCCTCTATGCAGATGATATGCTGCTTTTTGTCTGTGAACCGCAGGTATATCTTGCATCTATATTGCGGGAGTATATTAGATTCGGGTGTTTCTCAGGTATTACTATCAACTGGAGCAAGACACTGGTTATCCCGTTGACTGAATGCACAGTGACCCATGCTCTGGACTCTTCCCCATTGTGTGGTCGTCTGACCCTGTCAAGTATCTAGGGGAGTGTACTACAGCAGAAGGGGTGACTGAGTGTTAATTGCGCTGGGATGTGACAGTATTTAGAGTTTACAATCTATCAGCAGCTCAAAGGATAAGGCTATGGTCACCCACCATTAAACCAAATGGGTAATGTGAACACAGAACCACATACAGAAAATCAGAAAAGTATATCCTGAGCTAAACAAATACATCAATAAAAGCAAACAAATTCCAAAAGATGAGCAATCTTCATATCTTCTTTTATTTCAAGTTTTTTTCTTCAAAAGACACACTAGCCGCCGCCAACACGTGTTTCGTCTTGGTCTGATTAACCATAGACTTCTTCAGGGCTATAGCTAGGATTCGTATGTTAACTTGACGCAAAGCTCTCCATAGTTCATGAGAGCATGAGGATATAATTATTTCTTCAAAGGCTCCTAACTCAGTGTAGATATTACGTTTCCAATCTTTTCTCTGTAGTCAGCCCCCGAAAACCTTTCAGTATAGGATCGAAACGTACATGGAGAGTGAACCGTGGCGTGTAGCTACACAAGCGCAATATGCCTATTACTGGCCTCTTTATACCACATGTTGCGGTGGAAGACAGGGATGCACACCCGATTCCACTCAAATGTATACTATCGCACACCCGTAGGGGCACTCCGAAGCAGGAAATTAACACACTGGATACCACCATTGCGGCCGGACTGGATATTGGCCGTTTTTTCCAGCGAAGCTCCCATTGCATGCCCAGTCACTCCCGCTGGTGCATCATGCTGCATTGTCAGTGACATAGAGGGGGGTGCCATGTCCACATTAGCAAGGGCAGGTATAGACACTATGCAGGATCTATTCCCTAACGGTGATTTCATAATGGATGACGAAATGGGATATGTCCAAAATAGCTTGCCGCTCTTTTCGTTCATTTTTCATAGGCTAAAGAAGGCAATGCAGGCGCATTACCCCACCTTTCCGGAGGAGCCCCAGACATTGCTAACACTTCAACTCCTCCTGGTAAGCGCCACACGCCGTAAGTTGATATCAAAGTTATATAGGGCAGCCAGGGAGAAGAAAATCACAGAGAATCATGCAAGTAAAGATAGATGGAACGCCAAACTGACTTCTCCACTGACACACGAGTGGAAATGGTGATGTAAGCTAACCAGTGTGTATACGTCAAATGGCAACCTCAGCATCATTCCTTTTAAGTATCTGCACCAGGCGTATTACACACCAGCCAAATTGTTTAAATGTGGTCTACAAAATAATGATAACTGTAAAAGATGTGGGCCGGCTGGTGCGGATTTCTGGCATCTGGCCTGGGAGTGCGGCTGTGTGGCTGAATTTTGGGCAGGGGTAACTGAAAGGATTGGGGGGTATGTCTGGTGTCACTATTCCATGCATGCCACACACTTGTTTGCTGAATGTCACACCACACCTGAAAGGCACCATCGGCAAACTTGTAAGAGTGCCTCTACTAATGGCAAAAAGAAGAGGGGCAATGGCATGGGAAAACTCATTTCCACCTCGAATAGAGCATTGGAATAAAGACCTTGTGTATTGTAGGGAGAACCTGGAACTCAATGCAGAGGAACTTCAATCAACATTGAAACCGAAAGACATTTGGGAGCCATTTTAGTGCAATACTTACGGGCAAAAGATCAGGAGGTCATATTGGTCACAGGGGATGAATAAATCTACCTGTGAATAGCATGTACTGTAACTGGTAAAAAGAGGATCACCAAAATGCATGTATGCTCAAGAAATGCAAGGACTTGATTGAACACGGGGGTTTTTGTTGGATTGTTTTGTATTATTGTTGGAAGACGATGTACTATACATCAACTCATTCTGTACACTATATGGAAATCAATACAAACAAATACAAAAAATAACTGAATCCGGTTTAGGATCAGGCTTGATGAAGTCTGGATCCTGAGGAGGAGGTTTGTGTTTCTTCAAAGGCCATGGGGAGGCAGATTTCACAGTGGCCGTTGTAAGGAACTTATCCTGCACAATTTCTCTGAGGTTTGGAAGGAGAGGCAAAAGAGGCCTTGGTGTAGCTCTTGTTATTAGAGTCTAAATAACAGATAGTGATGGCTGTGGAGCATCAACCTGGATATTGAGCTTAGAAGCTCCTCTGACAAGAGCATCCTGAAAGGTGACAATGTTATCAACATGTGAAGAAGAAGATGGAGATTGCGGCTGAGATGTTGGTGTATACGAAGATGACTGGGAGATTAAGGTCCTGCGGGAGACTTTATGGGAGAAGGAGCTTCCCACTTGCGGATAGTAGACATTGATGTAGCTCTGGAGTGCCATTGCACAGGAGAAATATTAAAGATCTCTAAAGGAACTTAAAGAGGATCAGAAGGACGGATAACAGGACGTATTGGTGGAAGACTTGTATTCTGTTCCGGTGAGAAAGTGTCTATACCCTGGGATGAACCAGATCAGTGTGACGAAGATGAAGAGATCTCCATTTGAATGGTGTTCAACGTTGTACACTGTCTCGTAGGTGAAATCAGAGATTTTGATGAAGAGGTCTGTCTTTTCGACGTGGTGTGTTTCATCGCAAAACACTAGAACAGGGGTATAGGGCCAAGAAAGCTGCACTTTATCCAATGTTTTGTGGTATAATAAGTTCGTTGTGGGTGCATATACCCCTAGACTCCCAACATAATTACAATCCAGCACAATGGTTCAGCACCCCACACAATGTACAATTGACAGTAATAGTCAAAACAGTAATCAGGAAGAAATAATTCAGTAGGACTTAAAGTTTTCTTTCTTGCTTTTATTGAAAGTCTTCAAGTAAAAAAACGTAGCCAACGCGTTTCGTCCGTAGGACTTCTTCAGGGCTACAACAAACAAATATACAAAATACATATATTCTACAAACGGCTATTTACAATTAAAACACAGGTTTATGGTACATCTTCGTTACAATGAAACAATTACATATTACTAAATCTCTGTACATAAATGTCCTACTGAAAAGATTTACTCCTGAACCTATGTTACTCATTGAGGAGTGAGAGAAACAAACTCTAAAGCACACAACCAGATATTTTGTATTTTTTACACAAAGATTTATTGGTTGTTGATAATTTACGGTCATCGTGGGAGGAAGGAAGAATCATTTCATCTTTTAAATAAAGGCTAAGCTTCTCTACGGGTTAAGGTGGAAGAAAGGGAAAATCATTTCATTTTAAAATAAAATCTAAACTTCACTACGGGTTAAAGTGGTGTGTTTCATCGTCGAAGTATGGTGTGATCTTAGCGTCGAATGACAAGCTCGTGATGGGGAATGATGAGAGTATGACGTTGAGCGTGAGATTGTCGATCTAAGTCTGTCTTGTCTGCCGACTAAAGAGACACTGACACGGAAAAAGAAGGTGACAGTGGTGCCATACCTGTTTTTGGCGTTGAAGAAGGCATTGCAGTCGATAAAGAACGCCGAACGGTGACGATGTGCCAGCGACGTTGAGCCGTCCTTCGAAGGCGAGCATGGCGGCAGCAGACTTCTTGGCATTGACATCGATAGCTTTGATGACGACGCATGGCGGTGCTGAGAATGATATTTTTCAGATTTAGAACTCCTTTTATCTCTTATCTGAAAAAGTGGTTAACCTTAGTAATTCCATCAAATCTGGGGCTTCCTCGGACTGATGCCAAATATCCCCTCCCCCCTATCCCCAGGTCTTTAATGTTATCTCCAGTGCAGTTGAACAAGATACTGACCACAGGGCAGTTCCCGGCCATATGGAGAAAGGCCTCTATTCTGCCTCTGGTGAAAAAACCCTCTCTGGACCCAAAAGATGTGAAACGTTATATGCCTATATCTCGCATTCCCTTTCCTGCCAAGATATTAGAGAAGGCAATGAATGAGGAAATCTTATCTTTTCTAGATGGCAACCAGCTTCTTGACTCCTCACAGTACAGTTTGAGAGCAAACCATTATATCGAATCAGCTCTGTTAGCAGCCTCTGAGGAGCTGAAAATGGTGATCGTCAAGGGGCGGCAAAGCCGCACTGATTTTATTAGATCTAGCCGCCGCATTTCATACGGTCACTATTCATTCCTCATAGAAGCGCCTGCAATTGCAGGATTTTCGAAACTCCGCATTGGCTCTGATGAGCGTGTTCCTATGCGATAGGCAAAAGTTTGTGGAGATAGGAGATTCCAGTTCCGCCTCCTTCTTCCTCCTGCCTCTCTTGTGGGGTACCTCAGGGGTCCTCTCTGACCCCCAAGCTTTTTAATATCTATGTTACCCCTCGATTATTCTAATTTGCATATATGGCCTCGCAGTCTTCTACTACGCTGATGACACACAAATTGGGGTGTCAATATTATCTGACGTTAAGGAGGAGGCAACAAAAAAAAAGTATGTAGCTGCATGTCTCACATTGCAAATTGGATGTAAAGAAACTGCTTGAAGCTAAACACAGAAAAAAACAACGTCTTGCTTTTTGGAAATGAGAACACCTTCTGGAACTAATCACGATGGCCCTCTGATCTAGACCCTCTTCCCTTGCAGACTCAAAAAAGGAGAAACCTGGGTGTCTTCTTTAATACCAAATTGTCCTTCTCAGAACAAATAAGCCAGATCACCTCCTCTGGCTTTTTTCTGCTCAGGGTGCCTTATAAGATAATTCCGCAGGACTTACAAAAGACGGTGATGGTGGCACTCATTATCTCGAAGATTGACTACTGTAATACCCTGTAAATGGGCACCCATAAGTATCTGGTGAAAAAACTTCAATCTCTACAGAATGCAGCCGCAAGAATGCTCATTGCATAGCTTACACTGTCTCCTTGTCAGGAAGAGGATTTGATTTGAACATTTGTAGAGCACAACTGTCACTCCGGAAGGAGCATCCTGGCGCTATTTAGAGAGGTAAGGGGACACAGGATGACCCAAGGAAGCATGATGTGTATCAGTTAAACTACTGACAGGCAGAATGCATTGGTGGAACTAAAGATCCAGGTCTTCAGGGCTTTCCTAAAATGTGTTTCTGGTTTTATCAGCCTCCGTTGAATTGGCATGAGGTTCCATGCACGGGTTCCTAGGACTGCCAGTGTTTTACCTCCTTTTTTTACTAAGCTTGTAAGTAGGGGGCCAAAGAATTTGGCTGTGAAGTCCTGACGGTGGTGTAAGGGGAGAATCTGGCAGATAAGCATATTGGTCTCAAGTTTCTGAAGGCTCTAAAAGTGATTAGAAGTACCTTAATCAGGATCCTTTTATGAACGGGCAGCCAATGTAAGGTTCTAAGGGCTGCCGAGGCCAATGATTTACGAGGCAGTTTTAGCACAAGACGCACTCCTGCATGTTGTACCATCTGCAGTTTATTGCATGTTGTACCATCTGCAGTTTATTTAGTATTTGTTTATTGGTTCCTGCAAGTAGGCTGTTGCAGTAGTCCAATCTGGATAGTATAAGAGGTAAAGCCACTGTCATCCTTGCCGAGAAAGGAATGTAGTCAAAGAGCTTTAATGAAGCTAAAGCACATTCCCCGCAATTGCGAGAGCTTGAGGCCGAAATGAGAGGGAGCCACCAAATTTTGCCACCAGATTCTTAGCCACTTCCACAGTGCTGACGTGACCGGAGCGTCATCTGGCCACCACTGGGTTGGCTTGAAGGGATTGTCCTTCCCTATTAGCAGGATCTCAGTTTTATCAGAGTTGCATTTAAGATGATTGTCCTTCATCCAACTGATAACCTCTGTGAGGCATGACTTAAAGCTAGCTTTTGCTTTATCATCGTCTTTATCTAAGGACAGGATCAGTTGTGTGTCATCCGCGTAAGATGTACTTGCAATGCTGAATGAAGATATTAACGAGATAAGCGGGCCATGTAGACAATAAACAACAGAGGGCTAAGGTAGAAGCCCTTTGGGACACCTAAAGTGATGGAACGTTCAGTTGAAAGAAATGGCCCTAGGGCTACCGCTTGTCTACAATTAGTGAGAAAGGATTTTATCCAGGCCAACACGGTGCCAGATATGCCACAATTTATTATCCAAGTTAGGAGTATGTCATATGAAACAGTATCAAATGTGGCTGACAAGTCCAATAGGACCAGTACCGCATTTTTCCCTTTGTATAGGGTGCATTTCAGAAAGCCCCACATCGGACTTGTTCAGCATACTTTCAGAGACTGTTCTCTTGGTACACTCCCAGCAGGTCCTTAATATCCAACTCAGCTAGAAGGGTAACTGTCCCCAGAATAAATAAATAAAGCAAGATGGGGTGGAAGGACGTTTTCCTTCTGTGCGAGGAAACTCTGGAATTCATTGCCACTTACTCCCATCCTGCTGTAGTTTAGGTAGCAGTTGAAGACCTGGCTCTTTACTGTTTTTTTCTGATGTCAAACCGCTAGCGCTAAGACACCCCTTGGTAATCGCGCACTATGCAAAACAAATTTACATTACATTAAATCTGATTTGTGCCTTTTTTCTAAAGGACGAAGAGGGAAACTTCTCCACTCTTCTTCTTTTCCTCCTTTCCTTGTCTGCCTTCAAATCCTCCACCCATCCACCAAGTCTGATGCCTTCTCTGTCCTTAAGTGTCCTTTTTGCCATTTTGCTGCAAATGTCGCAACCTAGTGAGGTGTAGGGGAGATCGGCACACCACGTAACTTTGTGGGTATCAGAGGAAGCTTTCCTTCTGCCACAGGAAGAACACTTTGTGAAGACAACTGGCATATTTGGCAAATTGTTCCTCAGAAAAAACTTTAGAATTGATGTACTTCATGGAGGAGATGAAAAAATTCCAAGAAAAAAAGTTTGAAGTCCACTAATAATGTTTCTGAAAGAGTAATAAAGGTGAAATAGATCACCAGAAGTGTTCTGAGATCCTCTCAGAAGAAGCCAGAAAAAAGGTCCCTGTGAGAGTCTTAAAGGTGAACAGGTTATGGGTTTTCTCGTGCTAGCCTATCAGGCTTTTTTTTCCTTTGCATTCTATGCTTTCAGACAGTTCTTTTACTATGAAAATTAGTGTAAGCTTTGCAGTTCATACCTCCTGCAGTCTTTATCAGCATGATCCAGGAAAAATACATCTCTGACACCCTACACTATAAATAAATGAAAATGAGGTTCAGTGATGGACACTACACAGATCTTTTTCCTGGATATTCTGCATATATTGAAGAAGGTCTTCAGGGGTCTGCGTAGGCAGCATAGAATTATTCAAGGGTTATGACTATCATTAAAGTTCCTACGATGCAGAAACCTTCTTACCAAAGGAGTCCAGCGTCTTGGATACCCAGGCAGGTAGAGTGCAAGGGAACGCACCCGTATTAACTCTGAATGTGCAGGCCTAAACTACCAGCCACTCCGAGGTGAAGTGCTGGATGAGGAAATTGGGATCCCCTGGAGCAGGGCAATGGTGATGGGCAATTTTCCTATTCACATGAACACCTATGCAGGGCGTGGACCAGGCCCCAAGAAAGGAACCACAAAGGGAGTAAGGGTTTGGATGGGGTCACTCCTGGTTGAAGCACTTCTTGTCAAGATGTTTGTCTCGATTGCCACTGAGGGTGGGTTAAGGTTCAAGAACTTAGCCACACTCCTCACCACCATAGGAAATGAGGCACCTTCCTCCATAGCCACCGTAGGGAAAGGTACCAAGCCAGTGTCTAGGTAAGTGTCCAAAGCATTGGCATCTCCCAATTCCTCATACTAGTAGTCCTCAGCAACATCTACAGGGTTCTGGTAACTATAAGGGTCCTCAGACCCCCTACCTCCCATTTGCCCCCAAGTCCAGGCCTATCGAAAAGACCTGGCTCTGACATGAGGGATCTGCTCCCCGTCTGCGCTGGAGTTGGCGTCGGATGACGCACATCCGGTTCCATGTCGGGTCGAGGATGATGGGGTGGCGCTGCCGTGGGGCGTCAGTGGTGTCGCCACTGGAGCAGGGGGTGTTGAGGTGGCTCAACCGGCACTGCTCAGGATTCAATTCCAAATCCAAGGGGCCCGAATGGCACCGGGGATGAACCAGTCAATGGAAGACCAGTAGGGGCCCTTCCTGAGTCATGAAGGCACTCGAGCAGGGATGTGCTGCCAAAATAGTAGATTCACAGCCTCATAGAATTCTTGTAACTGGGCAGGGGTCTCTCTGACTCCCGGAAACTCTGGCAGGCGCAGAGACAGCCCTGGATCCATCCCAGAGCTAGCCCTGTAATGCAGACACTCCCTCGTATCATCAGATGACCTTGACGGATGTGGTGAAGTAGAAGATCTTTTTGGCTTCCTGTTCTTCTTGTGCCAGTGGGACTTTCTCAATTTCCCAGACAACTTTGATGATGAGTGCCTGGAGTGTCTCCGCAAAAGATCTTGGGACCTTATTCTAAACTGAGATATTGAGTGTTTCTCTCCTTCAATGTCTTGCCGCGCACAGTGCGGCAGTCGACACAGATCCTGGCTTCGTGGTCGCACTCCAAGCACCAGAGGCACACCAAATGCGGGTCTGTCACTGACATCAGTAGATTTTTCTAGCGGAAATCCTGAAGCCTCAAGATTCTAGTGGAAATCCTGAAGCCCAAAGAGACAAGTTTCAAAATAAATCTCTACAAAAAGTTGAGAAAGGGTCAGTCAATAAATACTGGGACTTCTCTTCCTGGATCTGCACTGACTGGTGCGGAAAGAAAAGAACGAATGTCAGCACATTGGTGGGGGGGGGATGGGGATAGGGGGACTATATAGGCATGGTGCATGTCACTTCTGGCGCAGACTATGCCACAGTGCCGAACGACTAGTTATTTAGAACAATTGGTCCTTCACACAAATAGAAGTCAAAAACAATGAATATAGATCAGAATCAGTACTATATTGACTCACTATGTCCAGCCGGACATTTGGATTTAATAATTTAAAAAGGTGAGCATCAAAACAGAGCGTAATAGAGTGGGACACAGTCCTGTATCCTTCAAGGACGAAAACAAAAAGACATTCACAAATAGACGAACATTTTTCAGGCAAAACAGAAGGGCATATCTCCAATACAAAATAGTGAGGGCAAGCTTTTAAAGAAGTAGTCAGTAATGCACTGGCTTAACACATGGGTTTAACATGCATACTGTCTAAAGAGTCGAAGACATTTCGATCTATACCGACATACATTGATCATCATCAGGACGAGAGTTATTAGCACGCCTGAAAATTACACTACCTGGTTGGCGAGTGCAGGGGCGGAGGGTCCAGGGGTTATGGGGGAACCAGGTACGTGCTAACTGTCTGGAGTAGGGTCAGAAACCATTTCCAATAATAAAAACAGGCCCAGCCAAGGTTAATTCTATCTGCGCCAGTCGAGAGTAGGGAGGCGCCCGTGGCGGCAAGAGGCGTGATCGAGGTAAATGTGGCATCTTGCCAGTCACAAGGGATGCATTGAGTTCTATCACGAAGTGCGGAGCAGAATCGCTGGTGCCAGAAACGGTGGGGATGTGATGTCTTCAGCACATTGATCAGACATCCAAAGATGTGAGGAGTTTCGCCTTTATCTAAAGGTGGTGCGCAAATGACTGAAGCAAAGATGCCTTTAGCAAAAAGTCTTCGAGGTATGGAAAGACTGGTACTCACAACCTTCTAAGATGTATAGTGATCACCAGGATTACTTTCTTGAACACTCAAGAGGTACTGGTAAGGCCGAAGAAAGCACTAAAAACAGGAAATGCTTGTGGACCACCTGGAACCACAGTTAACACCTCTAAGACTGAAGGATGGGTATGAGGAAATAGGTGTTCTGCAAATCCAGTGCCACTATCCAGTCACCTGGATCCAGGACAGATAGGACTTGAGCCACGGTGAGCATCTTGAATTTGTCCTTTGCACTCATATCAGTTCCGGTCTATATTACAATTCACTTGGAGGTGAGAATAAACATGATAAAATTATAAATGATGGTAATGTAGACAATAACAAAACTAAATTAACACCTTATAATAAAATTAATGAGACTATCCCTCAGAACGGGTAGGTAGGCGGGAATCGATTAACACCCCTGCTGCTACAAATTAAATGGGACAGCCCGAGCACTTTGCAGGTGGCTACTAAAATGTCTTTATGAGTACATTCCAGTAGTTTTGTTATAAATTACATCAAATAGAATCAGCAATTCTCAGCAGGGCTGTTTTATTACTCATAGACAATGAATGGCAAATTGGCACTAGTCAGCAATACTGCTATATTTAATATGACAATATTACTTCTTCTCATGATTTAAGCTCTAGCACTGGGATAAGTAATAACATGTAAAAATATCTAATTAGCATTTTTTTGGCTAGTGCCAAAACACATCAGATATAAAGCAATACTTTTAAAGAGACAATAACAGCATTTCACAAGTCTCCACTTTGAGAATGCACCAGGGCTTCTTAGGAAGAAGCTTTAGATTTAAAGGGACAACAGTGACCCTGGTCAGCAAGGCTAACAAACTTTCAATGGTATGGCATAAGCAATTCTTACTATATCAAGCAACCTGCCAAACATACATATAACTATTCATACAGCTAAACAAACAGATAATATCCTAAACCAGACACAAAACACATCTCAAACCACAAATGAATCCAGTCTCGACCAACATAATTCTTAATCTCCGTGCCGTAACATCTACTTAGGGGGTCCATAACTGTTTATGAAGTTAAATATTATCAGTAATTAATAATATAATTACATACATAAAAAAAGCAAAACTCTAAATTAGAAAACACTGTAAATCTGAAGAAAGTGAAGTTAGAATATAGGATATGGAATCCTAGGCATGATTTTGTAGGTGCTTTGTTGTTACAGCAATTGAAGCACTGATAAGGGCAGAAAAAAGAGAGTAATTGGGAGAAAAAAGAGACAAATTATATTCCAGAGTCTAGCATATTGCTTTATCCTTTAGAAATAAGACTACATTTTGAAACTCTGGAGTCTTCCAATTAACTCCTTCGGTGCTCATGACGAGCCCAGCTCGTCATGAGTCACAGTGGAGCTGGGCTCGTCAGGACGAGCTGGGCTCGTCATAACGGCTGCGCTCGTCATAACGGCTGCGCTCCGCCCACGTGCGATTGATTCCCCGCCTGTGCGGGCAAATTAATCCGTGGGCGGAGTCGTGACAAGCCCAGCTCGTCATGAGCACAGCTCCACTGTGACTCATGATGAGCTGGGCTCGTCACGAGCACCGCGGCGCCGTGCTCACCCCACCGTCCCCCCACACCGTGGGGGAATTACCCCTGCAGCGAAGGGGTTAAAAACAATATAAAGATCTTTGTATATTTTTAATAGTGTGAATCAACTAAAATATTTCAAAATGTGTTCATCTGCTTGATACATATTTGTTTCTGTATTTCTGTGTATTGTTTTGGCTTTCTGAGAATTTTCTTATGCTGGGATCCCCTGCTTTCAGTACTATTTTAATGGGGGGTCAACATAAGCCAGAAGATTAAGAACTGCTGCATTACACCATACATACAGTTAAAAAGACAGACCTGCTGCGTTTGCCTGTGCTAGATTTACTCTCCCTACACTTCTGCATGCAATATGCAGACACATGATCTTGTTTGAAATTTACAGGCCAGTGTAACAAGCCATTTACAAATAGCTTGCTCTTTAAAGCATAAATGTAAACAGTAAAAAACAAGCATTGGAAATGCAATAGGTCTCGCATTAGGAAAGTTTGAGCTATTGGTCTTATAAATTAATTTTTTATTTATTTATGTGTTTGTTAAAATAGCTAAATTAATAGCTCTGTCATTTACAATGCCAATAGTTATAACTTTCGCAAATGTGACACCTATAGCATTTGTAATGCAACATGTTTTTTATTTACGTGACTTAAATGTATTAATATTACAAATAACAATGGCTTTTATTTTTTTTGTTAAATTAATTGTTAAATAATGTATTTAATTTGTAATGGCAATAGCTTAAACTTTTGTAAATAACTTTTGTGAAGATTATATTCAGTGTTTTTTATTGTGACGAATATCCAAGAACAGAAGTGAAATATTAACATCTTTTTTGCGATTTGTAATAAAGCTTGAAAACAGCTTGAAACAGTGTCGCCTGTCATGAACTGAGGGCTGTAACTCACTATGTAATGCACTATGTAAAGGCGACCACAAAATACTCTACCCGTGCCTAAAAAACACATGACTGTGTCTTTCCATAATGCAACTGGCGCTCATGTAAAGCGCTCCGATATCTTGGGTCGAGGTCAAGCAGTATAAAAACTGCAAAAACAAAAAAAGATAATAAGTGGCTGAGGTGGGATTCGAACCCATGCAGCTAGAGTAAAAAGGTCACTGGCGTGCAAAAATACAAGGGCTGAATATACGGTGCTCAACTACTAGGAGTGGCCCGGCTATGCGTCAAGAGGGTGTGGCTTAACGGCCAGATCGGCCGACTTTGAAGCTGCGGATCCAGGTTAGAGTCTGGCTAGAGGCTCAACATCAGTGTGATTCTGGGCAAACCACTTAATCTACCCGTGCCTAAAAAACACATGAATGTGTCTTTCCATAATGCAACTGGCGCTCATGTAAAGCGCTCCGATATCTTGGGGTCGAGTTCAAGCAGTATAAAAACTGCAAAAACAAAAAAAGATAATAAGTGGCTGAGGTGGGATTCGAACCCATGCAGCTAGAGTAAAAAGGTCACTGGCGTGCAAAAATACAAGGGCTGAATATACGGTGCTCAACTACTAGGAGTGGCCCGGCTATGCCTCAAGAGGGTGTGGCTTAACGGCCAGATCGGCCGACTTTGAAGCTGCGGATCTAGAGGCTCAACATCAGTGTGATTCTGGGCAAACCACTTATTCTACCCGTGCCTAAAAAACACATGAATGTGTCCCTCCATAATGCAACTGGCGCTCATGTAAAGCGCTCCGATATCTTGGGGAGGAGAAATGCGACACGGCGGGCAGGGGAGGGGCGCAGCGGGGAGAGCGGCATGAGGGTGTGAAGCAGCAGGGGCCTAAGCTTCACTTCAAAGGTGTGGGAGGAGTGCTGCTGGTGATTGACTGGCGATTTGATGATGTGCACGCGCATTTTAGGTCAATGCGCTTGCGCATTGACCTAAAAGCGCACAGGCACAGCATCAAATCGCCAGTGGAATCGCCAGTTAGGTAAACTCTCGATAAGCCCCTATATATCTCGCTCCCGCTCAATGCGCATGCGCATTGAGATAGGTCGCTCGACCTAAAAATCATACTTTCAGTCATGAAATAATGGTGTTTCTTGAGTTTTACACCACATATTATGTGTTGTAATACTGAATTATATTGAATATATATGTATATTTTCATAACATAATACACGTTTACTGCCCTTGAATGTCACTGTTGACCAACAAGTCTTTCCAAATTATCAAAAGAGCTGAAACATTACCTCTAAAGTCTTTCTTTTCATTATCACCATTCATGTCCCCATTTTTTTCTTCTTCACACTTCTCATTTCCAAAGGAAACTAATACCATTCCACTGGCTTGCGACAAGAGATTCTTCAACTGGCTGCAAAGTAGGTCAAGCAAGGACTGCACCACTTTAGGATTTAATTTATCAGCATATGTCCTGATGGAAAAAGTCAACAAAAAATTGCTACAATGAATCTGGAAAACTGTGCATTTTTTATGAATAACTATTGGCATATTCAATAACAGCCTTTGCATATATTATAGTGTCCTGTTCAACAGCCTTACATAAACAACTAAGAAATCTACAGTTTCAATCTATTACACATCAATCAAGCACTCATTCAAAAAAACATACGTATTTTAAGGCTTAACAAATTTAAGTGTTTAAAAATCAGCAGTAACATCTTCCAATGAGTATTCAAACTGTGGTCTGTTTAATATACTGAGAGATGTAAAATATTCCTACTATTAGCCACAGATTCTAATGTTTCTGTGTCTAATGCCTCACATATTAGCCTTCGCGCAGCCATACATCTGTCCAGAAACCACCAACTGGCACACTATCATGTGTTTCTATGATCAGTGCTAGAGCAATAAAAGCCTTTGATCGATTTGTTAGGTCCAGGCAACAATCCTTTTACCAATTGCGAGCTACGAGCAACGTCAACACAGACCTGCAGAAAGTGTATCCTGCAAGTCCTCTCAAGTTTTGTTATACACTGAAACTAATTGAAATTACTTGCTTCCCATGGAGAAACAGTTGGCAGTTAGGAGTATAGCTCCTCTCTATCTTGTAAAACCTCTCTTTGGTATAATAAGTAAGGAATGTTTATTTAAACTACAAACCAAAACCTTGAAAATATCTACCTTGTTACTTACTGTAAGGGCCTGCACTTCATTTGTACTCATTCTATTCACCAACATCCATCACTCACTGCTCCTTATTTTTCTAGAAGTATGATGAATGTGGTACTCAACACATTTGGAACAACTGCTTTATTTCAGTATTTTCCCAGAATATTAGTTCCCCCTGCAGGTTACACCATGGAGGCCTGCGAGCTTCTCTCCATACAACCACCCCAAGATGTGGCATAATTAAGTACCTGTACAAGTAATAAATAGCATATTTTACTTACCTATACCAATCAATTTGAAGCTTCTACTGCTGAAGATTGATATACTTGGCACACACCTGCCATATAGAGTTGAGTGTGGACATTACAAGTTGGTTTTGTTTGAAGTAAAGATTTTGAATGACCCATGATCCCAAGATTGCAAAAGTAAAAACCTACACTATTAAGTTGTTTTCCACTATCATGCATCAGCAAGCCTTTATTGTGTTCCTGTTCAGGTTTGAAAATATGGATCTCCCACACACCATATTGAAGAAAAATCATTCAAAACATGTAATGGCTACGGCTGCCTTGGTGCTGGATCAGCAGAAGTCATATACAAATGAATTATGTAGAGGCAGGTCAAGGGGAATATGTCATGTATGTTTACCCCCAAATTGTAGTAAAAAATGTCCCTAGTCGAAACGGCTGTCTGGATTTACCAAGAGACAATAATTAGGATTGCTGTTTGGTATGGAAGGGTTTCAGTGCAAGTAAACCACTCCAGCACCAAAAATATAGACCATGGCACACTAAAGAATGCATCAGCAGAGCTCTCGCAAGACACTGGCTGGCCAGTTGTCAAAGACGTTAAGGGGACTTACTCAATAGAGAGAACAGGGGGGGGGGGGGCTCTGGTACTCCAGAGACCCACTGAGAGTGGAGTTGTGATTAAGTGTCCTCGAACAACTCAATCTTTGGAGAACAATTGTCTCCAGTGAAAGCCACACAACTAAGAAAATACAGAGGGTTCCACATAAACACTCCGAGCATCATCCCTTCAATTCCTAATGGAGTTTCAGCTACAGTCCAAGGAATAGCACAGATACACCAAAAATGGAGTCCTGAACCACCATAGAAAAACATTTGACAGCGGCTCAGCCTGATGTTCATGAAGAACCTTGACTGAAATGGCCTTTTGTCACCATGGGGTCAAGACTCCTAACTTAGAAGTCCAGAACAGCAGCCTCAACACCGGGATATGGATATGGATAGCTTGTTTTTTTTTCAACTTAGGGCAGTGAAGAACTGCCAGACAGGTCCTCAGAGAATGTGCCTTTCACTAAAACGCATTACCCAACTTGGCTATGTATTTAGTGTATTGATAAGGAGCAGCAAGCTTAACTTGCGCAGCATACATAAATAGCAAATTCCAAATGTGTGTACCAAGCTGGCTTTTTATGTAGTATACTAAAGTAGGGGTAAATCATGCAAGACGTCCAGACGACCCTTATTGGCTTTCTAGGGGCTTCTTTAGTAATCCAAAGTGCTCTATTAGTGGCAGTGAGATCAAGCAGCTTAAGCTTATCAGAGGGAGTGTTGAGCATTTGTTGTATACACAGTCAATGAATGAGCAACACACTCAAAACGAAATCCGAGAACAATTAAGAAAAATAACAGACGTTTATATAGTTTTAGACACCAAGATCTTCGGGATCAGGTAAGTACTTTATTAATTATTGTTTTTACAGAGAAAACAGTAAAAATAGCAGAGCTATCAGACTTGAGGCATGAGCATCAAACGCAGTAATGTTACCCTATTGGGACAGACGACATGTACTGCAAACATATACTTTCAAGTATTTGTAGAGGTGCCCTTTTGGAGATAAGGCGTTTGGGGACCAATGTCCAAAGTACCACCAGCCGTTTGGGTTTACCTGCCCTGTTGTTTCCGGGTGCAGAGGTGCTGTTCACAATGGTAGCCTCAAGTGCAGTTAAAGTTTAAAGGGACCTATCAAGACAACAGAAGCTGCAAAGGGGGAATTGGTGTCAAGTCCGGCAGGACCCAAATAGGGGCTCAGATCATGAGGGACTCTGGAGCAGAGGGACTCTGGAGCAAGGGGACTCAGTGGGTTTCCATGAACCTGGACTGGGGGCTCGGGTGCAGAGGTGTTTGGCCCACTGGGACTTACGTTGGAGGCTATCATGTTTCTTGGGCAGACCTGGAGAGGGAAAGAAAACAAGAAAGCAGAACCACTATTGGTGTAGGCCTGGTCAGTCCTGGAGTCCCTCGACGGGAGGTCAGGTTTAGCAGCGGCGGTGCTCGGGCTAGACACTCAATAAGCCTTAATTGCGAAAAATACTCTGGTACCCAAGGGTATTGGTGCACGGAGGCTCCTGGAGGGTCCAGCGTCTTGGAACTCGCAGGATAGATGGCACTGGTCTCTTGGAACCAGGGTGACCTCCTCTTTGTGAGATGCTTCCTCGGTGGGCCCGATAGGCAGCAAAACGAAGACTTGGGCAAGTGCGGTCTGGTCCAGCAGATGTAGGGGGCTGGCTCTTCCACCCCAAGGGAGATACTCTCTGGTTGACAAAGCAATGGGCAGTGCTCACAAGACTTAGTGCGATGCACAGCTTTTCAATGAGCTGTGTCGCTGCAATGGTTGAGATTCCAGCAGTAAGGCAGGGATTGATGCCAAGTTAAGGGTAAGTTCTTAGGTCTCGCGGTGACTGCTCTTCTTTGTCCTTCTGTTCCCAGGCAGACACATCTGATTTCCTGTTGTCAGGGAATCCCTAAAATTCTGAATTTTAGAGGCAATTAAGGGTGTGTAGTGTTACTATGGGCTACTTACCCCTGGGGTGACTACACCCCCTATATGACCACTTCATGTAGAGAGTGGGCATAATCCTGACCCACAGTTCCTAGTTTTCCCAAATCCAAAATGGTGAACAGTTTCTTGGCTGTCCACTTCAGGTGGCCCACCTTAGGGGTATGCCTAATATGAAAGTGTAACACGCCTACTCTGTTGCCAAATGTACCCCAGGGTCGGGGGTGGTATTCCCATAACAAAGGCAGTAGAGGCCTTGAGGCCGTTGGCCTTGATATGCCAAATCACTAGCCATCCTCCTGGAGGATGTATTACCACCTTACTGTGGAGCAGGCATTGTTTCTGGCCCCTGAGAGCGTGGCCTCTCACCTACAGGGGGTCAGAAACGTGTCTGTGGTGGCAGGCTGGACCATACCAGTCAGCCACACTCTTGAGGACTACTAGGTTTTCAGGGGGGCAATCTGATAATGGCATCAGTATAGATTTATTGAGATGAGGTGTTTGAGTCCAAATAGCATTATGTTCAGTGAAGCCATTATGAAGCTGGGTAACTCGTAATGACCAGTGCCCAGTACATATACTTAAGATGGCTTCTTAATCACTTGCAATGCCTTAGTAATGTAACTAAATCTCACAGAGGCATATGTACTCGTGTAGATCTGTCCTCATATGTAATATAATGCACACTGCCTCAGGGTTCTAAGGTCTGCAGTAGGGGTGACTTAAATATAATACATGCTGTGTACCTGGGCATTCCATGCAGGGAGTGTTCTATGTCATGTTTTCAGAAGGGTTTGCGCCCTTTCACGCATCCTGCAATGGCAATCTACATGCAGTCTTTGTGTGGGTCCCTTTGGGTGGCATAATACATGCTGCAGCTCATAGGAATCCTCTTTACTACCCATGCCCTTGGTACCATAGGTATAATTTACCAGGGACATACAGGGGTGCTAAAGTCCTTGTCAAAGGGGGAACAATTAAGCCTGTTGCAATTTTAGGGAAAGAGCACTGGTGCAGGGGCCTGTTTACTAGGAACCCAGTGGACATCCAGTCAAGAACATCAGTACCAGTGGGCAAAAGGTGGGGGTGACCATGACACAAAGGGTCACAATGTGAGTAAATCGGAGACATGAACTGGGGTGAAGACATATCACCCTTCATATTAGGACGTTATGTTGGTGTGAAAGGAAATCTGAACCTTGTAGTGAAATTCAAATGCTGAATTTGACACTAAAAATGTCAGTGTCTTTTTCAAAGGTTAAACCCAGCTAAATAGTGCTGTAATATAAACCGTAAGTGGTAGCACCTATATATTTAAAAAATGATCACATAATCTAACTACCATGTTGTGAGTGACGCTGAAGCCAGTCAGCACACATTTACATTGGATCAGTTTCTAAAGCCAATCTATTTCTAAATTTGGTCTGAAAAACTTTAATGGAAGTGATTCTTGTTATACACAACGTATTATAGAAAATGAAAATCATTAGTCAATATAGAGTTTTGATTTCTATGTTATGAGGGTGTTGGAATATCCTACTTACCAGTATGCATCTGTTCTTGGCATGTAGGGCTGCTGATATTCACATCTTATGCATAGATCGCCGCCTAGTGTTGGGTCCGGATGATTGCACCTTGTTGTCCTGGAAGAGTCTTCGAAGTATCACGAGATAGGTGGCTCCTCCCTTGGACTACAGTGCGCATGGGCATCCCTTCCATCCTCAGATTGTTTTTCGCCATTGTGGCAAGGAAGGAGTAGTATACATTAAGTGATGTCCATGCTAGAAATTAATTTTGAGTGCTATAGCTGCGACAGGCACCGGGGAGGAGGGAGGGCGATGTGAATATCAGCAGCCCTACATGCCAAGAACAGATGCATACTGGTAAGTAGCATATTCCGTTCGAGGCATGTGGGCTGCTGAATTCACATCTTATGCATAGAATGTATAACAGTTTCCTCCTAGCGGCGGTTGCCTGTGCCAGCTGCAGCAGTTTGAAAAAGAGTTCTGAGGACAGCCTGTCCCACAGCAGCTTTCTGTTTGGAGTGTACATCCACGCAGTAGTGTTTGGTGAATGCATGTATGGTGGTCCATGTGGCTGCCCTACATATATCCTCTAGAGGAATGTTACCTAGGAAAGCCAAGGATGCCCCTAACTTGCGTGTTGAATGCGCACGTGGGGGAACTGTTAATGTGCGTTTAGCTTTTTGATAACAGATTTGTATGCACTTAACAATCCATCTGGCTATACCTGATTTGGAAATGGGGTTGCCTTTGTGCTGTGGGGAGAGAAGGCAACAAACAGTTGTTTAGTTTTCCTGAAATCTTTTGTCCTGTCTATGTAATACAGGCAAGCTCTTTTAACATCTAGTGTGTGCAGTGCTCTGTCTGCCACTGACTCTGGATTAGGGAAGAATACTGGCAGTTCTATTGTTTGGTTAATGTGGAACTGTGACACCACCTTAGGCATAAAATTAGGGTTGGTACGTAGCATCACCCTATTAGCATGAATCTGTATGAAAGGCTCCTGGATAGTGAGGGCTTGCAGCTCAAAAAACTCTCCTTAGCGATGTGATTGCAACGAGAAAAGCCACTTTTCATGTGAGAAATTGTATCTCACAAGAGTGAAGAGGTTCAAAAGGTAGTCCCATTAGTCTGGTGAGAACTATGTTTAGATTCCAGACAGGTGAAGGCAAGTGTCCGGGAGGAATCACTCTTTTGAGCCCCTCCATGAAAGCTTTAATGGCAGGCACTTTGAAAAGGGAAAGGTGCTGTCTGTTTTGAACAAAAGCTGCCATTGCAGCTAAATGTATCCTGATGGAACTATATGCCAGATTGCATCTGTGTAGATGCAACAAATAACATATAATGTTTTGTGTTGATGCATCCAGCGGATTTATGTCATTATTGGAACAATAAATGACAAAACGCTTCCATTTGGCCGCATAGCACGCCCTGGTTGTAGGTTTTCTAGCCTCCCTGATAATGCTCATACAATCAGGGGGCAGGTTGAGGCAGCCAAACTCTATGACCTCAGGAGCCATATTGCAAGGCTCAACTGTTGCGGATGGGGTGCTGAATGTCTCCACGGCTCTGAGTGAGGAGACTGGGTGTGAGTCGCAGTCGCTGGTGAGGCACCACTGAAAGTTCTAGGAACGTGGTGTACCATGCTTGTCGTGCCCATGTTGGAGCAACAAGGATGAGTGTCATGGAATACTGCCGCAGTTTGCGCGCTACCAGCGGGATGAGCGGTGCTGGAGGAAAAGCGTACGCAAATCTGTTTGACCAGTTCATCCATATCGCATTGCCCTGAGACTGCGGGTGTGGGAACCTGGCGGCGAAGGTGTGGCATTTTGCGTTTTCTTTTGTAGCAAATAGGTCTATCTCTGGATGACCCCACTGCTGGAAATATGGTTGTAGCACTGAGGGATGAATCTCCCAGTCGTGCATTTGATGGCTGTGCCTGCTGAGCAGGTCCGCTATCTGGTTGTCCTTGCCCGGGAGGTGTTCCGCCATGAGAAAGATGTTCCTTTGAATGGCCCACTTCCACATGCTCTGGGCTAGGTGTGACAATTGTGGGGAGTGTGGAGTGTGTCCCCCCCTGCTTTTGGATATAATACATTGCAGTCATGTTGTCCGTCCGGATCAGCACGACTTTGTTGCACACATGCAATTTGAATGCCTTCATCGCCATGAAGATTGCCATCAGTTCCAGTAGGTTGATGTGCATCTTCTGCTGCTGCGTCGTCCATAGTCCCTGCACCGTATAATGGAGGACATGCGCTCCCCAGCCTTGGAGAGATGCGTCCGTTGTCAGCACTATTTGTGGTACAGGCTCTTGGAACGGTCGTCCCCTGCACAGGTTTTGTGTGTTCCACCAATGCAGAGCGTTGTGAGCACGACCGGTCACCAACACTAGGTCCTTCATATGTCCCTGAGCCTGGTTCCACGGTCGTGCCAAGCACTCCTGAAGCGGACGCATGTGTAGCCTCGCGTGAGGGGCTATAAAGATGCAGGAGGCCATCATGCCTATCAGCTGCATAAACACTTGCGCTGGAAGTGAGTGATGGGGTCTGAATATTTGAATCAGCAATTGCATGCTGTTGATTCTTGCTGAATTTGGTTGTGCAGTTGCTGCCAGAGTGTTTATTTCCGCGCCTAAGTACTGTTGTATGTGTGCGGGTTGAAGATAAGATTTTGGGTAGTTCAGTGAGAACCCTAGACTGTGTAGGAGGTGAATTGTGCGTGACATGTGGCTTGCACATTGCTGGGCCGACTTTGCTTGGATAAGCCATTCGTCCAGATAGGGATAGACATGGATGTGTTGTCTCCGAAGGTGCGCAGCTACTGTCGCTAAGCACTTGGTAAACACCCTGGGGGCTGTAGTGACCCCAAAAGGCAGGACCTTGAACTAGTAATGCTGGTTGTTTATGGTGAATCTGAGATATTTCTGTGACCTGGGTGAATTGGAATGTGGAAATATGCGTCCTTCAGGTCCAGGGTTGCTAGGAAGTCCCCATGACTGAGCAATGGTAGAACCTGCTGCAGAGTGAGCATGTGAAAATGTTCTGACAAGATGTATTGGTTCAAGGGTCTGAGGTCTAGAATGGGCCTGAGAGACCCGTCCTTCTTTGGGATTATAAAGCACAGTGAGTACACCCCTGTACCCTGTTGTTCTAAAGGCACAAGTTCTATGGCCCCTTTTTGCAGCATGCAGATGACTTCTTGCTGCAATAAGTGCATGTGCTCTGCGGACATAGGATGGTGCCTTGGGGGTATGTTGGGTGGAGTGGAGGTTAGTTCTAGACAATAGCCGTATTGGATAGGTTGTCTAACCCACCTGTCTGTGGTAATGCCTTCCCAGACTGGCAGGAACTGCTGAAGTCTTCCCCCGACCGAAGTTATATGGTCTGGGGGCAGTGACAAGACGTCACTGTTTATTGGTGGCGGAGGACCTGGCATTATTATTTCCTCGTCCATCTGCCTTTGGTGCTGTTCCCACGGTATCCACCCCTATTGCCTTTGTTATAGGTGGTTTGCGTTCCTCCTTTGTTGTATTGTGCTTGCTGTGATGCTTGACCTCTAGAAGCTCCCCTGTTACCGGAGCGACGAAAGGAACCGCCCCTGAACGACTGTGACTGCAGAGCGCCCATGGATTTGGCTGTCTCAGTGTCTTTTTTAATTTTTTCTAGGGTTGTGTCCACATCAGGACCAAAGAGAAAGTCGGGGTTAACCGGCTGATTGAGTAAAGTTGTTTGGGTCTCTGGCTTGAATCCAGAGATACGGAGCCAGGCATGCCTTCTGAGCATCACACTTGTGTTGATGGCCCTAGCTGCTGTGTCTGCTGCATCTAGCGCACATTTAATGGATGCGTTTGTAATTAGCTTCCCTTCCTGTATTAGCATTTCTGCTCCCTCCTTATAAGTGTCAGGCAGGCGTTGTAGTAGCTGCTCTAACGTGTCGTAATGAGCTCTATCATATCTGGCTAATAGGGCCTGCGTATTTGAGATTCTCCAAATATTTGCCGCTTGAGCTGCCACACGTTTGCCAGAAGCCTCCAAGATTTTGGATTCTTTGTCCGGAGGAGGAGCGTCACCACTTGTTTGAGAGTTCGCTCTTTTACGAGCATTAGCTACCACCAAGGAGTCCAAAGGTAGCTGGCCTATGATATACGTAGGGTCCACAGGCGCAGGCCTGTATTTCCATTCAATTCTGGGGTTTACAACCCGTGCCCGTGTGGTTTCTTTGAAAATTTCACTAGCGTGTTTAAGGACACCCTTAAGCATAGGTAATGTTTTTACTGATCTTTCTGAAGTTGAGAAAGTATCAAACAGAAAGTCCTCCTCTACTGGGTCAGCGTGCATGTCCACATCATGGTTAAGGGCTGCCCTTTCAATTAATGCGTTAAACGCAGCTGTATCTTCAGTAGGCGATGTTTTGACTGTATATGATTGAGTGTCAGGTGTGGTGTGTGGTTGACCAGGGTCAACAGGGTCAGTCCAGGGTTGAGACTCCTCCTGATCTGTGTCGACAGGATAATTAAATTCATCCTCATTGTATCCTTCCCCCAATCCTCAGTGGTATGTGTGGGAGAATAGGTATATTCCTGTCCATAGGACTCTATAGGTTCAAAAAGAGAAGGTGAGTTAGCAGAGTCCCTTTTCTTTTTCAGTGGTATTTTGTATGAACCCATTGGATGTTCTGGAATGATTCTCCTTTTATAAATAGTGAGTCTTCCAGTTTCGGAGTCGATGAAAAGTTTCGACTGATTATCATAGGATGGTGGTTGGAACAGTACATCCCCATCCATGGGCTGTGCCGTCGAGGTCTCCAACGATTTTGTTGTTGTGTTGGTGCTTCTTTGTACTTGTAAAGCCTTAGGACGCGCAGTCGGGGGCAGTCCGTACTTTATCGGTGGCGTAGGCCTTGGAGACGGACTGACTTGCGTGGAGGTTGGTGCCGTCTTCGATCCGACCGACTTTGTATTATCACGGCGCTGTTCGTGGGCATGCGTCGACACGAGCTCTTGGTGCGCAGGAGTCACGCTTCTGTGCTTCGACTTGTTATGTTCCTTCGGGTCGAGTTTTGTTTTCGACTCGAAGGCCTTGATCAGTAGCGGCCTGGGGGCGTGAGGCTTTGGATCGATAGTCTTCTGAGCCTTACGTCCTTTGTCAGTGTCGCCATCTTTGGACTAAGACGTTGACGGCGTCAGCGTGACGTGCTTGACTGTAGACACAGCCTTTGTCGATCCGATCTTCGGTTCGACACACCCCTTTGACCCCAAGGGGTCGACCACACTTCTCAATGTGATTGGATCCAAAGGCGTCAATCCGATGACCTTTGTTATCAGTTTCGGTTTCGATTTAGCCTCTTGTGCTTTCGGTTTCGATTTCACCGTTGATTGTGGTTGATTGACCGATGGCTCTTTAGAAATGTTCTTAGCCGGGCCTTGAAGCGGGGCTATAGAACGTGGATGAAGATCTTGGCTAAGGCCTTCCGGCGATGCCTCGACCTGAGCCTTGGAAGGTACAGTGTCATTATCGGGCCCCGCGACCGCTGTTGGGCCTTGCTCATCGCTTGAGTCGTCATCGACGGCTCCGATGGCTTGTGCGTCGTCCCCTACCTCGACGACGTCTTCATCATGGACGTAGTCTTCATCTTCGTCCTCCTCATAGTTTGAGTTTTGCTCCGACGCGGGATCCGATTGTTGATCAAGATCCCCCTCTTCTACGCCCTCGTCGTCTTCAGCCTCGAAGATGTTCTCTGGGTCGGGCGCCGTCTGCCGCGCCGACTGCCTTGCTGCGCGTCGAAACCTAAGTGTTTTCTTCGACCTGAATCGAGAACAGGCCATGCAGCTGGCCTCGGTGTGGTCCGGTGACAGACATTTATTGCACACCGGGTGCACATCGTTGTGAGGGTATTGTGAGTTGCAAACGGGGCACCGTTTGAACGGACTCCGTTCCATAGTAGACCGTTGATGGGGCCGTCGGTGTCGAAAAAGTAAATTGTCCTTCGACGTCCGGCTTAAAGAATTGGAAGAAGTATAAGTCACCGAATGAAAGACAATACCGCCGCCCCTAAGGCCTTTTGGCCTTGAAGAAAGTCTTTTACTCCGATTCCGAACGTGAGTTACGAAAGTACATCCGAACCCAATGGCGGAAAAAAACAATCTGAGGATGGAAGGGATGCCCATGCGCACTGTAGTCCAAGGGAGGAGCCACCTATCTCGTGATACTTCGAAGACTCTTCCAGGACAACAAGGTGCACTCATCCGGACCCAACACTAGGCGGCGATCTATGCATAAGATGTGAATTCAGCAGCCCACATGCCTCGAATATTTCATTCCGTTTTAGGAAATCAGTTGAAGGAGCTACTCATTTTCAATAACGCTATTCATCCTTAGAGTATTCCCAAGGGGTGTGCCTGACTTTCTTCAGATCTCAAGGCAGGAGAGGTTGTGGTAGGAACGGGTACAGGTGACCGATGTTGCATTGCAGAGTGAGTGTCCTATTAACTTGTTTGGAGGTAACTACAATACATAAAACCTTCAACACCATATTAACTACAGTGGAGAACATATCTAACCAGGGTATTGCTCACTGCCTGAAGATGGCCTGTGCCACTTCGGAATGGAGATACCACTCGAGGTTTGACAGCCGATGTCGCTGGTATTCGGGGTTCCTGGTAAGTAGTTAACCATCAGAAACATCTTTTTGGGGTCCAGTCCGCTCCACAGTTGTAGAGCATCCTGACAGAGGAGACATAAGCCCCACCCACTCTATCACAGCCTTCTTCCTAATTGCAGTGCCACACAGCAGTTGCGTTGTCTGTTTAGGACTTGTACTAGCCTTCCCTTGATGAATGGTAAGACGTTTTTCAAGGTCAGGTGGATCGGATAGCTGTTTGTTAGAGACCAGAGGTTGTTGTCTTAATCTCCTGAAATGGTTTCTTCAACTCATTAAAGATGCATGTTGGAAATGTGACATTTGGATGAGGAAGGGACAATGGCCTGCCAATTATCAGATTGGCTCCCAACTGCCACGAGGTCAAGAGCAATCTCTTGAAAGATCTGGACAGAGTCTCAGAGAGAACCACATTGCCTGCCCCATTGAACTGTTAGGTTCTATAACAGGGACCTAATGTGCCATCTGACATACGGGACGAGGAAGCACGATACTACTAGAAGCCTCAGAAGCATTCTCATGGAGACCCAGGACTGTCCTGGCTTTTTTGCAACAGTGGAAAAGCCTTGAACATACTATGTCCAGGGTAGCTCCTACGAGGGGCATCATCAGCATAGGGTGCAGGTCGGTTCTTGCCTGTTGATGGTGGTTACAGACATCCTGAAATACTACTGGGCCTCACAGCTCCTTATGGGTAATGATTGGGTCTTCGCGGACCGCCAGGACCTGACATATAGGGTGGATAGAGAAGATGCATGTTGAGGGGGCCATAAGGTCCTCTCTTGTATGGTGCGAGAAGAGACATATCCCACAGCACACTTGGACAGTGGTCAGAGTCTCGAGGAAAGCCACTAGATTCTTAGGCTGCACAGGGAGACTTACGGATTTGAAAACGTTTTGGCACAGTCGATTGTTGTATGAGGCGGGAGGACTAAGAGATTTCTCGTAATAGGCATAGAGCACCTGGGTGATATCTGGAGAGCCCAACCTATAGTCCGCTTTGAAGACCTTCACCAGGAGTACGCTCTAGCAGAATCGAAATACTTTTGGTATTTACAGCTGGGGCTCACCTTCAGATACCACATACAAGAGGGGGAACAGCTACCCGAGTCCTCCCCTCTGGGGGTCCTGATACTCACGGACGCCATATTGACAAAGGGGTGTCGGCAATTTATCAAAAACTGTTTAACAACTCCCTTGACCCGCTGGGTCCACTGAAGGTGGTGTGGGAGGGGGACCTTGTGGATGAGGATTAGACGGAGGCCCTCCAAAACCCGCAAGACACAGCTATTTGCACCCGATTTAGATTGGTCCAATTTAAAATACTACACAGGTTCCATTACTTGCAGACCTTACTGCATAAAATAGTCAGAGCGGAGTCTATGGTGTGCAGGAGGGGGAGTGGAAGTGAGGGCGCGTTTTTCAATTTCCTCTGGAAGTGCCTACTCATAGAGAGCTCCTGGGTGAAAACAACAGGATAATGTCTCAGGTTGTATGGCTGGAGGTCCCCGTGGACGTTATATGGCTACTCATGGGGATTACCGATGAAGCATTGTGACCTAAATATACAAAGATCTGGCTGCGGCTGGCAGTGGCCAACTGAAATATCAGGAGGGCATGGGGTGTTTCAGCCCCTTCGGTGACAGCAGACTGGGAAGCAGGCTTGGATTGGTGCCAGAGGGCGGAACAAATGATATACAAAAGTAGAAGTTGCCCCAAAAAGTGGGAGAAAGTGTGGGAAGCCTGATGTGTGTATAGGGGGTAAGATTTACAGGAGAATTTGAGACAGCCACAGGGGTGGGGAGGGGTGGGAGGGGGGAGGGGGAGTGATTGAGGTGCAGACGAGCACATTCTGAATATTATTGGGCCGTAAAAGCACCACTCTCGAATTGCTGAGAAACACCTACTCTGACATGTAATGAACCAATAAAAAATAATTAAAAAATAAAATAAAAAGTATGCTGGTCTTTTACTGCCTTCATTCTTAACCGCACCCATGCAGAGCTTTTTCCCGCTGTGCGCTGGAAAATGAAAAAACCCATTGTTCATGACGAGCTCACCTTGTCATGAGTGTACCAGAGGTACACCTCATGACGAGCTGAGCTCCTCATGAGCGTCGAAGGGGTTAACAACTCTCCCTCAAAGGAGGTTTGACACTGATCAATGCAAAGCTCCAACAACATCTACTCTGCCTAACACTGCTCTTAAGCTATGAAAGCTAAGGGTCAAAATGAAGTCACAATACTGGGGTTTTGAAAGCAAGGTTGGTATTAACTGGTAGAGGTCTTGAAAGGTGGAAGAAAGCAGATGTGCAAAGGAGGGGTGTGTTTTGATTTGATAAGAGTGGCAGGTGCAACTCACTCTGGGAGCAACTAGGACAAAGAGAGAGAAAAAAGTAGGCAAAGTGATGTTCTGTTATTTTGCAAAACTGGGGAAAAAACATTTGAGGGACTATTTTGCAGTTAGTCATATCAGGGAACATGGAACTGGATCAACCTAAAGTCCAAAAGTGTCTCAAACGGCAACTAAGATGTAAAAACATTTTTTTTAAAGCACAGGTTAACCAGGGATGCCTCCTAATCTTGTTTTTATTCAACCAGCATAAGGTCAACCGCTCCTCAGCCTAGAAGAATTACTTTTTCACTTTCTGCAATACTGATGATTTTGTAATTCTATTAGGAAATGAAAAATGTTCCAGAGAGGAAACTTCCATGTCCAGAAAACTACTGCATTATAAAAGCCTGGGGTAGATTGTCGTCCAGCTCGGTAGGATATGGCCTAGCTGGCTGAGTGGACAATCCGATTAGTCAAGGCTGATTAGCATATGGTTGTTCCAGGTCTGTAGTGACGCAGTGAAAAACGATAGACTGGAATGTGATCCAGATAAACCACCAGTAGTCGTTATTAATGAATACTTTCCACCTTCACTTTTTCGTTTGCTTGAAAACTAGTGTTCGGTGAACAAAGAAAAATCTAAACTACCAGGATAGGACCCTCAGAGTGCAGCAACTAAAAACAAAAATAATTCTACTGAAAGGCTTTCCATTAGACAGAGTAATTGACTTACTTCCTAAAAGCCTCGCACTACGAAATCAGCTACTAAACTTGAAACTACACCAAAACACATCTTCTGTTTTGGGCGTAACCACAGGGTGCAAATATCACCTATCTAGAACAGCTATTCCAAGTCAAAGTGTGCTCCCTGTATGGTATGGAAGGCAGCTCTGTTGGCTCAGGCGGCAGAATAAAATCTTAATTTGGATTAAAGATTGATTTTAGAGAAAGGTGCAGTGATTGAAGGAGACTCTGTATTTACCCCCGTCAAACCACACCTGAAATGAAACTAGAGTACCCCATTAAACAAACCACCTCAATGACTGGTGCAGAGAAAAGTTGCAAAAGATAATGCCTGCTCTCCCATTAAGAAACAAATATAGTCAGAGACCTTAAAACTGAGCTTGGCATGGTGACATCTATGTCAATAAAAAGTAACATGAACCAATCTAGGATAAGACCGCAAAAACGCTAGGCTTAACCGTATTTCCTTCCCCATCCACTTTAATTGAGATTACTCCCCTGTCCTGGTACCAGTCCATTTGACTAATGGAGGACAGAGGGATGTATAATGATAATGGACCTCTTCCAAGGCCCAAGTATAAAATCATTCTCACATTGTAAAGCGGAGTATAACTTGAAGGTGAAGGAGCTAGGCTATATTAGGAGCAAGTAAATCATTAGGTGCTCCATCACAGTGTCAAAACTGCAGGCAAAAGAGGACACCCTAAATTTGAAAAAGCACTTGGCCTATGCATAATTATGAGAGCAGTCATTTCTAAACTGCATGCAATGTTGGTGGACAGTCAAAAACCCATAAACTGGTCTCGTATTTGTAAGTGGGAGAAGTTCTTATGGAAAGTGAGAGACCATATGCAATAGTAAAGTCTGTATTAAGACCTCAATAAAAGTACTGTTTTAGGAACAGAAAGATTAATCCCCCCATTATACAAGACTGACATTACACCCCATCAAAGATACATTGTATCCCCAGCGATGTTAGAGAGGTTGCACAGAAAATGGAGATACCCTTCAGATTTGGTGCAGTAAGTCATAGGCTTACCCCTGGAATTTATGTACTGGAACTAAGACTGGCCAGATACAAGGGCATAACCAAACAAGACTGGTACTTATGTTGCAATGTTTGGGAGCGGGAAAGCTAGCAAAAACTTGTCAATGGAAGAGGTGTAATACTCCTACTGCCTTAAAATGCTTTCAAAGGTTTATAACCCATGTAAAAGGCGATTATCAACACAGAGAAGCCATACGTTTCCTCTGAGACTCAGAGGGGTTTCCCTGCTGAAACATCTCTCGGAAGGAGCTCTGACAAGGACTTATTTTTGAAGACAAGAGTAAGGTAAACTAGATAATAGGCTTTAATTGGGGGAAGGAGTAGGAGGAGAGTGAATTGCAATGGACATGTGCAACAAATCATTTCCACTTTGCTGCATAACACGCCCTAGTAGTAGGTTTCCTAGCCTCTTTTAGGATATTGATACAGTCTGGTGGTAATTGTAAATAACCAAACTCTATGACTGCAGGAGCCAAATCACTGGTTGAGTTTCTTGGGATTGGATGCCTGATTTCTCCATGGCTCTGAGTGAGGAGACTGAAGTTGAGATGCAGCTTTTGGTGTGGAACTACTGGGAGCTCTAACAGGGTGTTAACCAAGCTTGACATGCCCATGTGGGAGCTATGAGAATGAGTTTGAGGGAGGATTGTCTGAGCTTCCGAACTACCAGAGGAATGAGTGGAAGAGGCGGAAAAGCGTAGGCAAATATCCCTGACCAGTTCATCCATAGGGTATTGCCTTAGGAGAGCGGGTGTGGGAACCTGGAGGCGAAGCTTGGGCATTTCGCATTTTGAGTTGTGGCGAACATGTCTATTTGAGGAAATCCCCATTCCTGAAAGTAGGGATGAGGAATTTGCGGGATGAAGTTCCCACTCATGGATTTGCTGTCTCGGTCTGCTGAGAAGGTCTGCAATTTGATTGCTTACCCCTGGAAGATGTTCTGCTAGGAGATACATTTTGTTATGTATGGCCCATTTCCAAATGGCTTGAGCTAGGTGTGACAGTTGGAGAGTGTGTCCCCCCCGTTTTTGTATATAGTAGATCGCTGTCATGTTGTCTGTGCGGACTAGGACAATTTTGCCTATTAGGTGAGTTTGAAAGGCTTTGAGCGCTAGAAACACTGCTAGTAGCTCTAGGTTATTTATATGGAGGTTCTTGTACTTTAGAATCCATAATCCTTGGATTGTGTGACTTTGTAGGTGAGCACCCCAACCAGTGAGCAAGGCGTCTGCTGTTAGCACTGTCTGTGGAACAGGGTCGAGAAAGGGATGCCTTTTGGATAAATCTTGTGGGTTCCACCAGTGCAGAGAACGATGGGTGCGGCCATCTACCAACACTAGATCGGTCAACTGACCCTGCGACTGATTCCACTGACTTGATAAGCATTCTTGAAGGGGACACATGTGAAGTCTTGCATGGGGAAAAATAATATTGCAAGACGCCATCATCCCTAGCAGTTGCATGACTACTTTTGCTGGTAATGATTGGTTGGGCTAAAATTGAGTGAGAAGGGACTGAATACTGTGAATCCTGGCTGTATTGGGAGAGGCTGGAGCTTTCTGAGCGTCTCTTGTGGCTCCCAGGTAAGTTTGTGTTTTGGAAGGCTGTAGATGAGACTTCCGCGCATTTACTGTAAACCCTAGTTGGTGAAGTAAGTGAATAGTGGTTTGAGTGTGTTGGAGACACATTTGGTACGTGCTGGCTTTGATGAGCCAGTCGTCCAGGTATGGGAAGACATGGATGCGTTGTCTTCTCAGATATGCTGCGACTACTTGCCAGACATTTGGTAAATGTCCTGGGAGCAATGGTGACTCTGAACAGTAGCACTTTGAGTTGGTAATGATGACCCGCTATTATGAATCTGAGGTATTTGCGATGAGCGGGATGAATTGGAATGTGGCAATATGCGTCTTTTAAGTCTAGAGTTGACATAAAATCTCCCTGCTGTAGAAGTGGGAGCACTTGTTGAAGTTTCACCATGTGGAAATGCTCTGAAAGTATGTAGAGGTTTAGTTCTCTGAGGTCTAGAATAGGTCTCAAGGAGCCGTCCTTTTTGGGGATGAGAAAGTACAGGGAGTACACGCCTGTCCCATGATGTTGTAATGGCACAAGTTCCATGGCTCCTGTGGACAGGAGAGATTGGACCTCTTGCTGAAGTAGATGTAAAAGTTCTGGTGACATTTTGTGAGAATGTGATGGAATGTTTTGAGGATTGTTGGTAAGCTCCAGGCAATAACCTTTTTGGATAATTCCTATCACCCATTTATCTGTGGTGATAGATTGCCAAATGGGGAGGAATTGTAGAAGACGTCCACCGACAGGTGTTAAATGATCGGGGGAAGTGTAGGCAAGTCACTGCTTGTTGGTGAGGGGGAATTACGTCGCGTGGAACCCCTGATCTGACCTTTTTTGTTGTTGCCTCTGTATCCTCCTCTAAAGAAGCTTCTTGTAGAGGAAGATTGATTGTTGCCTTTGTAGGATGCGGCAGTATTGTCTGAGGACATGGTTTTCGACCTTCCACGGTAGAAGGAGCGACCAAAGGAGCCCCGATTAGAGGGAGACGGCAGAGCTCCCATAGACTTGGCTACTTGTGGGTCTTTTTTCATTTTTTTCCAATGACTTATATACTTTGGGCCCAAAGAGATGTTCCTTGTCAAAAGGAGTATTTAAAAGAGACTGTTGTACTTCAGGTTTGAAACCAGAAATCCTCAACCATGTATGTCTCCCTAATAACACACTAGTGTTGATCTCTCTAGCCGCGGTGTCTGAAGCATCTAAAGCGCATTTAATTGATGAATTGGATATGAGCTTCCCTTCCTGGACTAAATCCTGGGCTTTAACTTTGTGCTCATCTGGGAGGTGTTGAAGTAATTGCTTCATTTCGTCCCAGTGTGCCCTATCATATCTGGCTAGCAGGGCCTGGGTGTTGGCAATGCGCCAATGATTTGCTGCTTGGGCGGATACTCGTTTTAGGGAGGCGTCTAATAGTTTTGACTCATTGTCTGGAGGGGGACATCCCCTCTAGTCTGTGAATTGACCCATTTACATGCATTTGAGGCCACCAAGGAATCTAGTAGTAACTGCCCTTTAATAAAGACTGTATCTGAGGGAGCAGGCTTATATTTTGTATCAATTCTGGGGGTGAGAATGTGAGCACACACTGGATCTTTAAAGACATCATCGGCATGTGGCTAGCCCTTTGTGTGCTACTGAGCGTTTCAAATAGGAAATCTTCCTCTAGAAATTCCTTGTGTAACTGTACCCCATGATACTCTGCAGCTCAAGCAAGTAATTTAAGATATCCTACATTGCCGTCAGGAAGGCAAGGCTTTGCAGGGTAAAGATCTGGGTTGTTATCTGTAGGTGAATCTGTGCTATAATCCTTCCAGGGATCTATTGGTAAAATATTGCCCCCCATCTCAATCATCATCATCATCATCAGGTGGTGGTGGTGGAGAGTTAGTTGGTGTAAGCAGTAAATGCTGAAAAGGTGGAGACGTTGGTGTAGGGGAACTTGGTGGGGGAGGAGGAGGGGATGGTTTAGTACCCACATTCTTCCTCTTCAAAGGAATATGGTAAAGGGTGTCCTCTGACTCAGGTTTGAGTTTCTGAGGTGATTTAGTAAGAACACGTCTTATATCTGGATTTATATAAAGTTCCTTTTGTTTTTGGTCCAATTTGGGTGTTGGGGTGTCGACAATCCGACCCTACAGCTTCGGAGGCACAGTTTTAGTTTTCGGCATCAAGAATTTTGGTGCCCGGGTAGAATGATTTTTCGGCGCAGAAGGTTTCGGTGCTGAAGTAGGTTACGTTTTTGGTGTCAATGATTTCGGTTCCGAAGCAGTTTTCGGCTTTGAGCCTGAAGGTTTCGGCTCGGTGCCGGACTTAGGCCGGCTTAATCACAAGCCAGAAGGCTTAGTTATGTGTTTTGGTGCCGAGCCGGAGCGTGTGGCGTCAGAAACAACTTCTCAGTGCCGACCGTGGATCGAAGTCTTTTGTTTCGATTGAGTTGGAGTTTGGGTCAAGGGGCGTTCGGTACTCACAGGACGTTGACCTTGTGACAAGTCTTCTTCCATCTGGTAGTCTGATTCTGGAATGGAGGCAAATTCTTCTTGTTCTTCCTTGTGCATCAAATTCGTGCTCGGACCCTTTGCCGAAGATGTCCGGCGTGTATTCGATGTTTTGGCTTTACATTTCATGACGTGGAGCCCGACGATCACAGAGTGTTTTCTTCAATGGGAACGATCTGCAAGTATTGCAGTCCTGTTCATTGTGCTCCGGAGACAAGCACAAGTTGCACACTTCGTGCCGAGTTGGTGTGCGGATACTTGGCGTTTCACTGAGGGCAGAATTTTAAATGAAGTCCGTTCCATCCACTGCGAAGTGGACCGACGCGGTTAGGCCGGACGGCCTTCCCGAAGATCTTGGATCGAAATAGAGGTTTTCCCTGATGGATACGATATGTGGAGAAGTGGGATACAAGTTTGAAACAATACCGGCGTGGGTAAAGTGAATTGCGAACCGAGGGGAACCCAAAAAAAAAAAAGGTTTTGAAGAGGCCGATGGCCGAAAAAAACAATCTAACAATGGAGTTGATACCCTTGCGCACAAGCACCGAAAGGAGGTCTCACCTACCTCATGACTGGAAAGACAACTTCGAAGAAAAATAACTTGAAAACATCCGGACCCAACACTAGATGGAAGGAGTGTGCAAAGCATGTGATCTACAACTCACACGCCTCGAACAGACTGTTCTGTATGGTGTGGATTTCCCGGATTTCTTGGCGGTATCCTGACTATACAGGATGGTTTGAGCAAAAGAGGCTCCCACCCTCCCCAGAGCATAAAGCAAAAATTTGCAGGCCATTTCCCAGGGGGAATGCTTACAACAGCCACACAGGTAGATAGCATTGGCCAACCTCAATTCCAAACTGGCTGATAAGAACGTTTCCCAAATGTATCAATACTTTTCAACTCTTTGTCCAGAAGTGTTGTGGGGAATGAATTAGGATATACTTTGCTTTTAGACCCCTGGACAAGAAAACTTTCAAGAGTAGGATGTTGCATAAAATCCGGGTCACCAAGCGCCGGTCTATGGCATCTGGCAACTTACCAGTTACTTGGTGGAAGAGCACAGCTTAGCTTAAGTGCCTATTAGGGTGTCAGTCAGGACTTCATTAAGTGGAAGTAAGGTTTCAGATGAAACTGGCTCAGGGTGCAAAACCTCGGGAAGGACATTTGTCTTGACTTCAACAGAAGGCAGTTGTATGTTTAGGACTTAAGCGGTATGTCTAATCACTACAGCAAATGAAGCAATCTCAAACATTGGGTTCCAGGGGAAAAATTAACCCTGTATGAGGGGAAGTATCATGCCCACTGGCTTCCTCCAAATGCATATTCCACTGCAGTAATTTTGTGAGGGTTAACACCCCCCTTGTCATCGGTGGTGGTGGCAAACTCTAGTCAGAATCAGAGGCAAAAAATGAGGGAGCCTATGACAAAGGATATGTGAAAGAGAAAGTGGCTTGTCTGAGTAAGAGCATACAGGAACCAGATGCACTGAAGCGTTGTAATAGCACAACCTTGGTTGAGATCGAGATGGATTTGGTTCGGAACCGGACACCGAACTCAGCAGATGCTTGATCTCTGGTGATGTTAGCACCAGCAATACTGAAGGAAACTGCATAGATCTTGGAGTCAAAGTGAAATTCGGCACCAGAGTAGGTGCAGAACCCAAGGCAAGTTTGAGGGCAGGTTAGCCAGCCCGACTGGAGGCAACTGTATATCATTGGGCCCAGCAAGTGCACCAAAATACACAGCATGACCTGGACCAGCTGCACTGCAGCCAATGGTTTGAGAAATTCGGGGTCAGCTGTGGAATCAGGTTCTTGGCTAGGGATCGAAAGAGACTGGCACGTTGACGCCCTCCACTTTAATTGAGATTTCAATGATGGTGTTGAGTACCGCTTCAGCTTCTTATGCTTCGTCTTAGACTTACAGGACTTCAACTTACCAGACAACTACAACCATGGAGAAGACCTGTTGCGAGATTGGCCACAAGACCAGTCTTCCCCACCAACTCTTTACAACATTTCTTTTTTTTTTTTTTAAAGAGCTCCACCTTCCCCACCTCCTCTGTTTATACATATCTTTATGTTCTGTTTAGATTCTAATATCAAAGATGATACGTACAAGGGTCATGCGTCTTTTATAGAAAGGTCCACAAATACTCCATTCTCCTCTGAGGATAATACTATAAAGAGAGTACTCTAGTGATGATCTCTTGGCTGAGAAGGAAAATTACTTACCCGTAACTCCAGTTTAACTATCATGGGATCTATAGACTCATAAAAGAATCTCTCCATTGCTCACATAATATTTCAGGTTGGAGACCAACAAGCCGGAAAAATGAACTTAGGTGGCTTATCAGAAGTCAACTGCATCTAAATGCAATGAAATAAAAATTGTTTTCTTTGGGGACTCCGAAATGCAGCTCCTTCCCGTTTTGGAATATTTTTTAAAAATGAAAAAATTTGTATTATTAATATAAAGAAAATCTTCTAGGATCAAAACTAGTGAAATTAAATTACATGAAACCCATCTCTCTCAGGGGATTCCATGGCAGAAAAATGTCATAGTGGAATTCTGAAACATGCATTTGTAAAAACCTCTCATACATATTTCAAATGCAGTTTTCAGGAAATGTAATTGATGATCAATGCTTACCCTGTGGTAATGGCTAAAATCTGAAGTAATCTTGTACTGGCCACCTTTAGAGCAGTGCTGAGCTGAGAAATACCGGTTTTTGGTATCAATTGCAACGGCTGCCCAAGCATGGTGTCTGTGCCACAAAGCTGTGAAAGGACATTCAGTAACCCAGTTGAAATAGCAAGGGAGACATCAACTGGTTGGTAGCGCACACTAAGGGCAAAGACAGTCACCAACAGGAGTCGTTGCTGAGCCTCTGAAATAGACACAAAACTTAATTTACACACTGTTTTAACATTTGTATTAGCATTTATTAGGACACATTCAAAACAAATCAAACCCCCACAAGGAATACTAGCATTCAGGCCTTAGTAGGTTAATGGAAAACAGTTCTTTAATGTAGTAACTTTACCATATACTCTTTATTGGTTTCAAAATACTTCTCACTTACACAGGGGTACTAGGAACAGCACAGAGGGGTAGAAACATGGCAACAGTCACTGACCCTTTTACCTTTAAAGCAAAAGCGGAAAGCATTCAGAACGCCCAACCCTAAGGTTACAGCAAAATTCTATCAAAATACTTAATAAATAAAAAAAAATAACATTCTGCTGCTGTTCAAAGACGAAACAGGAACATCATCTTAAAGAGTTTTCATGGTAATTCTTGTGCCTGTCCGCAGTTTCATTATTCTTACATGTGTCTGTC
The DNA here is from genome assembly GCF_964261635.1 of Lissotriton helveticus. NCBI lineage: Eukaryota > Metazoa > Chordata > Amphibia > Caudata > Salamandridae > Lissotriton > Lissotriton helveticus. Next base: position 272,527,093 of record NC_136062.1, read on the forward strand.
TGTGTACCCAAGCCTTCAAAAGATGTACACTCATTTATCCATAAGATTGAGTCATAAGTGTGTTGTACAGAAGCATCTCTGGCAATCCACTTGATCAACTCGTAAGCAGGCAGGGTGTAACAACAGGCATACTGTAAAGATTGGTCATCTCACCATCATTTAACTGAAAAATGGCCACAATGACGGGAAACCCCATCTCTAGTGTCCGAGCATGGTACTCAGTGGGCCATGGCCAACAACATGGCCGAGTAGGCGCGTTTGCCGTGAGCTCTGGCTGCCCAGCTTTAACCCTGACAAATATCCTGCCCTTCTAGACGCCATCCATACACGCTTTTGAGTTCTAAATGTAGCTGGATTGACTCTGCAACATAAACACCACCTCCCGGGCTGCAGGACCATCGGAGACCCGACACACATATTCCCGGCCTGCGGGGGCTGACGCTGAAGCAAGTGGAGATGGCGGCTCGATTTTGCCAACTGCGGATATCGATGAGGGTGCCGAGGCAAACGGAGTCTCACCAGTGAGTGTGGGAAACACTGCGGTGATCAGGCAGTCTCCGGCACTGTGCAGTATACCCAGGCCTACGTCCCCGAAGGGGCAAGGGGTGCACCGACACCAAGAGGGGAGGGGCAGTTGCAGATGGGCCTCCAGGCTGAACAGATGGGAGTGAAGATCCATCGGAGCCCTGAGAGCGATGACAGAATTTGTGGGGACCAGCCAGGAGTTCCCTGGGTGGCGGAGCTGGGGTACTCCCCCACCCAAAGATCCTTCAGCTGGGAAGTTTCCCGTGGTGTGCCTGGGCATCCATCCCCCTAGGAATGAGGCAAGCGACTGGGGCTCCCAGCCCTGCCAAGTATCACGCACCAGGAGTGATACTAACGCATTTCAGTGTGGTGGTCGCCAACACTGCACCGAAATGCAAAGTCACGTATTTGTAGCGCTTCCTTGGCTGTGAAGCGCCCAGAAAGCTGGCTGCTAACCCACCAATTTCTAATGTGTAAGTGCAGAGCGAAAGCACTCGCTGTATACTGTTCCGACCGGCTTGGGGTCTGCCTGAGGCCGAGGGAAGCTGCTACTATTACAATGACCTCATGATTGGGTTCACCCCGCGGCATTACCATTTCACAGATCAGGTGGGAGGAGTCGGCGAGTGCCCAGTGTGATAGGTGGAGAGCCCTGCGGCAGTTACCCACCCGCCGCAGTAACAATTGAATTAGAAGTTTGCATCCTTCCTCTGCTGTGACCCTCAGAGCTGAGAACACATGACTAGCCGCCCAGAAGAATCATGATTGGCCAGGCATTTTCATTCATGCCACCCCAGCCGGCTGTGGTTCTAGTCCGAGCTGTAACTTTAAGAAAAGTGGCGATGGCCTCACCAAAATTTCCGCTCGTCTCGCCGCTAAGAAGTAAGTGCCCCACGAGTGTTGACGACTTTTAGTATCAGTTTGTTAATTAATGCATTAATTTGCGCCTGTCACTAAAGTTTAGCAGAGGTGAGCAAGTGGCTGCTGGCGGCACTGTGCCTGCAGCTTGTGTGATCTGGTGCAGTTACGGCCGGGCCTCTGTGTCTGGCTGACTGCCTGAGCCGTGCTGCAGTGAGCCTGAAAAACAGGAAACAACTTCGGAGTTTTTGAGATACAGCCAGCCTGTGGTCGCCTGGTTGTGATCTATAGCACAAGTTACTAATTGTGTAACGATAGATCTGTAAGAGACATTAGTTAGTGATAGATTCCTTACCTTAGAATATCCCCAGGCGTCAGACTGGATCTGGAAAGTTTTGCTTAGCAGTACTCCTGAGTGTCAGTAGGTGGCATCCTGCGGCTCCACATCCATCGCTGGCGTCGCATGCACCGAGATGACGTCAAGGAGACTAGTTAGGCGACCCCCATGCGGGCTGGCGTCAGTTCTGTACACTACTTTGGGTGCCAGGAACGCAGAGCCATGCAGGATACTGACCACTGGTGCATTGAACCTAGGGCCCTGGAAGAAATGACCTTAACCCTAGTAATCGGTTCGCAGAACGGGGAGGATGGAAGGGGCGGTAAGGAATCTATCACTAACTAATGTCTCTTACAGATATATCGTTACACATGTAGTAACTTGTGCATCTGAAAGAGACACTTTAATGATAGATTCCTTACCTTAGAATAGATACCCCAGCAATACCAACCCGGGTGGTGGGTCTGCGAACAGGATTACACCAGAAAGTCACGGATAACAGAACGGCCAAAGAAGCGGTCTCTCCGGACTTGACTGTCAGAGCAGTAATGCTTGGTAAACGTGTGCAGCCAAGCCCACGTAGCTGCCTGACAAATGTCGTGCAAGGGAATGCCGCGTCCCAAGGCAGTAGTGGCTGCCGTTGCCCTGGTGGAATGGGCACACAGCCCCACAGTGGGCTTCTTCATAGCCAACGAGTAACAGGCTTTGATGCAGAGAACGACCCACCGAGAGATGGTCCATTTGTGCACATCCCGACCTTTTTTGGCACCCACGTAGCCAACAAAGAGCCGGTCATCCACGTTTAATATAACATTAGAGTGCACGTTTGGGGTCCAGACTGTGGAGCCTCTCCTCCTCTTTCGAAGGATGCGGAGGCGGAAAGAAGGTGGGCAAAGTGATGATCTGCCAGATGTGGAAGGGCGTCACAACCTTGAGCAAGAAGGAAAGACGGGTCCTTAGAACCACCTTGTCCGGATGAACAGAAAGGAAAGGACGTTTAGAAGAAAGAGCCTGGAGCACACTCATTCTTCTGCCAGAGGTGATCGCTACCAGGAAAGCCATCTTCAGAGTAAGAAGAGGCAAAGGACAGTTATGAAGAGGCTCAAAGGGAGAGCACATCAGATATGTCAAGACAAGGTTTAAGTCTCATTGAGGCATTATGAACGGCACAGGAGGAGTCACCTACCTCGTGACTGGAAAAGAGTTCTTCGAACAAAAACACAGTGCAAACATCCGGACCCAACACTAGATGGCAGGCTATGCACAGCATGTGATCTACAGCCCACATGCCTTGAACATCACTATACACAGTAATACGAATCACACACTATAAGTGTGAGGAATACAGCAGCTGTATTCTGAGGTGCCAGTACTAGAGCCTTCATTTGTGCAATCACCTAGTGACTGCGTGCAGGTTTTCTCAGGACGGAAGACTCCATCATGCATATGCTCTTTTACAAGGGGCTGAGTAATGGTGTCTTGTTCCAACAGCAGGCTGAACCATCAGTATAAATGATGTAGTCATGTCGATTTAGAGGGATTAATGTTGCCATTTCTACATGTACAAGGATCTTTCTTAAAGTTGCCTTCACTATTTCATATCTATTTTTGACACACATTTGCATCCGTGACACTTGGATTAGTTTGTTAGAAACACAGACCTTGCTTACACAAATAAACTTCACGAGAACACAGTCGTACTGCTTCAGCATTGTATACGTACAATTGTGCAAATTGTGTTTATCATTTACGCTCATATGGCCACACAGCTATCTGTAGCATACAAAGAATGGCAGCCTGATCACAATCTCGGCCCAAGGCAAGAACGCCTTTTTCTATATAAACTTCTGCTTCAAGGTATAGTCAGAGGAGGCACTTCTGTTGGCATCCAGAGGTCTCTACATGCTGAAACTTTTGCCCAGCAGCTGACTGATATCTCTGTGAGGGCTGTCCAGTTTGTGACCAAGGTCGGGTCCTGCAGGAAGCACATGTCCAAGACAGATGGCAATAAGAAAACAATCTAACAATGTCGTTGATGACCATTCACATTGTCACCAAGTAGAGGAGTCACAGTACCTTGTGACTCAAAAGACTTATTTGAAGTAAAAGTACCTGAGGCAAGATGGCCGCTGACGGGTTGTAGTGAGAAGTCGCATCTCACTCCTCCTCCCGTCCATAACTTTGATGGATAGAAAGTGATCCCTCAGATGGTAATGAGTCCGAGGCCCTGGGGTCTTAATAGCGGGAGCATAAGCAGTAGGAGGAGTGGTTCAGCTAGTAGGCTTTGGAGACAGTATACCGGCTGGTATATTGAGGAAATTCTTTGCCGTGCCCACAAGAGGATATCGTTTCTTATCGAGCTGGCCCGCAGAGCTGTCTTCAAGATGCCACTCCGAGCGACGAAAGGAAATGAAGCAAAAGACCCTGCAGCACAGAAGGATTCCGCTGGAAAAGATAAAATCGACCCGAAAAATATGATCGGCACCGGTGCCCAGAAGAATAACATTGTTAACTCTTCCAAAACGACACTGGGGAAAAAGATCGGGCTGGAAATGAGATGGCTCCAACTCCGGGGGCCCCACGAGGCAGCGCCCCCCCCCCCCCCCGGCTCACGCAGAACAAACTGAAGCCAAGGGAGATCGCTATGCGGCAGCCCACAGTAACAGAAAGTTTTGAAAGCAAACCTGCTGAGATGGCTGCGGAGAGAGCTGAGGTTGCAGTCGCAGAGAAAGGAGCGACGGAAAGGTGCTCGCTTCAGATGAACGTCCTCGAGGATGCTGGCACGCTGGTTGCTAAGCAACCAGTACAGGCGCTGACGGTGGAGCAGAAGCCGAGGCACAGCGCAGAGCGCGGAACGGAGGCAACATCAGAGTCTTCGCCAGAGGATGCTACCCCCGGAGGAAAGGGGGCACAGGGCTAGTTACAAGGCCCAGGAACTGTTAGTACTACAAGTTTGGAGCAGGGCGCTGCTGGAGGCTGTGACAGGGGCAGCGTATGTAATCTAAAACTGCAGGGCAACCCCCCCGCCTGATAAAACCCAGGGTGATGCCGCAGGATCGGATGGGACATTCGGGGGGCACTGTGTAGGGGGAGAAGGCATTCAGAGTACCTGGGGGAGCAACCAGGCTTTGGTAGCTTTACACCAAGAAATGACTTTGGCAGGGCAGTACGAGAGCGGGGCTGGGGGTGGAGGCCCCTCACCAGACTGCTTCTTCTCTCTAAACGAAGACTCGGAATCACTGGGGTCTGACGAGGGGAGCACAGAGGAGTCCACTGACACAGGGAGCAGCTCCACGGCTCCAAAATGTACACAGAAAAAAAGGAGATCTAGAAAGAAGTCTAATCTTTTGGGTAGCCCCACAGATCCATCCAAAAAATTAACGTGGGATTATTCAGCCATCTCGCAGACATACCAAGATTCGGAAGGGGCCTCACTCCCTCCAGGGGCACAGCTCGCATCACGTGTCACCCCAACCAGTTTCTTTAGACTTGTTATTCAGTACCCTCAAAACTATGCAAAGTGAGGCTAGGGTGGAAAGCCGGAGGGCGAGACAAGGAGCAAAGAAGATACAGAATACTCTAAGGAAAATGAACAAACTGTATGATGAGGTTGCTGAGAGGGTTACTCAGGTTGAAGAAAGGACAGGGAAGCTGGAGGATGACTTCTGTAGTTTCCACACTTTTAAGCAAGATCAGCAGAAAGTTGCAGAGGACGTGCAGTGGAAGTTGGAGGACTACGAACACCGCTAGCGTCGCAACAACGTCAGAATTTTGGGGGTCGCAGAGGGACTTGAAGGTCAAGATGTCAGACTATTTATAGTGAACTTACTGAAGGGGGCTTTTCCAGAGTTGTCCTTGTGGCAGTGGGAGGTGGAAATTCAGAGGGCGCATCGTTTCCCCTTTACAATCAAGAGGGGGCAAGCTGGGTCTTAAGAAGGGAGACCTAGAGCTATTCTCATATTCGTTGGCAACTTTTTGTTAAGGCAATTAATTCTAGAGAAGGCAAAGCCAGAAGCGAAATGCTCTTTTAACAATGTGTCTTTTTTTTGCGAGGCCCAACTTTTGTCACGTTACGGTGGAGCGTAGATGGAGATTGAGGCAGCTTATCGCTCCTATACAGGCCCTGGGGTCGGAGGTCTACTTGTTGTACCCAGCCAAACGAAAGGTGATCACCAAAGGGCAGATGAAAATGTTTTTTTCAGAGATCAAGGCTCAGGAGTACATGGTGGAGGTGCTGGGGTACAGGGAAGGGAGCAGGTGAGATAAGGGGATGAAAGTCTTCAGGTAACGGCTCAGCTCAGGGACTAAGGGTGCATAAATGGTACAGTCTAAGAGGAAGGGATTCACTTTCTTCTTTGTGGTGTTTAGTACGTAAGGGTGGGAGGAGGAGGCGGCAGCAGCACTCCAAAAGCGACCGCACATAGGTCATAGCTGACCTATTTGCCCGTGTGGGGGTGGTAGGGGGAGGGGGAGTGAAGGTCCGGTGGAAATAGTAGAAAAACCATTTGCCATTTTCTAATGTCTTGTCATATTGCCACAATTAATGTTTGCGGGCTAAACGATGTACAGAAAAGACTTCGGGTCTCTGCATTATTGAGAACAATGAAGCTGGATTTTGTATGCTTACAAGAAACGCATGTTGAGGGAGGGAAGGGATTTCTGCTTGAGCAGCTGGGGTTTACTTTATTAGCTCATACTAAGCAAGGCTCTAAAACAAGAGGTGTAGCTATTTTGGCTAGAGAGAGGGATTGTTTAGTCACCAGAAAGGCTGAAGATTTGTGGGGGAGGTGGGTTATAGTAGAGCTAGTATATAGGGGGGAGAAATTCACCTTGGTTTCGGTATATGGATCCACAGAGGATGATCCGGATATATTTGAATATTTGGACACAGAATTAGCTAGTTGGCCGGAGCCGATCATATGCTGCGGCGATTTTAACATTAACAGCCCCTCAGACTCTGAGATCCAAAGAGGGGGAGGTTATACTGGTAGAAAGAAGAGAGCTTTCCGGGCAGTAACAGCTATTGCGCAGCATAATGCATTGGTAGATCTATGGGCTAAACTGAATCCACAGAGGGATGGTAGTACTTTCTTTTCAGCCCCACATAGGATCCTGGTAAGATTAGACTATTTTCTGATTTCTAATTCTTTAGTATCCAGATCTCAAATCGAAAAACTCCTACGAATTATGTCGGACCATAACCCCCTGATTCTCTCAATTAACTTAATGGGTGTAGCTATAAAACAAAGTATTTGGACATTCGAAAGGGCTCTTTTGAAGGACAGTGAATACATCAGCTTCATGAATAACTGGATAAAAGACTCCTGGACGATCAATTGGGGGAGTACATCCGAAGGCAATGCCTGGGACGCATTTAAGGCGGGAGTTAGAGGTGAGACGCTTAGCTACTCAGTGCATAAGCAGAAATCCGAGAGGAGGAGAGTGGAGGAAATTGTGAGGAAGTTAGCTAGGGCAGAGGAAGATCTCAGTTTATTAATTCAACAAGGTAAGCCTGTGGAGCAACAATTGTTAACAATTATGACACTAAAATCTGATGCTTTAGAGGACATTGCTGGCAAGGTGGCAGCTAAATATTTAGCTAAAAAGGAACAAACCTTTGAACTAAGCGAGAGGGTTGGTCATATCCTGGCAATTCACAGTAGGCAGCAAAGCAGCAGGAGAAATCAAGGGAATTCTGGATGGGCAGGGAACATTGGTAGAGGAGTCAGAGGGAGTCAGAGAGGTGTTTAGAGAGTTTTATGCCAATCTCTATGTCACAGTTGAGGGAGGTGGTGGCAAGGAGATCGAGGATTATCTTAATTACAATTTAGCACCGGAGTTACCAGAGGATGATAAAGCAACACTAGATGCCCCAATTAACTTGGCGGAAGTGACCTCAGCATTAGCGGATCTCCGTTCAGCCAAAGCGGCAGGCCCGGACCAGATACCAGTGGAATTCTACAAGGTATTCCAGAAGGAGCTGATTGCAGATTTACTAAATACGGTTAAACAGGCACAGAAGGGACATTCAATTCCTAATTTGTGGGGAGGAGCGGAAGTAATAGTTATTTTTAAAAAATGGTAAGCCTTCGACAGCTCCTGGGTCCTATAGACCTATTACGTTAATGAATTTGGATGCAAAAATCTACTCCAAGATATTAGCAAAGAGACTGGCTAAAGTTATAGAGGGCATGGTTAGTACAACTCAGCATGGGTTTATCCCAGGTAAGGGCACTACCCAACATATTAGACAGGTCATCACGCTGTTTGATGCCGCCGAAGTCCCAGGAGACCCTATTGCTGCCCTATTTTTAGACGCAGAAAAGGCGTTTGATAGGGTTTCTAGGGACTAGCTGTGGGAAGTCATGAGATGGTATGGATTAGGAGATGGCTATATTCGAGCAGTGCAAGCATTGTATAGGGAACCGTCAGCTTGGATCAGGATCAACAAAGGTCTTTCTGCATCGGTGTACATCAGGAGGGGGACTAGGCAGGGCTGTCCATCATCGCCTCTGCTCTTCGCGCTTTATATGGATCCTTTATTACGTAAGCTGGAAGGGAACCCATCACCTATATGCGTAAATGGCAGGCAGTTTAAAGTACTAGCATACGCTGAAGATGTGGCAATAGTTACCCCCAACCCCACTCTAGCCATCAAAGAGATAGAATTAGGGGCATGGTTGTTTGGTGGAATTTCAGGGTATAGACTAAACAGTAATAAGACCCAAATAGTTAAAAACTCTTATGCTGGATGTAGCGATCCCCGGGTAGTTAGCTCCGCAATTTACTTGGGGGTGGAGATCTCTGCAGATTTAAATACAGTAGTGGAAGGAAACTTGGCACTCCTAATGTCTAGGGTTAGTGCGGATCTGGTGAGGATGAATAACCTCCAATCTCTCTCTGATAGGACGCACAAATGTAATCAAAATGTTGATTCTTCCCAAGTTCTTATATTTTTTAAGGGCAATCCCGTTGGTTTTTAAGGTTATATGGTTTAATAAGTTGGAGGCACTTCTGAATAGGTTTATATGGGCGCACAGGAAAACTAGGAGGGCGTACAGGTTTATGTCCTTACCAAGGGAGAGAAGAGGCTGGGGGGCTCCGAATTTTAGACTTTATTATTGGGCAGCAGTACTCCAGTTTATGCAGGGGTTGGTGGGAGGTGGGCGGTCAGACCCTAGAACAACATCAACGTCCACCGAAGTCTACGCAACTATTGTTGGCCCAGATACGGAGAATTGCTTCTTAAATTGTACCAATTATTCCTATTTCAAAGATTTAAGACCATACGAGCCGCTTACAATATCTGGTCCGCATTCGCAAGGAAATTTGGCCTAGGAAGATTTAATAGATATACTCGGCTGTATAAAAATAGAACTTTACCCCCAATGATATTCGCCGATGCCACTATGGCTGAATGGTCAAGTAAGGGGATTGTGAAAATAGGGGACCTGTTGGGGCCAGATGGGAAGGTACAGCAATTTTCAAGTCTGGAGGCTAAATATCACTTAAATAGGAGGAGTTTTTTTTAAATCTCCAGGTGCACAGTTTTTTAAGCAATAAGAAAGGGGGTCTAGGGAGTCTGCTAAAAACAATGAAATGGAGGCTATCGAAAGGGGAGGGGAGTGTTCAATCCGTAGTTTGTATGCAGCCCTGGCAGCAAATAAACCAGATGACCTGGAGAAACATGGAGACAAGTGGGCAAATAAGTTGGAGATTGAGGCAGGCTATTTTCAGGACTCATTAGATCTAGGGCGCTCAGTTTTATGCTCAGCTTCTCTCCAAGCTCAGCAAGCCAAAACACTATTCTCTCTCTATTTCACCCCGGCACGAATAGCACAGTGCGGGAGGGGCCTCCGGGACAACCTGTCCGAAATGTAACGCACCAGAGGCTGACAGTATACATATTTTTGCTACCTGTCCTCAGCTCCATATACTCATCAAGGGTATCGAAGACTTTTTGTCCAATTCACTGGGGGTGGCCACTACCCTCACCTTCCCCCTGATTTTAATAGGAGTTAGCACAGATTCGGACGACTTATATGGCAAATTTGTATTTGTGGCTATGGCAGTTTTTAGACTGGCAATAGCAAGGACATGGCTAATAAAACACTACCAGTGGTGCAACAGTGGCTGGCCACTCTCCTGGCGGTTTACAATTTAGAAAAAGGGATATATGCTAGAAAGCGTAGGAGAGCGAGGGGACTAGGCAAGAAAATTTGGGAGCCAATAATGGCCTGGAAGGAGGGTATGGCTGGTAACTGATTGACTAATAGTTTGGCCTTTTTTTCCCTTTTTTTGTGAAATATTGTTTTGTTTTCTCTCTCTTTTTGCTTTGCTCTTATTAGACATGAGTTGTGTAATTATGGATACCGCACTTAGGAGCTTAGGAGGGATAAGGCGGATTGATTCTGGTGGGTTAGGTTGAATCTACTGATGTTCTTTGGTATGTACTGTAATATTGTGATATATTGTGCTGTGCACATCTGTTTGTCTTTTGAATTGTTTTCTTTTTTGGCTGTATTGTGCTGTGCGTATGTGCAAAAATCAATAAATATATATTTTTTTTTAAAAATGAAGAAAAACTACCTGACAGGTCCGGGCCCAACTGTACCTACAGCTACACAAGCCTCAAACACCCTTTTTCTCTTACCAATACTTACTTTATGAGGTGTCTAACCCCTACCAAGGCACCACTGGGCCCAGCTGGGCCTATCAAAAAAAGCAAATCCAGCCACTCTAGCCACCCATCATGATCCTCCTATCAATATAGCAATAAATAGGGCTGGTGCCCACCACACTTTCTGCATATCCACAAGCCATACACAGGAATCCAGGTTGTGAATGGGAATCTGGAGAAAAAGAGTTTTGGAGTAAGTAACTGAATCATTATTCCTCAATCCATTTTTTCATACCATTATTTACTTTATGGGGATATACCAGAGATATTAACCGCAACCATATTCACTGAGACATAAAATACAAACTCCCAAGTAATGCAAACAAACTTTTTAATGCAATTATCAATAGATTCAGATGTTAAGGGTATAGCATCCACCAATATTCTGGAACCAAAATTCATGTATTCACCAATTCCCACATCCAAGCTATGACGAGAAACAAAGGTAGAGGGTGTATCCCAAGTGACAGCTATGCATATGGCCAAAACAGAAGCCCCACAAATCTCAGCCCAGGAAACACTCATTCCTTTAGAGGACCTGCTCCTTGCTATTACTATTGCATATGTATCATAGGACACAGTAAAATACAGAGTGCTCTTACCTACTACTTAAAGTATGATTTACTGCTTTTTCCTCAGGCAGACAAAACACCATAATTTACAACTTTTTGCATTGTCTATACTATGGTGTTATGACTTGGACAAATATATCTTCATGGCCAATCAAAATATCCAGTGTATATAAGGATGCCACTTTAGGAGTGGAAGGTACTGTAAAATTAGAGGGTAAAATGATTTCTTCTTCCTTATGAAAGGAAGTTATTACTTTAGGATAGAAACCTAGTCCCAGAACCAAGATATTTAAACAACAAGGCCTAATAGGCAGAGAACGCCACTGCTCTAGCGGTCGATATTATAGCCACCAAAAACACACTTTCAAGACAAATGTTTTTAGTTCACTTCTTCCAATGGTTTAAAGGGACTACAATGCAAAGCCTTAAGAATCAACTGGATGACTCAAGAAGGGCTACTTGGTTTAACATTTGTCCTCAAAGAAACACCTTACAGCAGTCTTGAATCACTATAATCCATTTCAGAAACACTCCAAGGTGCTCTAACTGCCCTGATTGCTGCTCATTACACTTTTAAAGTAGAAACAGCTACCCCCTTGTCAAACCCAGGTTGTAGAAATTGAAGAATGCATTTAAATTCACAAATACTAAGGTCTACAGATGTATTCATATACCATTTGGAAAAAGATGGCTAATGGTGATCAGAACGTTTAATCGTAGAAAACCTTCTGAATTGTTGGACTGCACAAGAAACTGGAGGAGAACATTCTAGTTTCTTTAAACGCCTTCTTTTCACAGCCAGGCTGTCAATTGCATTCTTCTTCATGTAGTCAGATCAAGAAGTGGAGATTGAAGGGAACACTGATCTTTTGGAAGGACCAATTCTGGTACCCTTGTCATCATTGACAATAAGGAAAACCATCCCATCCTTGGCCAAAGAGAGTCTATCAAAATAAGATCAACTTCTTCTTTTTTCAAACTGCTTACAGTTTGAGTATCAGGGGAAAGGGTAGGAATGAGTACAAGAGAACATGAGCCCATCGGCATGCCAGTACATCTATTCCCCAGCAACCAACTTCCTAAAACCTAGATATAAATTTTGTAAGAAGAGCATTCTGTGCGCTGGTGAAGAGCTCTAGCTGAGGAGTACAAAATGTTTGGCATATTTACAGGGAGGTAGATAAAAGCTGAAGCAAGAGGGAAATGCTCTGCTTAACCTGTCTGCTATGATATGGTCTTTCCCCCGAATGTAAAGTGCTATGTGATTTTTTTAGATGAACCAAAGACGGAGAAAGTGGGAAACGCTATGCTTATCTCCCTTCTAGGATTTTACGGGACCATTCACCCAAATGACTATCTGGAATGTGAAATCTGCAGGAAAGTGAGACCCCCATGTCTGACTGACTGTTCAAGTAAGATTTTGTTACTGTGTTGTCTGTTCCCACTATGACAACCGGATTTAGGAGAAGGTGAGAAAAGAGAAGGAGAGTATAATACTGCCTTCATCTCTTTACAACTCAAGGAGCGAGATTTCACCTCTGGCAGCCATAGCCCCTGAATAATGTGACTGCCTAAATTGGCCCCCCAACCCATATTGTTTGCATCTGTGATCAAAATTTATGAAGGCAGCTTAGTGAAACGAACTCCTTTGGACATATGTATGGGATCCAACTACCACAGCATTTTTTTCTACCAATGTCCTTTGTCACAGGCACCATTTGTTCCAGGCTGTATGTTACTTGATTCCAAGGCACTAGGAGATGATGAACCAGGGGAACCAGATAAAGGCAATCCCAAGGCACCACAAACACACACAATGCCTGTCAAAAGAGGAGCTAAATATATAGGAAGTAAACTATACGGAAAACTAAAAAGGAGCTTTCCCTAATAGAAAATGGCTTACCTTGTGGCCCAGGAGACAAAGCGAATCTCTTGCAGACACTTCTGACTGCTGTCCCAGTGCACTTAACATGGAGTAACAGTCTCCATGTCTTCTGAGCTCGTCTTTGGCAAGCTCACCATCTCTAGCAAGTCTGGAAACAAGCTCCAGATTTTTCAATAAGTTGCATTCCTCTAATGCTTGGAAAATCAGAGTCATGAGGTTATGAAGCATTGTCCTTGAGGAACAATGGATAAGTGAATCATCTAAATAAGGGTAGATTATCTGTGAAGATTGGCCACAATCAGAACTAGAACTTATGTACACGCTCTCACGGATGAAACTGCCAGTGATGACCTTCCACACAAAAACTGAGGAATGTTAGATGATAAGGATAGATTAGGATGTGTAAGTAAGCATCCCTCAAATGCATTGCTGACATCCAAACAACCAGGGCTACAGGCTGAATATCAGTTTGAATTTAACCTCCTAGGTTTGCAATTGGGAAGACAGTGGAATAGAATCCTTTTCTCGGAGCTGGACATATTGTATTTTTCCTTAAGAGTTTCAATATCTCCTGCGATAAAGCCAAACTTTTACTGGATCTTTGGAAAATGTTAAAGAACTGGACTAGAGTCTGAAGAGGTTCCCTCGAATTCCAATGCATACCATATTTTGAATACCTTCAGAACTCATACACGGAAACAATTCATAGCCACTTCTGCAGAAAAAGGGATGGGTCCTCAAAATAAGAGCTTAGCATAGTTAGGAGTGCTTCATAGGCATTTGCGGAGGAGACGGGCGGCTTAGAATCCTGCCAGAATAGTGCTGATTGTACTTATTTTTTCCAGCTTGAAAATGTGATTTGAAGCCTTTATGACATCTCACCCTTGAATTTCTTTGACGGGGTTCTGGTTTGAGTTTGGACCTTTTCATACTTATGGGTTTTAAAAGCTCTTCAAAGCATATCCTTTAACTGATCCCCCAAACAATTTATTTCCAGAGAAAGGCATGTGGAGCAACCCCGCTTTAAATCTCTCTGCTTTCTAATCTCTAAAATACATCTGGTGTCGGGCAGCCACTTTGGAGATTACAGAAAAGGCAGATGCTTTCCGAATGTCACAAGAGACATCTGAAAGGAACCTGGCCTGCATCTCCATGTTGGAAAATATTTTAGCACTCACCTTCTTCCTAAATAGCGGACGCTAAAGATTGGAAATCCTTAACCAATGACTGAAAAGTACATATAGTTGCTCTTAAGGAAAAGAGCTTGTCACAAATAGCCTGTCTTAAGAGAAGCTACCACTTTCCGATCCACAAAGTCTGCAACCTCAAGTCGTCAGCTATCACAGTAGAATGACTTGTAAAATTAGCCAGATCAATTGTAATGGTTTAAGTAATTTCCATATGAACACACTTAAAAACTTCAGAGGGTCAGCCCTTCTTCAGATTATCCACTCTTTTAAAAGCAGATTTATGGTTTCCATGTTTAAATTCAACTTTGTGAATGAATTTGCTCTTGTGAGGGGATTCAGTGACCTGAACATTTTCCTCTTCATTCTAAAGTGAAGGCCATGAAGAAACAGCCAATGATGAAGTAATATTTATTAGCCAGTTGCACTGTCCTTTGATTTAACAAGAGAATTCGATAAAGAGGCAATCAAATATTGCATTTACTTTTTAGAGAGCTCAAACGCTCCAGAAGCAGGAGTAGACTTAGCCTGTCTACATCTTATTTCATCGCCATCCTCATCTACAGAACAATGACAGTGTTTGGAAAAGTGATATCTTTGCTCCATGATGATGAATGTCAAACTGAGCAAAGATAGCCCTTATACAGTGGATCCTAACAACCATTGTCTGTCATCAAAATGACTGAAAGAAAGAAGTGAATAAAGGAGCCTTTGGAATGAATATATATAGATATAGATAAAACTCAGGTGAAATATGAAGTGAAAAACAATTGTAAATACACTGTTCATGCAATTTCACGGAACTAATTGTGTGCACTGTCACTTTAATAGGTGTGATAAGAAAGCAAAAAAATGTTGAAAGAAAAAAAGCCAAAAAAATGGTGTAGAGTTTGAAAGCAGTCAGGTGATGCATGTTTACGTGTCATGTGATCAAGGCACTTTGGTGCTGAAACGCGTAATGGCCGATTGAGCGGAACCTAATAAAGGATTCTGTGCACTTAATGGTGGTCCGTGCTCCTGTTTCTTGTGGAATTACAAACACCGGCTGGCAGAGGAGTTTGTTGATATATATATATGGTTTTTATGGCACAGCAATGCACGAAAAAATGATTTCAAAATAAAAAATACCAGCGGCTGCTGAATGCAACAGAGTCCGTTTCTCTCAATTGTGGTGAGCGTTGGATGAATGCAACGTGGAGAGTGGAACATATTACCTACTGGCGGTCGCCAGTAGGTATATATAGTTAGGATTTTTTCTCTATGGGATTTTTGAAAATTCTATGTCTAATAACTTTGGCGTTTGTGGACGGAATTGGCTGAAATTTTCAGGAAAATTGAACATTTTGTTTCTGAGCAGCCCCTGAAAATTTGGGGGGGGTTCGTCAAGGGGGGGCCGAGAAAAAAGGGGGGTCCCAAAACGCGTTTTTCCCATGTTAATTTCCATAGGGCGGTTGGCCTCACTTTTAGCCTGAACTGCTGAATGGATTTGCACGAAACTTGGCAAAATTGTAGGGACTGGTAGCCCGATGTGCCTTTGCTAGGTCTCAATATATATGCTCCAGTGTATTTTGAGAAATTAACGTTCAAAAAAAGATATATATCTGTAAGCGCGCTCCGGGCAGCGCTCCGGTTCGCGTACTTGACGCGTAACGGAACTTCGCGTAGCGAAGCTGATTGGCTCTCCGGTGTCTGTAAACATTCCAAACAGTCCGTAGCGGCCGCCATCCTGTCTCTCGGTAGGATCGAGAGACAAGAGGAGGCAAAAACAAAGGGGGAAATGACCATAAGGGGGCATAGTAGATCCTCCCTGAACCCCTAGGTTGTTTTTTTTTCCTTGGGGAGCGCCCGGTACGCGCACAGGGAAGCGCTCTGGGGAGCGTACTATAAGGAAAAAAGAATGATAGACTTTTCAAATATTGTATGTTAATTGATTGTTTGTTTTGTTGATTTTTTTTTATTTTTTAAGCAATTATTTATTATTGTCATTGTGTTTCAAAATAATTACTCTTCTTTTTAAAAAAAAATTTTTGGGGATTCGCTCCCGGTTCGCGTACCGGAGAGCGAACGGGGAAGCGAACCAAAAGAAATAGAGGTTGGCAGAGTTCCAAATATTTTACCAATTTTTTTATAACAGGGAGGTAGTTCTGAAAAGAACTTTTTTTTTATTGTTTTTGTTGTTTTATATTTTTTTTATTATTTTTCTGAACATTTTTGTACTTTTTTTGTATTTTCTGAACAGTTTTATATTTTTTTTGGTTTTTTTGGGGGGGGGGAACGAAAACGATTCATTGTAAAGGGCTCAACAGGAGCAACAAAAAAAAAAAGAATTTATTGTCTGGGGCGTTTCGGACAATCATGATTGTCGATAGCTCTGTTGATCAGAGTGATGCTACTTTCTCTGTAGCAAATGAACCCATTGCAATGCACGCACACTTGTTTCACTTCCCCGAATTTCATCTGAATATTTGGGACCAACTCCCTCGCCTCTGGTCCCGTCACTTCCGGCACAACTGATCTTCTGGCCATAGAAGGAGGATTATCTTGCTGGTCACGTAACTGCGCAGCACTGTAGTTGTTAGGATGCCACCTACTCATATGGCGATGCATCGTGTAATTGCCGTAACTGTACTTCTTCTCGGTGCCTCTGGACAGGCTTTCTTTACATATAAGGCAAGTTACGTACCGTGCATTGACTTTTTTTTGGCCCTGGGGATAACTAAAAAATTGCCAAATATAATTTACTTTCACATGAGACCTCCTGGGCTCCTCACGCAAAAATTGCCTCTCTTGCTGCTCTTCCTCTTCTTCCTCTTCTTCCTCCTCTTGCTGAATAATAACTTCAGCAGGTGGTCCTCTCTTCTTTGGATGTGGTGGAGGTGGTGGGGAAGCACCAGCTGAAGCTACTAATGAAGCCATTGCTCATTAATCACAAAGGGTCTTTCTCTCACAAAGATGAAAGTCAGAGTGAGGAAAGAAGGAGGGGTTTTCATCATTTGGAAAAACAATAGTTCTAAACCAATGAAAAGTGTTACTTTTAGGTCACATGACCTAGTCTTACATCATTAGGAAACCAAAAGTGAAATGAACCAATGAAAAGTGTTATTACCGAGTCACATGACTTGTTGTGTTTACGTTACGCGCTTTGGGCCGCGTCCCGGATCGCTTCCGGGAAGCAGCGCTTCGCGCCTCGGTTCGCGTACCAGTTCGCTTCCGGGTACGCTACCTTGGCGCGTCATATGACGTATTACGCGACAACGCGATACGTCACGCTGACGCGACACGATGTTGTTTTCTAACGCAGCAGTTGCGCAAACGGAACGTTTACCGGTTCGCGGACCGGGTCGCGGCACCAAATTGCGCTAACGGGAAGCTAACCGGTTCGCGTACCGGGAGCGAAACAAAAAATATAATTAAAAAAAAAAAAGTATTAAAAACATGTAAAATATATTTTTTGATTTAAAGAAAAATACATTTTAAAGCTTTTGTTATTTGCTATTAAAAAACCATTGAAATTCACTGAAAAAACCATAGGTTATAGACCATATATAGTTAGGAATTAGCATTTAAAAAAACTTTTTTTACTCACACAAAACCATTGAAATTCCATATATAGTTAGTTGTACTAACTATATATCGCGCACCCGCAATCCACTGCTGATCATGTCACATATTACATCATTCATGAAATGGTCAGTGACATCACTGATGACATCGCAAATGACATCACTGATGACATCACTGATGACATCTCATTTGACATTACTGATCACATCACTGATGACATCATTCATGTGATAATACGATGAACCTCTTCAGACTCTAATATAACCTTAGATACACTCAGTGTAAACAGACACTCACAGACTGTCACTCATCCATGGAGTTACTCAGACACTTAGTCAGTCATGCAAAGAATCAATCACACCTCCATTTCCTCAACTATACAGTTATACACACCTTACTTATTCAAACATATACTAACACATATTTACTCTCTTTTACAATGCCTGATACAAGTACACAATGATCCATACAGCCACTCACACATTCACTGGCTCTTATGCACAGTTATTTATATATGACAACTGTCACATGTACTGTGTTTTACATATGTACTTACTTTGACATGTAGCACTGAGATATCCATTCACTCACCAATGCACTCAGTCAACCGCCCATACAGGTGTTTCCACATGCACTTTTGAACCCATACATCTATTGAATTAACTGCTAACACATCTATGCACAGAGTCATACACCTCCCAGCCACCCACACACACACACTCAGTCTCCCATACAAATACTTGGGCAACCAATCAATAACCCATATACATACTCATATAGCTACTGATCAACACATGCAGCAGTTTACAGAACAACAGACATAATGATGCACAAATTAAGACAGTTTAGTCACTAACTCATGCACTCAGTGACACACATTTATTCACTCACTCATACAGTCAATCATGCACCTAATAAATCCTTCATCCAGACACTTATACATCCACTCATTCTTCAATATGTAAGACATATTTTAACTTTACAGAAACATACAGTCACTGGATGTTGTCATCAGTGATGTCATTTGAGATGTCATCAGTGATGTCATCAGTGATGTCATTTGAGATGTCATCAGTGATGTCATCAGTGATGTCACTGACCATGTCATGAATGATGTAATATGTGACATGATCAGCAGTGGATTGCGGGTGCGCGATATATAGTTAGTACAACTAACTATATATGGAATTTCAATGGTTTTGTGTGAGTAAAAAAAGGTTTTTTAAATGCTAATTCCTAACTATATATGGTCTATAACCTATGGTTTTTTCAGTGAATATATATATATATATGTTCCACTCTCCACGTTGCATTCATCCAACGCTCACCACAATTGAGAGAAACGGACTATGTTGCATTCAGCAGCCGCTGGTATTTTTTATTTTGAAATCATTTTTTCGTGCATTGCTGTGCCATAAAAACCATATATATATATATATATATATATATTTTTTTTTTTCCCCTATATATTGAATACCTATTCACCCTATATTTTTGTTATAGGAAATTCAAAGGGCAGTCTAGAAACCTAGTGTACAAGCATACGGGAATCATGCAAAAACTGCAAGAGCTAACAGAACTCTAAAACACCAATCCAGCCCAAAGGAGGGACTGCATTTCACTTTTCTACCAGCATTCTATCCTCCTCCCCAAGGGACACGCACACCAACATGGGCAAACTCTGCCCATTCCAGGGGCAGGGACACTGTAAGAACTTGAAAACGAGTATAGGAGTGTGAGTACACCTGCTGGTAAATAACGAGGCGTCACAAAGTGCAATGCTGGAGACGGATGGACTGAGGCCTAAGGAGAAACTAATTACAGAGCAGCATGGCGGGAGAAAAACAAGAGCGTTCTAGGAAACAAGCGCATTCTCCCTTCATCATGCGTCATTTTTTGTTGATCCCTGCATTGAGCAAACTAAAATATTTAAAAACAAAAAATGTGTGCCCCAAAGCACTATGTGATAATTGAGTAGAAGAGAGTATCTTATTCAGAAGGGGTAAAGGAGGTATCAGTGGGTAACTGCACGTGCCTCCAGGCCAATGGGGGTAACTTTAGTTTATGACTCTATGTTTGTGAAGTTCACTCATCATTGACTTAACCTCTATGGTCCATGTCAGGGAGTCCCATTTTGAAGACACTGTCCCCTCTCTGCATTACTAACAGATTGACTACAAGCATCTATTTCAGCCTGAGCAAATGTGAACGTTTTGTGTTTCTATCTCCTGTAATCGTCTGCATGTGAAGACGATAACCAAGTTGATTCATTTAATACGATACTCATCAGCTTTCAGTAGTTGTTTTAAAACAAGGAGAAACACCCTAGGAGAATTCAGATTCCACCTACCTGTCCAGTTGGATAATTGCTGAAAGACTTCTTCCCACCACCTTTGGATCACCCTGCTGGACCACACCATGTGCCCAAAAGAGGCCTCCCTTTCGCTATATCTGAAGCAAGAATGTACTCTGTCAGGTAATGTAGCTTGTAGGTGTGCCTGTGACAGGTATGTACAGTGTACATAACTGAACTTTAAGAACTTTTCTTGGAAACCTGTGCGTCATAAGGTATACTAGTTCAATCTATAACAGTTTAACACAAAGTCCTCCTCCCACTTGGCTCTCAGGGACAGCGTTATACAGTTACCAACACATCTGCGTGGTCTAGAGCCATGATAACTCTTCTATCAGTTATAGAATTTTTTTTCACACTTTTGATATTTTACTTACAAACTCTGGCATTCGAGGTGCCTCTGGGTAATGACTTGCACATGCAGTGCTAATAATGATGATTAGGTGCCAAACCTGAAACAGTCAGAATGGCACAATCCCTTCTCACAGAGTCAGTGCCATCACTTCATTGTATAAGTCCATATTAGCTACAGTCTCCTGCAATCCTTTAATGCATTGCTACATTTAGAGCGAAAAAGGAAACTCATTATTGAGGCCTTAACACCCAATGGTCCTCTACAAAAGAGGCAAAAAGAAAGCAGTTGTGGGAGAGGTGCATGAATCTTGAATTTACATAAAATGCAAGACACCAAAGGATTGTGCATGCTTGTTATTACAAAGTCAGAAATATTGAAATGCGAAATAATATGGACTAATCACTACAAAGAAGTGCTGACAGAATTAGAATTGAAGGAACTTTATTAACAGTCACATAAATCACCCTGAAAACTAAGCCCAGTCAGACACAGGCAGTTTCTTGAATGGCCATGGCATTTAACATCTACAAATATCTCACATAATCTACATGTTGGATTCACTTACCAATATGATGCTTATTTGCTTGCAAAGCTCTTTCCAGTGTAGCAGACAACTGCTGATAAATCTTATGCACAGCCATCTGAATTTCAATCTGAATTGTTCTTTTAGCTGCCCGTATACCATCCTAAGAATTAAAGACAAATTACAGAAAAACAGAACTGCACAAGAAAGGTAATTCTTTCAAATCATTCTTTTAAAGGCGACTACAGAAGAATAGTTAAAATACAGTCAAAAGACAAATATGTTCCTACTTTGTTACAAAGTTAGAACGGTTATGAATAGAAAAAAGAATACAATACTTATATCATGATTTTAAGCCAAAAAAATGTAATATGCACTACACAAGTAATTAATAATACTTTTTACATTCCAGTTTAGAAAGGCAACACGATCAGAGTTCCTAAGGTTATGGGGTTAAATATATAAATTTGATTTGCTCTAGTCAAGTGTTGTATGAGAGCAACACCATAACTTTAAAATACCTCCCGAAGGATAAACATAAAACATATTATGTCAATAACAGACAGACAGTATTAAAGGGAATCACCCACCTTAATTGAATGATACAATTTAAGGACCAAGGTAAGAGCGTGTAGCTGAAGGTAATGGATACAAAGTAGTGATAAAGGCAGCAGAGTGCACTTTACCATTAGAGAATATACTCCAACTCTAAGAGTCATCATAGAGGGACATATTAAATTAGATATTGCTGATCTAGCAATAGGTAACATAGCTACTACGACAAATGTCTACTAACAACTCTTCCAAATGGTGGTTAATATTGGGTTCAGTGCAACAAATAGGTGGTTTCTCTCTGGAAGCCCAACTACCTTCATTTTTAAATGATGGATTGTAAGGTGTAAAGTAGATTTTATTTGTATGGAGCACTTTGGAGAAAATCCTGGAAGTGTGTAGAACCGCTTAAGTAGAAAATAACAATAACTCATTAGCACCATATAGCACATGCCTTCCCCCACAGAAGGGCTTGCTTTTTTTTAATTTTTTTTAATTTGTTTTATTGTTGCATCAGAGTAGGTGAATACAGTGGAAATAATCTGCTGACGTGGCATCAACATTCAGCCATGCGTGCAACGTTTTTCGGTTTATACAACTGGTGCAATATACAGTTCCTCAATCAATTTGTACAGATCGTGCAACCATGTCTGCAAGTTGGGAAACAGTAAACCTGCATGGTCAAGAGTACAGTGGACAACAACAGGTACGTAAATTCCCGTCACAGGGGCGTTGGATCGGGGTCTGTACTGTCCGTGAACGGTGCTACCAGAGAACAAGGGGGGACAAAACCGTGGGAGGGAAGCATGTGGGCGCCAGCATGGTCAAAACAGGGGAATACCGGTGGTGGGCGTCAGGGGGTGGGGGGGGACCCATGGAGTTAATCAGCCTGCGTTTCAGAAGGGTGGGAGGTCAATCAGGGGCTTGCTCTGGGGGAGGGGGGGAAACACCAGGCAGATGCTATTGGTCTTCTCGGGCTGGAAGGGGGGGGGAAGGGGTAGGTGGATCGCGTACACTTGTGGACTGCCGGAAGCTGTGGAGGAGCATGGCCCAGTCCATGGATATAGGAAATTTACGCGCGCCCCTGGCCTCTTCTTCTCTAAGAGCATCCTCTTCCGCCGCCGCCCATTTACCGACCGCCCCCGTCCAGGCTGCTATAGGGGGACCCTCCGGGGATCGCCAGCGCATGGCTATGCATCTGTTCGCTAACAAAAGAGCCAAGGACACGAAGCGTCTATGCACTGGGACTCGCTTAGGGACATGAAAGATGCCTAGTGCACTAGACTCCCAGGTGGATAATGTCGTGAGACCTGTCAGTTCCGACAGAGTGTCGTGTACCGCCCGCCAAAAGGGCTGAAGGTCAGGGCAGCTCCAGAACATGTGGCGAAAATCTGCAGCAGGAGAGCAGCATCTGGGGCAGAGGAATGACGTGGAGGGATAGAATTTCTGTAAGCGCGCTGGGGTGAGGTACGCCCTGTGCAGGATGTAGTATTGGATGTTCTTGAAGCGGGCGTTCCTGGAGACGCGTTTGGGGGCCTCCAGCGCCTTAGTCCACTCAGAGTCATGTAGTGCACGGCCTATGTCCTCCTCCCATGTAGCTCGCAAGGCCGTCAGGGGAGCGTGTGAGAGTTCACGGATGGATTTATACAACCAGGTGACTAAGTGGCGTCCCACCCCCATACGTAGGATAGTGTGTATTACTGGATGCGTGTCTGGCTCTCCCGTACGAAGGTTAAAAAGGGGTCGGTATCCATCAATCAGCTGTCGATATCTGAGGAATTGGCCCGGGGGTAGCCCGTATTCAGCGGTCAGGCGATCAAGTGTTTTTATCTGGCCTTCCTCAAAAAGCGATTCCAGATCTGTGATGCCACAGCGCGACCATTCGGCGAAGAACGGGGCCGTGAAGTAGGAGTCCTGTCTGGGGCTGCCAATCAGTGGTAAGAGCGGAGAGTACGGAGGCCTATTGGGGGACATTCGGTGGATCCGCATCATGCACCGGCGCGCTATCGCCACTTGGAGGGGGTATGTGCGCCGTGGCTTGGTGCCCGGGAGTAGTAGACGGGTGAGTTCTGGGGCCGCGATTCTGCCGGTCGAGGTGACAGTTTCCTGAGGGTAACGATCCGCCGTCCAGTACGACAGCCACTGGAGCTGTGCTGCAAGGAAATATGACTCGAAGGATGGAGCTCCAAGCCCGCCCAACGTCGTGGGAAGTTGGAGGGTTTTCAGGGCGACCCTGTGTCGGCCCTTGCCCCCGATAAGGGTCCCCAGGAGGGAGTCAACGTCGCGGAAAAAAGACCTGGGTGGTACTACTGGTAAATTTGTGAAGTGGTAGAGGAGTCGGGGAAGCATTATCATTTTAGCCAGTGCTATCCGTCCTATTGGGGCCAGTGGGAGTTTATTCCAGAAGGCGACAGCCGGGCGCAGATTGGCAAGTGCTTTGCGGTGATTCCCTGCGAAGAGGTCAGCTGGGGAATGGTACAAGTGGACACCGAGGTAGCGGGGGGCGTCCGCGGACCATGAGAGGTTATGCGTTCCGAGCTCGACTTCCCGGGGGGGTAGGCTCGGGTGTAAGGGGTAGACTGTGGATTTATCCCAGTTCACCTGTAGTCCCGAGGCATCCGCGAATTCCTCTAGTGTCACCCCTATAGGGGTCAGGTCCGTTTCGATGTCTCGGACGTATATGAGGAGATCATCCGCATACATGGAGACACAATGCGTGCTGTCCGCAAGTGGGATACCCCATTCCGCACCCTCCAGGCGCAGCCGAACCGCCAGCGGCTCGACTGCCAATGCGAATAAGAGAGGCGACAGGGGGCACCCTTGTCGCGTGCCCCGCCGAACCTCGAACGCTGGTGATATACGTTTCCCGATACGGACTCGCGTGGTCAGATCGGTATACAAGAGGCGTGTGTACGCTATGAGCGTCGGGCCAACATTGAGGCGTTGCAAGACCGAGAAGAGATAGGGCCAGGTGAGGGTGTCAAATGCCTTTTCCAGGTCCATAATGAGGCAGGCGGCGCGGGGAAATCTGCCACGCACCTGATCCTGAACATGGAAGACACGGCGGAGGTTCTGGGAGGTGTTTCTCCCCGGAACAAAGCCGCATTGGTCGGGGTGGACCAGCGGGCGTATGACCTGTGCATAACGATCAGCCAGAATTTTCCCCAGGATTTTACAGTCGGCCGAGAGGAGCGTGATGGGGCGGTACGATCCCATGTGGAGTGGATCTCTGTGGGGCTTGGGAAAGGTGACAATCACGGATTTCCGCAGTGACTGAGGTAACCTCCCTAGATGAAGGGACACCCCGAATACCCGCGACAAATGGGGGACCACCTGGGGAGAGAATGTCGAGGAGTACTCCAGCGGAAAGCCGTCCAGTCCCGGTGCTTTATTCCGGGACATGGCCATAATCGCTTGGGTGATGTCAGAGGGTTTGATCCTGGCGTCAAGGGTGCGCTTGTCCGAATCCGAAATCGTGGGTAGCGTCAGTGGGTCTAAAAAACTATCCACCGAAAAAGGGGAGCATTGGGTCGGAGTCCCGTACACTTGCGTATAGTGTCGCTGGAACGCTAGGAGGATCTCGGCCTGTGAGCGCACCAGCACGCCGTCCGGATTGATAATATCCGTGATCGGCTTGATTTCGGTATCCTGCCTCGCCATCCAAGCCAGTAGCGCTCCAGTTTTGTCTCTGTCCTTATGTACCCTGGAGGCGTAAGTCCTAAAATTGTATCTTCGGAGGTCAGCGCAGGCGGTCTGATACTCCGTCTTAGCCTCGGCCGTGAGCATGGCGTGCTCCTCCGAGTCGTCAGGCTGTGTAGTGAGTGCGGCCAGAGTTTGCTCTGAGGTTTGGAGCATCCGTTCCAAGGTGCGGCGGACCCCGACTACCTGTTTGATGCATTCGCCTCGTGCCACCACTTTAAAAGCGTCCCATTCCACCAGTACCGAAGATGCCGTGTCTGTGTTGTGTGTAAAGTAGTCTTGGATGCTGGTTTTGTGTGCGTCTCTGAATACTGGGTCTGAGAGGCAGTCTCTAGGGAGGCGCCAGGTGGGGACTGGCGGGTGCGGGGGGTGCCAGCTCAGCCGAACGATGTGGGCGTCATGATCCGAGAGGATCCGGCCCAAGTAATCTGTAGATGTGATCTTAGGGAGGATTGGTGCAGAGCAGAGGAAACGGTCCAGGCGGACCCTGAGGTTATGTGGAATCGAGTGGAAAGAGTAGACGCGAGCCAGTGGGTGTAGGTGTCGCCATGCGTCGGTGAGTGCCCAGTTCATAGTCCATGCCTTGAAGAGGTCTGCCTGCCGGGGGGCCGGGGAGTGTGTGGGGGGAGGATGCGAGCGATCCAGGGTGGGATCCAATGAGCAATTAAAGTCACCTCCCAGCACCCACGGAACTGTAGTGAACTGGGCCAAAACGCCCGTGAGGTGGTCCCAGAATTTGTCCTGATCTGTGTTGGGGGCGTATATGCTGCCAAGGAGTATGCCTTGGCCATCAAGTATCCCTTCTAAAAGCGCATACCTGCCCTCGAAGCTCCCGGAAGGGAGTGCCAGGCCTGACCCAAATTAACGCGCCGCGCGCAAACGCCGAATAGTGTGTGGCACAGAGGATCCCTCGCCACTTGACCTGCAAGCGGGTGAGTTCGGTAGCGTTAATGTGTGTCTCCTGGAGAAACGCAATATTGGCTGACATGCGCCTAATATATGAGTAAACAGAGTAGCGTTTGCTGGGCGTGTGTAGGCCTCGTACGTTCAGTGTAAGGACATTAATGTCTGAGCTTGAGACTGCCATTCATAGGATGCCGTGAGTGGGAGAAGGAGCCCCCTGCAGCCCCCGGCGGCCGCCAGTGTGTATGTGCCACGTGTGCTCCTATGCGCCAAGCTTCCACAGTCATAGGGGAGGGACTAAGGGGATTAACAACAAACAGAACCGTAGATGGGAAACAGTCCCAATACAGGGGATATCTCACCGGAGGTGACATATCCAAACTAGTGTCCCACTAGGGGAGAAATACAACAAATATCTGCGGGGGCGGCAGCGTGTGTCGCTGCTGGGCCTGTGCGCGGGTCGGGCTCTTGCAGGAGAAGCGTCTATCGCTCGCTAGCGCTTAAATGCATATGACAAAACAGTCTAGGCTCCTAGACGTCGCGCAGCACCATAGGTCACCATGAGAAGGATATAACAGTGGGTAGTCCTTTCATCATGAAGAGGCGCCAGGTTGGCTGGCCAGGGTAGCGTCCAAGGTGTGCCCCGCAACCAGGGGGGAGGAGATCGGTCCGATCCCCGACAGTGTCCCATCACTGTCCCGGTCCTTCTCAGGGGTGAACAGGTGTGGTTGACCCTCCAGATCCGATGCCGCGGGCGACGTGTGCAGTCCGGACACCGCTTTTAAGGCCTCTCGTCGCTCCTGCATGATTTGTGTGAGGTCGGGTGAGCCCGTGGGGGGTAACCCTTGGCCCCTGGGGCTGCCTGATCGAGCACGTCTCGCACCTCGTCGTCTGGATCGTCTGAAGTCGTTGTTGCGTGCTCTCTGGGGACCAGAGTTAGGTATTATTGGGCAGTGAAACTCAGTCCAATCCTGCGCTTCCTCCGCCGTGTTGAAGAAGAGGGCTTTCCCTTTGTGCAGGACCTTCAGGCGGGCCGGGAACAGCAGGGAGTATAGAAGATCATTTGCACGGAGGCGTCTCTTGACGTCTAGGTAGGTGGAGCGCTGGTGCTGGACTTCTCGTGCATAGTCCGGGAACACCATTACATGTTGGTCCTCCACTTGTAGGGGGCCCGCCGTCCGGGCCGCACGGAGCACCGCATCACGGTCTCGGAAGTGCAGGAATTTAGCCAACATGGGTCGCGGAGGAAGGCCCGGCTTGGGTGCCCGGGCCGGGACCCTGTGGGCTCTTTCAATGGAGAAGTATGGCGACCTGTCCACCTCCGGTGTGAACGACTTGGTCCAGGATTCCATGTACGTCAGAGGGTCCGAGTTCTCAATCCCTTCCGGCAGACCGAGGACGCGGATGTTACATCTTCTGGAGCGCCCTTCCAAGTCCACTGTGCGTTCCTCGAGGGCCGCCACGCGGTGTAGGATCTCCTTCAGTTCCGCGTCCTGTGTTTTCATCGTAGGTTGCAGCTCGGACACGATTCGTTCTCCCTCCTTCACTCTGTCCGCCAGCTTGCGATGGTCGTCACGGATTAGGCTGATGTCCGTTGTCAGGGCGCCTAATCTTTCCTCCATCGAAAGGCGGGATAATTCGATTGCCGCCAACACCTGGTCCAACTTTGCCGACAGTGTAGGGTCGGGTTGCGACGCGTGGGCTTGCGTCCATGTTCTCGTCTGTGGCATCCTCTCGGGGGCCGTCTCGGGGACAGTCGTCCCTTTCGAGGAATTAGTCTTCCCCATGAGGGCTGTCAAAGACGGGTAGGGGACCCCCAGGCCCCTGTGCACCTTGCGTTCAACGGGTCACCACCCTTCGGCGCGTTCAGGTAGGCAGCAGCTTAACGTAGGTGAAACGTCCAGTCCTTTGCGATCCCGGGGTAGTCACTGCTCCTCTTCCAGGGGACCTCCGTCAGGTCAGGGCGCCGTCGGTAGCTCGGGACCGCAGGGGGCGACAGTCCAGGTGGCGGGAGATGTAAAGCCGGGGGGCACCGTCACCATAGGGCGCCCTCAGTAAGGCCGGGTCCTGCGCCCCTTCCTCCCCGGTGCGCAGCACTGTCCCCCAGGCGACCCCCGGGGGGGCCAAGGAGTAGGCGACCAGGACCCAGGAGGGGTTCCCCAGGCCAAGAAGTGTTCACGATATGGCGTGCTACCGCCTCAGGGACAGAAGAACACCGCGTCTCAAGGTGGGTCCCACGCCGATCACGGCGCCCCGAACTCCTCGGGCGCCATCTTAGGGTCAGGCGCCCGGGTCCTCCGGGCTACACGAGAAGAGAGAGGCACTCCGGCTCCCCCCCCCCCCCCCGGGAGCAGGGGCCGGTGCAGTCCGCTACTCCTCGGCGAGCCCCAGAGGGGGTAGGGGGGCCGCCGGTACACGGGAGGAGGAGGGGGGGGGGGAGGGCCGACACCTACCGCCTCCAGGAGGGATCGTGGTTGCCCGAAGGGTCCAGCGCCACACAGGCGGCACCTCCGCTGGTGTCCTCCGGTCCGCGGCGGTGATCTGGACAGCACCGGGATCAGGCTTCTGGACGTGGAGAAGCGCCGGTATAGCGCTACTTCAGCAAGGCGGCCGCCATTTTGTGCGCCGGGCTGCCTCCGCAAGTCATCAGCTCCGGACCGAAAGTCCGCGATCCGGTCGCTGCACTCCTCACCGGGGCATCAGCGCCGTCAGCAGTCCGCCTCGGCGAGGGGTCGCCCCCCGGGGACAGGAGTCCAGCAGTGTCGTCAGCGAGCAGAAGGAGCCGCGCCCGCCATCTTGGGCGCTCTGCACTCGGCTCCAGGCTCGAAGAGGGACGGGTCAGTGTCCAACGGCCGTCCGCAGCTCCCACGACGCAACTAGAGGATGCCCCACTGTAGGTAAGCCTCTATGGGGTAGTAGTTGGTAGGCTGAGGCTCCCAGCGATCATTGGAAATGGGCAAGATGCTAGCCCGATCGCGGAGCCTCAGCAGGACACAGCCGCCATCGTGGCTTGCCAAGCCACGCCCCCCACAGAAGGGCTTGCTTTGATACACCCGGTGAAGATGCAGACTATATGGGACTTGGGAAATGTGATCGGGAAATATGGCACAGAAGAACAAGTTACTTATCTTTGGTAATGTTTCTCTACCTCTTTATGATTTATACGGGTGTTACTGTGGCTACTGTGGTTGAGCTTAGAGCAGTAAAATATAGACAGAGTCGTAGCTATATTTGTTATGACATGTCCAGCCGGACAGAGGTCTGATATTTACTTATAATTCAAATAGAAAAGTTAATAAAACAGTAATACACAAGGTAAGGCACAGGCCTGTGCCCTACTAATCACACAGATACATACATACAAGGGGAAAAAAGGAACAGGGGGCGTTTAGGCACAAGCATGGGGTTGGTTGCACTTATTGTTCTAATACTGTTAGAGTACAACAAGCATGAACCACAACACCTTTACAATTTTTGTAAACATAAGGTTAGCTTGTATAAGGTGTTTTAAAGGTGTCGACAGCGTTTCGATCCGCTTCCAGCATATTGTGGATCATCATCAGGACATAATATATGCCTAAAGGTAGCCTTAATTGCTAAAATGCAGTGGTGCTGTGCGGCATGAGTAGTCGTTTAGTTAACGTCCTTTAACTTCCAGTAGCGGGGAAGTGGTTCAGTGCGTCCTCGAATGAGGCGGTAGCGATCGTGCATGAAGTCAAGTTTCCTCCGGCCACCGAGGTGTTGTGGTTCATTCTTGTTGTACTCTAACAGTATTAGAACTATAAGTGCAACCAAACCCATGCTTTTGCCTAAAAGCCCCCTGTTCCTTTTTAGGTCGAGGACTCCGTCGCACTGCGTAAGCAGTGGGCGGAGCTCCGAAGATTTAATGTTTCTTAGAGGGGGCTTGGAACCCGCCCCTCTTCTCCATTGGCTGGCTTCCTATACTGAGGCCAGCCATTGGAGGAGAGGGGCGTCACTCGGTTCAAGCCCCGTCTTTTTCGGATTCGGGGGCGTTTTTTTAAGCTTCTTTCTATTTACTTTCTCTCCTCTTCCCATTGGCTGGAATTTTACTTTCCAGCCAATGGGAAGAGGAGAGAACGAAAACCACGTCCTCGAATCAGAAAATGACCGTGCTTTCTCCGAGGCATTTCTTCCTCGCCTCGGAGAAACATGGTCGTGCTGCTTGTTTGTAGAAAGGGATGAGCTTGTAGGAAACCAAGTCATCTACAAAAAAATACCAACTAAACATAAGCTAAATCAAAGGGTGTTTGCTGGCAATATTTTGAATAAGGCCACACATTTGCTTGCTGTGCGCCTTTGTCCCTCTGCAGCCTGCGCTGTCTTTCTCGGAGCTGCCGCCGCTATACAAGCCGCGTTTCTTTTTTACATTCTCACTCCAGAGCCCTCGGTCCCAAGAGCAGCTTGAAAGGAGTTTTTTTTATCTCCTGCCAATGAAGTAACCACAAGAGACAATAAACAAACAAGAGGCCGCGTGTATTTGACGAGCGACCCCTTTCCTAGCGGGGTGGGTCCATCTGTCTTTTCGCTGGCAGTTTTGAATTTAAGCAGCGGGCCTGGTGGAAAGAGGAGCCCGGGAGGGCCTGGGGGCAGGCAGCGTGAGGGGAGAGAGTCCTGGGCCTAGTGGAAGGGGCCGGGGAGGGCCAGGGGCAGGCAGCGTGTGCGGTGGGAGAGTCCCGGGACATGGCAGCAGAATCAGCCGCAGCGGGCTTGGTGGAAAGAGGAGGCGGGGCCTGGCAGCGGGCTGTCAGCGAGAGCTCCCGCTCGCAGGCCCCCGCCTGCACCGCGCCCGTCCTGCCCTTGAACTGCCAAGTAAATATTCGGCTTCACAACAAGGAGGCAAATCAAAGAGCCCGCGGCTGCAGGGGGAGGCGGGAGCAGCCACCGTGCAGAGTGTGGGGGGCTAACTGGAGACAGGCCGAGCCGTACCATCGGTACTGCCAGGCTGGGAACGGAGCATTAACACGTTTAACCAAAACAAAGCGGTGTTTGCGCGCTCATGCACGATAAACACGCGTGTAGCCTGCTACCATTTCAACACTACAAGCTTTCCATCCGCGCATTTGCGAAGAGGCGTGTGCTTGGGTTTGTGACAAGAAGATGCAGGATGTCCTATGTCGTTGCGGCCACCCTCGTTCTTTCCCGTGTCACCGCAGTACATTGACTGATTCCACTTTCAATCCAGGATGAAACGTTGTTTCTACGGGTTTCCTAACACTGGCTGGTGAGTGGCATTGTACTCACGGTGGCCCCTGTGAAAACACGAGGAGGCTTCGGGTTTAATAAATATACAAACCGAAACCAATAAGGCCGCCCGCGTCCATGCTGCTCTTAGGCGTGACCATAATTAAAATAGACATTGAAACGAGTTCCTATCGGCCCTGTAATGGCGTCTTTAAATTTACAGGCAAAAACACACGGATCGGGTAAATAGTTACAAAAAACACTGAGGTAATCACACCAGCCGCGTAGTTCCAGTTTACATTTGATCTGTTTTACTTCATCTTGCCTTCAAGAACGTTTGCTGTTTCAAGGCAGCATATTAATCTTTTACAACAAATCCCTAGGGTTCCACGGACCTGAAGCGTGTGGTTGGGGGGTGGGGTCCATTTCATTTTTGAGACCATCACTGTGGGACAAACTCCGTTTGGCAGTGCTTTTCAGCTACTCCCCAGCTTTGGAAAACACTGAAAACATGGCTTTTTAAACAGGATTAGTTTTACTTCGCTCATCTACATTTAACTTGAGGTGCAGAAGGCCAAGACACTCATTGGAGTAACAGAGGGGTTTAGAAAAGTCCTTTACATTACATTTATGTGTACAGAGTCATCTAGGTGTCTGTGGGTTTAGGTAGGGGGTGTTTGTTTACAATGGACCACAGTCGAGAGCTCTGAAGTGCAGGCTGGAAGCAGTGTGAGTTTCTCGAACTTCCTGTCAGTTGGCCATTAAAAGGTTCAGATTACATGTTCCTCCAGTTGTTGGCCTCTCTGCAGATCGCATACAGCAATGGCCGTGGGTACTGTGAGTCTATGTGAAAACATGTGAAGGAGGGACACAGCTGGCAAACTAACGGTGCGAAAATAAAATAAAATGCAGTGCTTTCAGGTGAGCGTGTGCATTGGATATGGGGGCAGTGAAGCGCAGGAGATGGGAGGAAGTACATGCAGGAGAGAGTGAAGAGGGTGCGGAAGAAGGAGATGAGGTTGGAAATGTGCAAATAGAGGATTTATGTGGGGGCAAAAAGGGCATAGATGGGTAACCAAAAGATTTACAGACTGTAATGTTTAATTCACTCAGTTTCTTAATTCAAACATGTTGTAAATTCCGACTATTCACATTTAAATCGTCGTTCCTCATTTATCTGATGCTGGTAATCAAGCATTGGCCTCCCGATGTTGCCGTCTCACTTTGCCCCTTTCTCCCTCTCCCTGTTTTGCCCTCTTCTCTTTTCTGTGGCTCGCCCTCGTTTCTCTGCTCCCCGTCTCCCTGCCTTCCACTTTCCGTAACGTGCCTCTCCCTCCTCATACCTCACTCACCCTCCTCACCCTCCTCACCCTCTCCCCCTCTACTCTGTGCCCCCCTGCCACCATCCCCCCCGCAGGCGCCCCTCGTTTTCCTCTCTCACTGCCTATTTACTGCCTCTTGCTTTCTCGGTCTCCCCCTGCCCTGCTCTCTGCCTCTCCCTGACTCTTTTCTCTGCCTCTCCAAACTGTCCCCTGTGCACCCTCTGCCTCTTTCTCTTTTCCACTCCACCTTATGTCCCTCTCTTTCTTAAAATCCAGTGTATTCTGAGTTTCCTCCAGTCTCTGCTTTGAATTTAATGACCCATAAATGCCTACTTTCTCTGCCTTTTCCGTGCTCTCCACTCCTCGCTGTCCTTTCTTCCTCTGCCCCCTCGTCACTGTTTCTTCCTCCCCGGCCCTCTTCATTGTTTCTCTCCCTCTCTGTGCCTCTCCCTCTCACACACAGATCATACCGGCGAGCGGTCACACTGAGGAGAAGAACCCAGAGGAGTGTGCATGTTACGCTGTAATATATTATTGCTCTTTTTACATCTAATGTATGAGGAGTACTTTCTGCCACTGAGTCTGGTTGAGGAAACAATACGGGTAGCTCAACAGACTGGTTGAGATGAAAGGCAGAAACGACTAGAAATTTGGGATTAGTCCGAAGAACCACTTTATTTTGATGAATTTGTAAAAATGGTTCTTGTATAGTTAGTGCCTGGAGCTCACCAACTCTTCTAAGAAATGCGATGGACATACAAAAGGCTACTTTCCAAGTCAGAAATTGTAGCTCACATTTGTGCAGAGGTTCAAATGGTGGGCCCATGAGTCTTGTAAGGGCTAGATGAAGATTCCCCATTGGAGAAGATGGAAGTCTAGGAGAGATGATTCTTTTAAGTCCTTCCATAAATGCCTTGATAGCGGGCACACAATACAAAGACAAATGTTGTCTGTTTTGTAGGTAAGCGGCCACTGCAGCAAGATGTAACCGTTTGGCTGTATAGGTTATATTATAACGCTGTAGGTGTAATAGGTAGCAAATGTTGTTTTGGATTGAAACATCTTGTGAATTGATTTGATTGTTTGTGCACTAAATTACAAATCGCTTCCATTTTGCAGCGTAGCATGCTCTAGTGGTAGGGTGTCTAGACTCTCTAAGGATGTTCATATAGTCTGGTGGCAGATTAAGGTCGCCAAACACTATGATTTCAGGTGCCAGATAGCAAGGTTGAGTTGACTGGCAACTGGATGTCTTATCTCTCCATGGTTCTAAGTGAGAAGCTTTGGGGAGAGGAGTTGTGTTTGGTGAGGAACTACTGATAACTCTAATAGGGTTGTGAACCAGGGTTGTCGAGCCCATGTGGAAGCCACTAGTATCATTGTGAGAGACTGTTGCTTGAGCTTCCGAACCACTAATGGAATTAGCGGAAGAGTTCGAAAAGCGTAAGCAAATCTGCCTGACCAATTTATCCATAGCACATTGCCTTTGGATGATGGGTGTGGATACCTGTACGCGACGTTTGCGCATTTTGCGTTGAGGTGTGTTGCGAACAGATCTATTTCTGGATAGCCCCACATTTGAAAGAATGGGATCAGAACTTGAGGATGTAGTTCCCATTCGTGGATCTGTTGTTTTTGACGACTGAGCACATCTGCGATTTGGTTGTTTACTCCTGGGAGGTGTTCTGCAAGGAGAAATATCTTTTGAGGTATGACCCATCTCCATTTGCTTTGAGCTAGTCGCGAAAGCTGTAGAGTGTGTGTTCCTCCCTGTTGTTGTATGTAGTACAATGCTGTCATATTGTCTTTACAGACTAAGACCGCTTTGCCTACCAGATGCAGTTGAAAAGTTTTCAATGCAAGAAAAATCACTAGTAGCTCTAGGTAGCTTATCTGAAGTGTTTTCTGTTGTCGGGTACATGTGCCCTGAACAGTGTGTTTTTGAAGATGAGCTCCCCAACCATTGAGTGATGCGTCTGCTGTTAACACAATCTGTGGAATTGGGTCGAGGAATGGCCGCCCTTTGGAAAGGTTTTGTGTATTCCATCACTGCAGAAAGTGATGGATGCAGCCGTCTACCAACACCAGATCTGTTAGCTGACCTTGAGCCTGGTTCCACACACGTGCTAAGCATTTCTCTAGGGGCCGAATTTGAAGTCTTGCGTAAGAAACTATTAGAATGCAAGAAGCCACCATGCTGATCAATTGCATGAACACTCGGGCTGGTAGTGAGTGTTGGGGCTGAAATTGTAATATCCGATTTTGCATGTTGAGTATCCTGACTAGGTTGGGGTATGCTTGAGCTTTGCAAGTGTCTATTGTAGCTCCTAGATACACTTGTGTGTTGGAGGGCTGAATGTGAGACTTGGTGAGGTTTACTTTGAATCCCAAGTCGTGAATAAGCAGCACCGTTTTGTGAGTGTGGAGTATGCAGCTGTGTTGTGATTTGGCTTTTATTAGCCAGTCGTCTAGGTAAAGGAAAACATGATTGTGTTGTCTTCTTAAATGAGCTGCGACCACTGCAAGGCACTTGGTGAAAACTCTTGATGCTGTAATTAACCGGAAGGGGAGAACTTTGTATTGATAATGTTGTCCGTCCACCACGAATCGGAGATATTTTTTGTGAGCTGGTTGGATGGGAATATGGAAGTAGGCGTCATTTATATCTAGAGTGGATAGAAAGTCGCCTTGTTGAAGGAATTAGAGCACCTGTTGGAGTGTGACCATGTGGAAGTGGTCTGATTGAATGTAAGGATTTAGCTGCCTGAGGTCCTGTATAGGCCTTATCGAGCCGTCCTTTTTTGGAATCAAAAAGTACAGGGAGTACACATCTGTTACCTGCTGATGGAACGGGACTGGTTGTATGGCATGTTTTTGCAAGCGAGAGAGAACTTCTTGCATTAGAAGTGTGCAATGTTCTGGTGACATTACACGTTGCTTTGGAAGAATATTTGGGGGAGTGCTGGTAAGTTTCAGGCAGTAACCATATTGAATAATTTGTCTTACCCACTTGTCTGAGGTAATGGAATTCTAGACAGCTAGGAACTGTGAGAGACATCCCCCGACAGGAGTGGGATGATCGGGGGTAGCAGAGGAAAGTCACTGCTTATTGGCAGGGGAAGTGCAGGTGGAGAAACCTCTGCCTCTTCCCTTGTTATTATTTCATCTGTAGTTTCCTCTAAAATATCGTCTGAGGGAGTTAGAGTGGTTGCTACCTTTAACGAGGAGGAGGGATTTTCTGATGACACTGTTTTTGAGCCACCCCTATAAAAGGAGCTGCAAAAAAACTCCCGGTTAGAGCTCAATTGTAAAGCACCCATGGACTTTGCTGTTTTGGTGTCTTTCTTCATTTTCTCTAAGGATGCATCTACTGATGACCCAAATAGATGCCCTACATCAAAGGGCTGGTTAAGTATGGAGGATTGTACCTCCTGCTTGAATCCAGAGATTTGAAGCCAAGCATGCCTGCGTAAGAGTATGCTAGTGTTAATGCCGCGGGATGCTGTGTCTGCTGCTTCGAGCGCTCATTTAATGGAAGTGTTGGTGATGAGCTTCTCTTTCTGGATGAGGTTGTTAGCTTTAATCTCATACTCATCCTGTAGATGTTGCATGAGTTTTTCCAACTTGTCATAGTGAGCCTTATCATAGCGTGCTAACAGTGCCTGAGCATTGGCAATACGCCAATGGTTAGCCGCTTGGGAAGCCACTCTTTTGCCTGAGGCATCAATAAGTTTTGACTCCTTATCAGGAGGAGGGGCGTCGCCTGTGGTTTGAGAATTAGCTCTCTTACGGGCGTTGGTTACAACAAGAGAGTCTAGAGGCAACTGGCCTTTCATATATGCCAGGTCTGTAGGAGCGTGTTTGTATTTTGTGTCAACTTGGTGTGTTAGTATTCTGGCTCTAACTGGGTCTTTGAATACTTTGTCAGTATGTTTTAGTAAGCCTTTGAGCTAAAGAGTTAGTAGCCCTTTGTGACTGTGAATTTCTCCACAAGGAAATCCTCTTCTAGAGAGTCTGAGTGTAGCTCCACCCAGTGATATGGAGCAACCCTGTTAATAAGCTGTGCAAAACCGATGTTATTATCAGGTGGGGAGGGTCTAGAGGGATACAGGTTGGGATTGTTATCCTGGTCTGGATCTTTATCATAATTGTCCCAGGAATCAGTGTCCTGTGGTATATCATGTGGTATTGTTAGATTTGGGGGTCTCTAGCTGGCATAGGTAAGTACCTTTGACCAAATAGGGACACTTGCGTCTAGTCAGGGTAAGACGGTACACTCCTAAAATAACCCCTGCTCACCCCCTTGGTAGCTTGGGACGAGCAGGCAGGCTTATCTCAGAGGCCGTGTGTAAAGCATTTGTGAACACATACAGTAACCCAGTGACAACACTACAGATGGACACCACACCAGTTTTAGTATAAAAAGAAGTATTTTTATATAGACTTAACACAACATCACAAACAACAAAAATCCACAATACTGTACTTTAAAAATGGTAGAAATAGCTTAGTTCTCTTTAGATGGTAAATGCCCACTTTAAGTTTAATGTACTTTAAGATGCGTAACACTATACAACGAAAGTGTTGCAGGGAAGGTAATGCGTAGGTTCCTTACACGCAAGAACGAAGATGCGTAGGGTCACTACAGCTGCGTAGGGGATGCGTAGGTTCTTCTCTGCGTGGGGAGGTGATGCACCGGTTTCTTACTGCGCTTCCGTGGTGATGTGACCAGCAGCGTCGTGATCCGTTGAAGATCTGGTGTCATGAAACGAAAATGATATTATCTTCTTGATGTGACATGATGCGTGCACGCCCGATGGTCGTGCTGCGACTCAACGATTCTTCTGAGCCGCGACAGGCCCTGCAACACGCTTCTCCAGTGATGCGACAGCGACACTCTTCTCTGGTGATGCGAGACGCTTCAGCGATGCATTGCGACTGCGACAACACCCTTCTTCGGTGATTCGACGACAGTGACTGCGACACGCTTCTCCGATGATGCGACGGTGTCTGAGGCGACACTCTTCTCCGGCGATGCGAGGCGAAGTCACAGCGGCGACACCCTTCTTCAGTGATGCGACGAAAGCGGCTGCATTGGCGACACACTTCTTCTTCGTGAGATGCGCTTCCAGCTCCTTGCGGAACAGTGAAGGTCACAACTAGGTAGATATATAGCATATGTTTGATAATTGATTGGTCTTCCTTTTCTTCTGCCTTACCCCAGTTCATGATTATTACCGGTACATAGATGAAGAATCTGACCTCTTGTAGCACAACTGCCTAGACCAAAGGTTCAAAATTCTAAGACATAAAATCAGAGGAGCCTTATTATAAGAGTACGAGGTGAGCTGTTCACTAATAATAATAATTTTTTCCAAATAACCATGCAACAGTTTGCGAGCGTTTTTATCCCAGGATGTAGGTAGAAAATTTGTGTGTTTAAATGAGAAACAGTAGATATGATTTCATGTGAGAATTACAGGCAAACAGTGCCCGCTTGTTTTGTAAATAGTGTGAAGTCATTGAATTCTTTGTGAGTACTACACGGCACAATGAGCTGTATTGTACCTAACAGTTATAATAAGATTTAGGTTATTTTCTCAGGTTATTACTGATTGAGATTGTACATATGTACTGATATATTTGTATTGTGTGTTTGCACTTGCAGCCCTGATGACGTCCTGCCTCTAGGACGAAACGCGTCGGCTGCTGAACATCAAGAATAA
Source organism: Lissotriton helveticus (assembly GCF_964261635.1). Taxonomy (NCBI): domain Eukaryota; kingdom Metazoa; phylum Chordata; class Amphibia; order Caudata; family Salamandridae; genus Lissotriton; species Lissotriton helveticus. The sequence goes on from NC_136062.1 coordinate 272,565,336, forward strand.
ACAAGAATTTTGATTGTGTATATGTTTATAATTCATATTTTTGGACCATTGATCTATTTGTGTTTCTTTTGAAGATTAAAATATCTAATTGTTTCTGAGATAAACAAGCACTCCCAGCTCTTTTTTGTATTTGTTTAGTCTAATCTGGGGTTGGGACGATGCCCCAGTAGTTGGTGGAGTGTTAAACAACGCTATTTTGAGTGTACTATCCCTAGTGCACCACACTATACCCTACGTCGTCCAAAAGCTTTTTTGTGTATACCATTATTGAAGGGTAGGAGTAGCACAGGGACCTGTTAAAACATGGATGACGACAGAGATAAATTGGCAGCAGAAGTTTTTCAAATTAGACAGCCTAATGGTGCCGCGGGTACTAAAAGAAACGAAACCAAAATAAGCCTTAGAGACAAATTTTTAAAATTGGAAAGACTGCGTAAATCGGAATTGAGTAAATGGTGGGATGGTGTAACCCTCAAAAATTATATGGAACAAAAGAGGGTTCCGCGAGGACTTCGCATCCTCATATTCCCAACCTTTGATGATCTTGAGGAGGACCACCTTAAGGAGTGGGAAGAAAATTTGTACACTTCATCATTTACTATGATGAATATCCTTATCAAGAATTCGGACAGAAAAGTAGAAAAACTAAGACAACAGATTACTGATTTGGAAAAAGAAATAAAAGAGATGAATCTACCTGAACTTACTGATAAAAATTATCTTATCCTTAAAGATGTCATCAATAGACACCAATTGCAAATCAAGGACAAAAAATTAAGCAAATTAAAAAGAGATGAGCGGGACTACAATGAAGGGAGAATCTTCACTTTTGCCCGAGGTTATGATGAGGTGGCTAAACCAAAACCTAAACCCAATCAAACGGCAGGGACAGCACAATCAGGTGATCTGAGTACGTCCACAAATTATAGCAGCTCCAGTATCTCTTCTATTGAGGAGAATGCTGCGGGCGCCGTAGGAGGAACTCCCAAAAAGAACTCTTCTTTTTGCGACGAACTAAAAATGATAAAGAAAGGTCGGAAGAAGTTCGTAGGAGGACTAGAAGGGGGAGGAGGAAATCCCACAAATACAAGGATGGGCACCAGGAGTCAGAACAGAACCAAGAACTAGAACAGTGTAAGGCCATCCCTGGGGAATTGGAAGTCATTAACTTGTCGGATAGACGTCTAAATGAACATGAAATTTCTGTGTTAGAAAAAGGATTAAAATACTGTCCTGTACATAACTGTGATTATACTGAGTTACATATTGATTTGTTTAAATTTTGCAGAAATTTAAAATTGAAAAGTTTTTTCTCAACATTGGATGTAAATGTACAGAACAGAATATTGAATAAAAACTCTGAAATGACATCAGCTGAATTAGAAAATGTTCATTTGTTAATGACTTTGTCAGGGGAAATGGATCTTAATGTGGATGATGTGGCTAGTTTATGTGAAATTGAAACAAACTACCAGTGTACTAGTGGATTGCGTTGCAAATCCAAGTTTATTCCCCATGGTAGCCAATACATAGCAATTGACTTATATATGGAAAAGACACTGCAAGAATTTCATAAACTACAAGACAAATTCACGCTAAATAGTCATTATAAAGATAATCTGTCCCGGCAAGAAAGATTGGCTTTATCAAACTTAAAACAGGATCCCTCAATCATTATTAGGGAAGCTGATAAGGGGGGGAACATCGTTGTGATGAACAGAACAAACTATGTGGCTGAGATACGAGAACAACTCAAGGATGTAAATTGTTACAAAAAAGTTAAAACAAATCCGATAAAAGAGATTGCTCAGAATATATTGGAACATCTGTGTGTATGGAAGGAAGAAGGATTGATTGATGAATCAGAATATAAATATTTAAATGTTAGTCATCCTGTTTCTCCCTTCCTGTACACATTACCAAAAATTCACAAAAACAGAGTGAACCCACCAGGCAGGCCCATAGTCTCCAGCATCGGTAGCGTCACAGAACATCTGTCAGAATTTGTAGATGGTTTTATCAAGCCATTAGTGGTGAACTTACCTTCATATGTAAAGGACACCACTGACATTCTTAATAAATTGCAGGATTTTAAATGGGAAGATGGGATGATTTTGGCAACGTTAGACGTGGTGGGTCTTTATACTTGCATTGAAATGGAGAAGGGTATACAAGCGCTAGAACACTTTCTAGGTAGCAGAAGTGCAAGTTTGAGACACCATTCCAAAATGATAATTCAAATGAGCCAGTTGATTCTCGAAAACAACTATTTCTTATTTGAGGATGAATGGTTCCACCAGATTAGGGGCACGGCGATGGGATCCAGGTTTGCTCCCTCTTATGCCAACCTGTTCATGGGTTGGTACGAGAGGGAGCACGCCTGGAGCCGCAGAGCTGGGGAATGGATGGATCTGGTGGTATTTTGGGCCAGATTCATCGACGACATTCTAATAATATGGAGAGGCACCCCGGATGATTTAAATAATTATCTGCATTACTTGAACCATAATGATTTCAATGTGAGATTGACGATGAATCAAAGCACATCCAGCATTGAATACTTAGATGTGACGCTGAGGGTGGTTGGGGACAAAATCAATAGTAAACTGTACAGGAAAGAAACCGCCACCAACTCCATCTTGAGGGCAGACAGTTTTCACCCAGGATCTGTAATTGGGGGGATACCATATGGAGAAATGGTCAGAACCCGAAGAAATTGCAGTCGGGATGAAGACTATTCTCAAGAATTAAATCAACTAAAACAAAGACTAGGTAAAAGAGGCTATGCCAAAAAAGATTTAGCAAGGGCTAGTGAGAAAGTGTCAAAAATTGATAGAGCAACTACTTTGCTTCCGAAAAAGAAAGAACCAGTCAGACACAAGCCTTCCTTTGTTACAGCATACTGCGTGCAAATAGATAAGATTAGGCAAGCACTAAGCAGGAATTGGACTCTGTTAAAAGGTGTCCCAGGTTTGGCTACCATATTGGATGACAAACCTCTAATAACGTTCAAGAAATGTCCAACAATCAGGGACAAAGTCTCAAAGAATTATATTCGTCCAATAGTGAAACAAATTAAGGATTGGCTCCCCACTCAGCCTAAAGGCTTTTATATCTGTGGGACATGTGTAATATGCTCGCATGGCATGAATAAAACAAAAACTTTCGGATTTAATGGTACTAGACAATTCCATATTAATGAATTTATTAATTGCAACAGTGTAGGAATAGTTTATGCCATCATTTGCAGCTGTAACAAAGTGTACATAGGGAGTACGAAAAGACCCCTCAAATTAAGAATACAAGAGCACAGACGAGCAATCATGAACCGAGACACAAGATCCCCACTCTATGCACATATGGAAAAGGAACATTGTGCCAATATGGATTTTAAATTTCATGGCATAGAAAAAGTGTCCCAACATGTGAGAGGGGGAAATTGGGAATTACGAATCCGTCAAACTGAAGCACGTTGGATAATCAAATGTCGTACGAAGATGTGTGGTTTAAACATTGATTCTGAACTACATAATTTTTTGGCATAGTTATTAGCAAATCATGACATAAAATAGACTAATGTGACTTGAATCAGTCAATCTAAAAACAGATGTCTTAGGAGGCATTTTTAATTGTTTATTGTACACATTCTGGGATGTTGAGCAAGCAAACTGTTGTTTCTTTTGCTAATGTATTAAATTTTTTTATGATATGAACACCTTCTCTTGCCCATACTAGGGCTTTATAACTACGACATGTGCGATCAAGTGCGATCAAGTGCTTGTACACTTAGATGCTCCCTTGCCCTATCTTTCCTAAGTATATCTATACAAGTGTTTGAAAATGGATGCACCCTTTAATTATCAAAGATAAGAATTAAACATAGTATGAATATGCTACCTACCTCGAAGTGTTCATATGTAGTTGCACGCATAAGTAAGGGATAAATAATATGGGGGCAGGTAGACGCATTGATAATAAGACAGGACATGCAGGATTGGAGGAATGGAAGTGGGGGCTAAACTTTGCCAGGCGTAGGGACTAACCAAGATATTTGGTTCTTTAAATTGAAGTGTGCCGTCAAGAAAGAAATGTAGGCTTAACTAGTCAGTGAAAGGTGATGAATAGTATCAGGGTAAGCACTGGGCGGACCTGATTGGAAACTTGTTCACCGAGTTGCAACCGTGAGCTGCGCAAGACCGGAAACTGTGTAGTAAATAGCCGGAAATATTATGGTTTGCAGATAAGCCTGCACAAAGCTCAATGCGTAACAAGCCACGCACTGGGCGGACCTGATTGGAAACTCGCTCACCGAGATGCAACCGTGAGCTGCGCAAGACCGGAAACGGTGTATTTAATAGCCGGAAACATTATGGCCGGTAGATAAGCCTGTATAAAGCTCAATGCGCATGAGCGGAAATACAAAATAGCAAGATAAACACGGATAGCGGACCTCATTGGAAACGCTCACTTTCTCACAGATGAGCATAATTAGAATACGCGCGAAATTTAACGTGATGTGATTGGCCATTGGGCCCTTTTTAAACATAGGGAGTCCGGGGCACCGCACCTTCGGGATTTACCGTACCCGGATGGTGTGGAGGAACAGGAGGTCACGTTGTGAAGGGTAAGTGCAGAAGGCTAGGCAGAGCTTTGGGGTAATAGTTAATTTAGAAGGAAAGCAACGGGAAGACTACATAATCTGTTCATTTTATTTTATTTTTAGAACGGATTGTTTCAGAACGAATTGATAGGATCACTGCAGAATAGATGTCATTTCCCCTTTTGGTTACATTATATTGGAATGTGGTGAGTGAACATGGAGGCGTAATTTTTCAACATCCAGAAGGGTTTTCTGAGCAATTTAATATATTAAGGCTTTTTTGACTTTTGTAGGTATGAATGTCATTGGCAGATCAGTTTTTAAAGGACTCTCGATTTAAAGAACAAAGGATTAATCGATTTGAGAAAAGCATTGATCTAGGGTTTCACCAGGTACGCATTTTTGCAGATGTAAAATGTTACTGTGATAGACTGGGCCAGTTCAAGATAAGAGAGAACTGGAACAGTGAAGGTCACAACTAGGTAGATATATAGCATATGTTTGATAATTGATTGGTCTTCCTTTTCTTCTGCCTTACCCCAGTTCATGATTATTACCGGTACATAGATGAAGAATCTGACCTCTTGTAGCACAACTGCCTAGACCAAAGGTTCAAAATTCTAAGACATAAAATCAGAGGAGCCTTATTATAAGAGTACGAGGTGAGCTGTTCACTAATAATAATAATTTTTTCCAAATAACCATGCAACAGTTTGCGAGCGTTTTTATCCCAGGATGTAGGTAGAAAATTTGTGTGTTTAAATGAGAAACAGTAGATATGATTTCATGTGAGAATTACAGGCAAACAGTGCCCGCTTGTTTTGTAAATAGTGTGAAGTCATTGAATTCTTTGTGAGTACTACACGGCACAATGAGCTGTATTGTACCTAACAGTTATAATAAGATTTAGGTTATTTTCTCAGGTTATTACTGATTGAGATTGTACATATGTACTGATATATTTGTATTGTGTGTTTGCACTTGCAGCCCTGATGACGTCCTGCCTCTAGGACGAAACGCGTCGGCTGCTGAACATCAAGAATAAACAAGAATTTTGATTGTGTATATGTTTATAATTCATATTTTTGGACCATTGATCTATTTGTGTTTCTTTTGAAGATTAAAATATCTAATTGTTTCTGAGATAAACAAGCACTCCCAGCTCTTTTTTGTATTTGTTTAGTCTAATCTGGGGTTGGGACGATGCCCCAGTAGTTAGTGGAGTGTTAAACAACGCTATTTTGAGTGTACTATCCCTAGTGCACCACACTATACCCTACGTCGTCCAAAAGCTTTTTTGTGTATACCACCATCTTTCAGTGGTACTCTCCGGAGAGGTCCTTGAGATCTTCCTCATATAAAAAACTGGTTTCTCCTAGATTTCACAGGTCCAGATGGGGCGGTTGCTCATTTTCTAGCCACCAAACTCTGGAACTTCTTGCCCCCTCCATCTCCAAGGCGGACTTTCTTCCGGTCTTTAGGAAACTTCTGAAAACCTGGCTATTTGCTTCTTAGCTGGATGTGGCATTTCTTTCTCCTCTCCAGTCCGTTCAGCACCCTTGACACCCTCGGGTATAAGTGCGCTTTATAAATATTATCCTATCCTATCTGCAAAATAACTCACATTGGGTCTACTAGGTCTTTTGAAGATACCGTTAAACAAAGAGAATATCTTTACAGTCTTTCATCTTCCCATATGGAAATGTCCCAGACCAAATCCTAGTTTTATAATGATGGGTGCTCTTTTGAGCCTGAAATGCATTGTTATCATTTAAGTTTGTTGTGCTGTTGTCACATGCAATTCTCGGAGTTTACCTTGCTTCTCTAGGATTAGGCTTCTTTCTTTTGATGTTTCATGATATTTACTTTACTGTTTTTCTCATTTTTGTTCTAAATTCCTTCTTATGTCTACAACTTTATCTGGCCTCCAGTATTTGTTTACTTTTGTGCAGTGCCATTTATTCACATATACTTTTCTTTCATTCACTTCTCTCTCATATAGGTGTCAAGATTATATCTTTTTGTCCCTTTTTAAAAAAAATTTTTTACCAATTGCCAAGTTTCTTTCTGGCAACAGGTTTATCTTCATACCTTATAGTTAGCGTTGTTTCCTAGAAAGTTTGAGGCCTCGGAAATCCCCTTAAAAGAAAAAAGGTACTTATACATTTTTTAGTACTCCATGCCCAGAATATGTTCATTTACAGGAAACACAATGTAATTAAGCAAAATCCATAACATTAAAGAGAAATTGAGTGGGCAACATTTTTTTTCCACCTGCTTCTGGGCAGGGGGCTTCAGGGGGTGCGGATGACATCTTATCTTAGGAAACCCTAAGTCTGAAGTATTATACCAGGAGTGTGATGATGAGTGATGCTGGCTAATGGGGACAATAACATTTGAAAAAATATCCCTGCCCCTAATTAATATGTATGGGTCAGTTATGGCTGATCCTTATTTTAGGAATTGTGGCAAGTCTGTCATAGATAGTATAGTTAATCCCAATAATATTTTAGGGGAGATTTTAATCAAATTGTAGACCCACTTTTAGATATGAAATTTAAATTTTAACCTCATAAATCGCATCAAGTTTTTAAAATGACAATTGTTGGAAGTAAGGAAAAAGCTTAACCTAGACTATATGGAGTTTTGTTTCCACTCAGGTACTCATGGTTCTCTATCCAGAATTGTTACATTTTCATTGCTCAACCTTTATTGCAATTTTTATGCTCTGCCAAGATTAGGAATATTTTGTTTTAGCGAATCATACTCTGGGTCTCAGATTTATTTCGAAGATATTTGTCCCGAATCACCTAGGTGGTGGTTTAATAACTAACTTAGGTCTTATAATGATTTTCTAAAAGGGTTTTAATATATTTGGTAAAAGATTTTTTTTCAATTCAAGAAATCCACGGATACCTATGGTTCCATCCAAGAACTGGGTTGCCTTTAAGGCTTCTCTTAGTTTTGTTATATCTTTTGCTGCTCAAAAATATAAAAGCAGATTCTCAGTACAAATGTTTAACTAAGAATTATATAGTCCTGTAATGCACTTAATTGACTTCCAAAACTAGTAACTCTTTGAAAGAAATAATTGCAGCTAAATTTTAGTTAAATAAAACTATTACCTTTAACACTTATTAAAGCTAAATTTCGTAGAGGACATAACAAAAAGGGGTAAATGATGGTTAGTTATATAAAAGTCAAAATTGAGCATAAATACATTGCCATTGTTATTAAAGAATTTGATAATTCTAATGTCCTTTCTAACAAAAATATTTCCATCTATTTTGATCAATTTCATAAGGCTCTTTATCTTGATATTACTACATCAAACTAGGAACTTAATGGGTTTTTTTCCAAAATCTTCCAAAACTGCTTTTATATTAAGCGGATAATGAAGTCCTTGGAAAAAATGTGTCTCTTCTGTAAGTCCTACAAGCAAATAGATATTAGAAGAGAGCCAAGGCTCCTGGTCCTGATGGGACATCTATTGTGCAGATCTCCCACTCTTTCAATTTGTTTTGCTCCTAAAGAATAATAGAACTCCTTTCTGCACAACTCACAAGGGTAGCTTGATAGAAGGTACTCATAACACTCATTCCTAGGCTCGATTACCCGAGCGTTTAAACATTTCTTTAATAAATTATGAATATAAAGTTTGCAAATGATATTAGCCTGACTTGAATCAATTACACAGAATCTTATTAAAACAGATCAGTCAGGTTTTATTAAGGGTTTTAATGGTTATATTCCTTTCCATGAGACAATGGTTTCTTCTTAATTTAATTTATCTCATGGAATTAGACATGGTTGTCTCTTATTTGTCTATTATTTGTACTTTGTTTAGAACCTGCAATTTTGACATCCCAGATTTTCTAAACATCGATTTTAAAATTAAACTTTAAGATTTACTGATGATGTTTTTATATCCATCAAATACACTTCATTGCAACCATCCCTTGATGAGGTTCAACTTTATTCACAGCTTTTAGGTTCTACACCAAATCTAAATAAGACAGAAGTTATACTTAATCTGTATTGTGCAGGAGATATAGGTTTAATGATTACAAATTTAGGTAGAACACGATTAAGATTAAATATCTGGGCACTTGGTTGCATCTATACTATGAAAAACAGTTCATATAAATGTGTTCTCCCTAAACGGCAAGTTACATGATTTATTATCAAATTGGTCCCTGCTTTCACTTTCACAGTAGGGTAAACTCAATATTATATTGATTACGGTTGTTCCACATATATCTTTTTATTCTTTCAATGTGGTCATAAAATTATGTTTTTAAACAGTTTGATAATTGATGTTAAAAAACTTTTGGGGGGAACAAAAAGTCTTCCTGAACTGCTTTAGCAAAATTTAACAAAACTAAGATTGAAGGTGGGGTTAAATTCGATGATTAAGTGGTATGACGCTTTTATTATTTTCAGGCAGACATGTGCGATATCTTGAACACATACAGAAAAAAATGGGGTTAAGAGATAAAAGACCCTGTGCTTTAAGCTCCAAGACCAGCCCCACTGGTCTCAACCAAGTTAAAGTCCAACCTATGAAGGTATATGATAATCTTTAATCCTCAAATACTGTAACCATTTCATATTTCAAATTTAGTCCACATTGTCACTTCTGTATAATTATATACCAATCCATCTTCATTTAAAATGATTGTACAGCCAGCCAACACATGTTTTGAGTAGTACACCCTCTTCTCCAGGGATGATATTCCATATAAGCAATTACATCCACGGACTTTTCGTATCTCAAACCAATTTCTTACAGATTAGATCACTGATTGGCCCAATCCAGTATCAACAATCACGCAGCATCAGCGGACGCTTCTCATTACTCCAGCTTACATGTGCAATATCTTGTCAGTATGATGAATTCACCAGTACCCACATGACTAAAGCATGAGTGCACATTCTCCTATGATTTCACTTTTAAGGAAATAGGTCATACATCTAATTGGCATCCCTAATTTCCCAGTTATTTAGTTTTCCTCTTCTTTAATCTGGAATACCAAAGAATTATCAATAACCCCAACCAGATTATGGTAATTGTCTTTAGTGTTTTTAGGTGCTGGCACTGCTTAATTAGGACCCAGAGTAGAACATTTAGAGCTGGTAAGCGAATCAGAATGCTTTTATTCGGTGGCCATTAGGAGCACTGTGTGATTGAGAGCTCCAGTGTGAGCTGTTCCTGTTTGCCGCACCATTATCCCACTCAAAACTGACCCATACCATAAGAGCGGGCATGGGGAAAACCAGATTTACTGTACTTTAAGTAGCATCAGCTTCTGCTCCACGGATGTTGCTGATGTCCACGGGCCAAACTGTCCTACCTCAACCTCCTATATTGCTCACGGGGAAATAAGCCCAATTAAAATAAATTGAAAATCAATTTATAAAATGCTTAAGTACCCAAAGGCATCTTTGCACTGCCCTTACAAAGTCAGAAACCCAGCCCACAAAGACGTTACAGGTTGAAAAGCCAAGTTTTCAATCTTTTCTTAAAATGGAGCTGGTCTTCAAGACACTGACTACCACAGTGCAGAGAATTAAAAAGGTTATCACTTAGATGCATAAATGATCTGCTGCGCTTGATTCTGTGAACAATCACTTGCTTCCTTGACACCGATCTAAGAAGCCTTTGGGGGTTGTACCAATGAAATCTGGACCAGAAGAATTCAGGACCATTATTAATTGAACTTCATGAGGTAGGCATACTGATTTGAACATGGACTTTTTTACCGGCAGCCAGCGCAGCTTGATCATTCTCTAGAAATTGACTGTTGTTTTGGTATGCCTAATATAGATAGGCTCTCATGTTTTGGACTACCTGTATTCTATTCAGAGTTAGCTGGTTAATGCCCAAAAAACAAAAAACAAAATTGCACTAGTAAAGGTTTTACGTGAGGCCAGAGGAATGAACGGAAAAATGCTCTAAACAATCCTAAGGATATTGAACCAAGATGCCGTGACTAGGCTCACTTGTCTAATGATGGTTAAGAAGTCACTATAAAACTACTCCCAGGTTTATGGCAGATTTTACTGGGGTAGGTAAAGTAACAAATTCCTGGACCAGATTGAGGACTGATTTATGAAGATATGACTTCTGTCTACTCCATGTTTAACGTCAGATGGTTGTTTTTCATCCAGTTGCCAACTGCCTGCACACAGTTATGGAAGTTTGCCACAGCAAATTGAGTATTGTTGCTCATAGAGACAATGATCTGAGTATCATACATATAAGAAAAGGCAATAAGTCCAAATGATTTAATCAAAGCTGCTAGCGGAGATACATACATATTACAAAATTGAAGGGCACAACTTAGAACTTTGCGAGAAATGAAAATAGTTTAGAGGTGAATGAATTACAGACAACAGTCTCTGACATGCCAGATACCAAAGAGTGTAACAGCTGAAGAGCATTATTCTTATTCCGTAACTGAGCAAGGTGGGTCTCTAGCACAGAGTGGATGACAATATCATAAACCTCAGATAGATCTTTTTTTTTTAAATCTTTTTATTGACAATTTTTACATAATAAATGCATTCCCACCCTCCCCACCCCCCTTGCCCTGACCAAGAACATGTCAAAAATAGATGAGTAAGCAACTTATTATATACATACAACAGAAATTTATCCAGTATAATGTTCTTTACTATAAGGATACAAAGAAATATAAATGTAAATAATACTAAATACACAAAATGCAATTATGTATGTCTCTGGATCCACAATAACATTGGTGACCAAATCCGCATGCCCATTAATCTTTTTTAGCGCCTTTGTTTTTATAAATTGCAACTTCCAGGCTACAGGTGGCTAATAGCCTAGCCCTCCATTGTTGAAATGCAGGTGGATCTGGATCTAACCAGGCTGAGGCAATAGTAAGTCGAAGTATTGCCATGGCCACAAATATTAACTCCTGAGTGTTTGTCTGCAATTCCCGATTTGCTACCCCCAGCATGATTTCCTCCGTTGAGATTTCTATTCTTGTTTGACAAACTTCTGATAGAAATTCCGAGATGTCATTAATCAGCTTAGTAAGTGTGTTACATGTAGCAAATATATGTATAATATCGGCCCCATATAGTGCACAACGAGGACATGTTGTTCCCTTCCCTGTTCCCCATTTAGCGATTTTCTTAGGTGTGTAATATAGGAAGAAGAAGGTTTTATAAAATTGTGCCTGTAGCTTTATCGACATTAATGAATTTAGAGCTAAGTCATATGCTATGCGGGGGATATTCGAATGTACTCCCAATTGGTCCTGCCAAATTGTGCATTGTTTATCCATATCATCTGGGGCCATTACATTCAAAGTTTCATAGATTTCCCCAATCCTGGGAGTCATTTTTTTACATAAACTATCAATCAATTGATTGTTCAGGAAGTTCTCCCGCCCACCAGTTTTCTTTGTTAGGAAGTCTCTAACCTGCAAAAACTTAAAAAAATCCCTGTGGCTAATATTATATTCCTCATGCAGATCCTCACACATCTTAAGACAGCCTTGTTTATAAAAGCAGCCCAGTTGCACCATCCCTGCCGAGACCCATCTGTTTATACAGCTATCATGAAATATTAGAGGGCAATCATTATTACTGTTCATTGGTGTGTAAAATGAAAATCGCCCAAGCCCCAACATCTTGCGAATGCTACTCCATGCTTTATAAGCCCCTATAATAGTCTTAAACTTGACTTTCTTAAAATAGTTATCGTTTGTATGTCGCCAAAAGCAACCGGCACAATCTTCTCCTAATAAAAGTTCTTGAGGGGACGGAATCTCTTGATTAATACTATCATTCGAAATCAAATTGGCGCAATATTTTAGAACAGTGGACCAATAATACAATTTGAAGTTCGGTAGGGATAAACCTCCCTTTTTCTTTGGTAGTACCAATCGTTTAAGAGCCCGTCGGGGTTTCTTATATCCCCAAATAAAACTTGAGAGCATAGAGTCGATAGTCCTAAAGATTTTGGGGGAGAATTCAAGGCAAATAGTCCTAAAGAAATATAAAAATCGGGGGAAAAAAAGCATCTTGATAAAATTACAACGGCCCCCTATAGTTAGATGTAAATTATCCAATCGGACCATCTCCTTCTTGGTTCTAGAAATCAATGGTTTTAGGTTAATATCAACAATGTTTTGAATTTTGGCACTTATTGTACCCCTAGGTATACGGCCTCCTCAGTAACTCTTGCGTCCCCCATCACAATCTTGTTGTTTAACACGATCTGGGTTTTGTTAGAATTCAGTTCATATCCAGATACCAATCCAAATAGGTGTGCTTCCTCTTCTATCACCGGCATAGCTATATTGGGGTCTCTAGTGACAAGCGCGATATCATCGGCGTATGCCAAGGTTTTGGTATTATGACTACGTATTTTGATTGGTGATATACATACACAATTGTCCAACCATCGAATAAATGGATCGATATATATTGCAAATAAAAGGGATGAGCAGGGGCATCCCTGCCTGGTTCCTCTCGTGATCGCAAAGTTCTCTGACAGGAGCCCATTGACTAATACTCTAGCACTCGGTTTATTATATAGTTCTCGAGTAGCCGTAATAAATTTGTCGTTAATTCCACTATAGTACATTGCCGTCCATAAAAATCTCCAGGAGACCCTATCAAACGCTTTCTCTGCGTCAAGGAGTATAAGCGCAATAGAGTCTCCTGTAGACTCTGTATAGTCAAACAGCGAGATCACCCGTTGAACATGGTCAGTTGTTGACCTTCCTGGTATATATCCATGTCGGTGTTTAGATACTATTTTATTTATTATTGGTGCCAATCTGGCCGCCAGGAGTTTCGAGTAGATTTTTGAGTCCCCATTAATTAGAGTAATTGGTCGATATGACCCTAAATCAAGCTGATTTTCATTTTTTTTCAAGAAGACCACAATTTTAGCTTCTGACCAGCAGGGTGGGGGGGTACCTCCCTGAAATATGTGTGCAAACAAAGTCATCATTATTATTTTTAATTGATCAGCAAATTTCAGATAGAACTCAGATGGTATCCCGTCCAGTCCTGCCGCTTTCCCACTTTTTAATGCTTTTAAAGATAGCAGGATCTCATCCCAGTTGGGTAATTCATCCAGCATGTCCTGGTCCTTCTTCTCAAATCTAGGACCTCGATTTAAATCGAAGTAAAGATCTGGATCCCCCAATCCACTTATAGGTTCTGTATATAGATCTTGATAGAATCTCTGAAATGCGGCCCTTACTTCATCTGGTTCTGATTTTAGGCCTAGTCTAGGGTCTTGAATTTCTCTAATGGTGCTTGCTGATGTCTCTTCTCTAATATGCACCGCTAACTGATGCCCAACCAGTTCACTCAGCTCATATATCTTTTCCTTATTTACTGATGCTTTAATGATGGCTTTTTCCACTATTATTTCTGTGATAAGATTTTTTGCAATGGCTACCTGAGATAATGCACTGTCTAGCCCCTGACCTTGTTGAGCTGCAGCGATCAGATCTTCTTCGGCTTTACCCAAGTTATAATGTAGTGCAGCTAGGTGGGATTTCCCAACAAGGGGTGGTGAGGGACAGAGTCTCTGAATTAAGCAGAATACTCTCACCCAGTCAAGAGATCAGGGCTAGATCCAACACCGTTTTTTAGCTCATTGCACCATCCCAGTTTCAGAACCTGGCTGTATGCAAATTAGTCTGTCCCTGGCCCAGTGCATCATGGGAACAGGGCAGACCAGACTACAAAAGCCAATTCTTACACTGGGAAGGAAACAAGCTTCCGGGGACCGGTTTCTGGCATTACAGCTGTCTTCGGCCCGGCTTGCTTGAATCCTGATAGTGCAATGAGCAAGGGACTCATGTCTGAGTATGCCCTTCCACGCTTAGGGTGGACAAAAATATTTACAACAAGGGGTGGTGAGGGACAGAGTCTCTGAATTAAGCAGAATACTCTCACCCAGTCAAGAGATCAGGGCTAGATCCAACACCGTTTTTTAGCTCATTGCACCATCCCAGTTTCAGAACCTGGCTGTATGCAAATTAGTCTGTCCCTGGCCCAGTGCATCATGGGAACAGGGCAGACCAGACTACAAAAGCCAATTCTTACACTGGGAAGGAAACAAGCTTCCGGGGACCGGTTTCTGGCATTACAGCCGTCTTCGGCCCGGCTTGCTTGAATCCTGATGGTGCAATGAGCAAGGGACTCATGTCTGAGTATGCCCTTCCACGCTTAGGGTGGACAAAAATATTTACAACAAGGGGTGGTGAGGGACAGAGTCTCTGAATTAAGCAGAATACTCTCACCCAGTCAGGAGATCAGGGCTAGATCCAACACCGTTTTTTAGCTCATTGCACCATCCCAGTTTCAGAACCTGGCTGTATGCAAATTAGTCTGTCCCTGGCCCAGTGCATCATGGGAACAGGGCAGACCAGACTACAAAAGCCAGTTCTTACACTGGGAAGGAAACAAGCTTCCGGGGACCGGTTTCTGGCATTACAGCCGTCTTCGGCCCGGCTTGCTTGAATCCTGATGGTGCAATGAGCAAGGGACTCATGTCTGAGTATGCCCTTCCACGCTTTGGGTGGACAAAAATATTTACAACAAGGGGTGGTGAGGGACAGAGTCTCTGAATTAAGCAGAATACTCTCACCCAGTCAAGAGATCAGGGCTAGATCCAACACCGTTTTTTAGCTCATTGCACCATCCCAGTTTCAGAACCTGGCTGTATGCAAATTAGTCTGTCCCTGGCCCAGTGCATCATGGGAACAGGGCAGACCAGACTACAAAAGCCAATTCTTACACTGGGAAGGAAACAAGCTTTCCCTTCCTTGTTAGACCTGAGAGAGAATTGTAATGTCTCACCTCTTATGCCCGCCTTTAAGGGCGTCCCATACAATTACTACAGATGTACTTCCAAGATTATCTGCAATAAAGCCTGGAATCCACCCCTTCATGTGTTCGCAATACTTTTCATTCCTTAACAGAGCCCTTTCAAACGTCCAGCTCTTAGTTGGGTGATTATTCGGAGTGTATGATAGCTTTAAAATTAACGGGTTATGGTCTGATAATAGGCGTGGTAATTTATCTATCATACATACACTTTTCAGTGAATTTGATATAAGCATGTAATCAAGTCTTGCATGTCGCGAATGTAGATATGAATAGAATGTAAAACCAGGATCTCCCCAGTGATTATGTTGCCAACCATCTATTAGGCTATGTACCATACATAAGTCTTTTAGAGCCCGAAAAACTCTAGGTTTCCTACCATGATATTTAAATTCCGGACCCGTGGTCCAGTCCCCGGGGAGATGTAGGTTAAAATCCCACACACTATAAGGGGTAGAGGCCAATGAGCGAGCTCGTTGGAGACCTTTATTAGCATCTCTGGTTCATCAAAGACACTCCCATATATAGTGCAAATTGTTATTTTATTTCGACCCTTATTGTACTTGCATTCGGCAATTGCCCATCTCCTGAATTTATTGGAAAGTACTCTGTCAAATTGGAGCCCCCACCTTTTGCTAAGATTGCCACCCCCTTAGTTCGGACTCCCTGTGTAGAAGCAGTAATGAGGTTATATCCTAGTGACTTCAATAAGTAGTGCTGAGAACCTTCGATATGAGTTTCTTGTATGCAGGCGATATTAGCCTCCATTAGTTGTAATCCTACCGCCACCTTCTGTCTTTTTTTGATATCATTGAGTCCGCAGATGTTTAAAGAAATAATTTTTAACTTAGCCATAATAAAATTAGAATTATTGCCATCAGCCTAGTGTCATATCCATGTCTTTGTTTCCTAGTCATTGCGCGATTGTCTGTGACTACAATAATACAGTTTTTTTTACCCTTCATGTGATTGACATTCCTTGGTCCTAAGCTCCCGCCCCCTTCTCCCACGTCCCACCCTTGGTTCCCCCCCACCCTCCCCTTCCCTTACCATCCCATGAGGCATCCTAAGTCCCGGGTCCTAGGTGTGGGCGCCCGTATGGTCAGATCGCCAGAACGCACCCCGCGGCCTTGACAGATTTATAAAAAAAAATGTGATTAACCACAACCTTTATACATGTACAGGATTTGTTTCAGCATATTAATTTTAAACTTAACTCATAATATGCTCCGCCCTGCTTATCCATTCTAGTAATCCCCCATGCATTCCCAGAATGTTCAATTTTCTTCTGCTACTTCTTTATATGTTATTCAGTTATTTCCCCGAATTTCGGGTCTCCATCTCTGAAATTTCTCTTAAGTATTCTTCGGCTTGTATTTCACTCGTAAAGCTTCTGGTTGAACCTTTAAATATAATTTTCAACCGTGCCGGATTCTGTAGAAATACCTTAGCACCAATTTTTTCGAATGGTGCAAATAATTGGCGCATTTTCCACCTTCGATCTACGGTGGTATGCGCAAAATCAGGCCTGACAAAAAATGTAAACCCTTTATGTTCCCTTTGGCTTGTGGGTCTTGCAAGTTCATAGATTGCTTCCCTAAGAAGAAAGTTCCCAAAGTAGATCAGCATAGCCCTGGGATATTGGCGTGTTTTGTGAGAATGTTTTGATAGAGTCAAAGGGAAGCGATGAACACTCTGAATCTCTCTATCCATATCCCAGGCCTCCAATTCCGGGAATGCAGATTTAATTAGAGTAATCATTGTCCCTCTAGCATCATTTACTTCAAAATTTTCTGGGATACCAAGAAATCTTAGATTGTTCCGTCTGGATCTGTTCTCTGATTATTCCCTCATGTTATTTTTCTGTCTTTTGTAGTTTGGTGACGTCTGTTTCCAGGTTTTCGGTGCGAGTTTCTACTGTGACCATTCTCTCCGAGATCTCAGTACAAATATTTTTGACTTTTTTAACTGCGCTTTGCAATTTGTCAATGGCAGCACGGTTCCTTTGGCTATCTTTTTTGACGTCCTTATGAAAGTTCTTTATTGAGCTCAGAACATCACTGAGTGAGGGTTCGCTTGTCAATCCAGATCCGCAGCCGTTTACCGTTGTTTTTTGGCCTCTTTCTTCTATCTCGGCCGAGATGCATTTCTGACGTGGTGTTTCTCCCATTGATTTTACGATCGGGCTTTTACAAGGAGGATTTGTTCTGGTTTTGCCATGATCAGTATTAGTGCCTGGGTCTGTTGTCTCTTCGTTGATGTTACATTCTTGTTTGCTTCTTATCCTCTTTTTTTCCCCTCATTTTTTCATTGGATTTGTTTCACAAATCTTTCTCGAATCATGTGAACCAGATATCTCCGAAGATAACGTCTCCATTTGTAAACCTGGACTAGCTTTACTTGTGTCACTTAGTTCACTTGATTCGCTAGATATAGACATCCCTGTTTGATATATATCGGAGTCAGAATCTTCCTCGGAGTATGATTTATTTTCTAGCTGTAGATCTTGCCCTTGTGGAAACATCTTACTTTGATCCGACTGCTCCCTTTGATTAGTCATCATTGTTTTTATTTTTATGGGTGCCTAGACCCTTCAATGTTCCCACTTGGAGCTACGATCTGGTTGGCGATATTCGCATCTCGGATGTCGTTTTCCTCTCTTTCGATGTTCTCTAGGGGCACACCAGGGTTATCTACACAAGTTCCACTTGTATTGCTTGGATATTTGATCTGTAATTTTTCGTTCTTTAGGGCATTAGTCGCACCATCCTTATGTAGAGGACTAAAAATATTAGAGATTCTAGGCTGAGAAGAAGTCGGAGAGCCTGAATTTTTTGCGTTAGCCTTTAAATTTTTTATTGTTTGTAGCTTCTGAGCTTTCTTGGCCATTAGCTCCAGTTTGGCATCTTCCTCGATATCTCTCCCCTTCTCTTTCTCTTTCTCGGATTCTTTCTCTTTCTCTCTCTCTTTCTCTTTTATTTTTCGTTTTGTTTTCTCCTTCTCTAGTTTTTTTTCTGTATTTTTCTCCGCATTTTTGCTTTTAATTTTCCCACTCTCATGAGGTTAATTTCTTTCCAAATCCTTTTCCTTTGCTTTGGACCCTCTGGTTTCAGGGCCTCTCTGTCTATCGTTGGTTATTTGTGGAACATGAGCAGTTTCCTTTGCCTTTTCCAGTTTGTGTGGGTGTGGGTCGTTTTCCGAATTCTGTGTGTTTTCTGCATGTTCCAGTATTTCTTGGGGTATTTCTTGGGGTTGTTCCTGGGCCTCACATGTTCTTTGCTGGGCCATGACTTCCCCTTCCATCTTTCCTCCATCGGGTTCCAAGTTGGTCAGCATAGTTGTTTGCCTTCCTGTTCCGATATCTCCAGTATCATCAGCAGCAGCAGCATCTCTTTTTTCTCTTCTCTCCATGTCCTGTTTTTTGGCTGAAAATGCGATTTGTTTCTCTCTTAAGTACTTTAGGAGCTGTCTCTGTACCCGTGTCTGTACCTGTAGTTGCCACCAGAATTGAAGTTGTGCTTGCTTTTTTTTTTTTTTACTTCTCTGCTTTTCTTTTCAGTTCGCCAGTTGATTTGCCTCCCTGGTGTTATCTGTGGAGCTTTAATTGCCTTATTGGTGATCCAAGCGCCTCTTTTGCAAATGCTGTGTTGCCGATCTATTTTGGAGACATATGTTATCCAATATGTTATCCCAATATCGATACCAAGCACGGCTATACCTCGAATCAATTTATTTTCACAGTTTCTTCTGGCCTCTCTGGTCTCTCTAGTCTCTCTGAGGCTCTCCTTAAGGTCCGATCGCCCCCCGCACAGCGAGATACAAGAGTTCTTTTTCAGCGGCATTCGCCGTTGTGTTTTTTTCCCCCTTTTCCTTTTATAAACTTTCACTGCCCCCTTCTGGCTGCCTCTCTCAGTGTTGAATCGTACGTCTCTTCGTTACCACGGCAACGAGGGACGCAAGTTACGCACTGCGCACGACATTTACTGCACCCGACCTGTGTGTGCAGATGACGCCCAATGCTGCCGGTGCCGGATATCGAGCAAAGTGCTCCAGTAATCGGAGATCGCCCGATGAACGGTACGCTGAACGGTAGGAGTGCAGCGCGAGTGCAGTGCGAAAGGGAGTGAGGTTTCGCCAATGAACAGTGAACAGTGAAGGCCGAGAACGTACAACGTACAAGCGGTAGAATCAGGCAAGGAGGTTC
This sequence comes from Lissotriton helveticus, assembly GCF_964261635.1. Classification (NCBI taxonomy): domain Eukaryota; kingdom Metazoa; phylum Chordata; class Amphibia; order Caudata; family Salamandridae; genus Lissotriton; species Lissotriton helveticus. Next base: position 272,585,027 of record NC_136062.1, read on the forward strand.
AAAAATGTTCAAAAATGATCGTAGCGTAGCGTTTTTTTTGTTTTTTTTTCTTGTTTTCTTCATTTTTGGGCCTTACTCACAACTAGGTTCTATTCTTTGCTCGATTCACAACTCGAGGGCTCGGGGTTTTCCTTACAAACGTAAAAATGCAACCCACATTTCATTCCCCGAAGTTTTCCTGCATACATCAAACAGTTCAATTTCGGTTCGGTTTTCGAATCAGATTAACTCACGATTTTTTTGCTATCCTTTAATCAAAGCCTCAGCCTTCAGCCTCTGCCCATAGCGACGATCCTGCTGTGGTCTTCCTACGGCCAGTTGCAATCCACGAGCATAAGAAAGGGCATCCCAAGTTTCCAGTCTCCGGTCACCAGTCTTATTCCTGGTAATCCTGTTTTTCCTAGTATATACTGCAATATAAGATCCGACGATGGTTCCAGGAGGATAGCCATAGAGTGTTTCTTTAGCTCTTTTTGCCTCTTTTTTACCAGAAAGGTTGCGAGATTTAAAAGTGCTAGAATCTGTCCGGGCTCACAGAGCGCTGCTGATGCGACCTCTCACTCAGCCGCCATCTTACCTCAGATAGATCTAATGAAATCAGAACAGCAGACCCTCCATTGTGGACTATGCTCCTACTATCATCACCAGAGATGACTCTGTGTTGTCAGAGTTTCTAAAACCTAATTGAAACTGGTCTAATATGCCTTATTTATCCAGAACAGATGTCATTTCTGAATTCAAAACCTTCTCCAAAGTTTTAGAAGTTAAAGTCAATAAGGAGATGGGACAAGAGTTATTTTTGTTCCTCGAGGTTAGCCAGAGATTTTATAATGAGGGGGATCACAGCGGCTTCCTTCCGAACTCTAGGAAAGATGATAGAGTCAATAGTCAGGATACATGTCCCTGTAAGATGTT